>NC_090444.1:777638213-778263213 GCF_031143425.1 Pleurodeles waltl
TAGAGCAGCTCTCCACCTAAATTGGGAACTTCCCAGAGTTCTCCTTTATTTTTTTTTACATATATATATATATATCAAAAACGAAGTTGTCCTCATTTGAAAGCGCACTCCCAACAGGTTAATATAAACGGGAAGAAAAAGCAAAGCCAGCAACTCACAGTGAATTCTTTAAGCAGTTTCATTATTCCAGGCCTTAAGTTATAAAATCATCTTTGGACACGTGTTTCAAGGTCAATCCTTTCTTCAGCAGAGAAAAATATAAAAGTGTTTCACCCTCGTAGGTGCAGCCAGTGCTGGAGGTGTTCCAGGCATCTCTTTCTTACTGAAAAGACAGGCATGGCTTCAGCTTGTCTAATTACAGGCACCTGATTAGTCTCTTTAAATACTAGTCCGCCCCAGTGGGCCTCTCAAGTGAGCAGTGCATGCTGGTTGTGGTGGTCCTGCAATTTTTTCATTTTGCCCCAAGTGGGTTGCTGGAGCCAAACGAAATAATGACCCAAAGTGCAAAACCTTTGTAGGCGAATCCAAAGTAAAATTGTCAGATTTGCTGTGAATAACCCAACCTGATTGCTCTTATGTGACAATCCATTTTTAGTCACACAGACCTGCTTCGATGTGCAGTGGTGCTGCCTTCCCGCCTGGACAGGCCGGTTAATTATTAAAAACGAAGTTGTCCTTATATGAAAGCGCACTCCCAACAGGTTAATATAAACGGGAAGAAAAAGCAAAGCCAGCAACTCACAGTGAATTCTTTAAGCAGTTTCATTATTCCAGGCCTTAAGTTATAAAATCATCTCTGGACACGTGTTTCAAGGTCAATCCTTTCTTCAACAGAGAAAAATATAAAAGTGTTTCACCCTCGTAGGTGCAGCCAGTGCTGGAGGTGTTCCAGGCATCTCTTTCTTACTGAAAAGACCGGCATGGCTTCAGCTTGTCTAATTACAGGCACCTGATTAGTCTCTTTAAATACTAGTCCGCCCCAGTGGGCCTCTCAAGTGAGCAGTGCATGCTGGTTGTGGTGGTCCTGCAATTTTTTCAATTTGCCCCAAGTGGGTTGCTGGAGCCAAACGAAATAATGACCCAAAGTGCAAAACCTTTGTAGGCGAATCCAAAGTAAAATTGTCAGATTTGCTGTGAATAACCCAACCTGATTGCTCTTATGTGACAATCAATTTTTAGTCACACAGACCTGCTTTGATGTGCAGTGGTGCTGCCTTCCCGGCTGGACAGGCCGGTTAATTATCAAAAACGAAGTTGTCCTCATGTGAAAGCGCACTCCCAACAGGTTAATATAAACGGGAAGAAAAAGCAAAGCCAGCAACTCACAGTGAATTCTTTAAGCAGTTTCATTATTCCAGGCCTTAAGTTATAAAATCATCTCTGGACACGTGTTTCAAGGTCAATCCTTTCTTCAGCAGAGAAAAATATAAAAGTGTTTCACCCTCGTAGGTGCAGCCAGTGCTGGAGGTGTTCCAGGCATCTCTTTCTTACTGAAAAGACCGGCATGGCTTCAGCTTGTCTAATTACAGGCACCTGATTAGTCTCTTTAAATACTAGTCCGCCCCAGTGGGCCTCTCAAGTGAGCAGTGCATGCTGGTTGTGGTGGTCCTGCAATTTTTTCATTTTGCCCCAAGTGGGTTGCTGGAGCCAAACGAAATAATGACCCAAAGTGCAAAACCTTTGCAGGCGAATCCAAAGTAAAATTGTCAGATTTGCTGTGAATAACCCAACCTGATTGCTCTTATGTGACAATCCATTTTTAGTCACACAGACCTGCTTCGATGTGCAGTGGTGCTGCCTTCCCGGCTGAACAGGCCGGTTAATTATCAAAACGAAGTTGTCCTAATGTGAAAGCGCACTCCCAACAGGTTATATAAACGGGAAGAAAAAGCAAAGCCAGCAACTCACAGTGAATTCTTTAAGCAGTTTCATTATTCCAGGCCTTAAGTTATAAAATCATCTCTGGACACGTGTTTCAAGGTCAATCCTTTCTTCAGCAGAGAAAAATATAAAAGTGTTTCACCCTCGTAGGTGCAGCCAGTGCTGGAGGTGTTCCAGGCATCTCTTTCTTACTGAAAAGACCGGCATGGCTTCAGCTTGTCTAATTACAGGCACCTGATTAGTCTCTTTAAATACTAGCCCGCACCAGTGGGCCTCTCAAGTAAGCAGTGCATGATGGTTGTGGTGGTCCTGCAATTTTTTCATTTTGCCCCAAGTGGGTTGCTGGAGCCAAACGAAATAATGACCCAAAGTGCAAAACCTTTGTAGGCGAATCCAAAGTAAAATTGTCAGATTTGCTGTGAATAACCCAACCTGATTGCTCTTATGTGACAATCCATTTTTAGTCACACAGACCTGCTTCGATGTGCAGTGGTGCTGCCTTCCCGCCTGGACAGGCCGGTTAATTATCAAAACGAAGTTGTCCTAATGTGAAAGCGCACTCCCAACAGGTTATATAAACGGGAAGAAAAAGCAAAGCCAGCAACTCACAGTGAATTCTTTAAGCAGTTTCATTATTCCAAGCCTTAAGTTATAAAATCATCTCTGGACACGTGTTTCAAGGTCAATCCTTTCTTCAGCAGAGAAAAATATAAAAGTGTTTCACCCTCGTAGGTGCAGCCAGTGCTGGAGGTGTTCCAGGCATCTCTTTCTTACTGAAAAGACCGGTATGGCTTCAGCTTGTCTAATTACAGGCACCTGATTAGTCTCTTTAAATACTAGTCCGCCCCAGTAGGCCTCTCAAGTGAGCAGTGCATGCTGGTTGTGGTGGTCCTGCAATTTTTTCATTTTGCCCCAAGTGGGTTGCTGGAGCCAAACGAAATAATGACCCAAAGTGCAAAACCTTTGCAGGCGAATCCAAAGCAAAATTGTCAGATTTGCTGTGAATAACCCAACCTGATTGCTCTTATGTGACAATCCATTTTTAGTCACACAGACCTGCTTCGATGTGCAGTGGTGCTGCCTTCCCGGCTGAACAGGCCGGTTAATTATCAAAACGAAGTTGTCCTAATGTGAAAGCGCACTCCCAACAGGTTATATAAACGGGAAGAAAAAGCAAAGCCAGCAACTCACAGTGAATTCTTTAAGCAGTTTCATTATTCCAGGCCTTAAGTTATAAAATCATCTCTGGACACGTGTTTCAAGGTCAATCCTTTCTTCAGCAGAGAAAAATATAAAAGTGTTTCACCCTCGTAGGTGCAGCCAGTGCTGGAGGTGTTCCAGGCATCTCTTTCTTACTGAAAAGACCGGCATGGCTTCAGCATGTCTAATTACAGGCACCTGATTAGTCTCTTTAAATACTAGTCCGCCCCAGTGGGCCTCTCAAGTGAGCAGTGCATGCTGGTTGTGGTGGTCCTGCAATTTTTTCATTTTGCCCCAAGTGGATTGCTGGAGCCAAACGAAATAATGACCCAAAGTGCAAAACCTTTGTAGGAGAATCCAAAGTAAAATTGTCAGATTTGCTGTGAATAACCCAACGTGATTAACCTACAAAGGTTTTGCACTTTGGTTCATTATTTCATTTGGCTCCAGCAACCCACTTGGGGCAAAATGAAAAAATTGCAGGACCACCACAACCAGCATGCACTGCTCACTTGAGAGGCCCACTGGGGCGGACTGGTATTTAAAGAGACTAATCAGGTGCCTGTAATTAGACAAGCTGAAGCCATGCCGCTCTTTTCAGTTGGAAAGAAATGCCTGGAACACTTCCATCACTGGCTGCACCTATGAGGGTGAAACACTTTTATATTTTTCTCTGCTGAAGAAAGGATTGACCTAGAAACACGTGTCCAGAGATGATTTTATAACTTAAGGCCTGGAATAATGAAACTGCTTAAAGAATTCACTGTGAGTTGCTGGCTTTGCTTTTTCTTCCCGTTTATATAACCTGTTGGGAGTGCGCTTTCACATGAGGACAACTTCGTTTTTTATATATATATATATATATATATATATATATATATATACATATGTGTGTGTGTGTGTGTATATATATATATATATATATATATATATATATATATATATATATATATATATATGTTCTTAGTGGTCCAGATAATCCTTCCTGAAAAGTACTGAAAATAACATTAAAAAGTTGCTGCAACTTCAAATCTGAGCGATCCAGCAGATCCTGCTCATTATCTATCACAGGACCTGACAATTTTGACACCCCAAAACTTTACCTCAACAGGGCACCCACACTTTGATGAACTGGACAAGGTATTACATCTCAGTTTCATTAGGCGATGTGTACCTAAGATAAGGCACATCCAACACATCAATAATCAGAAATAGTCAATTAAGTAAAAAGGTCCACTCAATAACTGAGTTCTAGATCGGCAGAATAATTAAGGGGCTTTAGAACAAAATTCAAAAGCAAGGCACCATATTAAATGACATAAAGGCTCTTAGCAAATAGGATATTACAGAGAAGTGCAAAACCAAAAGTCATTCTAAGTCACAAGTGCTCAGCAAAAGTAGAAGAGAAATGGGCAGCATATTTAGCAGCATTCAGGAAAGCCTGCGTTCACCCCGCACTTGAGGGTTTTTATGTATTATCTTCTCATATGAAATTACCAAGATGCATTTTGTATATTTTTAATGTAAGATGCACCCACGTGTCATTTAATAATGTGAGATGTTGGTTGCGCATCTTTCATTACTTCGTGCAATTTCTAGGTTAATTTACATAATTACGATACAGTGAATTACGGAAATTACACACCCCTTATCACTCACATGTAAAGATTGACATACACTTGTGGTGAAATGTTTTCTGGATTTCTCTCCGTAACACAGCCTGCAAATAGGTTTGCAGACCCCTGATATAATGGACGTATTCAATGTTCGAACCCGAGATAGGCACCCGATGGACTGCAACCACCCTCTTAAGTACTGAGCATTACATGACTGTGCTGCATTCTATGTAGCAATCAGTCCTGTGAGATTTCACAGAGATAGTTAGTTGAACCCAAAGCCATCATAAATAGGCACTCTAAAGAACACGAAGAAAGTCCGAATATATTTTCAAGATTTAATAAAATCAAAATCCTAGCCTATTCCACTCAATATGAATATTAACTATTGTTAAAAAACAAGATAGAGGGAACAATAC
The DNA here is from genome assembly GCF_031143425.1 of Pleurodeles waltl. Lineage (NCBI taxonomy): Eukaryota > Metazoa > Chordata > Amphibia > Caudata > Salamandridae > Pleurodeles > Pleurodeles waltl. The sequence continues at coordinate 777,643,330 of NC_090444.1, forward strand.
TTGTCAGGATGCAGAACAATAGAAAGTATTGTAGCGTTATGGCACTTTTATAAGGCTTCTTTAAAATAACATTTCCATCTTCTCCTTCCATAGGCTAACTATGCTAAACCTAGAATTGTAAGAGGTCTCCTCCAGCTTCATAGATGGTTCTCACCCATGTATCCTTTCTGAATGGAGGACTCCATGTGACTGCCCCATAGTCTTCAGCAGGGAAATGTATTTAATGCTTCTGCATGACCCTCAATATTGTATCCCTGAAGTGAAGTTCATCTCTATCAATTAACACTTTTTTCCAGTTTATAAGTTTTTGCCTGAACATTTTCAAAATAAACAATTAGTAGTAAAGTCCCTCTAATCTTTCACTTACTCATATTATGTGTAACCCTACTGATTGTTTAAAAACAATAGATGAGAAGTGAAAATAATAATTTCTTTGCAGCCTTGTTGAATATTTACAAAAAACTGGAAAAGCAATTCAAACCGTGCAGAAACAACATGAATATATTCAAACAATCTGTGTTATCAACTTGCAATGAATACTAACATTAATAATTGTCCATTTTTATGATGAAGCGTACACCTAAATAAACGGACATGCATAACTCAAAAGGTTGATATCTGGAATAGAAAATATATGAATATTATTACAATGGGTCTTCAGGAGCAAACTAAGCATGCGTGGTGCAGCTCGTAAAGGGCCTTTGCCGCTCACATGGATGTGCTATTCTGAACACGAGTAAAGACAAAAAGGACTGCATGCTCAGTGGAGCCACAGGACTCTCACAAGACTTGCAAATGATGGCAGCCAACTTGCATTTTTAGAGTATACATTCCTCATGGTGCATATTGCCTTGTTAAGCAATCAAGAAACATTTGCTGCTGCCAGGGCATCCCTGTCAGATGATTGGAAACCTGGCAATCTGTTATTCTTGTAAATTGATGGAAGACTGATGAAGCAGAAAATGAAGGTTTTGATTTATTAACGCATAAACGTAGTGTGAAACAATCATGTGTGACATTAACCGAATTAATAAAGATTGTACGGGGACAAAATGTGCCCTCAGAGTAGTTTGCCAACATTTATATGCGTGCTTCATATAACGTGGTGTATTAGAATTGCACTAATCCGACATAATCATAAACATGTGCTACGATTTTGCTTATTTGAAATGCCTTAGCTTAGCATTACTTTAGCGGAGGCTTTGGCCTAGTTGCCTGGTCTCACGGTTTAAATGTTCGTATTTTTCCACTGTGCTATTAAACGTGTATTTCTGCTTGAAGCTGTACTTTTCCACAGAAACTGCTCACATGCTTATCCTAAAGTTGGTGCCAGCATGGCATATTTTCTCTTAAATTCAAGGTCGGCTTGCAGGTGCGGACAATGGAGCCTCTGAGAGTAAGCTAATCGAGAAACAATGTTGCAAATTGCGTACCCATCTCCAAGGATAATGTATGCTTAAGTAAAAGCTTGAGAACTGTCGTTTTTGATTGGTCAATTTGAAGCTAACCTATGAACCCTCCAATGGAGACCCTACTGGACTTGAACTGTTGTCTATAAAACCCAGGTGCACGAGAGGGAAGCTCTCTCTATCTTCGGACATCCCGCCATTTTGACTTCGTAGCTACTATGACCCATTTTGCTGCGACGCCATTTTGAGAGACTTTGATGCTTTCTCTAGTCGAGAGAAAGAGACTTTAATGATTCTTGCCCTAGAGACTTTAACTTTGATTTGTCCCTTTGCATGAAGTAGTAGCCTTAACTTGCCGCCGTGAGGCAATTGCCCCGTTCACCCCTGCCCCTTTGTCCCGCCCCATGCTGATCGAGAAACGGTACCTGTGAGACGAAGACTTCATTGATTGCTGATTGGAATTGGTAATTATGAAAGGAAATTGTAAAATTGCATTGTGTTTCTTTTAGGTAACCAACTGCTGATTTTGATAAGGACCCTAGCTAGGAGTTTTCTAAATTGATGTTGCCAAATCGTTTTTGCATGAAGTCCCACATGCTGATGCTAATTTGAGGTTAGATGAGGATTCCATATGTCGCACGATGCAATTGGAGATCTTGTTATGCTGACTAAATGTACGCAATTAGCCCATTACAGATTATCGTATTAGTGCTTTGCATTGCCACTATCGAATGCCTTGTGATTCAAATGCTACATAGATTACACTTGTTTCGACGATATGGACAGCTATTAATGTTCATATATGTTTATCATTTGGTGTTGAGACACATTTATATTGTGCTAGCTTTGTTAATATAGGGAAATAAATTCACTAACTTTGCAATAAACTGGTGTGGTTATTCCTGGCTGAAAGGTCAGGGTTCGCCGAAATGTATTCTGGATTAATTGTTAAGTGTTATGTTGTTCAAGGTGTTGCTTATGTTCGTTATTGATTATCGATTTAAGGTGATTGGCCGATTTAGAGTACAGAGAGTTCCCACTTAGTCAAAAGATTCATCGACCTAAAGAGCGTCCGAACGCAGGTAAATTGTTACCACGTTCCGCTCTATCAAGACTGATGTGAGTTGGAGAAGTATACATTTTGCAAGTGCTGGATTGGTTTGCTGCTATTTGCACCTGGTCTTAAAGTCTTCACCTTTTAGTGTATTCCTACCCAAATCCCGAATATTTTTTCACGGCTACTGCAAAAGAGCACCATACTCAGGGCCAATAATAATTTTGTGAAAGGGAACATCCAAATTATGCGGCAGAGTTGACAAAAGTTATGAAGGAAGAGAAGGCAAGTAATACTTACCGCGGCGCCCAAAGCCACACCACTGACAGCACAAATGATAGCTACATACCCGGTGGTTTGCACCCTATAGTGAGATTTTTAAAGCCACGAATTATAACTTTATCAGGTACATTACCTTCTTTTCAGTCGTCGAAAGAGCTCTGGCTTTGAAGATGTAGTCGTCGACTCCAACGCGATTGTATGCATCCAGGGCAAACGTAACAGCGTTTTCGACGCTGGGCAATCCTTCATACAACTCAACCACAGACGCTCCTTTAGAAATCATAAAGGACGAGCAAATGTGGACAAACGAAAAAGACGAGAATGACACAAGGAGAAAGAAGCAAATGCCCGCCATTGCTCAAGAACAGAAGCAGTGACTGAAAACCCGTGTTGGAACTAAGGAGGAGAACAGGAGAACGTATAAAATGTGCTGGGACGTGGAAACCAGCCAAACTACACAGTCTCCACTCAAGCGCTAAACTGATGACATCTGAAGATAGGAAGAGCTCGTTTACCCTTTGAGTTCGATTATAAAGGTTAAAAATTGAAGCGAGACATTGAACTGCTTAAAATACGTTCCTCATTATGACACGTGCACAAAAGAATTACGATTTCTTGTTAATATGATTCGCAAAAAACAGTCAACTTTGAAAGCACCACGCATTTTCACATGCCGGGCCACTCAATAGCACTATGAATTGAAAATGCACAACTCTGTTTTGTTTTAAAACCTCAAATTTATCAGTATTTTCGCAATGACTTTTTAAAATTTCCTCAATTTACTGATCATTTTCGAATTCCATTTTCAATTTCTCCCAAAATAGTTGCTTAGCACTATTCCCACAAGAAAATTCATGCATCATGAAATCTGTTTATAGGCATATGTGATGACATGATGTGACCATAGAAATACCTTTAAACTATTTGATAAAATGAACTGCTTCATCAAAACTTAAAAGCAGAACAAAATAATTTCACATTTTGTACTCGCAAAATTGAAAATTTATTAAAAAAGATAGGTCTTCCTGCGGAGGGTTCCAAGCTACAATTGATTAAATATGAAAACGTTTCCCCTTATATATTCAGTCAGTATCAATGTACTTAGGACCAGTAGCTCAGGTAACCTACCAACAATGAACACTCGGGCTCTCTCTGACTGAAGCTCACCGCTGTAGCAAACACCTCCTATCTAAAACACTCATGTCGTCTCAGATGCCTCAGTATACTTCAAACTTAACTTGGTCGAAACTCCATCATCTGTACTTTTTCACACTTCAAATGTAGTGTTTCCTTTACCTAATATTCTTACATTTAAATAAGTTGTTAGAGGATTTTGGCTGTGGTGCTTGGAGTTGACGAGGGCGCATATGTTGCTGCATCTTGACTCCTACATTTGGGCGCAGATCTCAGAGGTTTCTTTTACGTGCATTATTCACTAGCATTTTAATTTATTATTTAATAATTCCAGAAATGTTATAAAATGAACTTGTGTGCCTGCTGCTGTTAGGGATATATTTGAATCACGAATGTGGTTAATCAACGAATTTGTGATGATGCTACTATATACCAAAGGCATATGTTCAGAAGCAGTGCTGTGCCATAGTTGCCAAGACTCGTAGGGGCATATTTATGAAACTATGTAGCAGCGCAGCAGGTCATCTTGCAGCACTGTGTCATAGGGAAAGGGCAGGAATGTGCTGTATTTAAGGCAATACGGCGCATTCCTGCCTTTTCCTCTGCGCTGGCGCACTTTAGACAGCCTAGCAACAACAAAGGCACCCTTGCACCACGGTGCAAGGATGCCTATGTTGCATGCAGGATTGTTTTTGTGCAGGAAGGGGCATCTTCCAGAATGCAGCAAAGATAGAAACAGGAACTATTGAGGAGAAATAAAGGCATTTCTATTTGTAACTAATCATTTATTACATTTATAGGTGGATCTCCAAAGGGAAAACTGCAAGGCTAACCAGGTTGCGACTGAAGATCTTTTAAACAAAATTGAAGCGCCCAAAGAGCAACTGGATTCTAGGAATACATTAATAGAAGAAAACATTTACAAAATGATTTATAAGGTCTCTGGGTGTACATTCTAAAGTGAGGATGGACAGGCAAATTACATTTATAAGGTATTGTCACACTTATTAGTCCCTAAATCGTTAGAATTGTTTAAGAAATTCAAAGGAGGGGCTCTCTGAACTCCTTATATTAATTTGGTTAATCTAGGCATTTTAATTCTAATCCTCATTTCTGCGCTCATTTTTTTTAGAAACATTTTTTAGTGGTTTCAGACCTTCATGCATTTCTTACCTGCACCATGAGAGCCTTCATAAAATGAAATCATAGGCAAAGTACATTTACCACAAAAGTGCAAAATCAAAAATTAAACACAACTGAAGATTTAATCTGACAAGATCAGAAATATTAAATCCAAAAAACGTTGTAATAGATAAACTGTCTAAAGACACATGTATGATGTTTAAAGTAGTAGACGAGGGAGAAGCTCTTGTAGTGGATGGAGGCAAATGTCTAGCTGAAGCAAACCAATAACTTCACAATACCAGCCAATCACTTGATCTATAACTGGATCTAACAACATTTAAATACGACTGAAACAGTTCTAACAAAGGTGGAAAACAATGGTTGCATTTCACCTACCACTACAAAATACCATAATGCTGGTACTTTATCTGGGGCATAAAATGTATAATAACCATAGAGATCCAACAGGAGACATATATTTTCTGGGGTAAACTCTGTTGTTCAACTATTGGCTTGTTGTGTAGGTATTTTCCATAAACCACTTATGAAAAAATACAAGACTTACATTGAAGGTACATCTATTTTTTGTGAAATCTGCCATCGCTGACATTACAAGAAGAAGTTATCTTTTTCACATTAGATGTGATATTGTTATACACCTTCATCTAGACTTCCTGTCTTCCCTTCCAAAATTTCCAGTTCCAGAGTGTAATCATTCATCAAACAGGATATGTGAGAAGACAAGTTGTACCCACCGATAGAACTTCGTAGGTGTTTGGGGTGTCAGAAGAAACTTTAGTGTGTGGGATGGGTGACAGGAAATGTAGCAGGAAGTTACCAGGCTAGTGGGCAGTCCAAGCAGAGTGGGCCATGCAGTCTGGTGGGTGAAGTAGAGGGGTTGGGGATCATGTGGATATTTTGCAGGGCTTTAGGCAGACTGTCAGGGTGGTCATAAATCCAAGCGGGGGCAAGGGCAATCACAGTAGAAAAAAAGAGTTAATTGATGTCAACTGGCACTAGTCCCCTCATTTTCTTGAATGGCTCTAATTTGTTTTAGAAGTCTCTTGATAACTGTAGACATTGTCTAGCTAACCATAGTTGTACAGAAATGATGCAGAGTTGCAAGTCAAAAGGCTTCACATCTTTACACATATATTTCCTAATAGGTTAAATATGGATGTAATTTGGCTTAGACGTTTGGGTACACCCTGCATGTGACCACACACAATTAGAAGGATGTCCTATCATGGAACAAGTAACAAAATATGCAAGAAGCCAAAGAGATAAAGGGATTGGTTAAAAAAAAATAATGAATATCTGAACAGTACTGACCAACATATTTGCACTGCATTTTGACACAAAATAAAGCAGTGCTTAATTTGAGTTGGTGGTTTTCGGTGCCTGGCAATTTATTGAAAACACCAGCACTGACAGCACTTTCAGCAATCTACCACATGATGGCGCTGTATGTCTAGTTTAGAGACAAGCACACCAACAGTTATTTAGTAACTCAATATACATTAAAAATGACTAATACCTGCTGCCAAAGTCATTCTTATAGCTTGCAGGCCTGGACAAGTCAGAACTGTCATCTGCGAATGTGATGATTACTAGCTGTGTTGTTACTGTGACTGGAAGAGTTGACAGTGACAATGGGCAATGCAAGTAGATGTGGTCTCCTGACGATGGCCCTGGCACCTATTTTCTCACAAATTAAGTACTGATACAAAGACAACAAACATGGACCTTAGAGGAAAATTGTCTATAGGTGTAGATTCATTCTAGAGCTTCTTTGCAAGTTTATATATTTCTTTCTCAGACTGCCCTTGCCTAAGGACAAATATTGCACTAGTGATATAATCAATATGATATTGCTAATAAAAAGTAAGAAATGTAATGAATCACATAAAATTGTAGTCACTGTTGAGTAGCAAGCTTGATATATTAACATTCCGCAAGTTAAAGCTATAAAAGCTGTAAAACAGTTTTTAGACACTTGCCCTCATACGCAATAGTGCACTGCAATTATTAGAAAATTATCTGGACCTCTTTTAATAAAAATTGGTATATTCATGTTGCAGGCCTTTTTGACATAATATCCAACTACGGGGGATGTATATGCAAGATATTTTCAAGGTATGGCATGGAAATGAGTAAGAACTGCTTTCTTTCTCCGAGTGCCCAAAAAATCACATATATGATCTTAAATTCAGCATACCTCTTACCAAAGTTGTAATTAATTTCTTATCTTCTGTATCACAAATGAAATAAAATGATGCGTTATACAATTTCCACATTGTACAATTTCAAAAGTGAAATTGTACAATGTATAGAAAACCTGTCGCACTCAAGATCAATGGCAACTCGCTTCAACTCCAACCAATGGAAATTTTGTCTCCTTTAGCTTCTAAAGCTTTCATGGGCATTTCTTATAGAGTCCACGACATCTTACTCACCATTCATAACATGCGTATCAGCATTGATGGTATAGTCCTGAGATGGTTCAAATCATGTCTCTCCAATTGATTCCAGAATGTATGACTCACCAGCGCTACCTCAAAAGCTTACACAATCTCTGCTTGGATTACGTCAACGTTCTACCCTTGGCCCTGTTCAATCTATGCACAGAGCATCTCAGAGACATTCTACAGAAGCACAATGTCTTGTTCCATCAATATGCTGATGACACTGAAATCTATATGGAAATTGACTGCTAAACCTCAGTACAAGTCTAAGCAGTTGAATGCACAACGTCCAAAGTTGAATGAAGAAAATGAAATTAAACTGAACACCCCGATCACCATCTTAGGAACCACCAGCTCCTTGACGCCATGCAGTCCGGATTCAGACCCAACTGCAGTACAGAAACAACACTTATTGCCACCGCAAACCCCATCTGCATGATCCTTGACATTGCAAATACATCAGCCCTCACTCTGCTGGACCGCCTTGCATCACTTGACACGGTCTCACATCCCCTCCTTATCAGGCACCTGCCTGTGTTGAACATCCCAGGACCCACTGTTCACTGGATCTGCTCCTTCCTAGCGGATACAAGACACGCTGCTAGCCTGGCACTTTATTCCTCAGTAGCCTCATCTGCAGAGTGCCTTAAGGTTAATCGCTCAGCCCCACCCTCTTCAACATATAGATGATCCATCTAACCAGCATCATTTGTGCACATGACATCAACATCCTTTCCTATGCAGACCAGGGGTAACCCTGGTGGGTGAGGGCTTTTTTTTTTAAAAAGAAGATCTTTTTTTCCTTTTTTTCCTGTGGGGACTCCCCTTCTCCTGGGTCATTATGTAACATTACTTAGTTTCTAAGGAGGGCAGGCCCAGCATTGTATCCTCCTTCTACCTCTTTTGTTTTTGATTATCTCTTCAGCTAAACATCACGACTGGCCTGGATTGGCAAGCAGACCCCATTTCTGTTATTAAGGTTCTGATTCTGAACAGACCGAGAGTGAATGAGATATTTATACTAAAAGGGATAATATACCTGCAACAACATTATAAGGGTCTTGCAAATTCCAGGAATGCTGTGCATATGTAGTGGGTGAAAGGCCACAAACGAAAGCCCTCATTACAACCCTGGCCGTCAGTGTTAAATCGGCGGTAATACCGCCAACAGGTGGTAAAAAAAATGGAATCATGACCATGGTGGAAACCGCCAACACATACAGCCACTTTAACACTCCGACCGCCACGGAGGTAGCAACAAATACCGCAGCGGTAACCACCAACAGCCAGGCGGTAGACAATGTACCGCCCACTCCATTACAACCCGCCCATCCTCCAACTTTTCTGGGGCGGTACAAACACCATCAAAAGCAGAGCGGAAACAGTACTTTGAAGGGAAACCACTCACTTCTCTACACTCAAGGAAGAACCAGGACGCCATGGAGCCCGAGCTGCAGGTCTTCCCCATGCTGGTGCATCTGCTCATATTCCAGGAGCACCAACGCCGGCAACGATGACCACAGTGAGTACTGCACCTAGCATACAAGGGAGGGGAGAGGAAAAAGAGAGTGACACACACACGCAACACCCCCACCCTCACCCCCAACACCCTACACACAAACACATGCAACAACATTACATATACACCCCGTAACCCTCAGGAATAACGCAAGGACAAAAGGAATGGAGTCAAATGAGTGTAATATTTGAAATTTTGAGCAATAGGTTCATAAATAAATAAACAGTATGTACAATATATATAATATAAACAAAATGAGGGACAATGTCCACACAAAAATAGTCCGTGGCCCACTAGGCCATAACACCTAGGCCAGGCCCACACTTGACTCCTGCCTCAATACAGAGAGAACACTGCAGGGGCATCAGGTCGAAAACACACAGGCACCTCAGGGGGACAGGGAAGAGGGGGGCACCTCAGCCGGAAGATGGTACTACGCCACTGCTCCTGGAGGGGGCCCCATACCTACTGCTTGGTCCTGGGAAGTGCAAGGCCACAGTCTCTCAAGTGGGTGGGTTGCCCACTGCATGGTCCTGGGGAGTGCAAAGCCACAGTCTCTCAAATGGGTGGTTTGCCCACTGATTGGTCCTGGGGAGTGCAAAGCCACAGTCTCTCAAATGGGTGGTTTGCCCACTGATTGGTCCTGGGGAGTGCAAAGCCACAGTCTCTCAAGTGGGTGGTTTTCCCACTGCATGGTCCTGGGAGTGCAAAGCCACAGTCTCTCAAGTGGGTGGTTTGCCCACTGCATGGTCCTGGGGAGTGCAAAGCCACAGTCTCTCAAGTGGATGGCTTCTCCACTGGTTCTGGAGGGGGCATTGTGCCCAGTGTGCTTCATTCTGCCAAGGATAGGGTGAGTGGATGCCTTCTTCCACGGGTTCTGGAGGGGGCTGTTTGCCCAGTGTGCTTCATCCTGCCAGGGATAGGATGAGTGGATGACTTCTTCCACTGGTTCTGGAGGGGGCATTGTGCCCAGTGATGCAGCACTTGGGGAGTGTCAGGTCACAGTCCCTCACCTGGGTGTCAGACCCACAGGATTTTCAGTGGGCAGGATGCATTACACTCCATGGAGGCAGGACTACTGTCCATCCACCGGCGGCTACGGCTGCACAGTGGTGGTAGTGCTGGTGCTGGTGGGGTGCTGCCAGTGGTGGGGGGAGGCTCCAGCCCTTCCTCTGCAGCCTCGGACGGCTGCCCACTGTGGCTGCTACTGCTGGCAGTGGTGCTACTTGCGGCGGGCAAGGTGGCAGTGCTTGCAGCGGTGCAGGTGGTGGTGCTGGCTGCGGTGCAGGTGGTGGTGCTGCCAGTGGTGGGGGGAGGCTCCAGCCCTTCCCCTGCAGCCTCGGACGGCTGCCCACTGGGGCTGCTGCTGCTGGCAGTGGTGCTACTTGCGGCGGGCAAGGTGGCGGTGCTTGTGGCGGTGCTGGCTGCAGTGCAGGTGGCGGTGCTGGCAGTTGTGCTGGCAGCCAGCAGGCCTTCACCTGCAGCCTCAGATGGCTGAAGTGCCCTGGCTGGTGTTCTCTGCCCCTTCCTGCCCCTGGCAGATGGTGGTGCCTCCTTGGGTCTGCCAGCTGGAGTCTTTGACGTGGCCTTGCTGGGTGCTTGTGGCTCCTTCTCCTTGCTGGATGCTGTCCCCTTCTTGCCCTTGTCAGGTGGCGGAACCTTCTTGGCCTTGGCAGGTGTTGGTGGCACACTGGCTGGGCTGACGGCTGTCCCCTTAGAGCCTCTGACTGCTGTAGAAACCACAGCGGATGTGGACTTGGTGGCTGAGGTGCTGGGCTGGGTTCTGGCCACCCTGGCCCGAGGTGAAGGACGATGGGGAGGGGTAGGGAAGAGGTCAATGTTGGCTAGGAGAAGCTTCTTAGGGACATTGGGGCAGGAAGAGGATGAAGGTTTGGAAGTAGAGGAAGAGGGAGTGGTTGTAGAAGGTGTCTGTCTGCTGTGTTTGGGTGCAGGTGCATGAGCTGGATGCAGTTGTGAGATGGATGGCTGGTGGGTGGGTGGGTGTGTGCTTGTGTTTGTGTACTTTGGTAAGAGGGGTCACAGACACAGTGGGAGAGGACACATGGGGAGGTGTGTATGGATGTGGGGGTGGTGACTGCCAGTGAGGGGCATGTAGTGATAGGTATGCTGGTGATGGAGGTCGTGGATGAGGATGTAGTGCATGCAGGTGTGAGTGGAGACTCTACTGGGAGGGAGGTAGACGAGGAGGGGGAAACAGTCGAGGCAGTGGATGTTGGTGTGTCTGCATGGGGATGGTGCTTGTGTGAGTGCCTGTGAGATGAAGTGTGGTGCTTGTGTTTGCCTGAGCAACTTCTGTTTGTTGATTTGGTTGAATGCTGGTCTGAAGGTTTACTTGGGATAGGCTGGGGTTGAGGGGATTGGGACTGGGTGGAGGAAGTTGGAGGGGGAAGGCTGGAGACAGGGACAATAGCTGCCATCAGTGCAGAGGCCTAAGCCTGAAATGCTCTCTGTTGGGCCGCCACGCCAGAGTGAATGCCCTTCAGGTATGCATTTGTCTGTTGCAAATGCCTTTCGACACCCTGGATGGCATTCAGTATGGTTGACTGCCCAATAGCCTCCTCACTGAGGGCAGCAGGTCTGACTGGGGCAGGGCCTGAGGTGCCTGGGACGAAGGAGATGCCCACCCTCCTGGGTGAGCTGGCATGAGAAACATGCTGAGGGGCTGCTGGGAGGGCGGTGCTGGTACGGGGGTGGCGGCTGTACCTGTTGTTGGGGTGGGCACAGAGGTGTCCGTCACCGCCAGGGAGCTTCCATCAAAGGAGGAGTCACTGTCTGTAGTGTCCCCTCCTGTCTCCGTCGTGGTGCTCCCATCGCCCTCCATCCCACTGGTGCTCTCACCGTCGGTGGATTCAGCCTCCAGGCCCATGTGGGATGCAGCTCCCTCCGTCGCCGGTGCCTCTGCTCCTCCGCCAGATGATGCTAATGCACACAAGGACAGGGTGACAAAACAAGAAGGGGGAGAGACAGAGGATACACTTGGTCAATGCCAGCAACAACACTACAGTTGGCATACACAACACACAGGGAGCAGCCCTATTCACTAGGCCATGCACTACCAGTTACAAAGCTAGTCACCAGCCCATGGGGTACATAGCATAACTCCATCAGTTGCACACCTGAAACCAACAGGACCCTGCCCAGTAGTAGATGGCCACTAACACTATTGGTGTTGGAGTGCTTCTGAGCCTGCCCAACAAGGGACCTACCCTGCCATGTTCGTCCTGGCCTATGACCACCCACAGCCCACATCTCCCACGCAGGTAAAACCTTATAGCCTGCAAAGTCATGATTCAGAATCTGTACTCACCCCCTTGTGGCTGCTGTGATGCCTTCAAGCGCCCATCCAACTCTGGATAGACCACCGCCAGGATGCGGAACATCAGGGGGGGGTCGGGGTACGACGGTCACTCCTTCCCCGTTGGGAGGCCAGCCCCAGCTGGGCGTCCGCTGTCTTCCTTGCCCAGCGGCGCAAGTCCTCCCACAATTTGCAGCAGCGGGTGCTCTGCCTGTCAAAGACCCCCAGCGTCCGCACCTCCTTGGCGATGGCACGCCAAATACCCTTTTTATAATAGGTGCTGACCTGCAGGAAAAATACAGCAGAAAAGGGATTAGTCATACCGTCCGGACTGTCATACTCATGGCCCATCATATCTCTCCCATCCCCTTTTGCACATACATTGACCACCATACATGCAGCACTCTGACCAGGACCCCTCAGCCTCACCCCTACATTAGGCTTACACACACAGCACTCCGTCCATTCATAGCCCACGCATCATGCTCACAGTGTACTCACCTGTTTGTCTGGAGGACCATAGAGTAAAGTGTACTGGGGTAGGACTCCATCCACCAATCTCTCCAGCTCCTCTTAAGTGAAGACAGGGGCCCTTTCCCCAGACAATCGAGCCATTGTCGCTTCCAGACACAGGTCACAGCAGCACTTGCAGTGTAGGTCCTCTCCTGTTGAAAGTCAGGTAGCAAGTGAGTGAACAGATAGAAAATGGAGGTCACGTCCGCGGCCGTGCTTAACGTCACCACCCATAGGTCCTAATGTTAACCAATGTGAAGTTGCAAGGTGGTCATCGACTGCTGACCGCTACGGCGCACAACATCAGCAGAATTACCTCATTTCCACTTGCCTCTTCTCAGAGGTCAGGCAGCCGCCATTTCAGGGGGGCACAGGCCATGGCACCTAACTGCATCACAGCAGACATTGACACATCAACTGACTCTCAAATTCACATACTGTTTCTGTACAGGAAGAAATGCATCATTATTTCAACATATGTGTGAATATGACCCTCTGCTCACCGTTTTTCTCCCTAGACTTCAACCGCTGAGGATGAATATGAGATGGAGACATCCCCCGTGTACAGACCCCTGGTGGACCTGGCGACAATGGAGGACAGACACATTATCCTGACCTACAGACTTGATAGGGCCACAATCCAAGAACTGTGTGCCCAATTGGAGCCAGACCTGATTTTAGCTATCCACCAGCCCACAGGTGTCCCCCCTCTAGTGCAGGTCCTGTCAGTGCTCCATTTCCTGGGCAGTGGTTCCTTCCAAGCGACAGTGGCCATGGCATCAGGCATGTCACAGCCTATGTTCTCAAACGTGTTGAACAGAGTGATGTCTGCCCTGCTGAAACACATGTGCAGCTACATCGTATTCCCCCAGGTGGAGGATTTGGCCACAGTGAAAGCTTACTTCCATGCCTCGGGACATATATCCAACATCTTTGGTGCCATTGATGGTACACATAAAGCATTTGTCCCTCCCCAGAGGAATGAACAAGTGTTCAGGAATAGAAAAAGCTATCACTCTCTGAATGTGCAGATGGTGTGTTTGGCGGACCAGTACATCTCCCATGTGAATGCCAAGTATACTGGCTCTGTGCATGATGCCTTCATCTTGAAGAATAGCAGCATTCCATATATGATGTCTCAACTCCAGAGGCACCGGGTGTGGCTAATAGGTGAGGCCATGGTCCCCACCCAGTCGATGTAGGTATATCGGTGGGGGGTTGTCCCTAAGGGTGAGTGTCTGTCCAACAGGTATCTGTAGGAGGCTGGACTGGCTTGTAGTGAGTACCAAGGGGTACTTGCACCTTGCACCAGGCCCAGTTATCCCTTATTAGTGTATAGGGTGTCTAGCAGCTTAGGCTGATAGATAATGGTAGCTTAGCAGAGCAGCTTAGGCTGAACTAGGAGACGTGTGAAGCTACTACAGTACCACTTAGTGTCATATGCACAATATCATAAGAAAACACAATACACAGTTATACTAAAAATAAAGGTACTTTATTTTTATGACAATATGCCAAAGTATCTTAGAGTGTACCCTCAGTGAGAGGATAGGAAATATACACAAGATATATATACACAATAGCAAAAATATGCAGTATAGTCTTAGAAAACAGTGCAAACAATGTATAGTTACAATAGGATTCAATGGGGAAACATAGGGATAGGGGCAACACAAACCATATACTCCAAAAGTGGAATGCGAACCACGAATGGACCCCAAACCTATGTGACCTTGTAGAGGGTCACTGGGACTATTAGAAAATAGTGAGAGTTAGAAAAATAACCCTCCCCAAGACCCTGAAAAGTGAGTGCAAAGTGCACTAAAGTTCCCCTAAGGACAAAGCAGTCGTGTTAGAGGAATAATGCAGGAAAGACACAAACCAGCAATGCAACAACTGTGGATTTCCAATCTAGGGTACCTGTGGAACAAGGGGACCAAGTCCAAAAGTCACAAGCAAGTCGGAGATGGGCAGATGCCCAGGAAATGCCAGCTGCGGGTGCAAAGAAGCTTCAACTGGACAGAAGAAGCTGAGGTTTCTGCAGGAACGAAAAGGGCTAGAGACTTTCCCTTTGGTGGACGGATCCCACTCGCCTTGGAGAGTCGTGCAGAAGTGTTTTCCCGCCGGAAGGACGCCAACAAGCCTTGCTAGTTGCAAATCGTGCGTTTGGCGTTTTTGGACGCTGCTGGGGCCCAGGAGGGACCAGGAGGTCGCAAATTGGACCTGAAGAGAGAGGGGACGTCGAGCAAGACAAAGAACCCTCACTGAAGCAGGTAGCACCCGGGGAAGTGCCAGAAACAGGCACTACAAGGATGTGTGAAATGGTGCTCACCAAAGTTGCACAAAGGAGTCCCACGTCGCCGGAGACCAACTTAGAATGTTGTGCAATGCAGGTTAGAGTGCCGTGGACCCAGGCTTGGCTGTGCACAAAGGATTTCCGCCGGAAGTGCACAGGGGCCGGAGTAGCTGTAAAGTCGCGGTTCCCAGCAATGCAGCCCAGCGAGGTGAGGCAAGGACTTACCTCCACCAAACTTGGGCTGAAGAGTCACTGGACTGTGGGGGTCACTTGGACAGAGTCGCTGGATTCGAGGGACCTCGCTCGTCGTGCTGAGAGGAGACCCAAGGGACTGGTAATGCAGCTTTTTGGTGCCTGCGGTTGCAGGGGGAAGATTCTGTCGACCCACGGGAGATTTCTTCGGAGCTTCTGGTGCAGAGAGGAGGCAGGCTACCCCCACAGCATGCACAAGCAGGAAAACAGTCGAGAAGGCGGCAGGATCAGCGTTACAGAGTTGCAGTAGTCGTCTTTGCTACTATGTTGCAGGTTTGCAGGCTTCCAGCGCGGTCAGCAGTCGATTCCTTATCAGAAGGTGAAGAGGGAGATGCAGAGGAACTCGGATGAGCTCTTGCATTCGTTATCTGAAGTTTCCCCAGAGGCAGAGACCCTAAATAGCCAGAAAAGAGGGTTTGGCTACCTAGGAGAGAGGATAGGCTAGCAACACCTGAAGGAGCCTATCACAAGGAGTCTCTGACGTCACCTGGTGGCACTGGCCACTCAGAGCAGTCCAGTGTGCCAGCAGCACCTCTGTTTCCAAGATGGCAGAGGTCTGGAGCACACTGGAGGAGCTCTGGACACCTCCCAGGGGAGGTGCAGGTCAGGGGAGTGGTCACTCCCCTTTCCTTTGTCCAGTTTCGTGCCAGAGCAGGGGCTAAGGGGTCCCTGAACCGGTGTAGACTGGCTTATGCAGAATTGGGCACCTCTGTGCCCAACAAAGCATTTCCAGAGGCTGGGGGAGGCTACTCCTCCCCTGCCTTCACACCATTTTCCAAAGGGAGAGGGTGTCACACCCTCTCTCAGAGGAAGTTCTTTGTTCTGCCATCCTGGGCCAGGCCTGGCTGGACCCCAGGAGGGCAGCTGCCTGTCTGAGGGGTTGGCAGCAGCAGCAGCTGCAGTGAAACCCCAGGAAAGGCAGTTTGGCAGTACCAGGGTCTGTGCTACAGACCACTGAGATCATGGGATTGTGCCAACTATGCCAGGATGGCATAGAGGGGGCAATTCCATGATCATAGACATGTTACATGGCCATATTCGGAGTTACCATTGTGAAGCCACATATAGGTAGTGACCTATATGTAGTGCACGCGTGTAATGGTGTCCCCGCACTCACAAAGTTCAGGGAATTGGCTCTGAACAATGTGGGGGCACCTTGGCTAGTGCCAGGGTGCCCTCACACTAAGTAACTTTGCACCTAACCTTTACCAGGTAAAGGTTAGACATATAGGTGACTTATAAGTTACTTAAGTGCAGTGTAAAATGGCTGTGAAATAACGTGGACGTTATTTCACTCAGGCTGCAGTGGCAGGCCTGTGTAAGAATTGTCAGAGCTCCCTATGGGTGGCAAAAGAAATGCTGCAGCCCATAGGGATCTCCTGGAACCCCAATACCCTGGGTACCTCAGTACCATATACTAGGGAATTATAAGGGTGTTCCAGTAAGCCAATGTAAATTGGTAAAATTGGTCACTAGCCTGTTAGTGACAATTTGAAAGTAATGAGAGAGCATAACCACTGAGTTTCTGGTTAGCAGAGCCTCAGTGAGACAGTTAGGCACCACACAGGGAACATATACATGCACACCTATGAGCACTGGGGCCCTGTGTGACAGGGTCCCAGTGACACATACATATAGGTCCACAAACCTATGAGCACTGGGGTCCTGACCAGCAGGATCCCAGTGACACATAACAAACATACTGAAAACATAGTGTTTTCACTATGAGCACTGGGGCCTGGCTATCAGGATCCCAGTGAGACAGTGAAAACAGTGACAAACACCCTGACATACACTCACAAACAGGCCAAAAGTGGGGGTAACAAGGCTAGAAAGAGGCTACCTTCTCACAGTATCCCTTGAATGTTTGCAGGTGACTCTGGTTACCCCAACCTCTCATGGCTACTGACCCCAGTGAGGAATGCCAGGACAAGGGTAGAGGAACGTTACAATGAGGCACATGGGCGAACAAGGAGGATCATGGAAAGAACCTTTGGCCTCCTGAAGGCCATGTTCTGGTGCCTCCATCTGACAGGTGGATCCCTGTCCTACTCACCCAAGAATGTGTGCCAGATCATCGTTTCATGTTGCATGTTGCACAACCTGGCCTTGAGATGCCAGGTGCCTTTTCTGCAAGAAGATGAGCCTGGGGGATGTCTTGTGGCAGCGGTGGAGCCTGTGGACAGTGAGGAAGAGGAGGCAGAGGAAGAAGATGTGGACAACAGATGTTCACTCATTCAAAAGTACTTCCAGTGACACACAGGCAAGAAACTGTAACTTCACTTTCCATTGCAGTTTTGTGTGGGACATTGTACATGGCAGCCTGATTTTCCATATTCTATGGACACTTACTGTACCCTTTGGCATATCTGTTTTCAGATCTCTGTGCCCCACTCTGGCTCCTGGTGTGTTTACTGCTGCCCACTACAGGTCAAACCTATGTATACATGACTGTACAGTGGAATTGCAATGTTTGCAGCTTGTTGAACAAATACATATTTGAATCAATTGACATACTCCATACTTGTATTTGTTCCTAGGGTATTTATTTATGTGCTAATAAGTGGAGGGGGTATTGCAATGGGCTGGGTTGATGATGGAGGAAAGTCCAGGGTAGAGTTCAGTCTATTGGTATCATAAGTGCATTGTCCAATGGGGAATAGGAAGGGGAGCAATAGCAGTTCAAGGTGGACAGGGTAACACAGTGAGACAGAAGGGTGAGAGTCTTATTTCCTGGCGGGGGTCCTGGCAATGTTCTCTGGCATCTGCCTGGATCACAGGGACCTTTTATGTGGTGGTTCTCCATCTGCAGGGGGAGGGGTGGTGGTGGCCTGTTGTTCCTGTGACGGGGCCTCTTGTCCACTAGCACCGACGGAGGTGGAGGGCTGTTCTTCGGTTTGGCTAGTGCCAGGGGCCCGTTGGTGTGCCACTGCCTCCCTCATGGTGTTTGCCATGTCTGCCAGCACCCCTGCAATGGTGACCAGGGTGGTGTGGATGTGTTTCAGGTCCTCCCTGATCCCCAGGTACTGTCCCTCTTGCAGCCGCTGGGTCTTCTGCAACTTGTACATTATATGGCCCATGGTCTCCTGGGATTGGTGGTATGCTCCCAGGATCCCTGCAAGTGCCTCGTGGACAGTGGGTTCCCTGGGTCTGTCCTCCCCCTGTCGCACAGCAGTCCTCCCAGCTTCACTGTTGTCCTGTGCCTCTGTCCCCTGAACCCTGTGCCCACTGCCACTGACCCCAGGTCCCTGATTGTCTTGGGTTTTTGGGGTTGCCTGGGGTCCCTGTAGTGGTGGACACACTGCTGAGTGATGTGTCCTGGGGACAGAGGAATGGGCCTGCTGGGTGGGTGCTGTGCTGGTATTTCCTGAGGGGGGAGGCTCTGTGGAGGGCTGGGACTGTAGCAGGGTAACCGACGGTCCAGAGGTCCCTGATGGGCCAGGTTGTTCATTGTGATCCAGGCGAGCAGAGCTGCTGTCATCACTGTGGTCCTCTTCTGTGGGGGACTAGATGTTGGTGGCACCTCCTCTCCGGTGACGTTGAGTGGGGGTCCTGTGGGGATGAAATCCTGTGTTATTGTATCTGCGTGTTCCATCTTCTTCATGGGTATGTTTCCCTCTATGGTTTTTCTTAGCAAGGCAGATTTGGCTTGTGTGAGTTGTGATTCGGTTGGCTAAGTGATGTGGTGTGCATGCTGTGGTGATGAGTGTCCATGCAGGTCTGTGATGGGTGTCCATGCATTGTTGTTGCATGCAGGGCTTGGTAATGGGATGGGTGGGCTGTGATAGTGGGATATGTGTGGGGTGGTGGAGTGATGGGGTGAGGGTAGGAGTTTGTGATGGCATGTAGGTAGGGTGGGGGATATAGTAGTAAAGATTTGACTTACCAGAGTCCAATCCTCTTGCTACTCCTGCGAGGCCCTCAGGATGCATGATCGCCAAGACTTTCTCCTCCCATGTTGTTAGTTGTGGGGGAGGAGGTGTGGGTCCACCGCCAGTCCTCTGTACGGCTACCTGGTGTCTTGCAACCACTGAACGCACCTTAACCCATAGGTCGTTCCACCTCTTCCTGATGTCATCCCTTGTTCTTGGGTGCTGTCCCACGGCATTGACCCTGTCCACGACTCTCCGCCATAGCTCCATCTTCCTTGCAATGGACGTCTGCTGCACTTGTGATCAAAAGAGCTGTGGCTCTACCCGGATGATTTCCTCCACCATGACCCTTAGCTCCTTCTCTGAAAACCTGGGGTGTCTTTGGGGTGCCATGGGTGTGGTGTGAGTGATATGTGTGAGGGTGTGTGGGGTGCTGTGTTAGGGTGTGTGCTGTGAGGTGCGTGAATGGTGTATGGGTGATGATGTTCTGTGGCTCAGATTGAGTGGGTGCTCCTGGCTTGTCTCTCTCTCAGTTGGCAATATTTTCTTTTGTAGAAAGGGATTGTGGGTATTGTGGGTGTGTGTCTTATATTGGATTGGGTGTGTAGGTGTGGTGTGTGTATGTGTGTCAGGTGTGTGTAGTTTGAATTGTCCAATGTGGTGTAATTTTGTCAGTGTGTGTATTTTGAGCGCAGCGGTGTGTACTGCCAATAGTTTACAACGGTTGAAAGACTGCCGCAGTGATTTGTGGGTCCTGATGCTGTGGACGTATTTCTGTTGGTGTAACGGTGTGGGTTTTGGTGTAACGGTGTGGGTTTTAGTACCGCCAGACCTTTGGGTATCACTGACCTTTGGGGATTTCTCTGTGTGGGTCATAATACCCGTAACAGTATACCGCCGTGGTCTTGGTATCTTGGCAGCCGTCAGCACGGCGGCATTTACCACCATGGTTGTAATGAGGGCCTAAATGCCTTTATAGGGCCACAATTCTCCGAGGTGAATTGTGATGTCCTTTTTAGTTAATGTATAGCTGTCTGTCTATTGTGTTTTATAATAATTGGGGTTTCCACCTGCACACAGAACTCTCAAAATGTTCCAGATCAGCTGTGAGTATGATAAACTTCTTGTTTTTCCATTCCATTCTAGGGTTTGTAGATTTGTGTTTTTTTCTTTACAAATAGCATACTCAAAATACAGATCAAAAAGACTGGGTGCACTGGTCAATCCCAATCAGCCGTAAATTTAGAGAAGTACCTCTTTTATGGGTTTAGATAAGGTCTTGAATGTGTGCCATGGGCTTTGTGTCGACAAGTGGCAACAGTTTCAGGAGATCTAGGGCTGTGGAAATAGGCTCAATATCATTGCACCTCAAAGCACCATGGTTGAGGTGAAAGTGACAGTTAGGTGTCATAGACTCACCTGCTCTTAAAACAGCAGCAGGAGGTGGGAAAGAGACACTCCACAGAGAATCCTTCACTTCTCAAACACGGGGCCTGGGCTGGTTGGCTTATTTATTCTACAGGATGTTTTCCCGGTGGGTGGTTTTGAAAGCTCAGGGCCACACCTGGTGTCCCTGTCACTTTCCTCAGTCCCTGAGGTAAATAGTAGCTGGCACAGGGGACTTCAAGAGAGAAAGAAAGAGAGGGAGGGAGGGTAAAGGTAGACCAACAGTGAGAGGGATAGATGGAAAGAGAGATATATTGCGCAATATGAAGGGAGTGGGGCTAATTTGAGTATTTGTGCTACGTCTGCTTTTGGTTCCCCAGTCCAGCCCTGCTCAAAGGGTTCCTTTTCCTTGTGAGTGAGGTTGTGAAACAAGAAAATGGAAGTCCTTACATACAAGGTCACCACAACTCCATCGGTGGTAGAAAAATGCAGGACAGACGGGTGTCAGATGGAAAGTCATTTGATGATCCTCCTACAGGTGAGTTCATGATAGTGACCTCATTTCCTTATGTTCCTATATTCTGTTCTCAGAATGTGCATGCAATAAGAAAGTAAATAAGAGCACTCTATAAGTATGTAAGAGTCTCATAATTATCCTGTGGTCATAGGACATCAATTATAAATAGATCGTATCTGTCCTATTTATAATTAAAAAACCTATATGAACTCTAAAGTGGATAGGTGGCACATCTGCTGCTTTTTGACAGATGTCCCACTTTTGGCAAACTTTAAATATGAACCATAATGTTTTAGCATAAAGACAAATGACAAACATAATGAGAAACAATGACAACATACTAAGGGAAAAATTTAAGAAAAGCGGTGCAGCGCCACTTTCCTTGCAACCTTAGCGCCCCCCTACCGCCACCATGCGTATTTAAAATACGGCTCGGCATGGCGAAGAGTAGGGTGCAATATCTTCATTTTTTTTACGCTATTGATGTACTCTGCAGGAGTAGTGCCAAAATGTTGACGCTACTCCTGCAGAGTACATAGGGCCCTATCATAAATAATGGAAGCCCCTTTTAACTCCTACTCATTAAAAATGCTGAACAAAGTGGCGTTCCTTGCGCCATTTTTTAGGCCCCGCTAAAGTGGGAACACCCTCATTGCATACATTATGGCTGGCGCAGGCATAATGTGGTGCAAGGGTTTACAAAGTGGCACAGTGCATGCATTGCAGCACTTTGTACAAAAATACCACTTTAGCGCCACCATAGCATAAAAAAATGACGCCATGGCTGCGCTAAGGCGTGCTAGGTATTCTTAAATATGTCCCTGAGAATCACATACTCATTCCGTCTGTTTAGAGCACTCTTAAAAAACAAAAACAGATCAAGCTGAAAGCTTTGCACGAAAGAGCAAGACAAGCACCGCCACAAATTACATCACTACCCTGGCCTGAAATGACAAGTTGCCAGATTTTAGCAATAAACCAATGAGTTTCTCCAAAACAGAAACATTAACAGATGTATCAAACGATCTAATGGGTACACAACGATATTGTTACAGATTTACCTACGTAAATAAAGCATGGGAAAGAAGCATGATCAAGAAAAATAGATTTGATCTTCCCTAATGGAAAGAAGTAGACCACAAAATCATTGTTTCCTTAGTCCCATGTAGTCCAAATTTACAAAACAACAAACATGTTTTCTAGTGACCTGGCACACAGGTTCAGTGCTGATTTTGGCTGTAGAACTAAAAAGAGCTTAAAATCACCAGGTAGTTCCCCAAATACGAAAATGTCAATACCCTTGACTGCAATAGTATCCATTATGTGTTGAAACTTGTAGGCACTACACGTCAGCTAATGACAGTGTTATTCTTTTTCATGTAGTAAATGAAATATATTATATATTGATAGTGTTGTCTACACAACTTGTCAAAATATTTTAATGTTCATGACAGCGCAAACGTCACCAAAACTATGTTGTGCTCCGATTTGTGATTTTGAATTAAGAGGTTTGCATATGTATATTTCACAGAACCTCAAAGAAAAATAATATCAACAATTGCTGTTTTTATTGCTTTGGAAGAGGCAGATTGCATATGGGCTAAGTTGACTTGCATCATACAATTATGATGTAGGAACAGAATTGATTCAGTTATCCATTAAACCTTATGGGTAAATGTATCCTTTTCTTGGTCCACTTATTACTAGACGCCTCCGCTGATGATTTATAGTCTGAGAGAACAGGAGCTCTGCTACAAACTAGCAAGGTGGGCAGTGTGTATACCACTGGGTTTCTGAAGATATAGTCACAGTTGGTTCCACCATCCAAAACTATTGACCCAGGGCCCTGTCAGCCAGTAGACTTCTAAATTGCAGTGGCTGTAGCACTGCCTAATTTTAGGAAGCACCACTGCCACTAATTTCCCTTGCCTAAGTGACATGGAAAGGATCTGGGCAAAGAAAACATGCATGGAAAAAACTCCCTGCACATCTGGGTCATTGTTTTTTTGTTTGTCTTAAATGTCTTAAATGAACACCTACTCTGAGAATCTGGGAAAAACAAAAATGTCGAATGGGGGATATCAACTTGGAAGTCACTTTTACTCATCAGAGTCTACAGTGCATCTGCTGCATCATTGTGACCACTGTAGTCAAACAGATGCTCGCCAAGCAGACAGGTCTCTCCAAGTAAAGTTGGTAGTGCCCTGCCAGAGAAGCAAAAGTCTTTGCTGACTGGGTAGGATGTCAGGCCACCTGTCAGAGCCCAAATTACTCCCTGCATACCACATATCTGTGGAGTCACAGGTGTTCTCAGCACAAAATATGTCAACACCCTAAGGATCAGTTTTACCCTCGAAAGAAGCAAACATCTACCACTTGCTTCCATAAAAATGTTTGTCACACTACACATTACTGGAATACATTCCCTCAAACTGTATTGAACACTTCTGTTTGGAGTAGTCCTCGCCCCTTAATATACCTCTGTAAAAAATTGTTGTCCAGCTATTTTCAGTTTTGATTTGTGTTTTTGTATGATTAGAAGAGTAATTTAGCTTGGGTAGTCATTGCTAATCTGGGCCGATTTAGAAGATGTGTTGAAGTGATGATGTAATATTTCAGGAACCATGAGACCTTTAGACTTCTTTCTGGTGTCAAAACATAGGTGTTTGGGAGCAAGTAGTCTTAACAGGTTCGGTGCTGGGTACGTAAAGGTTACCTCTGGTAGCACAGTGCTCCTGTGCAGAGAATGTAACCATTACCTCCTCGAACTGGAGCATGGGGTCCCCCTGTGAGCCCACCCCCCACACACCAGGGCAGGAATGGAAGGGGAATCGCTTCCCTTTCCACCCCCACAACCCTCCCAGTGATGTCTGATCATGCTCTGACCTCATCAGAGGTTGCCTCCCATCGAGCTGGAAGCATGGCTCCCAGTGCAACTGAGGAGAAACAGATTTGTTTCTTCTCACTGTGGGGGCAGGAGGGGTCAGGGAGGCATGAAAAGGAAAGGAAAGGCTTCCTTTCCTTTTCATGTCTCTCTGAGCATTCCTGCAGCACGATCGCATAGCGATCGTGCTGCAGGAATGCCACTAGACACAAGGGAGTTTTTTGTTTGTTTATTCTTATAAGGGGAGCGACCCCTTTGGAAAGGGTGGCTCCCCAGGGTGCAATTTTTTAATTAGGCCTTTTCTGCCCCCCCGGAGGCAGATCGGCCTATATTAATTAGGCTGATCTGCCCCCAAATGGAGCAGAAGCCAATAGACACCAGGGATGTTTTTTTTTTATTACTTTCATAAGGGGAGCAACCCCTTAAGCAAGGGTCACTCCCCAGGGGTGCAATTTTATTATTAGGCCATTTATGCCCCCCCAGGGGCAGATTGGCCTATATTAATTTGGCCGATCTGCCCCCAGGGGGAGCAGAAGCCACTAGACGCCAGGGATTTCTTTTTTTGAATTATCATAAGGGGTTCGACCCATTTGGCTAGGGTCACTCCCTAAGGGGGGGCATCTTTTCTAAGGCCATTTCTGCCCCCCATGGGGGCATATCGGCCTATATTAATTAGGCCAATCTTCCCACAGGGGGGGCTGAAACCACTAGACACCAGGGATTTTTTTTTGTGCCAATTTCACGCAAGGGGAGCGACCCGTTAGGCAAGGGTCACTCCCCTGGGGGCAAATTTAATGTAGGCCATTTCTGCCCTCCTTGGGGGCAGATCGGCCTATTTTTGGAAGGCCCACCTGCCCCCCAAGGGGGCAGAAAAGCCAGCAGAGACCTGGGGAAGAATTTGTTTAAAAAAAAGAGGGTGGGGGCATGGCCATACCCCTACCCCAAATAAATGGGGACAACGTTGCTCTGCCCACTGGTGGGCAGATGGGGCAATTACCCCTGATCCACTCCCTGGGAGGCAGAAAGCCTACTAGATGCCAGGGAATAAAACAAAAATAAAAAAAATAGTGGGTGGTGACTACCAACCAGTCTGGGCATGGTTATGCCCCCACCCTAAATGAAGGTGGTAACAGTCTTTCAGCTCTCCTCTCACACACTAAAACATCTTATCCCACAACAAGCAAGAGGACTTTTGATTATTTTGGGCTTTGGTTTTACATTTTGGCCATGAGAGCTTGTTTAACTCTCAAAATCGTCCAACTTGGAACGGTGAGGGCTTTTGGACTTTTGGACACTGTCATCTAGAACAATCTGCGAGATCTAGACACATCTGAAAACTAAACATCTGGGTGAGTCTAGGGTGGTGTGCTTCATATGCACCCGCGCCATTTTCTTACCCACAATGCCCTGCAATTCTCCAGCTTTGCTTGAAATCATACACTTTTCCCACATTTTTGTGATGGAACCTTCCGGAATCTGCAGAAATCCACAAAATTCTAACCACCCAGCATTGTCGCATCTACACCAATAAAAATTCTGCCCCACTTGTCAGCCTAAAAACGTTTTTTTTCAAGCTGCCCTTTTGAACCCACTTTGGTTCCCCCTAATTTTTTACTTGTTTTTAGCTATTCCCTGTTACAGGCACTTGGCCCACTTACACAAGTGAGGTATAATTTTTATCAGTAGACTGAGGGAAACGTTGGGTGGTAGGCAATTTGTGCTGATGCAGTGATCCCACACAGACATGTGGGAAAAATGTGATTTTTCTTTGCAAAATTGGAGGTTTGCTGAAGATTCTGGGTAAGAAAACACTGAGGGATCCACGCAAGTCACACCCCCCTGGACTCCCTGAGGTGTCTAGTTTTCAGAAATGTCTGGGTTTGGTAGGTTTCCCTAGATGGCCGCTGAGCCCAGGACCAAAAACGTAGGTGCCCCTGCAAAAACAGGTAGTTTTGTATTTGATCATTTTGATGTGTCCACATAGTGTTTTGGGGCATTTCCTGTCGCGGGCACCAGGCCTACCCACACAAGTGAGGTACCATTTTTATTAGGACACCTGGGGGAATCCTGGGTAGAAGGGAATTTGTGGCTTCATTCAGATTCCAGAACTTTATAACACCAAAATATGAAGAAAAAGTGTTTTTTTGGCCACATTTTGAGGTTTGCAAAGGATTCTGAATAACAGAACCTGTTGAGAGCCCCACAAGTTACCCCATACTGGGTTCCTCTGGTGTCGAGTTTTCAGAAATGTCCAGGTTTGCTAGGTTTTCCAAGGTGCCGGATGATCTAGAGGCCAAAATCCACAGCAAGGCACTTTGCAAAAAAAAGGTCAGTATTCTTTGGGAAAATGTGATGTGTTCACGTTGAGTTTTGGCTGGCATTTCCTGCAGCAGGCACTAGGTCTACCCACACAAGTGAGGTACCATTTTTATCGGGAGACTTGGGGGAATGCTGGGGGGAAGGAAATGTGTGGCCACTCCCAGATTCCAGAACTTTCCATCACTAAAATGTGAAGAAAAAGTGTTTTTTTGTCAAATTTTGAGGTTTGCAAAGGACTCTGGGTAACAGAACCTGGTGAGTGCCCCACATGTCACCCCATCTTGGATTCCCCTAGGTGTCTGGTTTTAAAAAATGCACAGGTTTGGTAAGTTTGCCCTAGGTTCCGGCTGAGCTAGAGGCCAAAATCCACAGCTGGGCACCTTGAAAAAAACAGGTCTGCTTTCTTTGGGAAAATGTGATGTGTCCATGTTGTGTTTTGGGGCATTTCCTGTTGCGGGCACTAGGCCTACCCACACAGGTGAGGTACCATTTTTATTGGAAGACTTGGGGGACTGCTGGGTGGAAGGAAATTTGTGGCTCCTCTCAGATTCAAGAACTTTCCATCACCGAAATGTGAGGAAAAAGTGTTTCTTTTGCCAAATTGTGAGGTTTGCAAAGGATTCTTGGTAACAGAGCCTGGTGATAACCCTACAGGTCACCCCATCCTAGATTCCCCTAGGTGTCTAGTTTTAAAAAATGCACAGGTTTGGTAGGTTTTCATAGGTGCCGGCTGAGCTAGAGGCCAAAATCCACAGCTATGCACTTTGCAAAAAGCAGGTCTGTTTTCTTTGGTAAAATGTGATGTGTGCATGTTGTGTTTTGGGGCATTTCCTGTTGCGGGCACTAGGCTTACCCACACAGGAGAGGTACCATTATTATTGGGAGACTAGGGGGAATGCTGGGTGGAAGGAAATTTGTGGCTCCTCTCAGATTCCAGAACTTTCCATCTCCGAAATGTGAGGAAAAGGTGTTTTTTGTGGCCAATTTTGAGGTTTGCAAAGGATTCTGGGTAACAGAACCTGGTGAGAGACTCACAAGTCACCCCTTTCTGAATTCCTCTAGGTATCTACTTTTAAAAAATGTATAGGTTTGCTAGGTGCCGGGCGAGCTATAGGCCAAAATCCACAGCTAGGCACTTTCCAAAAAACACGCCAGATTTCAATGTAAAAATGTGATGTCTCCATGTCGCATTTCCTGTTGCAGGCACTAGGCCTACTCACACAAGTGAGGTACCATTTTTATTGGGAGACTTGGGGGAAAACAGAATAGAAGAACAAGTGTTGTTGCCCCTTGTCATTCTCTACATTTTTTCATTCCAAATGTAAGACGATCCGTAAAAAAGACGTCTATTTGAGAAATGCCCTGTAATTTACATGCTAGTATGGGGACCTCAAGATTCAGAGATGTGCAAATAACCACTGTTTCTCAACACCTTATCTTGTGCCCATTTTGGAACTACAAAGGTTTCCTTGATACCTTTTTTCGACTCTTAAAATATTTCACCAATAGAATTGCTGAATCCACGGTATACAAGGAAAACCTATTGCAAGGTGTAGCTCCTTTATTGGTTTTGTGTACCTAGAGTTCTTGATGAACCTACAAGCCCTACATATCCCCACAACCATAAGAGTCTAGCAGACATAACAGTATATTGCTTTCGAAAATCTGACATCGCAGGAAAAAGTTACAGAGTAAAACGTGGAAAAAAATGGCTTGTTTTTTCACGGTCAATTTCAATATTTGTTCATTTCAGCTGTTTTTTTCTGTAGGAAATCCTTGTAGAATCTACACAAATACCTCCTTGCTGAATTCAGAATTCTGTCTATTTTTCAGAAATTATTAGCTGTCCAGGATCCAGCATTGATTTCACACCCATGTCTGTCACTAACTGGAAGGAGGCTAAAAGCACAAAAAATAGTAACAATGGGGTATGTCCCAAAATAATGCCAAAATTATGTTGAAAAATGTGGATTTCTGATTCAAGTCTGCCTGTTCCTGATAGCTGGGAAGATGGTGATTTTAGCACTGCAAACCGTTTGTTGATGCCATTTTCAGGGAAAAACACAAACCTTCTTCTGCAGCCCTTTTTTCAATTTTTTTTTGAAAAAATGAAATTGTTGCTGTATTTTGGCTAATTTATTAGTCTCCTCCAGGGGAACTCACAAACTCTGGGTACCTCTAGAATCCCTAGGATGTAGGGAAAAAAGGATGCAAATTTAGCATGGGTAGCTTAGGAAGACAAAAAATATGAGAGCATAATCGCGAACTGCCCCAAATTGCCGAAAAAATGCTCGGCACAGGAGGGGAAAAGGCCTGGCAGCGAAGGAGTTAGGGAGATAGAAAGTAACTCCTCAGAGCAACCCTTGAGTCATTTTCCAAAACGGTGGCTTCATAATGATTTATTTAGCCTACATATTGGTAATTTATTTTAATATTGTTTTTGTTTCAGGTTTTCCATTGATTCAAATTCATAAACATAAGCAAAGCAGGTGGTAGCAGAGGATCTTGACTTCCTGACCGAGTGCTGCTAACTACAAAATCTGAGGACTCCTTCAACAAAGAAAAATGTGTCATATGCCAAACTAATCCAAAACTAAAGCTATCATCGACTGCGGCTGGACACAAGAGAGTTTGAGATGCTGCAGAAATACGGCAAGACAAAGTTCACAACAGATTGAAACTGATGGGTGAAAAGGATCCACTGTTTTATCATTGTAATAACAAGTGCTTCAGGTCAAATACAATGGAGAAAAGCCTTGAAGCAATTTTGCAAAAAGAATCACAAACCAGTGAATCACAACAAGAATCTGAGTCTTCTGAGAAAGCAACAACAACCAAACCCAATGACCATCCAATTAGAAGATCGATGGCTACCCGTGATCCACCTCCAACAACTGATCAGAAAGCAGATGATCTTCAGTGTGTTAGCTGTGGGTTAGCCAGAACAAAGGGCCAAAGGGATTAATGAAGGAACAAAGTACAGAAAATGGGAGTCTCAAATGTAATTTTTTTTTAAATCTGCAACAAGTTTCTTCCAAGATGATGTTTTCACCCAAGTAACTGATCTAAACAGCAAGGTGTATGTATTTGCAGCAGATTTGTGTGCCCACCCGAACTGCATGCATGCATGCATTTGAAAATATGAATGTACAATGAGCTCCCAGCAGCAACGTAACCATCAGCCTTCACTTAAGTTTGCACTCTTTGAAAAGCAAATTAAGTTTTAAAGACACTCTTGAGTGCTGTCTGCTGGTTCAGACTCAGTGAGATCAGAAAAATATTGGTCAACATTGATGAAATTGTATTGATCCATAATAATGAAATTTAGATTTTTCTGGTGAGAACGTAAAATGACAGAATTTGTTTTTATCAGTCTAACAAAAAGAATGAGCCACTAATGGTGTTCTTAGCTGATTTGACTCCTGAATTTCTTGCTGCCAAAATAGGATCACAGGATGCGGCAGGAACCATTTTAAGAAACGTCCTGAAAGATTTAGATTTTGAACTTAATGACAAATTTTTGGGTGCTCCAGAGCTCCACAAATCATGGGAGTCAACAAGAATGCAGGCAAAACTTTTCCAAACCAAAGTTCTTGAGTTCGGGAACAGAAGCCGACAACATTGATGATGGCTTTGAAGATATAAGCGAAGAAGTTGAAGGCAATCAAATGTACTGTCTTTTTCAAATCATGTTTTATGAATTACATCACGGCAAAAAGAAAACCCTGCTACACATGATGACTACCTATGCAATCTTTGACAAGTGCAATAGTAGAGAGCTAATCACTTCAATGAATAGAAATGGTACATCAACAAGTTATAATGACATAGTACCGAGCTGGAACTTGTTAGCAGCTCATGCTGTGAAATCTTTGGAATCCGATTCAAACTTCAAAGTCACTTTACCAGGAAAGGATTTACAATTGTTGCCCTTGATAATTTTGATTTTGAAAACAGCTCTTCTTTGTCTGGAACATCCAGCACACGTGATATTGCCATGGTGCTTTTGTAAGACTGTACCAATGAAGTAGCTGCTGGAAAAACAATCTGTGTCACCTGTAGGCATAAACAAACAAAGCTGCAAACTTATAACTCAACTGCCTTGCCAACGTGTGCAAAATCACTACAATCGATCAACCCGTCCCAGTCTACCAGAGAGTTTCAAAGTAACTGAGGACATGGATCTTTTTCTACCTGATGCTGAGGTTCACAAAGATGATTTAACTGAATTTATCATATCGCTTATACGGTGCGGACTGAAGGATGAAGAAAAAACTGTTCTTCCCTGGGCTGTAATTAATGATCTGATCTCCAGCTATACCGTTCCAGTAAAGTAGGTTTGTTTTTTACCAGTAATACTATTTCCAGTCACAAACTACGCAATAGTAGACACAGCTCTAAAAAGTGTCCAAAATATGCGTGATCAGCTTGAAGACTAGCCTATCCTGCCAATTTTCTGCAATTAAGTCTTTTCTGTATGGTAGGTGACATTTTTATGAGCAATCCAGTAGAATTTGATGATCTTTATCCAATAATGGGTGTTTTACACAGAAAAAAGGTGTGTTGCAGTGCGCAGGAAGTTATCTCAGTGGATGTGGCATAGACAATTCACCTATTGAGGCTGAAACCTTTGGAAGCAAAACTGTCCAATCCGTACTGAGTGGATCTCATTATGTTCATTCATTACAAGGTGTGCTAATCATATCTGATGCAATAGAAACATTGCATTTTATTGTTTTCTGGAACAAGAATGACAAATTAAGTTTTGCATATCTTATCTCAGACGTGAACAAGGCACAGGGTGCACTTCATTCAAAAGACATGATACAAAACCAAGCAATGTTCAATACACTCAGTTCAAAATCAGAAAACCTGAAAACCAAGTTCAAAGAGTTTGTCAAAGAATGTGAATAAAAATCAGAACTTTGTGAGTACTAGGGAAATGTTTTACACATGATAGCTTTAGTGAAAAACATGGTACATGCTGATCAGGAAGGTGATTGAGAGCTGCACATGAAGACTGTGGAGTCACTGATTACTGTGTTTCGTGAATTTGATTGCATAAACTACCTGCGATATGGGCCCTGGTATTTGTAAAGAGTGAAGAAACTAGAGGTGGAAAGACCGTACTTCTAAAGAAAATTAATCCAAGACATTTTGTGGTGAAAGACAGAGAGTTTCAATGGTGAGGCTCCAGACATGAAACTAGAACAGGCGATCCAGAGATCACAGAAAAGCTCAAAGGGAATTGTTGGTCAGACACGTAAAAGTGTCAATGGCGGCTAGTTTACCATGAAGTAGTTTCTATTTGCAGCGTTTTCAGAGAGATGACAATTTCAGAATTAATGAACCACCGTGAAAGTATTCCTCACCACAAACTTGTGGGAAACAGAGGGGAGTATTTTAATAATCACGTTGACAGCCTTATTCATTTCATGCAGCAACAAAGAAACTCCTTTGAAATGACTGAGTCTGTGCGATTACACAACTTCGTGACCAAACAATATGTGGATAACAAAATAAAGACACGTCCACTAGATGTCCTGGAACATGGAACGAAACCATATACAGAACTGAAGGAGGAGAGATTTGTATTGAAAAAGAAAAAGCTGTTTGACATAATCATTAAAGCTAAACTTTCATGCTTTAATTGCCATAGTAAGAGTTTCATCCAAACCGGCCACTACAAAACAGGTTAAAAAAACAACTTACAGGCATATGGAGAGATGGATGTAGCAAAAGAAAGGGATACATTTATCAAGGACATTCTGTTGCATGATCTTCTTCTAACAAGTGCATGCTGCAGCCAAACCAGTAAAACTAAAAAAAAACTTTCACTTGAAGTATTTCAGTTCAAAAAGGTGCCCTCATTGAAAACTGCTATTGTTGTGGACTATGGGGCTCATTGGAGGGAGCCGCCAAATGACCGCACCGCGGTCAAAAGACCGCGGCGGCCATTCAGACATTTCCTCTGGGCAGGCGGGCGCTCTCCAAAAGAGCGCCCGCCGGCCCAGAGGAAATGCCCCTGCAACGAGGACGCCGGCTCAGAATTGAGCCGGCGTAGTTGCAGGGGTGCGACGGGTGCAGTTTGCACCCGTCGCATATTTCAGTGTCTGCATTGCAGACACTGAAATACACAGTGGGGCCCTCTTATGGGGGCCCCTGCAGTGCCCATGCCATTGGCATGGGCACTGCAGGGGCCCCCAGGGGCCCCGCGGCACCCCCTACCGCCATCCTGTTCCTGGCGGGAGACCCGCCAGGAACAGGATGGCGGTAGGGGGTGTCAGAATCCCCATGGCGATGGAGGATTCCCCCAAGCAGCGGGAAGTCGGCGGGAGACCGCCGACTTTCCGCTTCTGACCGCGGCTGAACCGCCGCGGTCAGAATGCTCGTGGGAGCACCGCCAGCCTGTTGGCGGTGCTCCCGTGGTCGGTGGCCGCCAGGGTCAGAATGACCCCCTATATGTCACAATTTTGAATGGTCAAGATTTCACACATGCAAAACTTCAGAGAGATCATTCAGGCTGTTCTACAGATATCAAAGTCAGTGTGCACCTTGCAAGAACTGCACATTGGCTTTGGCAGTTATCTTGAACTATCTGTCAAAAAATGTGAGTATCAGATGAATGTCTACAAGTGGATCAATTGCCCTTGCCTGAATCAAACAATCGACAACTATACCTGTGCAACTTGTTGCATTCTGATAATCAACATTGAACGAGATGAACTTGGAGATGTTAACTCACCAAAATATTGCTGATGCTTCAGTGAACACTAAATTTCCAAATATTGCAAGTGGAATGATTGTCAATGAAGAGTTGGTACCTGCAGAGATATATTCAAAAGGTACCGGTCATATTGTTCAAGAATGTAACAGCAAATTGTAGGAAACTTACATTTGTGTTGTGCCACATGTTGAGTGGACTGTTCTAAATGGTTCCAACTGAGTCATTGTACTGTCAAATGGCACAGATGTTATTATTGTGCTACTTAACTTTGTTGTAATGTTCATAGATCAAGGATTTTCCGAGTTATGGAACAGGCGAGAAAAGACACTTAATCCCGCTTCATATTCTGCACAAGTAACCTGACCCAGAGATTCCCAGTGTTCTTACAGGTGAAGACACTATGAGCAAAATTGGAACGACAACGCTTGGAGCTTTAACTACTGAACCTGTGAAGTTTTTAAGAGGATTTTTTGAGACAGAAGAAGTATGTGATTTCAAAGACATTGAAAAAAACCTTGTGCGAATGTCAAAAATGAGTTCTGACTGTCACAAATGTGCCAATCTTTGGTACAGTGAGTTCAAGAGATCAGTCCTGCTGAGTGACCTTCCACCAGCATCTTATTCTACCGGCATCTTATTCTGTGCGTAGACACATTAAAAGAGCGTTCTACTTAATCAGATGTGTAAATATTTTGGATCATGCACATTTTGGTTAGGAAGATATTGATGGGGTGCTAAAACCTACAAAATTGCTAAAGCTTCTGCCCACATAACTTACACATAGATGTAGTTGCAAACCCTGTGCTACTGAAGGACGGTGGACATTCAACAGCGGTAAACCATTGGCGGCACACACCGCCGTGCTCAAAACGGACACACACAAACAAAACAACACCACATTGGACAATTCAAACATCACACACCTGACACCCATACTCATACCACATCCACACACCCACACCACTATAAAACACACGCCCACATTACCCACAACCCTTTACCATTTCAAACTATTGCCATCAGAGAGACATCAAGACCACAGACACAACGAGAGCCACACACTATATTCACCTATACAACACTCACGCACCCCACATCACACATCCCAAAACTTTACCCAACACACCCTCACCTACACACCTCACACAACACCCATGGTACCACAAAGACACCCCCGCTTCACGGAGGAGCCAAGGGTCATGGTGGAGGAAATCATCAGGGTAGAGCCACAGCTATTTGGAGCACAGGTGCAGCAGATATCGATAGCTAGGAAGATGGAGCTATGGCGGAGAATTGTGGACTGGGTCAATGCCGTGGGACAGCTCCCAAGAGCTAGGGCTGGCATCAGGAAGAGGTGGCATGACCTACGGGGAAAGGTACGTTCCATTGCAGCAAAACACTAGCTTGCTGTACAGAGGTCTGGCGGTGGACCCCCACCTCCTCCCCCATAACTAACAGCATGGGAGGAGCAAGTTTTGGCAATCCTGAGGTACTGGATGGAGTAGGAGGAGGACTGGACTCTAGTAAGTCAACTCTCTACTTCTATCACCCCCCCACCTGCATGCCATCACATACCCCCACCCTCACCCCATCACTTCACTACATCCCACACACCCCACCATCACATCTCACTAATCCCAATGCCAAGCTATGCATGCTCTAACAATGCAAGGACACCACTCACAGCCCTGTATGTACACTCATCACTAAAGCATGCACATCATAGAGAACTAACAATCCCACCATACACTAACATACACAAGTGAAAGCTGGCTGGGCAAATCCAACCAAAGAGGGCAAGCCACGGATGCACAATATGTCAGACACATAATCCATAACACAGCATTTACATCCCCACAGGTACCCCAGCCAATGTCAGCCTAGAGGAGGTGGCAGCAATATCCAGTCCCCCAACTGAAGAGTCCCACAGTGAGGACAGCAACTCTGGTCTTCAGTATCTGGATGACCAACCTGGCCCATCAGGGACCTCTGGACAGCCGGTTACCCAGGCCCAGTCACACACCACCACAGAGACTCCCCCATCTGGAAACACCACCACAGCACCCACCCAGCGCACCCATACCTCTGTCCCCAGGACACGTCAATCAGCAGTGTGTCCACCTCTACAAGGACTCTAGGCCACACCTCATACCCAAGACAATCAGGGACCTGGGGTCAGTGGGCACACGGTTCAGGGGACAGAGGCACAGGCCACCAGGACACTGGGAGGACTGCTGTGCGCCAGGGGGAGGACAGGCCCAGGGAACCGACTCTCCAGGAGGCACTTGCAGAGGTCCTGGGAGCACATCAACATTCCGAGGACACGATGGGCCAGATCCTGGACAATGTGCAGGAGAACAGGCCCCTGCAGGAGGGACAGTACCAGGGGATCAGGGAGGACTTGCAGGCCATCAACAACACCCTGATCTCCATAGCAGGGGTGCTGGCAGACATGGCCAACATTATGAGGTAGAAAGTCACACAACATCGGGCCCCTGCCACTAGCCAGACATCTGAACAGCTTTCCACCTCCGCTGCCGCTAGTGGACAGGAGACACTGCCACAGGAATCACAAGCCACCAGCACCGCTCACCCTGCAGAAGCAGAACCACCCCCAAACGTTACCTGCAATCGAGACAGAAGCCAGAGACACTTGCCAAGACCCCCACCAGGAAATCAGACTCTCCTGATTGTCACCCTTGTGTCCCACTCTGTCACCCTGTCCACCTTGAACTGCCATTGCTCCCCTTCCTGTGTCCCCTTGGACAATGCACCTGTGCTACAAACAGACTGGAACAATACCCTGTATTTTCCTCCATCATCACCCCAGCCCATTGCACTTGCCCCTCAATATTTTAGCACTTCAATTTACACCCTTAGAAAAAAAATAAGTTTGGAGTAAGTCACATTTTTCAAATTTTTTAAGTATGTATTCATTTAAACAGGTACAAACATTGCAATTCAACTGTACAGAAAATGATCATAGATTAATGACCTGGAGCTGGCTGCAGTGATCACACCAGGAGTGTATGTCAGGTCACCAGCATCTGCAAAATGAATTGCCCGAGGGGGAAAGAACAGCATAACAGTGCCACAGAAATTCAAACAAATGTAAATGAAATATAACACTGTCTTACCTGTGTGTCATTGGAAGTGTTGTCTGATCACTGATGTTCTGCTGTCCTCATCCTCATCTTCTGCCTCCTCATCCTCACTGTCCACAGGGCCCACTGCTGGCACACAGGCATCTCCAGCCTCCGCCTCCTGCAGAAAAGGCACATGGCATCTCAGAGCATGGTTGTGCAACATGCAGCATGCCACTACTATCTGGCAGACCTTCTTGGGGGAGTAGCACAGGGATCCACCTGTTAGATGGAGGCACCGGAACCTGGCCTTCAGGAGGCCAACGGTCCTTTCTATTATCCTTCTGGTTCGCCCATGGGCCTCACTATAACGTTCTTCTGCCCTTGTCCTGGCATTCCTCATAGGGATCAGCAGCCATGATAGGTTGGGGTAACCAAAGTCACCTGCAAATTTTGAGGGACAACATTTAGCCACACACTATCCCATATTGCCCACACCATAACCATACTCCAACATATACTGGTTGGGAAACGGTGCTCACCTATTAGCCACACCCTAGGCCTCTGTAGTTGGGACATCACATTTGGGATGCTGCTATTCCTCAGGACAAAGGCATCATGCACTGACCCAGGATACTTAGCACTGACATGGGAGATGTACTGGTCCGCCAAGCACACCATCTGTACATTCATAGATTGGAAGCTCTTACGATTTCTGAACACCTGTTCATTCTGCCGGGGGGTGACAAATGCAATACGTGTTCCATCAATCGCCACAATTATGTTAGGGATATGTCCCATTGCATAGAACTCAGCCCTCACTGTAGTCAAATCTTCAACCTTGGGAAATACAATGTAGCTGCACATGTGTTTAATCAGGGCAGACAACACTCTTGTTAGAACTATTGAGAACATTGGCTGTGACATTCCTGCTGCCAAGCCCACAGTCCCTTGGAAAGAACCAGTTGCCAGGAAATGGACCACTGATTTGCACAAGAGGGGGGATCCCAGTGGGGTGACAGATAGCAGATATCAGGTCAGGCTCCAATTGGGCACACAGCTTTGTGATTGTGGCCCTGTCAAGTCTATAGGTGAGGATAATGTGGCTGTCCTCCATTGTTGCCAAGTCCACCAGGGGTCTGTACATGGGGGTATGTCTTCATCTCCTATTTATCCACAGCGGTAGCAATCTATGGGGCAAAAGAGTGAGGAGCCGGTCACAAACTGAACAATGGATATACAACAGAAATTTGCATGCTGCTAACTTGTAATTGGTACATGTTATTTGTCCAGGATGTCCTAATTTCACTAGTGACGCAGCAAGTTTCTAGGGCCTGCCCCCCCCAAAATGTCACCCACCTGTCCTGTGTTGAGGGACAGGTGGAAGTGAAGTAATTCCACTGACGTTGTGCGCCGTTGCGGAAGGCAGTCGGGAACAGCCGTGCAACTCCTCATTGGTAAACATTGGGCCCTATGGGTTACAGTGGCCAATGGTGATCTACGCCGGCGGTAACAGTATGCACTGCCGCGGACGTGACCACCATTTCCTTCCTTGCTACCTGATCTTCAACAGGAGAGGATCTACACTGCATGTGCTGCTGTGACCTGTGTCTGGAACCTACCATGGCCCGTGTGACTGGGGAAAGGGCCCCAGTCTTCACTTCGGCGGAGTTGGAGAGACTGGTGGATGGGGTCCTACCCTAGTACGACTGCTGTATGGCCCCCAGACCAACAGGTGAGTACACTGTGAGCGCGATGCATGTGGCATGAATGCATGGAGTGGTGTGTGAGAAGGCCTCGTGTAAGGGGGTGTAGGAAAGTATCATCTTCCTTGGCATGTTACCCCATTTTTACCTGTATGTCAGTATGTTTTTGCCTGTCTCACTAGGATCCTGCTGGTCAGTACCCCAGTGCTCATAGTTCATGGCCTAATGTGTGTGTCTGTATAGTGCTTGACTGTGTCACTGAGGCTCTGCTAATCAGAACCTCAGTGCTTATGCTCTCTGCTTTTAAATTTGTCCCTGAAGGCTAGTGACTTCATTTACCAATTTCAATTGGAACACTGGACCGCCCTTATAAGACCCTAGTATATGGTACCTAGGTTCCCAGGGCATTGGGGTTCCAGGAGATCCATATGGGCTGCAGTATTTCTTTTGCTACCCATAGGGAGCTCAGCCAAACCCTTGCACAGGCCTGCCATTGCAGCCTGCGTGAAATAACGCACACGTTATTTCACAGCCATTTTCACTGCACTTAAGTAACGTATAAGTCACCTATATGTCTAACCTTCACTTGCTGAAGGTTAGGTGCAAAGTTACTAAGTGTGAGGGCACCCTTGCACTAGCAAAGGTGCCCCCACATAGCTAAGGGCCATTTCCCGGGTCTTTGTGAATCGGGGACGCCATTACACGTGTGCACTACATATAGGTCAATATTTTTATGTAGCTTCACAATGGTAACTCCAAATATGGCCATGTAACATGTCTAAGATCATGGAATTGTCCCCCCATTCCAAATATGGTATTGGGGAGCCAATTCCATGCATCCTGGGGGCTCCACCATGGACCCCCAGTATTGCCAAACCAGCTCTCTGAAGCTTGCACTGCAGCTACAGCTGCTGCCACCTCACAGACAGGGTTCTGCCCTCCTGGGGTCTGGGCAGCCCAGTCCCAGGAAAGCAGAACACAGCATTTCCTCTGAGAGCAGGGTGTTACATCCTCTCCCTTTGGAAGTAGGTGTTACAGGCTGGAAGGGATAGCCTCCCCCAGCCTCTGGAAATGCTTTGAAAGCCACAGATGGTGCCCTCCTTGCATACACCAGTCTGCACCGGTTCAGGGACCACTTGACCCCTGCTCTGGCGTGAAACTGGACAAAGGAAAGGGGAGTGACCACTCCCCTGTTCATCACCACCCTAGGGGTGGTGGCCAGAGATCCTCCAGTGTGTCCCAGACTTCAGCCATCTTGCTTTGCAAGGTGTGGGAGCACTATGGAGGGATCTGAGTGGCCAGTGCCAGCAGGTGATGTCAGACACCACTCCTGATAGGTCCATGCCTGATAAGGTAGCCAATCCCCCTCTCAGGGCTATTTAGGGTCTCTCCTGTGGGTTCTCTTCAGATTCTGCTTGCAAATTTCCTTCAGGAATCCTCTGCAACTACTTTATCATCCTCTGACCTCGGATCAATCGCAGCCTGCTCCAGGAACCACTGTAACAGCAACAAAGTATCCACAAGGGATACTTTTCCTCTGCAACTTCAGCTCCAGCTAGCAACTGCATCAGTTTCCATGGTGTGCACGCTCTGAGGACTCCCTGTCTTCATCCTGCACCAGGAGGACCGAAGAAATCTCCCGTGAGGTGACGGAGTCACTCCCCTGCTCCAGCAGGCATCTTCCAAGACGATGACCGGTACCCTTGGACTCCTCTCAGCAACGAGCTTGCTCCTAAGGACACAGAGGGTGGACATCTTCGACGTAGACTGTCCTGAGGTCCTGCTGACGCAATTTGGAGGAGGTAAGACCTTGCCTTCCCAGAGAGTGACAGTACCCCGGTGTACTGCATCATCTTCACCTCCTGAGGCCTCTGTGCACTATTTGCAAAATTCCTTCATGCACAGCCTGGCCCCGGTCCACAGCACTCCATCATGCAACGCTGACCTCACTGAGTTGTTCTCCGGCAGCGTGGGACCTTCCTTTGTTGTGCTGCACCAACTGCATTTTGCCCCTTCTTTGTCCCCATGTCCTGGGACTCCCGTGGGCGCTGCCTGGTATCCTGAGGACTCTCTAAAGTGCTGAGAGCCCCCTCTTCCTCCTCACACAGAGTTGAGGCCCCCAGGTCCCTCCTGGGTCCATCCAGCACCATTTTGACACAAAATGCACTTTTGTCGTAAACAAGGCTTGTTGGTGACTTCCAACACAAAATCACATCTGCATCTATCTTCGTGTTGTGGGACATCCTTTGCATCATGCAGGAACCCGCTGGCATCTTCCTAGGGTGCATTCCTGTAGTCTTCGACTAACCAGGGACTCTTCTTTCGACTTCTGGACTTGGTCCCCTTCTTTTGCAGGTCTTCAGGTCCAGGATTCCAGCAGCTTTTGTTTGCCGACTTGGTTGCTTACTGCAAAATCCCAATCACAAGGTGTAGTGTGTCCTAAGGAAACTTGCAGTACTCTACTCCTGCTTTTCTAAGCTCTGGGGTGGGGTAATTTACTTACCTTTACTGTATTCTTACTCTCCCAGTGATTCTGCACACACTACAATTGTCTAGGGGGGAAATTGTGATTCACATTCCACTTTCTTAGCATATGGTTTGTGTTGCCCCTAGACCTATTTTCTCCCATTGCATTCTATAGCATTTCCTATTGTTTGCATTGCTCTATGACTATTTACTTGTCTAATTTTGGTGTCTAGTGTATATATTGTGTATAATACTTACCTCCAGAAAGAGTATTGTCTCGAAGATATTTTTGGTACTGTGTCACACAAATAAATACCTTTATTTTTGGTAACACTGAGTATTGTCTTTGCTTGTGTGTAAGTACTGTGTAACTATAAGTGGTATTGCATGAGTTTGTATGTCTCCTAGTCCAGCCTAAGTTGCTCTGCCATAGCTACCTCTATCAGCCTAAGCTGCTAAAACACTACTACTTCACTAATAAGGGATAACTGGACCTGGTATACGGTGTAAGTTCCCATGATACCCATTACATACCAGGCCAGCCTCCTACAGGGGGGGTGGGTGGATGTCCTCTGGGTGGCGTACAGGTTGTGTGCCGGGCCATGTGTGTGTAAGTGATGATGTGAAGGGGTATGGTAGGCCATAAGTGTAACAGGCAGGACTGTTTGACTAATTCCATTTTCCTGTGTGTATTGCCTCTGCAGGTCAACGCCCATCAAAAGAAGGGTATATGGCGAGCCATCGGCAAGGACGTGCGGACCCTTTGGGTTTACGGCAGGCGGAGCACCCACTGTCAGAAAGGGTGGGAGGACCTGAGACGCTGGGCACGGAAGACGGCGGAGGCCCAGTTAGAGATGGCCTCCCAACAAGGAAGGGGTGCCCGTCAAACCAAGACCCCCCCTGATGGCCCGCATACTGGCTGTGGCCTATTCTCAGCCAGGTGGGCACTTGAGGGCATCACAGCAGCCACAAAGGGATGAGTACAGTACCCATCATTAGAAACTTACGCATGGTAGGGTGGTATCTGGGTGGGGGATGTGTGTCTGCGGGTGCCCCTAGGCCAGGCCTGATCTTGCAGCATAGGTCCCCTGGTGGCTAGGGTTCAGAAGGGAAAATCTTGCTACCTAGCTTGTAGGCATACACTACTGGTCAGGGCTGGCTGGGTCCCAGGTGTGCAGCATTTGGCGGTGTGTGACCCTCCCCATGCCTTGGCTGCTCACTATTTCGCTGGTAGTGCTATGGCATATTGCGTAGGGCTATTCCCTGTGTGTGAGGGTTCTGTGTACGCCAACGGTAGTGTTGGTGCAGCCATTGACCAAGTGTATCCCTTGTCTCCCCCCCCCTTTTTGTTTTGTCACCCTGTCCTTATGTGCATTAGCATCATCTGGCGGAGGAGCAGAGGCAACGGCGACGGAGGGAGCTGCATCCCACGGGACCCAGGAGGCAGAGTCCACCGACGGTGAGGGCACCAGTGGGACGGAGGGCTAGGGGAGCACCATGGCAGAGACTGGAGGGGACAGTTCTGACACAGATACCTCCTCCGATGGAAGCTCCCTGGTGGTGGAGAACACCTCTGTGACCACCCCAGCTACAGGTATTCTGCCACCCCCGTACCAGCACCGCCCTCCCAGCAGCCCCTCATTGAGTTGCCCATGCCCGCTCACCCAGGAGGGTGGGCATCTCCTTCGCCCCAGGCACCTCAGGCCCTGCCCCAGTGTGTCCTGCTGCCCTGAGTGAGGAGGCTATTGACCTCTTGAGATCCATCTCTGTAGGGCAGTCAACCATTGCAAATGCCTTCCAGGGGCTGGCAGCCCAGATGCAACAGACTAATGCATCCCTGGAGGGCATTCACATTGGCTTGGTGGCCCAACTGAGATCGATACAGGCCTTTGCCTCCTCTCTGATGGCAGCCATTGTCACTGTTTCCACCCTCCAACTACCCAATCCCATTCTCCTCAACCCCAACCCATCCCAAGCACACAGGGAGACGAGCATACAAACAAGACAACACACAAGAGTGGTGCAGGGAAACACAAGCACCACACTTCATTGCACAGGCACTCACACAAAACCATCCGGATGCAGACACACCAACATCCACTATTTCCACTGTCTACCCCGCCTCCTCCTTCTCCACCTCCTTCCCAGTTCCGTCTAAACTCACACCAACATGCACTACATCATCATCCACTACCAGCATCATCACCACACCAAGCAGAACACACACCTCACTGGCAGACACCTCCACAACAGCCATGAAGACGTCCCCTGTGTCCTCTCCCACTGTGTCTGTCCCCACCTCTTAAGGTACACAAATGCAAGCACTCTGACCCCCAACAGCATCCACCTCACAACAGCATCCAGCCCATGCACCTGCACCCAAAATCATCAGACAAACACCTCCAACAACCACTTCCTCTTCCTCCACTCCCATTCCTTCTCCCACTTCCCGCCCCAATGTCCCTAAAACACTATTCCTATCCACCATTGACCTCTTCCCTACCCCTCACTCCCCGGCCTGCACATATTGGCAGGGTAGCAAGAACCGAGCCAAGCACCTTAGCCACCCAGTCCACGGGCCCAGTCCTCACCACACCCAGTCGTAGTGGAAAAGGATCCAGGCCACATGTCCTGAAGGTGAAAAAGCCTGCACCAGGCAGCCTCAAGAGAAAGGAGCCTGCCCTAGCTGCCAGAAAGAAAAAAGGAGCCTGCCCCAGCAGGCAAGAAGGGAAAGGAGCCTCCCCCAGCTGCCAGGAAGACAAAGGAGCCTGCAACAGCTGCTAAGAAGGAAAATGAGCCTGCCCCAGATGCCAGGAAGACAGAGGAGCCTGCAGCAGCTGCTAAGAAGGGAAAGGAAACTGCCCCTGCTGCCAGGAAGACAAAGGATCCTGCAGCAGCTGCTAAGAAGGGAAAGGAGCCTGCCCAAGCTGCCAGGAAGAGCAAGGAGCCTGCACCAGCAGGCAGGAAGAGCAAGGGACCTGGGGCAGGAACTGTGACAGAGCCCCCACCACCAACCATGCGCTAGCACACTGATAGGTTATTCAATTGTATGTAGTTTTGTAGATGTTCGTTTATTGCTGATTAACCAGCAAGGATCCTCAGATGGGTAACACTCAGCCTCCACATTTTTGTCTTTGGTGTTTTTTTCAGTTAAAGAGGTTTTGATCATATGAAATGGCTTGAACCGGGACGTCTCCTTCTCATTTTATTAACTTCACTTTCCTGAGACCGTGAGCATTCCTGCATACGTGACTATTCTTTTCCAAAGCTAGTTTTGTCTTCATTCCCTTTTAATTTCAGATCAGAAGAAACTTCTGTTTGTCCTTTTTCTGTTTCACTTAAGGAAATGCCTTCCCACTACCCGTCATCCCGTTCTCATGAAGTCTGTACTTCCTAAACAATACAATGAAGTAATAAATGTTATTGTTAATTGGTAGAGAGAGGAGAGTAT
Source organism: Pleurodeles waltl (assembly GCF_031143425.1). Taxonomy (NCBI): domain Eukaryota; kingdom Metazoa; phylum Chordata; class Amphibia; order Caudata; family Salamandridae; genus Pleurodeles; species Pleurodeles waltl. Next base: position 777,687,106 of record NC_090444.1, read on the forward strand.
TTGGAATATTACAAGGAAGATTTAGACTGGGAGTAAAGAAGTAACCACATATCAGTGCCATTCTGAGGTAAAGGAAATAACTTTATAACATGAACATGCGTGGCAACGATGTTGAGCCCAAATGAGGAGGAAGAGCTAAGGCCATCATTTGTTAAGTAAACCTGTGATATAGGAGGGGAAAGACACTTTACAAGATTAAAACTAGCTAGTGCCCCATGTTGGCCAGTGCCAGACAGTGTCATATTTCAATTTGGGACTAGATGTATATGTCCTGTATTTCCCCCTAGTTTCTCTTTCCGAGTGTAGTTATAATTCACAATCACGTCCATCATTCATAAAGCACTCATATGTGGATGACTGTGAACCAATTCTTTCGGGCAGAGCCATCTAAATGTGGTACAGGTAATGCTGAAAAAATGAGCTACTTTAGATGACCTCTGAGTACACCACAATTTGTTTGCTGTAGACAATTTGACTCCTACTACACCACAGCTTTGACTCGAATGTGGAACTGTACAGCACTCTGAAATAACTATCATGCAGTGTTTAGAGCCAAACAACCCCTCCTCCCCCCCAAATATATATTATTGTAATGTTATGTTAAATGAGAGCACCCCAGTGACTTTGCATCTCAGCACCTATACCAACTAAAACAATAAGAGGCATATTTATGTAGGTTTTGCAGCACCCTTGTGCCACACAAGGGGGCACAAGGGTGACGCAAAACCTACGTCAGATTTATCAAGCAACACAAGGCACCTAAAGTGGTCTTGAATTACTTGAGGGGGAGGCATACAGAGGAAAAAAATGTTTATTTCTCCTCGTTTTTTTCCTCTTTATATGTGTTTTGTTTCTGTTTAGGAAGATGTCTTTTCCGGCATAAACTCAAAACAAGAAGAGGGAGAAGGAGGATTGAATGCTGGGCCTGCCCTCCTTAATAACTAAGTAACATCACTTAAAAGCTCAGCAGGACTTGGGTCTCCACCAGAAAAACAGGGAAAAAAGAAGTTTGAAAACCCTAACCCACCAGGATTACCCCTTGGTGACATGCTTCATAATTGGGTTCCTCCCGTTCTGCTGTGGAACAGGGTGTGCTATGACCTACATAATACGTGGGAGCACTTTTTCTGAATATCTAGTCAATGTGTCTCAGGTGAAGGGAAAGATAGGAGTGGGGAGATCTTAAAGGGGTCACAAATACCTGCCTCCTAGCAGTTTAAATGCTTTAATTGATGCCCCAGTGGCCGTATGATTAAAAAGGGGGGGACGTTGAAGTAGGGTATGTAATGTACCTGCCTTCCAGGTCTACATGTTTCAAAGCCTACCCCAGGCTAATTATCAGGACCAAAGATGACTCCCTGGTTTCACTCCTTGCAGAGAGATTAAATAGACAAGCACATACCCTGCATGCTAAGGATAGAGAATACTACACCTATCTCATGCGGTGACATCAGAGAATTGCCTTTGGAGACAAAAGAGACACAATTAACCTGCCCCAGTGCAATGCTGGGCATAATTTCATTTCATTGGCTTGTTGGTGAGGTGCCAAGACTGAGCGAATGACACCGCAAATGTGTAAAACACTTGTGATTCTCAGCGTTCAAGTGATGGGTGCATAAATACAATCCTTTCTGCAACGCAGGCACACTTACATCATAGTGCGAGGGTGACTGCGTTGGAGCTATGCAGTACATTGTCCCCCAGAGCAGTGAATAGACAGGAATGCGTTGTATAACATAAAATATGATGCATTACTACTCTTTCCCTATCACGCAGCACAGCAAGGTGGCTTGCTGCACTGCATGATTTCTTCATAAGGGTGCCCCTAAGCCTTTTTTACTGTCAGGCTTTCAATTTAATACCTCCTGTTTCCCCCGTGTGACCGTGCCATCCCAGGCCACTTCCTTTTAGGTCTGGCTAGAGACTGGAGCCATAACTTAATACAAAGAGAAAGCCTTTGGGTTCACCCCTTCAGCCATTGGTTTGAGATTGTGTGAATCTGACGTTGAATAGGATGAGAGGAGTATTTCACTGTCTCTATTAATTTTTGGCTAATAGGTGTATTAATCCATGTGCCTAAGAGTGCATCCACTGCAGTGCTGTATCTTTCTCCCATCCCCTCCATAGTCCCCAGTGTTAGCTGTCAAAACAATAGACTGTCTTGGGAATCACACAGTGAACACTGCCACTCACAGACCCTTTTGCCCGCTGCTGATTATCATGAAACACCACAATCTCCTTCATCTTTAATTACATAATCCCCACATTACGGCAGCCATACATAACAGATAGACCTTATTCAAGTTCTCTTTCCAGGCTTTTTCTTGACAAAAGTCCAATCAAACACACATGTGCAGCCCCATGCGTACTGTCTGCAGTGGGTCAGATAGAAACACGCCTCATTTGTCCTGGGAGCATGCATCACTGTGAGCCACAATGAAACTTGCTCATGCAGTAGACTATGATCATGATACCAGTACAATGTAGCTGTGACATCAGCTGTTGCACACCTTAAATACAATCTCAAAAGTCAACACAATTGTCACATTTAATAGGTCCTTAGTGAATGGCACTACATGTATCCAGGGCCAGTAAATTAAATGCTGCCAGGGCTGCAGCTCTCATTATTTCAGCCTGTAGCCGAGTTTTAAACTGCCATTCAACCTGGGAAAATAAACCTTTTGCTAAGCCCAAACTCTACTTTTTAAAAGTTACAGGTTACCCCTAAGGTGGGCCCGAAAGGCTCACAGGGCAGGATGCATTGTAGTTAAAACGCAGGATGTGTGTACTTAAGTTTTACACGTTGTAGCAGTAAAAAACTCCTGAAGTAATTTTCATTGTAGCAAGGCGACCTTTCCCATAGATGAACATTGGGTTACACTACTGCACCTATTAAGTAATAACTTAGTAAACGTCAACTTCAGTTTACAAGAACATAGAGAGATACTTCTTCCACTTATTTCATTAGTGATTTTAAATAATTTTTAACTGTGAAGTCAAATTTAAAATTACTATTCTCAAATGTTTTTCAGCCAGTGGCTAGGGGTCACGTGAGCATGAATGGCTCTAATGTGCTGTTATATATATTTCTTCTTGAAATGGGGAAGAAGGACCTTGGATGTTCCACTACCAAGCAGGATTGACTGGGGGTTTAGTGGTGTTGTACCCAGCCTTTCCTGAGTTGTAAAGGGTCGGCTGAGGGCTTTTCCCACTCACTTCCTGGTTTTTTAATTTGCCTTCTCGGTCACTGCAAAATGCAGCTGACACCTAGACCTCCATACCCTTTGTCCCCCTAGACAGATTGAGACAAAACCCAGAAAAGGGGGAAGGTTAGACAAAGGGTCCATCCCCCACACATCGATGTTTGCAATGGGTAGAAAAGTGGCACCCAAGACACTCTCACTAGAATACTCCTGGACCTGTAGTAGATTGAGGAAAAGGACTGTCCTGCTGTCTGAAGAAGAAACACTGGAACTTCTTGTCTTGAACCCAGGATCCCCAGAAGTGACTCCAAGGGTCAGTTGGCTGACCTCCTGTTTGAGCTACAGGGACACAACAAGCTTCCAGAGTCCTTCCTTGCAACTTCCCAGTGACAAACACCAACTGGACCTACCTGAGTCCCTGCCACTGACCTCTGCTGGATTGAGTCCTGATACCCAAGAGGCACCTCACCAGGTCCTGAAACACGGGCTTGCATCAGAGTGTCCTCCTCCTACATTAAAACTACGAGGAATGAGCTACAGGTGAAACTCCAGATGTTTTGGGCTTTTACCCACTGCAAGAGGATTCTTTGCATTAGTAAAATCACCAACATCTCCCGTCAACTTGGCGCTCCAACGGCGGCCTGCTCTTCACGTCAACAGTGACCTCCCATGTCTCCAGCCAACAAGAAGCTTGAGCTGCGACTTACTCTTTGCACCAACAATGATCTTCACACGGCTCCCAACAACACAAAACTCCGGGTACGGCTTCTCACATGAACTTGGTCTTTGTGAGAAGGTAAACTTCACGGGGACAAGTCTGATCTCTGTATCTGACCTGCACCCCATTGCAGTCGGAATGAATTTCTTTCTTTCATCCAGTCCTATGCAACCAGATAACTGCAAGTGGCACTTCATGCTTTCTGGCACTATTTTCACCTGAAGTTTTAAAAATTCTTAACTCTGGTTCTACCTATTGGATTTTTGTTGATTTGGTGTAATTTTATTTATTAACATTTGCTCTATTTTTCTAAATTTTCAAATTGTGACATGTTTTCACTTTATTACTGTTTGAGTGCTGCATAAATACGTTACACAAGTTAAGCCTGACTGCTTTTGTGCCAAGCTACCACTGGATGAAGCACAGGTTTATTTAGTAACTTTTGTGTTTCACCCTGACACAGATTGTCTTTATTATTTAAGTGGGGTCACCACCCCTCTCAACTAGTAACCTCATTTTTTACACTTCCCTTAGCCGAATGCCAAGAAAGGCAGCTTATCACTGTTTTTGAGAATGTTCTTGGTTTAAGGAAATCCATGATGGTTTATTTAATGGTTTCAGATCAGTAAGTAAGCCTTGAAATGTAGTGAACTATTCTAGTTAAAGCGAAAGTCCCTGTGAGGTATTCAGTACTGTAGGCATCCAGTACCTTCTTGTGCAAATAACATTCATCCACACCTTCCTTAATATATCAGTCCAATACAGTGTTTATTTACTACGAAGAGCCACGTCAAGATGCTTCAATCCCCTAAATAGGTGTGCTTACCATGTTTATTGCATAAACTGATTCTAAAATATCTTGTAGGTGTGTGAAGACTGAGGTGATAATTACCTTTATGAACCTTACAACTATGGGGTCACACAATCTATCCCTAATCAGGATTCACCTAATATACCAAATATATTCAAGTTTAAAAAAGGTTATAGTAGGACAATTATTGGCTACAGGCTAGGAATAACTTCTGTGCTAGCATCCAATATACTTTACGTATAATGTGGAAGAAAGTATGAATGTTGCCGATAAAACTGAATGTTGTTTTTCTCTTCATGAAAATGTGTTGGACTTGATTGTGTCATTAACTACAGTACATAAACTGTTAAACTATGAAACACTAATGATTGCTGCCTCACATTGTATATAGATATCCTAAGATCCCGCTCTGCTTCCTGCAATGTCAATGACTGCTCGTGCAAGTCAGTGCTCAGAAAAGGGATTGATTCAAACTCCTCCTGAGACTGTCTTTTAAGGCCCCATGTCTCTCTATAGGCACAACTCATCAATCCTGGGGTTTTGGAGCATCCACCCTTTGTAAGCACCCAAGGAAAAGGCAAGTATGGGACTGTAGCAAGCCAATTTGCGCCTTGTGTCACTGCCTCCCTACAGGAAGCAGAGGACACTGAGGTACTCCAAAGGGTCAGGCAGCACCTTACCGTATCCCTGCTCAACTTTCCCACATATGTCAATCCTGCCCACTTCTGGGAGTTGTTGAGGTGAAAGCATGTAGACCAAGAGCCCCTAGTGCCATGACCCCTGCCTAGAGGATGAAAAGTGAGAGCTACTCCTGCCACCATACACTGGAGAGACACTAAAATCAAGGGCAAAAGCAGCACCATGTATGTCCCAGCAGCAGCCGAAATATTGTCTCAACCAGTTATTACCAGAAGGAGTTTTGTAATATATATAGGCCCTCATTAAAACCCTGGCTGTCAAAGACCGCCAGGGCTGTTTCGACGGATGCACCACCAACAGGCTGGCGGTGCAATCCATGGAATTACAACTGCGGCGGAGGCGCCGCGGTCGCACCGCCGGACCGGCGGTTGTAAACCTCCAGGGCAGCGCTGCTTGCAGCACTGCCCAGGGGATTACGAGTCCCCCACCCGCCAGCCTTTTCTGAAAAGGCTGGCAGAAAGGGGAGTTACGGGGCCCCCTGCCACGGCCCCATGGAGCTTTTCACTGTCTGCATAGCAGACAGTGAAAAGTGCGAAGGGTGCAACTGCACCCGTCGCACCGCCGCCGGCTCCATTTGGAACCGGCTCCCGTGTTGCGGCCGACATCCCTGCTGGGCCGGCGGGCAGAAACTAGGTTTCCGCCCGCCGACCCAGCGGGGATGTTGTAATGGCCACCGTGGAAGTGTGGCCGCATTGGCGGCCGCGCAGCAGTTACAACTTGGCGGGCGGCAAAGTTGTAATGAGGTCCATAGTCTTTTTTAACATGCTGTGAAGTTTGCTGACAGGTTGATTCCAAGTGCCAGATGGGAATCACGCTACATATTCATCAGATGCATCCTATATACCATCCCTCGAGTGTGGCTTTGGCTTCGGAGAAGGTTGGTGATATTTCAGCTGGTAACTAAACTGACTCCATTGTTTCTTAAGCAGGAGTAATTAGCTATTTTGAAAAGGGCAGTTTTGTGTGAGAGGGAGGTGATAAGTCTCAAGCCTTTTGAAAAAATAACAGTTGATGGATTTTATTTGAAAGTCTGTTATTAGGTATGTTTGATGAATGTGGAAATGGTGAGACTGAAGTATTGGTTAAAGATTAGGCTTATAATGTAATGTCTTAAGGAGAAGGTATGATTGATGGCAAATTCAGAGGAGAAGGAAGTGGTATATGAGCTGTATCTCAGAGGAGAGTGATGCAAATGGGAACAATGCTAACCACAGCAATGCTGGTTACAAAAGAAGCAGACAAACAACTCATCCATGAAAACAGAAGGCCCATGGTTGCAGATTCTAGCTGTTAGACTTGGCATCCTTGCCATGGTCTCCCCTAACTTTTTGCCTCTATTTCCCAGGTTGTTGATGTGTGCTGGACTCTGTTTTTGCCGTTTGTGTTCCTCTGGGCAGTTTACCACTGCTATCCAGTGCTAAAGTGCAAGTGCCCCTATATAAAATGTGTATGTAATTGGCTTTCCATGATTGTTATATTTGATTTATTGGTAAGTCCCTAGTACAGTGTACTAGAGGTGCTCAGGGCCTGCAAATCAAATGCTACTAGTGGGCCTGCAGCACTGGTTGTGCCACCCACATGAGTAGCTCTGTAATCATGTCTCAAACCTGCCCCTGCATGTCTGTGTGTGCAGTTTTAAACTGCCAATTCGACTTGGCAAGTGTACCCACTTGCCAGGCCTAAACCTTCCATTTTCTTACATGTAGGACATCCCTAAGGTAGGCCCTAGGTAGCCTCATGGACAGGGTGCAGTGTATGTTTAAGGTAGGACATATACTAATGTGTTTTATATGGCCTGACAGAGAAATAGTGCCAAATTCATTTTTCACTGTTGCAAGGCCTATCTCTCTCATAGGTAAAGATGGGGGCTGCGTTTAAAAATGATTAAAGCGTAGATTCCCTTTGGGAGTAGATAGATATGTGGAGTTTGGGGTCTCTGAGCTCACAATTTAAAAGTACATCATTTAGTGAAGTTGGTTTTCAGATTGCATGTTTGAAAATGCCAATTTTAGAAAGTGGGCATTTTCTTGCTTAAACTATTCTGTGACTCTGCCTGTTTTTGGATTCCCTATCTGGGTTAGTTTGACAGTTGGGCTGTTTGCACCTCTCTCTAGACAGTGACACAAAGGGAGCTGGGGTGTAGCCTACATACCCTGATGATCCATCTGTGCTAGGAGGGAGGGGAGGAGTGGTCACATACACCTGAAAGGGCTGTGCTTGCCTTCACACAATGCAGTCTCCATCCCCCTGATGTGTGTCTGGGGCCTGGCCTGGGCACGGCAGGATTTCACAAACAAGAGAGACTTTCCTTTGAAGTAGGCCTACTTCAAAGGCCAATATGGGTATAAGAAGAGCACCCAAAACCACAGACTTTAGATCACTTCTTGACATCAAGAGGAACCTCTGCCTGGAGAAGAGCTGAAGAGCTGAGGAGAAGTGCTGCCCTGCCTGTGACTATGCTTTGTGGAGCTATTCTGCAGTTGCTGCTTCTGCCTGTGCAAGGGGACAAAGACTTGACTTTGTTGTGCATTCCTGCTTGTGAAGAAATCTCCAAGAGCTTGTCCTGAGCTTGCCTTCTGTTGTTGGAGTCTCAGGGCCATCAAAGACTTCTCCTACCAGCACCTGGACTCTCTGCTGAGACTCCTGCCCTGCCATGTGGTGCCCTATCCAGCTCCTGGAGCCTTGGAAGGCGAAGCTGGCAGACCAAGACTGAAAATCCACGTACAGACCGCCGTGCGGGGAAAATATCAACCCACCTTTCGAGACGTGGCAGAAAAACGACGCGCTGCCTGCTTCGCGGCAGAAATCGATGCTCCACCGGCATCGTGTCTGGAAGATCGCACACAGCCAGAGAAATGACAGGAAACACCTGCTGACGGAGGCTGATAATGTCGCAACCCACATAGCATGGTTTTGCTGATACTGTGCAGCAGGATGTTCAACGCAAACCTTGCTGGGTGCGGAAAAACAATACAAAGTATGCCCGGACCCGATGCTTGCCCCGATCAACGCATCGCTCTCTTGCGGAGAGGAAAACCGATGCATGCCGAACTGACCGGAGGAGGAGAACGACGCATGGTCTCGCTTGCAGGTGAGAAATCGACGCATCACTAGCCTTTCCTGACGCACACTCGCCCGTGCGTGTTATTTTGATGCTACCCAGGTACTTTTCAATGCTAACAGTGTTTTTACTGTTTTCTAAAGGATTTAAGTCTCTTTCGCTTTTAAAATTAATAACTTGACTAGTATATGTTGGAATTCTGTCAATTTGGTCTTGTTTTGTTTAGATAAATATTTCCTATTTTTCTAAACCTGTGTTATGTCATTTTGCGGTGCTTTCACTGAGTTACTGTGTGTGTTGGTACAAATACTTTACACCTAGACTCTGAAGTTAAGCCTGCCAGCTTGTGCTAAGCTACCAAGAGGGTTAACTGAGGGTGATTCTCCTTTACCCTGACTAAAGTGAGGGTCCTTGCTTGGACAGGGGGTAACCTGACTGCCAACCAAAGACCTCATTTCTAACACTAGCTTACTTGCTAATGCATAAGAATGGAAATGCCTAAATGTTGGGTGTGGATTTACAGTACTGTGCAACATGTTACACTGTTGGCAGGTGAGCATTAGTAACCCTGCAAACACTGCAAGTAACAAGAGAAACAAGCTATGTAAGAGTAGGAATTATTTCTTAATTTGAAGTGACAGCATTCCATTAAACCAAGTTTCTAGCAGAAGGAGGCTCATTGAAAAACTTTGTATGAGCCGATTATCCACCATTTGTGATAAAGCACTCAGCAATGACAGTCACACATAATCCATGCAGTCACTCACTCACTCTTTCATTCATCCTTTCATTCAGTCATTCACTTGGTCAATTACACATTCAGCCATTAACTCACAAACTACAATTTAATAGTAACTTTACAACTGCAGAGTCTCACAGTTGGGAAGGAGAACTCTACACTTAACAATGTAAGCCTATATAAAGAGCAGAGTTTTCAACCCAAACTGTAGTGTCTCACAGTCCTAAAGTTACTACTAAATCATAGCTTGTGAATACCAAAAAGTGTAAACATACAAATGTGTACGTTTACCTTTGTAAATCAGACCCGTGGTACAGATTTTTTGAAAAAAGAAACACAAATTTCTCATAAATATACATCAATTAAATGAAAAGAGACTTCAAAATTACCAAATACATGGATGTCAAAATAAAGACTAGCAACTGAACTGTCATTAAACAATTAAGTAATAAACATATTTATAAGTTATTTCTAGTTTTTTTGCTAGACCCCTACCTATATTTGAAATATTATTCCCATCTACCTGTGGTGATAGGCAGGAGACCCAAAAAGGTAAGTACACAAGAAAAAGTAAAGAAACTGAGATAAAAAGGGAAATGAGGCTAAACATCAATATTTATATAATAAGTCTATCCTGTTGTATCTCCCCAACATATAATTCAAGAAAGACCTTGCCATAAACTCTCAACTATCTGATGAGTATATTTTTTAATAACAGTTCCTCACATGATTCTTGAGAATATATGTAAATAATCAATTCATTCATTCATTCATTCATCAAGGTGTGGTTGATTACTGCTTTTCCATATCTTTAAGACAATCCTCTTTGTGTCTTGTCCGTAATCAAAGTCTAAGATAATTATTTGTGAACTGTCACTATTTTAGCCAATAATAATAAAGTCTCTCAAAAATTTCTCTGCAAAAGTGAAATACCTTATTTAACTTGTCAAGTATCTCAAATAGTTCTCTGCAAAGGTGAAATACCGTATTCAGCTTGTGAAGTATATCAATCATACCACTACCGGGGAATTTACCAGCCCAACTACTGTTAATGTCAGGCAGACTCAAATTAAAAATATTCCAAAATTTTCTGAGAAACTTTTTCTGCTGTTTGAAGGTTATGCGCAAGACAACTAATATGCTGACATTTAAGTTCAGAATTTTGTACAAAACATCATCTATCATTTATTCCTCATGCTCCAATCCCAAGACATTCTTTAGACACATTATGGAAATATGGTCAAATTGTTTTATTAGCAATCTTTCAATGGAAAAGCAGTCAAATTCTCCCACTTTAATAATTTTAAGAGTGGTGGAAGAAGTTGAAAGACTGTCTGGTAATAAGGTTAGTAGTTCTTTGAGGATATTATATCTGCTGTTTTGACAGGATTGTTACTCTAATATAAATTTTGAGGGCTCAATTCATGATCTGCATTTTATAGTAGATAAAGTAGTACTACAGTGGTACTACTTAGCACATTTTGATTCACAAATTTACAAGTGAAAATCTGCACCTCTCCTATATTTTCTATGGGAAATCTCCACACATGCACATTTACTACGTAGCGCCACATCACCCACAAACCCCCACTAGTTGGAAATCGGAGAGAAGGCGAGAGAGAGAGAGAGAGAGAGAGAACATCAATCTAAAACCCCAACACACACAGGAACCCAACATCATCAACCACACCACATCTACGCACACATCACCACACACCACCACTCACATCACCGCAAACACCACCCCACACCTCATCCACACCACCCCATGGCACCCCAAAGACACCCCAGGTTTTCTGACCAAGAACTCCGGTCATGGTGGAGGAAATCATAAGGGTAGAGCCCCAGCTCTTCGGCACACAGGTGCAACACACCACAATAGCCAGGAAGGCGGAGCTATGGCAGAGGATTGTCGACAGGGTCAACGCGGTGGGACAGCATCCCAGAAACCGGGAAGACATCAGAAAGCGCTGGAACGACCTAAGGGGGAAGGTACGGTCGATGGTCTCCAGACACAACATCGCTGTGCAGAGGACTGGCGGCGGACCACCACCCACCCCTCCCGAATTCACAGCATGGGAGCAAGAGGTCTTCAACATCCTGCATCCTGCGGGCCTCGCTGGAGTAGGCGGAGGAATGGAATCTGGTAAGTCTAGTCTCAACTACTCCCCCCCCAACCACCAGCATGCCAACCCACACCCCCACCCTCACCCCCAACCCCCAGCACAAAGCCTCCCTGCCAATGTCTCACCAGCACAACCCACCCAACCCAAAACCAAACCCTGAATGCCAACACAAACCATGGACACCCATCACCTATGCATGACCACTGCACATACCCATCCCCCCCACAAACCACCCTCACAACTCCTGCCACAAGGGGATGCCAGCACTGGGGGACAAGGGCACCCACAAATCGCACACCATGGAACACACAGAAGCAATAACCATACTCTTTCACCCCTGCAGGGCCCGAACGCCAACACACCGGCCAGGAGGGTCCAGATATATCCATCCCACCCCCAGAACAGGCCCGCAGTGAGGACAGCAGCTCTGTCGACCTGGAACCTGATGACCAGCCCGGACCATCGGGGACCTCTGGACAGTCGGTTCCCCACACACAGACACAGGCCACAGCAGACCTAACCCCCTCTGGGAATATCAGCACCGCTCCCACCCAGCGGGCCCATGCCTCTGTCTCCAGGACAGGTCAATCAGCGGTGTGTCCGCCACTACAGGGCACCCAGGCTGACCCAACACCCCAACAACAACAGGGACCTGGGGGCAGTGGTAGCGGGCACACCGTCCAGGGGACAGAGGCCCGGGGAAACAGGGCAACTGGGAGGGCTGCAGTGCGACAGGGGGGGGAGGACAGGCCCAGGGAACCGACTCTCCAAGAGGCCCTCACCACCATCATGGGAGCATACCACCGCTCCCAGGAGACGATGGCGACGGTAATGGCCAGGTTCCAGGAGATCCAGGCACAGCAGGAGGAACGGTACATGGGGTACAGAGAGGAGCTCAGGAACATCGTCCAGGCCCTGAACCTAATAGTCACCACATTGCGGGACCATGTGGCACCTCAAAGGGCCCCTGTTCCCAACCCGGTTCAGGAACAGCCTACCACCTCCGCCGGCGCTAGTGGACAGGAGGCCCCCACACAACGACGGGCCACCAGAACCCCACCTCCTGCTGAAGATCAACCACCCCGCAAGAGGAGCCTGAGATCACAAAGGAAGACAGAGTAGGATGCCAAGACCCCCGCCAGCCTAAGATCCCCCCGGATGTCATTCCACTGTCCCACATCGTCACCCTGTCCAACCTTGAACTGCCCCTGCTCCATCCTTCCACAGGCATATGGACAATGCACCTGTGCGAGCGAGAACTGGACTCTGCCATGGACATCACTCCACCCTCACCCATCACCGTTTTACTATCATGGACCTATATGTAGCACTTTAAATAAATCACTTATTGCACATAAAACACTCAGGAGTCTGCTTGTATTCTTAACAAATGTATTATGCATAACGGGTCAAAAACGTGCAGTTACTTTGTGATGACAACATACCAATGTCAATTTGCTTTACTCCATTGCCGAACAAACCAGATGTCACGCAGTGGGTCATACAGCTCTGAAAAGCCAAGGGAAAGTCACAATTCAGTTGAAAGGAACTGGGGGGAAACACAGAAAGTAGAGATGCAGGAGGCCAGAAGGAAATGTAAAATGACGTGGGGGATTCTTACCTGGGTGCTACTGAAAATACTGTTGTATGACCGTGTCCCTGTTGTCCGTGTCGTCCCCTTCGTCTTCCTCCTCTTCACTCTCCACAGGCTCCACAGCTGCTACAACACCACCATCTGGACCATCCTCATGCAGAAAAGGCACCTGGCGCCGCAATGCAAGATTGTGAAGCATACAGCAGGCCACGATGATCTGGCACACCTTCTTTGGTGAGTACATGAGGGATCCCCCTGTCATATGCAGGCACCTAAACCTGGCCTTCAGGAGGCCGAAGGTCCTTTCTATGATCCTCCTAGATCGCCCATGGGCCTCATTGTACCGTTCCTCTGCCCTGGTCCGGGGATTCCTCACTGGGGTCAGTAGTCACGGCAGGTTGGGGTAACCAGAGTCACCAATTAGCCACACACGGTGTCTCTGTAGCTGTTCCATCACATAGGGGATGCTGCTATTTCGCATAACATACGCGTCATGCACTGACCCAGGGAACTTGGCATTTACATGGGAGATGTACTGGTCAGCCAAACAGTCCACCTGGACATTCATAGAATGGTAACTTTTCCTGTTTCTGTACACCTGCTCATCGTCTTTTGGGGGTACTAAGGCCACATGGGTCCCATCAATGGCACCAATGATGTTGGGGATATGTCCAAGGGCATAGAAGTCAGCCTTCACAGTGGCCAAATCACCCTCCTCAGGGAAAATTATGTAGCTCCGCATGTATTTCGTCAGGGCAGACAACACTCTGGACAAAATCTTAGAAAACATAGGCTGAGACATCCCTGATGACATGGCCACTGTTGTCTGAAAAGACCCACTTGCCAAGAAATGGAGGACTGACAGAACCTGCACCAGAGGGGGAATTCCTGTGGGTTGGCGGATGGGGGACATCAGTGCTGGCTCCAGCTGGGCACACAGTTCATGTATAGTGGCTCGGTCAAGTCGGTATCGAAGTATTATATGACGTTCCTCCATTGTCGACAGGTCCACCAGCGGTCGGTACACGGGAGGATTCATCCTTCTCCTCGCAAGTCCCAGCGGACGGTGCCTAGGAAGGACAACATGGAGCACAGAGTCAAACAACCCACAGGTACGTAACTACAGCTTGCACAGTACACGATTCTCAATGCATTGAATGGCTTGTATGAGTGGCAATGCAAGGCCTAGGCCTGTGTGACGCAGTAGTAATTAAGCCCTGTGGCCCCTGGTAATGGCGGCTGCCTGACCTGAGAAGTGTGACAATGGGATGTGAGGTCAATGCGCTGGCGTGACACACCGTGGCGGTAGGCGGTCGAAGACCGCGGCACAAAGCCGCATTTGTTAATCACTCGAGACCTGATCATCCACAGGAGAGGACCTATACTGCAAGTGCTGCTGTGACCTCGGTCTGGGAGATACAATGGCTGCTGCGACTGGGGAAAGGGCCCCTGCCTTCACGACAGAAGAATTGGAGAAACTTGTGGATGGGGTCCTGCCCCAGTATGCGCGACTCTACGGTCCTCCAGACCAACAGGTAAGTACACTGTGTGCACGTTGCATGGGCTATGCCTGGGTTGTGTATGGTGGATGTAAGATGGTGGGGTGGGGAGCGAAGGAGAAGTGCAAGGCACGACAGATGAGAGCATGTGCCACATGGCAAGGTTGGGGGGGGGCCAATCGCATCTATCATGCGGAAAATTGATGATATTTCAATTTCCACCCTGTACATGTCAAATAGGTCAGCGCCCATCAGAAGATCGACATTTGGCGTGCCATCGCCAAGGAAGTCCGGACCCTGGGGGTCCACAACAGACGGGGCACCCACTGCCGCAAGAGGTGGGAGGACATCCGCCGCGGGACCAGGAAGACCGCTGAGACACTGCTGGGGATGGCCTCCCAACCTAGGAGGGGTGCCAGCCGTACCCTGACCCCCCTGATGTCCCGGATCCTGGCGGTGGCCTACCCCGATTTGGATGGGCGCGTGACGACATCACAGCAGACACAAGGGGGTGAGTACCAGCACATTCAGCTATCTTTACACGCAGTGGAGGCGTCTGGGTGGGGGATGAGGGCTGTGGGTGACATTAGGCCAGGGCGCTTTCTGTAGTGTAGTCCCCTCCTTTAGGCATGGCCCTGTGCCCCCGCCCCCAACCTCCTGTACGGTGCCAGGTACAGCTAGCCATGGTCCTGCATCACCCATGTGCGCGTTTGTTGTCCCTAGACGTGTTGGCCCAGTCACAAGTACTCAGTAGTGTACCCCGATTGCGCGGCTTAGTGCATGAGGCTCCTGTGTCTGTCCTCTCCGCCAACGGTGTTGACAATGCATGTACTCAACCTTTTATTATGTCTCCCCCCACCCTTTTACTTTGTCTTCTTGTGCATGTGTGCTTGAGCATCATCAGGCGGAGGAGACTTGGCACCGGAGCACGAGGGAGCTGCGACTCACAAGGCCCCGGTGGGCCATGGCACAGACACCGAGGCCACCAGTGATACGGAGGGCGAGGGGAGCTTCAAAACGGGGAGCCGTGGTGAAACCAGCGACACCGACACGTCCTCGGAAGGGAGCTCCCTAGCGGTGGTGGCAACATCCGTGCCCCCCGCCTCTACAGGTACAGCCGCCACCCAGCGCACCAGCTCCGCCCTCCCAGCAGCCCCTCAGCCTACGCTCTGTGCCCGCTCGCCCAAGAAGGCGGGCGTCTCCTTCGCCCCAGGCACCTCAGGCCCTGCCACTGTTACCCCTGCTGCCCTCAGTGAGGAGGTCATTGACCTCCTGAGGACCATCATTGTTGGGCAGACTACCCTTTTGAATGCCATCCAGGGGGTAGAGAGGGAGGTGCATCATAGCAATGCATACCTGGAGGGCATTCATTCGGGTCAGTCTGCCCATCAACGATCGTTCAATTCTCTGGCCTCAGCACTGACGGCAGCCATTGTCCCTGTTTCCAGCCTCCCTCTTCTAACTGCCTCCACCCTGTCTCTGTCTCCTGTTCCTCTGCCTATCCCACCCACACCATCAGACCAGCCTGCACACACCTCAACACCCAAGGGCAGCTCTTCCAGACATAAGCACCACAGATCACACAAACATTCACCCAAGCAACACCCAGATGCAGACATGCCAACAGCCACTACCACCTCTGTGTCCCCCACCTCCTCGTCTCCCTCCTCCCTCCCTGTGACGTCGCCACTCACACCTGCATGCACACCACCAACAGCCAGTACACCCATCACCAGCACACCCTCCAGTACAGTCCGCACACGTGCAGTCACCACCCCCACTGCCGTTTACACGTCCCCTGTGTCCTCTCCCACTGTGTCTGTCACCCCCTCTTCCAAGACACACAAACGCAGGCAGCCACTCACCCAACAGCCAACCACCTCACGACAGCCTGCAGCCCATGCACCTTCACCCAAGGACAGCACACCTGACTCTCCTACAACCACCTCCTCTTCCTCCACTCCCATAACCACTGCACCTACCTTTTACCTTGGTCCTAAAAAGTGTTACCTCTCCAATCTTGACCTCTTTCCCTCACCTGACCCACCCCCTCCATCTGCTAAGAGTCCCAAGAGCACCTCAGCCACCACCAGCCCGGGTTCACGTGTCAGCGTCGTCCATGGATTTTGGAGTCCCCCCTTTGCCAGCAGTGAGACATCGGTCAGCAGCAAGGGGACAGCCAGCCCCCCCCCCCCCTGGAAAGAGGACCCGGAAAGTGAGGGGCCACCGCGGGAGGAGTGCCACGGCTGCCCCCAAGGACCAAAGTTCAGACACTTCACCTGCCACAACATCCAGGGGAGGCAAGGCCCAGAGACAGCCACAGCGAAGGAGGGCAAGGGCAGCAGGGCGGAGAAGTCAGGCAGCAGGAGCGCGGACCAGGAGGGCCCCACAAGCCCCATCCCGGGTGTGAGGGAGGACACCCAAGGGCTCAGGACACCGTCACCGAAGGGTCCAGCAACTGCACGGTCGGAGGGCGACTGAGCAGGGAGTCCTGCCCAGGTCAGACTCCCTGGAATTACAGGCCAGGCACCGCTGAAGAGGGCCCGCTGTCCTGAAAGGCACCGCTGAAGAGGGCCCCGCCGTGCAGGAAGGCACCGCTGAAGAGGGCCCCGCCGTGCAGGAAGGAACTGCTGAAGAGGGCCCCGCCGTGCAGGAAGGCACCGCTGAAGAGGGCCCCGCCGTCCTGAAAGGCACCGCTGAAGAGGGCCCTGCCGTGCAGGAAGGCACCGCTGAAGAGGGCCCCGCCGTGCAGGAAGGCACCGCTGAAGAGGGCCCCGCCGTGCAGGAAGGCACCGCTGAAGAGGGCCCCGCCGTCCTGAAAGGCACCGCTGAAGAGGGCCCCGCCGTCCTGAAAGGCACCGCTGAAGAGGGCCCCGCCGTCCTGAAAGGCACCGCTGAAGAGGGCCCCGCCGTGCAGGAAGGCACCGCTGAAGAGGGCCCCGCCGTCCTGAAAGGCACCGCTGAAGAGGGCCCTGCCAAGACAGGCCCCGCTCCGCTGGGCCCCGCCATCTCAAGCACCGCTCCGCTGGGCCCTTCCTGTCAAGCACCGCTCCGCTGGGCCCTTCATCTCAAGCACCGCTCCGCTGGGCCCTTCCTGTCAAGCACCGCTCCGCTGGGCCCTTCATCTCAGGCACCGCTCCGCTGGGCCCCGCCATCTCAAGCACCGCTCCGCTGGGCCCTTCATCTCAGGCCCGCTCCGCTGGGCCCCGCCGTCTCAAGCACCGCTCCGCTGGGCCCTTCCTGTCAAGCACTGCTCCGCTGGGCCCTTCCTGTCAAGCACCGCTCCACTGGGCCCTTCATCTCAAGCACCGCTCCGCTGGGCCCTTCCTGTCAAGCACCGCTCCGCTGGGCCCTTCATCTCAGGCACCGCCCCGCTGGGCCCCGGCGTCTCAAGCACCGCTCCGCTGGGCCCTTCATCTCACGCACCGCTCCGCTGGGCCCTTCATCTCAAGCACCGCTCCGCTGGGCCCTTCATCTCAGGCACCGCTCCGCTGGGCCCCGCCGTCTCAAGCACCGCTCCGCTGGGCCCTTCATCTCAAGCACCGCTCCGCTGGGCCCTTCATCTCAAGCACCGCTCCGCTGGGCCCTTCATCTCAAGCACCGCTCCGCTGGGCCCTTCATCTCAGGCACCGCTCCGCTGGTCCCCGCCATCTCAAGCACCGCTCCGCTGGGCCCTTCCTGTCAAGCACCGCTCCGCTGGGCCCTTCATCTCAGGCACCGCTCCGCTGGGCCCCGCCGTCTCAAGCACCGCTCCGCTGGGCCCCGCCGTCTCAAGCACCGCTCCGCTGGGCCCTTCATCTCAAGCACCGCTCCGCTGGGCCCTTCATCTCAAGCACCGCTCCGCTGGGCCCTTCATCTCAGGCACCGCTCCGCTGGGCCCCGCCGTCTCAAGCACCGCTCCGCTGGGCCCTTCATCTCAAGCACCGCTCCGCTGGGCCCTTCATCTCAAGCACCGCTCCGCTGGGCCCTTCATCTCAGGCACCGCTCCGCTGGGCCCCGCCGTCTCATGCACCACTGGGCCAATGACTGTGCCGGTTCTGTGTCGTGCTAATGTTCACGCTGCACTCGGCCCACCCTGCCTCCTCCATTGCCTGTGGAGACTGTTATCCACTTGATGGACTGTGACTTTGCACTCCCCAGGATATGACAGTGGTCAAGCCACCCACTTGTGAGACTTGAGAGACTGTGGCTTTGCACTCCCCAGGATATGACAGTGGGCAAGCCACCCACTGTAGAGACTTGAAAGACTGTGACTTTGCACTCCCCAAGATATGACAGTGGGCAAGCCACCCACTTGTGAGACTTGAGAGACTGTGGCTTTGCACTCCCCAGGATATGACAGTGGGCAAGCCACCCACTGTAGAGACTTGAGAGACTGTGGCTTTGCACTCCCCAGGATATGACAGTGGGCAAGCCACCCACTGTAGAGACTTGAGAGACTGTGGCTTTGCACTCCCCAGGATTGGACGGTGGGCATGGTGGCCCCTTCTTGGATCTGGCGTTGTGGACTCATGTGGCTGTGGTGCCCCCCCTTCCCTTCCCCCTGAGGTGCCTGTAGTTTTGTCATGTGATGCCCCTGCAGTGTTCTCTCCAACGGACTCAGGTCACGTTTGTGAGCTTTGCCCATGTGTTGATACACTTCGGCCCACGGATATTTGCATTTTCTGTGACTGTGCGGGACTTTCTGCCTCTATTTCTCGGTCACGCAATGTTTACATTAGATAATATTTCCATCATTTTCCTATTTTGCCATGTCTTCAATGAACCTATTTTGTACATAAATGTTGTTTCTCACTTGTATCATATCTTTTCGTTATTCCGGGGGGTTTGGGTGGGGTCACTTTGACTTGGTACTCTGCATTGGTGTGTAGATAGTTGGGGGGTGGGTGTGATGCGTATGAGTGTGCCCGTAACCCTTCCTCCTCCCCCCCTCCCCTGTGTCGTAGGTGCGGTACTCACCGTTGTCGTCTGCGCCGGAGTTCGTACTCGTGGTAGATGAGCAGGTAGACAAGAGTGGGTAGGATGTGTAATTCGGGCTCCATGCTGTCCTCCGTACTCGTGGAGTGTATAGAGGTGAGCGTTTTCCCGTTCGTAGTCTGTTTCCGCCGTGTTTTTATCGGTGGGGCTCCCGCCCCGGATGAGGTGGCGGATTGGTGAGTTGTGATAGGGTGGGCGGTACTTTGTCTGCCGCCTGCCTGTTGGCGGTGACCGCCGCGCTGTTTGTCTGTCCCGCCGTGGCGGTCGCAGTGGTAAAGTGGCGGGCTGTGTTGGCGGTTCCCGCCAGGGTCAGAATTCCATTTTTTGAACCGCCAGCCTGTTGGCGGATTGGCCGCCGCTTTATCACCGACCGCCAGGGTCAGAATGACCCCCTTTGTTTTCTTAAAGCGAGAAGTGATGAGTATGGCTCAACATCGACAAATTACTGTAGTGGACTGCCGGCCTCCCCCATCTTCCATAATCTCTGAGATTCACTTTTGAAATTTGAGAAGTGTCACTTCCAGATGGGATGCTGAGGCACACACAGAATAAGACTTGCTCGAGAACAGACTCCAAAGTTTGTAGATTCCACTGGGTGCAAGCATACATGAAAACCAGGGGTATGTTACAGAACAGAAAGGTGACATGCTGTCCATAACTACTGGGGAGATGGAGGTTGGGGAATCACACTTGCAAGTATTAGCATCCTAAAAACTCTGAGATGGTGCAGGTTCACTGTGTAGAGAATAAGGCTCTCACTTCTCAATGAAAGTCACTGATTCCCTCTTGTGGGCCACATTCATATCATGGAATCCCTGGACTCACCGTCTTGGAAAAAGTTGTCCCATAGCCAGCAAGTAGTGAGTTGAACTACAAATGCATGTCTGTTTAAGTGTAACTTATCTTGACTGCTCAAACCTGTGAGACCTATTTTGAGTCGTCTGATTGTATAATACCACTTAATTACAGGTGGTGATAAGGGGCTCAGTACATCTCATACTGCAGTGTTTCTGCCTTAACCCTTCCATCCTTCCCTGTTTCCTCCAGGCATGATTCCAATTGATTGTGATTCTAATATAAGTTAAGAAAATCTTTGGCTTCAGGGAAGTGTGGGCCTATCTGCTTGGCTTCAAACCTACCAAATGTGACAGCTAGCCCAGTCAGAAATAAATCCAGGCAGTTGAGGCTACCTTGACACAAGTCATACAATATATACAAAGGCAATTCAGAATTTATTTAAGGTTGAAAGGGGGCCATATTGTTGGACTGTTTGAATCAGTTACAAATTAGATGTTCCTGTCTCTTAGAACCTAGCAATGCATTTGTCACAGTAGCCCTCTTTTCCTTCTCAGGAAAATGATACTGGATCTTCAAGTATTGCTTCTTCAGTACCTATACCCCGGGTTGCAAATGAGACCTCTTGAAAAATATTGGAGAGATCTGTAACACTTTTAGGCCTTTCAGCAACAATGTCAACTGCATTTAATGGAGAGACCCCTGCAGTTTAATAAGGGTGTGTGATAGGTCTCATTTATGTTATCTTACTTATCTAATGGTTCCTTGAGCTGGGCTACACCATTGATCTTAAAAATGTATTGTTGCTTATTGAGTTATGATAATTTTCAGCTCGGTTCCAGGGTTTTTTGAAAGACAACAGACTATATATGAGGCCCATCTGGGATTACAATCTTCACAACAAGGTTCCCAATAATTAATATCCCACATTATTAATTTCAAAGATATTTATCTGAGGCTTCCTGAATGGTTAATCTACCACTGGATCTTTATACCACTGATTGAGAGTTGGTCTCAAAGATGCTATGTCCACCTTAGTTAACAGACTCACTACTACAGCTGGTTCTGTAGATTGAATAACAATTAGCTATCTGTAACAAAGAATAGAGACAAGAAAATTGGCGATCCAATCTGTTCTTTCATTCTTCAGCATCTACTAGTCCTTCTTGATGTCCAGTCCAGTGAGTCATGAGGCTCAGCAAAAGAACCAAATGGATTGATAACCTCAGAAGAAGGCTTAGTTCTTAGGAAAAAACAACATTGGAGATAAAAAACAACTTTGTAACTATTTTGGTCCACCAGGGCACTTTGTCCACCGCTTATCCGTCAGAGGCCAGGAAATGTGAACAGTGAGCTTGGACTAAGTAATTCACTTGACAGACCTTCTGAAAAAAGGGATTCTTTTTTATATAAAGATGATTTTCTCTTTGTCCCAGTGCACATTTCCTAACCATTACATCATTCATGCACGTAGATTTGGTCTTTGAGGTGCCAGTGCTTTATCAAAAATGTCCTTCATTACATTTTGATATTTTTCTAGTTGAATACTTGAATAGCATGCTCATCTTTTCCTCTTCCCTTTAACAACACAGAAGACATGTGAAAGAAGCCCTTCAGGGGTTCAGAAAATATTATTATATGCTAAGTTATCCAAATGTGTTTTGGAAGTTTCCTCAATGACAATTGTTGGGTTATGACTCCTCAGCAAAGGGCATAGGCATGGCTGACGAGATAGGATAGATATGGAATGGGTCCAAACTCAAGATTATTAAGGTCATGCAACTGCATGCTACATGTGCCGATTTTTACAGACAATGGGGGTCATTCTGACCCCGGCGGGCGGCGGGCGCCGCCCGCCGGGCAGAGACCGCCAAAAGACCGCACCGCGGTCAAATGACCGCGGCGGTCATTTTAACTTTCCCGCTGGGCCGGCGGGCGATCTCCAAAACATCGCCCACTGGCCCAGCGGGAAAGCCCCTGCAAAGAGGAAGCCGGCTCCGAATGGAGCCGGCGGATTTGCAGGGGTGCGACGGGTGCCGTCGCGATTTTCAGTGTCTGCAAAGCAGACACTGAAAATCTTTGTGGGGCCCTGTCAGGGGGCCCCTGCACTGCCCATGCCAGTGGCATGGGCATTGCAGGGGCCCCCACGACACCCGTTCCCGCCATCCTGTTCCTGGCGGTAAAAACCGCCAGGAACAGGATGGCGGGAAGGGGGTCGGAATCCCCATGGCGGCGCTGCCTGGGCCAGGGGTAAACCGGCGGGAAACCGCCGGTTCCCCTTTTCTGACTGCGGCTTTACCGCCGCGGTCAGAATGGCCCAGGAAGCACCGCCAGCCTGTTGGGGGTGCTTCCGTGGTCGTTGGCCCGCCAGGGTCAGAATGACCCCCAATGTCTTCAATCTTTTTTTTACTATAATTGCTACCATCACCAAAATAATTAAACATTGTCTTCTGTAAAATATGCATGTATTTCAGCTTCAGTTGTACATTATCCAGATATTTATCTGCCTTTTATGGTGCTTACCTATGTTTCCACCACCAACATAGAAGCTATTCTATCCCCAGAGTCCAATGGCTTTTAATCTAAAACTTTATTAGAAACAGAACAACATGATACTATGTACAACCGAGAATTATTATCCATCAAAGTTGCTTTGGACTATTGGAGACAATATTTGGAAGGATCCAACCATGAGGTAAAAGTTTGACAGACCATAACATTCCTGGTTCCCTTAAGTCAATGAGATGTCAAAATTACAGACATGCTTAATGGATTCTTCTCTCTTTTCCATTTTCACCTCAACTACAGACCAGGAATTAGGTATACTAAAGCAGATGCTTTATCGAGAAACTGTTAAGACATCAAAGAAACACCATTACCTCCAATCCTTCTTGTTGTTCATACCAGATCCTTTACATCAGAGGCTTTCCTGGAAACTGTAAAGGAAGCTCAAAATACACTCCTCAACAAGAATGATTGCAAAGGTAGTACAGATTCCTGAGGCCATCCTGCACAGAGAGAATAAACTGCCAACAGATGAACTTCAAAATCAAATATTTCAGTGGTGTTAGGATGCTCTTTTAGCCATTGATCCTTGTAATCACTGAATTAAAGAACTAATTGCCTGGTCCTTCTGGTGGCCATGCATACAAAATCTATCCAAGTTTACTTAGAAATCTGTGTTACCTGTTTACAAGGTATAATGTGTGAAACTCTATAATTCTATTATGCCCTTTACCCACTCACTCTCAGATATTGTCGCTATATAAATGAACTTTATTTTAGACTTTCCTCAAATATGTATACAGCATAATGGGTTGTAATTGAGTGTCTTACCAATATCAAACATTGGCAAAACAATACATGCAGGAACCAGTTCTTTTGCAAGAACTGCCCGTTGTTATTGTGTCTGACCAAAGTACGCAAATTGGTTCTACATTCTGGTCTGTTTTAGTGAATGTTCTGGAGTGTACTTCTATGAATCTAGCATTTATCACCCACAGATATATTTTCAGAGTAAATCAAGTGATGGAACAATATCTCTGATGATTTGTAACACAGTACCAAGAGCAATTAACTATAATACCCTCTGAAATTATCACCATTTTATAGATGGGTTTCAACTTCAAATACTACCCACTCATGAACAATTGAGACCAGTACTTTTGGTCAAAGCCCTTGTTTCATCAATTCATAAAGTACATATTAACATTGTGCAACATCTGAACGTGCCTATGAGACCTTATTAGCATAATTTCTGACAATTGACACCAACCTGCTCCACTTACCCTCTACATAGTCCAGGATACCATGTGAAATGCAACCCTACATTCGTCAGTCCTTGATAATCAACATAATGTTGTGTGTCATTCATTACAGACTAGTTGGCACAAACATCTGGTTTTCAATGTCTCTGCTAAAAACTCTCTCCTTGCCTTCCACTCCATCCTATTTGCCACCTCCCTCAATAGTTGCTACTGCGGAATTTAAATACATGTTCAGTCCCCAATTTGCATCAGGACCATGGTTAGCAACAGTATCTCATAGACAGGGAGGAGTATGGCCAGCTGTTCAATCATGTGAACCTGCTTCACTTGGTGATGGCCCTTGCCTGATCAAAGTATACAAAATAATTATGGGTGGATTGATGGAATTAATCTCAACCACTGGCAATTACTCGGAGCCTCATCCCAGTCCAATGCTATTATCCACATCATGCCACCTCAGGTTGTACCGAGCCATATGCAAATCAGCCATGAAGCTGCTCCAATAGGAACAGTCTAGCGTGAACTGCCAGGCCAAATCCTCCCTGAACTGAAATAGAAGCAGCCCAAGACCAGTTTTGCCCTAATTTGGGCTTATCATTTGAGTGCAACTTGATTTCAGTGGTGCAGTGAGCACAGGACCCAGGTCTGGCCATAACCATCACACTTAGGGCATCACACTGAAGTATACAAAAAAGTGATGGATGGAATATAATATAATGTCAGCCATTGGTTAGTACTTGGGGCTGCTTCAAAGTCCATCATTATGTTGCACAACATGCCACCTCAGTTCTGACCCAACCGTATGCAAATCAGTCTTGATCTTCTTGCAAATGAACAGTATTGCACGAATTGCCAGACAAGGGCCGCCCTGAACTAGAACACAAGCGTTCCGAGACTGGTTTCTCAGTGATTAGGATTTGTCAGTCAGACGCAGCTTGACTCTAGTGGCACAGTGAGCTCAGGACCCATGTCTGGGCACACAGATTGAACCTAGGGTGTCACACCTAAATATATATAAAAAAATGGTGGATGGAATACTTGAATTCATCTCAGCCACTGGTAATCACTTGGTTGCATCCCAGCCTATTATTATTTTGCACAATTTGCCACCTCAGTTTGGACCCCGTCATATGAAGTCAGTCTTGACTCTGCTCCAATTGGAACAATCCAGCCAACACTGCCAGACCAGGCTGTCCCTGAAACAGAACACAAGCAGTCCAAGTTCAGTTTTGCCCTGATTCGATCTCATCAGCAGGATACAGCTTGGTTCCAGTGGCACAGTGAGCATGAGTCCCACACCTTGGCTTACTCTTTGCACTTAGGGTGTTGCACTAACGTATACAAAATAGTGATGGATGAAATATTTGAATTCATCATAGCCATCTGTAGTTGCTTTGGGCCCCATTGTTATTTTGTACTAATTAACACCTCAGTTGGACTCAGTCATATGTAATTCAACATTAACCCTGCTCCAAAAGGAACAGTCCAGCCCGAACAGAAAGGCTAGGTCCTTCCTGAACCGGAAAAGAAGCAACCCAAGAATGGTTTCACCCTGATTGGGGCTTGTCAGTTAGGTGCAGCTCAGTTCCAGTAGCACAGTGAGCACAAGACTCATGTCTGGTCATATCCATCACACTTAGGGTGTTTCACTAAAGTATGCAAAAACGTGCTAGCAGTGCCTCATGTGAAAAGTGAAATGTCAGTGGTATTACCAGCAATCACTTAACAGTCCAAAATCCATTTAAGATTGGTCAGACACTGCCACAAGTAGACTATAGGTAATTGTTAAAATTGGTGTTTCTGGTTGGCTAGGGTAAGCACCTGAGTCAGGCAGAACCCACCCACTCCAGTCAGGGCAACGGAGTTACACGTCCAAGATAACCCCTGCTCACCCCCTTGGTAGCTTGGCACGAGCAGTCAGGCATAACCCAGAGGCAATGTGTAAAGCGTTTGCACAACACACACAACACGCATGATGCAAAATGTACACCACAAAGTAAACACAACACTGAGCTATGTAAAAATAGACTGTATTGCACAAAACAGAATTAGACCAACATTACATGTTAGTATTACCCCGCTACGTTAGCAGTTGTCAGAACGTTACACAAGTTACTAATACTCTGCAAGAATACGCAGTTGTCACAATAGAACACGTAAGTACTCAGGATTCTGCAACATAAGCAGTAATCAGGAATTATAGTAAAGGATTCTATGCACTTGTCATGAATACCTCGTAAATACCCATAAAAGGAACATTAGAGAATATATCACAAGCCATAAAAAATACATAGCAGCATGTCATGCCCATAAAAGGAACATCAGCACATATATGTAATGTCATGAAAGCAGGTAGGAACAGATAAAACCCCCCCAAGGTTCATACTAGGCTCACTGAGCCAATATCTCCTGAAAAGTACTTGATTTTCTGAAGATGAGACACTCCTCGTGCCTAGAAGAGGAGCATGGAGGCCCCAGGTGCTCCAATGCGCACAACGGGGGCCATGCGGTGCTCCTGGGGGAGAGGGGCGGTCTGCACCCTCTCTAATCTTGGTGGGGGCCTCCCTTGTCCTCCACACACCCTGCACACGGGGTGGGGGCCAGGCGAGGCCCAACAAGTCGGTATGGGGGCGAGAGAAAGGGACCTCCGTCGAGGTCTCCCTTCCCCGTCCTAAATAAAATGCTGCCTGGTTGCAAGACCGGGTGCAAGGGGGCGTTCCCCTCACCTTCCCCCGAGTCCTGCTTCTCAGGTACAGAGATGGGACCCCTTCTGGGGCCCACAAAGACACACGTGCCCGCACCCGATGTGGTGTGCAACTGTTTCTGATGATTCCCGGGCCGCTGTTGTGATTGAAGCAGAAGTGGAGGGCGACTGGTGTCCCAGGGGTGCTCCAAGAAGCAGACTGTGCCCTGGGGGTACCAATGGAAGCACGCTTGCTCCGTTTACATTTTTCTCGTGCCCCAGGGGCACTAGAAAGTGAGCGATCCTCTCGCTTCGTGAATATAGGACGCCCGGGCTGCGGCGGTGATTTTTGGGCACAAAGAGCGCTTCAAACAGCGCAAGGGGCACCACGATGATCCTGGGCTGTGGTGGCGATTTTAGCCAGAAAAGCTCTGCAAAAGTCTGCAGGGCATCCAGGAGCGCTTTCCCGGCGCTACCTCATTGGCGCAAGTTTACAGAGGCCAGGGGCCACAACAAAAATGAAGAAGGGGCACAGGGCTGGTGAACCCAGCTACAGGCCAGCACACAAGGGGATTTCAGCAGTGGCAGTTTCTCCTAGTGACCAAGCAGGTCAGAGATCAGCACAGCAGCAGCAGTCCAAGGTGGTCCTGGTGAGTCCTCTCAACAGCATCCTATCCAGCTTCAGGTAAGGTTTCTGAAGTCCCAAGAATGTCCAAAAATTGCCCTGTACTTATATTAAGTTTACAGTGTGTTTTACAATGAGGAGGAGAGGAGGTTCCAACCAGTTACAACTGGTTCTGGGAGTGCCCCTTCTCTCCTCCAGCAAAGGCTCCAAACACCAGTGGCGAGTAAACAACCCTATTGTGCAACGCCAGTGCACAACCTTTACAAATGCAGGTTTGCCTGCCTCTCCCTTCTCTCAGCCCAGGAATGCTTTACAATATGTAGATGCACCTCTGTGACGCCTCCACCCTCCCTGTGTACAGGCTGTCTGAAAAGTATGCACAAAGCCCCAACTGTCAGTCTGCCCAGATGTGGATTGGAGGCAAGCTGCAAAACACCAGAGTCATAAGCACAGATAAATGCGCACTTTCTGGAAGTGGCATTTCTGTGATATTAATAAAAAATACACCTACACCAGTAAGCAGCATTTCTTATCACTATAACAACCATACCAAACATGCCTACGCTACCCCTTATAAATCAAATGCAATCCTATGAGAAGGCAGCACTCACAGTAGTGAGACACCAAGTTAGGCTGTTTGTCACTACCAGGACAGGCCACGCAATCTGTCCTGCCTTCTACATACATGGCACCCTGCCCATAGGGCTAGCTAGGGCGTACCTTAGGGGTGACTCACATGTAGTAAAAGGGGGAGTTCTGGGCCTGGCAAGTAAATTTAGATGCCAGGTCCCTGTGGCAGAAAACTGCACACACAGGCCCTGTGCTAGCAGGCCTGAGATAGGTTTGACAGGCTACTTCTGTGGGTGGTGCAAGCAGCACTGCAGGCCCACTAGTAGCATTTAATTTATAGATCCTGGGTATAGGGATACCACTTTACAAGGAACTTCTAGGTAAATTAAATATACCAATTAGGTATAAGCCAATCATTCTAATTTTACATGGGAGAGCACATGCACTGTAGCATTGGTTAGCAGTGAAAAAGTGCTCAGAGTCATAACGTCAGCCAACAACGGTCAGAAAAATAAGGAGGCAAAAAGCAAAAAGTCTGGGAAATGACCCTGTAAAAGGGCCAGGTCCAACAGTAATCTTACATGAAAGAGAAGAGGAATCAAATAAAAGTTGCCCTCCATGACACCTCATTAAATTAAGTGATAGTCACAAATTAATCCTTACTCTTTCAGAAAGACCTTAAATTCAGCAATGACTGGTCCCGATGGGCATGGAAGTTCACAAGGGATTGGTTGGTTTTAATTGTTAAAAGCACAAAGCAACTGTCAGATGCAATTGTAATTAAAACACAGACAAGTGAAAATCACGTTAACACTATGGGCCCCCAAATCACCTATGGGAAAAACTGGAACAAACCAACAACAATTTAGCAAAATTTAAGACGTTTTTGACCTTGTCAGAACTTACCAATTACAAAAAGGCATTCAAACATGACACAACTTATCCATGTACTATAGAACAATATTACAGTCAACCAAAGACAAAGTCCACAAATAAAAATCCAAGAAAGACCTGCAACAGTTGGTCTTTGGGACCTGATGGGACGAGCAGTGGTGAGAAATTCTCACCATGAGGAAGAGGCAGATTCCAATAAACTTCTCTCCAACCCTTTGCCCATCCATCACCTATATTGGTCCAATATGTGTGGACCACTACGAAGCAGGCCATCTTTTCCTGAAAATCATTCTTGTTTATTACAAAGGCATGGAAGAGTCCAAGGAAAGAAAAAAAAAGTAAGGGGCATATTTATACTTGTCTTGTGCCAGATTTGCGTCATTTGTTTTTATGGAAATTTGGTGCAAAACTCTGGGGTTCCCCATCCTCCGCTCTCCCTCTGATGTGGGTGGGGATGTCCCTGGGGCCTGGGAAGAGCACTTGTGGGCTTATTCCATGGTGTACCACAATGGAAAAAGGTCCCCTAATGCCTGCCCTGAGGCAGGCGTTTAATAATGGTGGTGTAAAGCAAGCTTTGCACCATTATTTTACCCCTCTGCCCCCGTGCATGATTTTAGTATGGGGGGAAAATATGGCGCTAAGGCCATAGAGTCATTTTTTGCACGGGAACGCCTACCTTTTATCTCATTTTATTTTTTATTATTTTTATTAACATTTTGTTTTTATACATTGTCAAATCAATTTAAGGCATTGACATGCTCCTATCTACTCCATGTATATCAACAGTTGTAATATCCAGGTACAATTATCAAAACTTTATTTGTAGGACACTTATTCTAAATTGTTATCAGACTACAGTATTTAAGCGGTTCGATTTTGATCCAGATATTTTGAGGTAAACTCTCTCTGTCGTATACCGTGTTGTCGTTATCTTAAGTGTGTAACAGTTTGTACTTAATACTAACTAAACTATGTACATGATGGTGACTTGAGGTGGGAGCAAGTACTAGGTGAGGGGAGGCGGTTCGGTGTGTCCCCGCCGTGGAGTGACTTTTCCTGCTCAGTTTCACTGCAACACGCTTTTTCGGATGGGGTTTCCCTAAATCAGTTGGGTTACTCCTTCTCTGTACCCTCCCACTTAAGTCCTTTCAATGCCGGCTGCTCCTTTCCGCTATCTGCCTATCCCTGTCGTAGCCCCATTGCTAGATCCGGCCCCAATCTCCCCAATTGTTGTTAAGAGTCATTATACCTCTCCCATTTCCACCACCTTTAACTCTGTGACTGTGGTTTCCCCCGGTACCACTGATGCTGTTCCCACTTCCTGTCCCAGCAGCTCCCATTTGATCAGTACCTCCTCCCACATTGGGGCGATGAGCTTCAGGCGTGATCCCCATGCTTCCTCACGCTTTCGAACTTGCAATTCAGCCCTGGCCCATCTCGTCACGTCTCGTCTCCAGTCCCCCAAGGAGGGACGTATCCAGAAACACTTCTGTTATGATAATTATCTGATTTCAAGTATAGACTTTCAATTATGAGTGCTCCCGACACCGATTCTCAAACTCGAGTGTGCGTATAGCTTCAGAATATCATTTTTTTTTTTATATTCTGAAGCTATACGCACACTCGCGTTTGAGAATCGGTATCGGGAGCACTCATAATTGAAAGTCTATACTTGAAATCAGATAATTATCATAACAGAAGTGTTTCTGGATACGTCTACAAGGAGTACTTAAGTTATAATACGGATTTACATACATGTGTAGCCCTGACGAAGTCATTGGGAAATTCCCGGACGAAACACGTGTTGGCTGTTAATTTGGATGTGAGGTTTGAATCGGCATTGCTTACATGACGCTTTTGAAGAATATGACTGAACTTTGATTGAAGAAATCTGGACCTTGACTCTGGATCATGTAACAAGTTTGGAGTAACAGACCTGAAACTTCTCTTCTTTTGGATTTGGACATTGATATTTAATTTGAGGATATTAATATTATGTTGAAAGTCATCTTATTTTTCTCAGAAATATATGGAAAATCATTGTTTAATGTACACTGACTCATGAGTACTATATTTTTGATATTATAATGAGTGCCTCTTGTATTTAATGATATTAATAAGTGCGTGAGCACACATTAAGACTCAGGGGTGGAGTCTTTCAAGGGGGCACCGTTAGAGGATTTGACCTTTAATGATAGTCACCTCGTTACCCAGAGCGCCCAGTATTCTCCCAGTATAGTACACTCACACGTAGTTAGACCCCAAGGAGGGACACCTGAGCGATCTCCAACCCAAGGTAAATCGTCTCCTATAAAGCACTAATGCTAGGTCAATGAATCGGCCGGTAACCTTCCCAGAGGCCAGCCCTGGGTACAGGCCCAGCAGACAGACCGACGGAGTCAGGGCCAATGTGACATCTAAGATTCCTTCCAGGTCGCTCAGCACTGCCTTCCAACATTGTTGAATCTCATAGCAGAGCCACACCATGTGGTCTAAGTCAGCATCTGGTTTATCACACCTGGGACATACTTTAGGGTCGCCCCGTATATAAGAGTCAGCTGGTGAGGCGTGAGATACGTCCTGTGAGTATAATTGTATTTTATGTACCTTAAGCGTGTGTTTCACAAAACCATCCGTGGGTGTGCCAATACCCTCCGCCATTCCACTTCCGTCAGGTCTCTACCCACTGTCTTCTCCCACCACCTCCTGAGGGACTGTAATGGGTCTAGGGTGCCCTCAATTTGAGCCCTAGATAGTTTAGTAACGAGGTGAGTATCACCTCCCAAGGTTAGCAGGAGGTGCAAAACCCCGTGCACATCAGGCTCTGCGTTGACTGTATTCCAATGTTCCTTTATGTGATACGTCAGAGTTTGGTTGAATAGAAATTGTCCTCTCGGTACTCCACGCTTGTCGTTCATGTCAGTAAAGGGCCTCAGTACTCCTTCCTCAAAGAAGTCGCCTGAGTACTTCACCCCCGCCCTCGTCCAAGCTCCCAGTCCAGATCCCAACAAAGCGACATCTCCGGTATCTTGTGTCAGCAAAGATAGGGGCAGTGCTGGCGAGCAAGCCACTCCCACTCCCAAACGCTGCGTACACCGTTTCCAACAAGCTAAGGCAATCTTTGTCAGTACGCTTTCCTCCTGGGGTGCCAATCGTCGGTCAATCATTTGAGCTATGATCTGATCTCTGCTCTTCTCACCATTGACAGTGCACCTGTCCAAACGACTCCACCCTGCACACCACCTGGAGATCCACTGCATTTGACATGCCAGGTAATAGAGTTCACAATCTGGAACACCCAATCCCCCTGTGAGAGCCGGCCTGCAAAGGACAGAAAGTGCAGTTCGTTTGTGGCCTCCATCCCAGATGAGATCTCTGAGCATTGTGTTTAACTCCTTAAACCACGACGAAGGAATTAACACCGGTAGATTGGTGAAGTAGTAAAGAAGGCGGGGTAGCATAATCATTTTGGATAAGGATATTCTGGCCATTATGGATAACTTAAGTGACCGCCAGAACCCCATAGAAGCTCGGAGTGAGCGAAGCGCCTTGCCTATGTTACCCTTGCGGAGGTCCTTCAGATCGTGAAACACCTCTATGCCCAGGTATTTGAAGGTGTGCGATGCCCATATCATGTCCTCCGGACACGAGGAGTGTCGCCTCCTTCCCGCCACTAGGGGGAAAACATAGGTCTTGCCCCTATTCAGGCGTAACCCCGAAAAAACTCCAAAATTGTCCAACCTAATCAACACCCAGGGCAGTCCCAACTCACCATCCCTAAGATAAATTAAGATATCGTCAGCGAATAGTCAGATAATATGTTCAGCCGGCCCCCACACCACAACCCTGCCTCTGCCCTCCATCCGAAGCTGAGCTGCCAGTGGCTCAATGGCCAGAGCAAATAATAATGGGGATAACGGGCATCCCTGCCTAGTACCTCTGCATATGGGGTAGGTCTCTGAGACCGTCTTGCCCGTCCGTACTCTCGCCAATGGAGCTGCATACAGCAGGTCCACCCATCGTACCCAGCCCTCCCCCAACCCTAACCGAAGCATCACTGTCCTCAAAGAATCCCACCTTAGCGAGTCAAAGGCTTTTTCAAAGTCTATCGCTAAGAGCATCTTTTCCTCCTGCAGCATATGCAAAAGAGCAAAGAGGCGTCTGAGGTTCAGCGAGGTGCTCCGAGCTGGGACAAACCCATTTTGGTCTTCGTGTACCAGTTTGGGTATATGTTGGAATAGTCGATTGGCCAGGAGCTTGCTTAGGTTTTTTAAATCACAATTCAGCATTGACAACGGGCAGAAATCAGCTACTGATACCTCCCCAGAGTCAAGCTTGGGCAGGGGAGCCACCAAAGCCTCTCTCAATGAATCAGGTAGGAGACCCCGTTGGAATGCCTCCTCAAATAATTCAACCAGTTGTGGATCCAGCAGGGCTGAGTACTTCTTGTAGAAGTCCACTGGCAGGCCGTCCATGCCCTGTGTCTTTCCCGCAGCTAGTTGCGAGATGGCATCCTGGACCTCCTCCAATGTTACCGGCCCTCCTAGCATATCCCGCTCCTCAGATGTCAGTGTGTTCAGGGGCAGCGGATGCAAGTAAGCATCCAGAGCTTCGGTCCCATATGCATCCGGACTTCTATAAAGAAAGGTATAGTATTCCCTAAAGGCGTTGTTGATGTCACCTGGTTTATATCTGTGCACCCCCTTCATATCTCGCACACTCATGAGAGGCGTCCCCTCCCCACTTGGTTCCACCAACCATGCAAGCATCTTATCAGATCTGCCCTCCTCTGCCTGTATCGCCGGCCACCTCAGCTGTTCCTCCACCCGGGAGTGAGATTTATTCGCTTCCTCATACCTGCCGCTATTTCTCGGAGACGGTCCCACCACTAGCACCGCCACACCAACAACATCCACCCTCCATATTACGACCCACAAATCAGCATGGCGGTCATTGCACGGTGGAAAACCATTGGCGTGTGAATCACCGCGGGCTAAAAATCACCTCCACCAGACCGACACCACATTGGACAGCCCAAATACCCCACACCTGACACATATACACACACCAAACACAACTGCTCAGTGCGCTATATAACACCCCTTCACCCCCCCCAACAATCCTTTGCAACCACAACTACTGACAGAGACATTGAGGAGCACACCAACGGAGGACACTGCACATCGATACCATAGGCACCAACACACTTCTCATGCATCACACACCACACAATTGCACCAGCAACACAACACACACATCACCACTGCACACAAACACCAGATACCACCAGCACACACAATCAAATACCCCCACCCCACCAAGCACTCTACACTTTTCATGACTTAGATCTGACTATGTCTTAATGCGATATGTGGATACTTAACAAGGATGACACAGCCTTTTCGCTCACTCTCCTCTGTTTTTAATTCTAATCTACTCAAGTCTGGCTTTGGAGTAAGTCATACACCACACATGGCCACTCAGTTGTACCAGACGGCAGTCTTATAGAACTCAGTGCAGACAGGGAATAACCCAAACAGCACAAAGGAAAACATTAAGAAACGTTTTTTATTTAAAAGTTTTTCTTTATTCTAATATATTTGAATGAAAACATAAACCAGTAAAGATAGCTGGAATTAGTCTTCAAATGTAAGACATCTGGTAGTGCAAGACGATGATCGAATCAACATTCATGACTCTACCAAACCCATCACTATTCACACACATCATGTCTACATAAGAAAACAAGACACAGAAAAATATTCTTTTACTATGTTAGTATATATCTTTGTCATCTCACCCCTCATGAATAATAATTATTACTTGAGGAAGATAGAGAAGCTATATAGGCAGAAGATCTCCATCTCTGGGATGTACAAGCAAGTAGACATTTCTAGATACTGTGTCTAACTTGATATGATCTTTTACATGGTTACAGACTAAGAGTAGGTGCTCACTTCAATTGCAGGCTGCTTCCAGGCTGTCCCCACAAGTCAAACCAATGGCTCCACTCCATTTCCTGGCTATTGGATGTTTCCAAAAGGTCAATTGGGATACAGTGGGCAGCTCATAGGCAAGCTACTCACAGTGTTTCTGACAGATATTGAGATGCATCATCAGAAAAGTGAACCAGTTTATTGCCTTCCACAGTCATAGGCAGAAAGGCAGCAGGTGGCACTGGAATGCTATACCAGTGCCCAATTCCCTTGGGTTTTAGGTACCATTGATGATTGTATGATGGAATACTGACCAAAAAAACATTGTGATAGAAAAATATTGTCGTCAAAATATCGACAACTAGATAATCAACTTTCCAAATTTATATTGTAAACTGCAGAACTAGTGGTTACCAATATATTGCGGCTTAAAATTTCAAACTTATAATGCTGAGTACATGTACGCAATTATAATTGACATTCTACTAATTTTTAAATAAAAGGTACTTTTTTTTAAATATAATTTATTACAATAAATACCATTTATGAAAACAACATTAACAATAACAAATGTAACAAACTAATCTTAAAAATGAACTCAACTTTAAAATAGTCTGCTATTCTAACTCAAGTTTAACAAACATTGAGGAAAGAGCATGTATTGAAGGGGTCAGATTCAACAATATAATTGCACACTTAAAATTATTTAAAACCTATATTATTATTATTACAAAACCTACATTTCAAATAAAAATAATGCTCAGATTGCTTACCGGTAATCTTCATTACTCCTATTCTTCCTTCCTCGTCCCAATCCGAACGATGGAATGAAGTGCCTTCTTCACTCCTCACGTCACCTTTTAGAGCTCCTTCTTCCCTTTCTATGAAAGGGAAGAAGAACCTGTGTATATAGCCCCTCTTCTCCACTGGAACTACCTGTATATCACCAAGCACCACCAGAACGGCTGATGAAAGAAGAGGGAGGGAGGGAGGGATGTACGGAAGGGGACGAGGAAGGAAGAATCGGAGTAATGAAGATTACCGGTAAGTAATCCAAGCATTACATCCTCATCGTCCTTCCTCGTCCCCTTCCGAATGCATGGAGGAATGCCCAAGCAAGATCACTTTCAGTAGCCACATGAAAGAAGCAAAGAAAACACAACCAGTACAGTGCAATGTTTAATGAGGCGGACAAAAAAAACAGAGGAACATCACGGGTGACATGGAGGAAACCCGAAGAGTCCAACCACAAGGAGCCAACTCAGGAAGAGGAAGCAGTCGCGACCAAAACCTCTGAGCCAAAAGACAATTCAGAACCCTGAGCAACGTGCAATCTGTAATGAGTAATGAAAGTGGAAGGAGAAGACCAGGTGGCAGAATTGCAAATATCCCTGAGGGAAACACCAGACCACTCATCCCAGGAAGCAGCCATCCCGCGAGTGGGATGAGCCTTCACTCCACCTGGAGCCTCTGTGCCCAGGGCCTGGTAAGCGGAAAAGATAACAGACTTAATCTAACATGACAGGGTGGAAGAAGGAGGGCGGCCGCCCTTCCGTACAGACCAGAAGCCAGAAAGGAAAACAGAAGGACCCTTGTGCGCAAAAAAAACGACACCCCAGGGGAGGAGAACAAAGGTGGGAGAGCAGGCGAAAACTGTAACTAGCCCATAACACCAAAACACTGAAGAGGCCAAACCGGGACCCAGGCGCAGCAAGCAGCGCAGGCTGTCCAAGCACACCAGAAAAAAGCACCAGGTCGAGGGGCACAACCAAGGCCAAGGTAAGGTAAGGCATAGATAGGAAAGTCCCAGTAGTGGAAGGGTAGTACATCTTGCCCCACCCCACCATAAATAGGACACTTAAGCAGCCCAGGAGTGTCCAAAATTCAAGGAATAGGGTGCCTCTGAAACCCAGGAGGCGCCAATGCAGCCAGGGAAGAAAGAAAAAAGGTGCCCGGGCATACCTCACCGGAAGTGCCAAAGACACAGAAATAGGACCCGCAAGAAGGCGGGAATGCACAAAAACACAAGCACACCCATGCAGCCGAGGAAGTGCCCAAAATTCAAGGAATAGGGTCCCCTGCAACCTAGGAAGCCCAAATGCAGCCAGGGAATAAGAAAAAGGTGCCCAGGCAAACCGCAACGGGAGCACCAAAGACAGAGAAATATGACCGGCAAGAAAGCTGAAAAGCACAAAGAATAAGCAGCGCCCGCGCAGCCTCACATACCGCAAAAACTAGTCCAAAAGAATACAAAGGGCCCCACTGCCGCCCAAACGGCACTCAATGACGTTGTAAGTTCAGGAAAGCACAAAAAAAAGAACAGGTAGTTCCAGGGGAGAAGAGGGGCTATATACACAGTCCTTGTTCCCTTTCATAGAAAGGGAAGAAGTATCTTCTAAAAGGTGACATGAAGAGTGAAGAAGGCACTTCACTGCATGCATTCGGAAGGGGACGAGGAAGCACGATGAGGAGGTGATGACGTTTTTTATCTTGGCTACTCTAGCCTGAGGAGGGCATCCTCTGAGGGGACAGTGGGGAAACCTCTTGTGCTTGCAGAGAGGAGGTGTTCCCCATTTTCTTAAATATAGGAGGCAATGCGAAATTGTTTCTGGGTCAGCCTGCAGTTCTTGGGCCCATCAAATATGTTAGCATGCTGGATTTCTAATGGATGTTATTCACTCACCAGATGACGTGGGTGCCACCAACAGGTAAGTAGAGCTATTCATGTCTGGTGGGATTTGTACTCCACTCGTGGCGCGTCTCCAATGAGAGAATAGCATGCAAAAATGTCCATATAGGTATTTTTAATTTAAAAAAATAAATAAAACACATAAAGGTGTGACATATTCAAAAATGTATATGATGAAAACTATCTAGTTAAAGAAAGAGACCACGGTAATGAAAAAAATGACAAATCATATGTATGAGATTGACAACTACGGGCAAGACTCCAAACTAGGAAATCTAGGAATTGCTTTGGTGGTAATTGACCCCTCTGGCAAAAAGGCTGACCTTCTTTAGGGCCATAACATTTTATGTGGCTTTTTCCTTTTCCTGGGGTGGAATGATTGGGCCCCCAACAGGATCCAATTGACCCTTCTGGAAATAGAAAACTTGGCTGCCATTTTGTAGCCTGCCATCTTCCTCCACTGGTCTATTGTATCATTCACATTTATCTTTTGCCCATTACGGCATACAGAATGCGGTAATATATCAACTCACTTTAGTCACTGATTAACTTCCTTGTGAGTCATGGCATTCTACATATATTACATGGCCCTTCAGTTTACGGTGAGTAATGGCAGTCCTCCCATTCACAAGCAGCACATCCTCACATAGAGAAGATCCCTTAAGTGCCAAAGACTACTATGGAAATATGTTCTTTTTGAGACCAAAAAATACTGCTGCTTTGAACTAATGTTTCTTTTAAGACTGATGTAGCCCCGGCAGCTTCTACAACAGTAAAGGTTTCTAAAAATAATAATTTGTTTGTCGATAAGCAAACATGGGGGGCACGGTTAATATTGAGCATTTTTCATTTGTTTGGGTTGGAGCAATGGGACCATGGCACTTTCACATGAGAGTAAAAATGGAAAATTGTATTGTAATTGCATTTGCATTATTGTGTGTTTTTCTAGTTGAAGTAGCATGTTTCTTTATTTTCCTTTTTTAGATGTTTTGCTAAGAGTGTGGCACACACAGCTATGAAGAGATAGGCTTTTTGTTTCTTGATCAGCCAATAGTCTAGGCTCTCTCAGCTGTATTTTTTCTACACTTTATCTTGCACAGCATTGCACTTCATCCTCACTCACAGCTCATATCACACACACAGCATTCTCAGTGCATTAAAATATCTCAGAGTACCTGACTGCTGCTCAGGTAGTAATTCAAATAATGGAGAAGAGCTCTGAGGCTGGTTTTAACTCTAAGGGCCTCATCAGTGGATGAAAAAGCCTGTCCACCGAAATTCCGATGTGCAGGTTGCCGCCATTATGGCTGCCTCCCTGCCGGACACATTACGAGTTACCTGCTAGATCAGTGGGCAGAACCTCAGTTTCCAGCCGCTGGCCTAGCGGGAAACGGCCTACAGCATTGTCTTCAGCTTGTAATGGAGCCCACAGCAATGCGGTAGTGCATATCATGCACCTGCACCCGTCGCAATGTTCACTGTCTGCTTTCTTGAGATGGTGCTGACCGGGGGGGCCCTGCACTGCCCATGCCAAATGCATGGCCAGGTCAGGGGCCTGGATGGGGCTCCCTGCACCCTTTTTCCACCAGACTTTTTATGGCGGTGCTACCACCATGAAATCTCTGGCGGAGAACGTAGTCGTAATCCCCAGGGCAGGGCTGCTTGCAGCGCTGCCCTGGTGGATTTTGAATGTCATGATAGCTAGACCATCGGGACAACTAATCCTGGTGGTGCTGGCGGTCCAACCCTGGCACGACCCCTACAGACGTAATACGCCGCTCGGACTGCCACATTGGTGGCGGTCCAAACACCATCGCGAAGCTGGTGCCAGGTGCGTAGTAAGGGCCTAACACTGCATATGAGGAAGTGAATCAAGGAACTGAATCTAGAAGTTACTTTTCAGTTGGTGGAGTTCCATCTGATAATGATTCGTCTTTCAGTGATTCTGAGCTCCATGGCCGTGTCAGTTGTGATGTCCCCTCATAGGCACAATCTGTGTGCTGAGTGAATGGGACAGTGTAGCCATATCCAAAGTGTAGGCAGACAGCACGTGGAGCATGGGAAGTGTCCTCACTTGGCAACCTCCAACTATATATTAGCCACAAAATCCCCCATCTAATAGTGATCCTAGATGTTCAGTTAATACTGCAATTTTTTGCCCATTGACATCTTACTTCCTTTTTGTAGATGATATGTTACTTGAATAAATTGTACAGCAAATTAATTTGTGTGCTGAAAGGTTTCTGAGGGAACATGAGGCACTCTGTGGCTTCATTCTAGGGCACAGATGTTGACATAACTCACCAGTTAGTTAACCATATGATGCTACTCATAAAACTTGCACATAGTACAAGAATTTGGCTGCCCACCCGATCCAGTTTG
Organism: Pleurodeles waltl; assembly: GCF_031143425.1. Classification (NCBI taxonomy): domain Eukaryota; kingdom Metazoa; phylum Chordata; class Amphibia; order Caudata; family Salamandridae; genus Pleurodeles; species Pleurodeles waltl. Next base: position 777,726,874 of record NC_090444.1, read on the forward strand.
CAATGTAAAACACATATGCTCTCTGTCATCAGACTACCACAGGAACACTGATGACTTTCCTTTCCTTAGCCATCATTGAAAGTCTTACTGCTGTAGAAGCAGTAGCCTCTGATACATCTCATACGGAGGACATTATAATGACATTTGATTGCCTTTAAAACCTTAAACTTAGCACTTGTATAGCACACTACTCACCCATTAGGGTCTCAAGGCTCTGTACACATACCGCTGTGGAACCCATCATGGCTTTTCCCTGTGAGGCACCCACTCCAGGGTAAAGCCAGGCATCCCAGCACTGTCAGGGCTGTTGTGGAGATTAAGCAAGCTATTGCCCAGAGTTACAGAGTGGGACCCATTAATTAGATACCGAGGCGAGAATTATCTGGTCCAAGGGAATTGAGCCCAAGACCCGCCGAGGCGGGAATTGAGCCCTGGTCCCGGGCCAAATCTATGCATCATGGTCTGCCGCTCTAACCATTGTGCCACACTTCTCCACCTCCTTTTGCTAACCACAGTCCTGCAGCAGAGAAAAAGAGTCAACCTTAACAAAGATGCAGAGTTTGTACTCAGCAAGGAATGAGTTAGGGGGTTGTTATGACAGTTGCCAGTAACCATCTTAGCCAGCCCAATATTTTCCAATTTGCTTCACTTTATACCACACAAAAGTGAAGATCTAGCAAAAAGATTGAAGTGGAACAGTTAGATTTAGAGTTAGTGTGTGACTTAAATGGCCATGCCTGGATACCTTTCTTGCCTTATTGTTCACTTGCTATGGAGCCTTTTCAATTGTTCATCTATTTTGGAAAATGTTTCTAATAGTTCTCACTCAAAGAAGTATTATAATACAAAATTATTATTATTCCTAAATTTAAAAAAAATGAAGCACTCTATCTTCTCTGACACCTGTAAATGGGTACAAATTGTTCACAGTTGTGACTTGCTTGCCTCCTTCATCATCTAAAAAATGTGACATATGTTCTGTCTGCTTAACACAAGTGCAACTGCATTGTTGACAGTCATATTTCTAGTCAGAAGCAGAATCCACTGAAAAAGAGATCCTTCTAAGCTCAGTGAGCACACTATAGGCACCAGAAAGACGTCCTTCTGAACATAAGCAGGCTGTTAAAGGGAGGCATTAGTAAAGATCCGTCTGACCTAAAGTACGCTATATTAGTCAGAAATGTGATTCAGAGATATGAATAGGTAGTAAAAGCTTGTTTTAAAATGGAACTTGTGTAGGTAGAAGGCAGCTGATCAAGGTAGGAGTGACATACAGATCACTGCACTAAACACTACTGACATAGGTCATACTACGGATATACACCTCGCTAACCGGGCATACAGCTCAGTCTGTAAACTCTGCACATTTGTGCCACTTGTGCATTCAAGTAAATGTCAGACGACACAAAAGGATGTTACCCCGAACTAGATGGGGGGATGTGAAGATGAAGCATGTCCCATTACATGGAATTTTATTTCCCGGTCTATTGAAAAAAAACCTGCACCAATGAAGTATTAATAGTGTTTTACCAGGTATGTTGTAGATTGTTATTTTTCATTTATCATATCACTGTCATACTTTTTGGACAATATTTATTCTGGTAGGCATTTATATGCTTCCTCAATGGGAGAGGAAATGTTTGACATTGCGCCTAAATGCAGTCCATGGTGACTTCATGTATAATGCAACAAGAATATTTGGGCTGTGGCTCAACCGTCACCCAATCAAACTTACCAAGCCTAACCATTCCTCAAAACTAGACACCCAGGGGAGTCCAGGGTGGTATGACTTACATAGATCCCACTACACTTCCTTACCAAGACGCCCTGCAAATATCAAAGTTTGGCAAAAATCAGACATTGCTCATACATTTCTGTAAGGGAATTCACTGGAATCTTTGAGGACCCTCAATATTATTACCACCCAGCATTCCCACACTTCTTTTGCTAAAAACGGTATCCCACTTTTGTGGTTGGGCTAGTGCCAGTCAAAAGAAACAGATGAAAACTGTGATCATGTAATCTCAAGGTGGTCTTCCTATGGTCCCTGATTTGGTTTGTTCTTGCCTTGGGTATTAGGCTGAGCCACTTAAGAGGGGTACCATTTTTAAAGGTGGTAATGCTGGGTGTTTTGTGAATCTGGGCAAATTATGGAATTTTTTCTTAGAAGTGCAGGGCAAATATGTTATTTTATCCATAATTCGAAGCTTGCAAGGAATGCTGGTTAAGAAAGCTTAGAGAGATTGACCAACGTCACACCACCCAGGACTTACCTTGGTGTCTAGTTTTAAGAAATGTCAGGTTATGTTAGGTTTCCCTGGGTTGGGGACAGAGCCCCAAATACCACAGCTACTTACATTGCCAGAATGGGTCTATTTCCTGGACAAAAAGTTGGTGTTACCATGTTGCAATCTGGGGCCTTTCCTGTTGCTGTGTCAGGACCAGCCACACAAATAGGGTACTGTTTTTGTTGGCAAAAGTGAGGGGACTCTGGGTAGTGGAAATATTGAGGATCTCAGCAGATTCCACAACTTTTTCTCACAGGAATAAAAGAAAATCAGTGGTTTTAGCCGAGATTGGTGTTTGTAGGGCATTCTGGATAAGAAAGCATAGGGAAATTCACATGTCACACCATTCTAGACTCCCCTCGGTGTCTAAGTTTCAGGTAATTCTGCGCTTGGTAGTGTCACGTAGGTTCTCATTATCCTAATGAGACTACTGGATTCAGGTGGCAGAATCACCTGTACTGCAGGGCACTGAGTCTGATCCCGCACCATGTAGCACCTGTCGGCCTAATCCATGTTTATTTTGATTAATTTGCAGTGCCTCATCTCCACCCCAAGAGCAGGGATGGTTAGGACAACCGGGCGCATGACATAAATGACTTCTCAGGGGAATCGTGGTCACTCAGATCACATCCGTTTCTCTCAGTTACATTAGTCTCACATGTGCAATGACAATCAGTGGCAGAGTAAAGTTCAATATAGTTTTATTGAAGTAACTGCATCTTAGATAATAAAGCGTGTATTGCAATAACTAGCACGATGAAACACAATGAGGTTAAAATTGTGACAAGGAGAGTAAAACACAAGAATACCGCTACCATACTGTCACTAAGGTTTGTTGGGATAGTTCCTACCTAAGCTATGTTAGAGCACAGCATGTTAAGCTCTAATTCTGCCTTTCAGGTTCCCCCTGGGAAGATATCATCCCTCATACCAGAGCAAGAGGCCTGTAGTCTACATAAGCAGCTGTAGCGAAGCAGCCAGCAATCAGCCTATAGTCATGGACATCTGGTTGGAATCTCCCTCTAACGTACATGGGTCAAAGTAGTGTTTTTATAATAAAACAGCTGATGTTCCAAGAAAGGATCCCCACATAAGAGTGTGCTAGCGCTCCCCCCCATGAGCCTCTTCTCAGTGCCCCCACTGCAGGGATGGAAGGGGAATCGCTTCCCCTTCCACCCCGTCCCCCCCCACCCCCGTGGCATCTGATGATGTCAGCTCGTGATTGTGCGCTGACCTCATCAGAGGGGCCGAGAAAGGCATCTAAGGAAAGGAAAGGAAAGGCCTTTCCTTTCCTTTGATGTCTTTCTCTGCAGAAATGCCCACTAGATACCAGGGATTTTTTTTACAGGTAATTGTCATGAGGGGAGGTGTCCCTTGGGCAAGGGCCGCTCCCCAGGGAATTAAATAATTTTTAGGCCATTTCTGCCCCCCCGGGGCAGATCAGCCTAATAGAATTAGGCCGATGAGTCCCAGGGGGGGCAGAAAGCCCCTAGACACCAGGGATGATTTTTATTTTGTATATTATTGAATGAAGGGAGCGGCCCCTTCGGTAAAGGCCACTCCCTGGGGGGTGGGGGGTAGGAGAATATTTGTAGGCCTTTTCTCAGCCTATTATAATTAGGCCGATCTTCCCCTGGGGGGGGGCAAAAAACTCTAGACCCCTGGGATTTTTTTTTTTTTTTTTTTTATATATGTGGGGAGCGACCCTTTAGGCAAGGGTCCCTCCCATGGGGGAAAAATTGTCTTTAAGCCATTTCTGCCCCCCTTGGGGGCAGATCGGCCTACTTTTGTTAGCCAATCTGCCCCCAAGGGGGGCAGAAACAACTAGACACCAGGATTTTCTTTTTGCGTCAATTTCGCGCAAGGTGAGCGACCCCTTAGGCAAGGGTCGTTCCCCTGGGGAACAAATTTATTTTAGCCCATTTCTGCTCCCCTTGGGGGCAGATCGGCCTATTTTTATTAGTCCGATCTGCCCCAAAGGGGGGCAGAAACCACTAGGCACCAGGGATGGGTTTTTTGTGCCAATTTCACGCAAGGGGAGCGACCACTTCGGCACGGGTCGCTCCCCTTGGGGAGCTACTTTATTTTAGGCCATTTCTGCTCCCCTTAGGGGCAGATCGGCCTATTTCTCTTAGGCCGATCTGCCCCCGGGGAGCAGAAACCACTTAGGCACCAGGGATTGGTGTGTGTGTATGTGTGTGTTTTGTTTGGGGTGCAGCCCCTTGGGCAAGGGTCGCCCCCCCCATGGAGGCACATTACTATTGGCCATATCAGTCCCCCTTGGGGGCAGATTGGCCTATTTTTGGAAGGCCCATCTGCCCCCAAGACCAGGGAAGATTTTGTTCCAAAATAAGAGGGTGGGGTATGGCCTTACCCCCACCCCAAATAAATGGGGCCAAAGTTGTTCTGCCCACTAGTGGGCAGATGGAACAATTACTCCCGATCCACACCCCGGGGGGGGGGGCAGAAAGTCTACTAGATGCCAGGGAATAAAAAATAAATAAAAAATAGCGGGTTGGGAGACTTGGGGGAATGCTGGGTGGAAGGAAATTTGTGGCTCCTCTCAGATTCCAGAACCTTCTGTCACCGAAATGTGAGGAAAAAGTGTTTTTTTGTTTGGCCAAAATTTGAGGTTTGCAAAGGATTCTGGGTAACAGAACCTGGTGAGAGCCCCACAAGTCACCCCATCTTGTATTCCCCTGGGTGTCTAGTTTTAAAAAAATGCACAGGTTTGGTAGTTTTCCCTAGGTGCTGGCTGAGCTAGAGGCCAAAATCCACAGCTAGGCAATTTTAAAAAAACAGATCTGTTTTCTTAGGGAAAATGTGATCTGTCCAAGTTGTGTTTTGGGGCATTTCCTGTTGCTGGCGCTAGGCCTACCCACACAAGTGAGGTACCATTTTTATCACGGGACTTGGGGGAATGCTTGGTGGAAGGAAATTTGTGGCTCCTCTCAGATTCCAGAACTTTCTGTCACCGAAATATGAGGAAAAAGTGTTTTTTTGGCCACATTTTGAGGTTTGCAAAGGATTCTGGGTAACGGAACCTGGTGAGAGCTCCACAAGTCACCCCATCTTAGATTCCCCTAGGTGTCTAGTTTTCAAAAATGTGCAGGTTTGGTAGGTTTCCCTAGGTGCCAGCTGAGCGATAGGCCAAAATCTACAGCCAGGACTTTCCAAAAAACATGTCAGATTTCAGTGTACAAATGTGATGTGTCCATGTTGCGCTTCCTGTCACAGGCTCTAGGCCTACCCACGCAAGTTAGGTACCATTTTTATCGGTAGACTTGGGGGAACACAGTATAGCAAAACATGTGTTATTGCAACCTTGTCTTTCTCTACATTTTGTCCTTCCAAATGTAAGACAGTGTGTAAAAAAGATGTATATTTGAGAAATGCCCTGTAATTCACATGCTAGTATGGGCACCCCGGAATTCAGAGATGTGCAAATAACCACTGCTTCTCAACTCCTTATCTTGTGCCCATTTCGGAAATACGAAAGTTTTCTTGATACCTATTTTTCACTCTTTATATTTCAGCAAATGAATTGCTGTATACCCGGTATAGAACGAAAACCCATTGCAAGGTGCAGCTCATTTATTGGCTCTGGGTACCTAGGGTCCTTGGTGAACCTACAAGCCCTATATATCCTCACAACCAAAAGAGTCCAGCAGACGTAATGGTATATTGCTTTTAAAAATTTGACATTGCAGGAAAAACGTTACATAGTAAAACGAGGAGAAAAATTGTTGTTTTGTTCATCTCAATTTCAATATTATTTTATTCCAGCTGTTATTTTCTGTAGGAAACCCTTGTAGGATCTACATATATTACCCCTTGTTGAATTCAGAATTGTATCTACTTTCAGAAATGAATAGCTCTCTGGGATCCAGCATTGGTTTCACACCCATTTCTGTCACTAACTGGAAGGAGGCTGAAAGCACCAAAAATATTAAAAATGGGGTATGTCCCAGTAAAATGCAAAAATTGTGTTAAAAAATGGGGTTTTCTGATTCAAGTCTGCCTGTGCATGAAAGCTGGGAAGATGGTGATTTTAGCACCGCAAACCCTTTGTTGATGCCATTCTCAGGGAAAAACCCACAAGCATTCTTCTCCAGCCCTTTTTTCACATTTGTTTTGGAAAATAAACGAAATGTTTGCTGTATTTTGGATAATTTCTTGATCTCCTTCAGGGGAACCCACAATGTCTGGGTACATCTAGAATCCCTAGGATGTTGGAAAAAAAGGACGCAAATTTGGCATGGGTAGCTTATGTGGACAAAACGTTCTGAGGGCCTAGGCGCGAACTTCCCCAAATAGCCAAAAAAAGGCTTGCCACCTGAGGGGGAAAAGGCCTGGCAGCGAAGGGGTTAAAACAATATAATGAAGCTGAAATGAACATATCTAGGTTAAAGTGAACAGCAGCAGGCCTAGATTGCCAAAATAATGTATATAAAGCTATAGCTAATATAGCTACCCAACACCCTCCCCTTGCTGGTGTAAATGTGGTTCAAAGCCTAATTATATGTAAAAGATACTAGAATTCATCCTAAGAATTATATATTCAAACATCAATATTGACAAGTTAAAAAAAAACACTTGACAATGTATTAAAAGGTTAATTTAAAATGTTAATTGTGGCGTCAAAAAAAGCTGAATTCAAAAGTCAGAGTCATTTTTAAAGTTGCCAATTGAATTTGGGTTAATTGAAGATAGGAAGTCTTCCACTTCGGCAGGTGGTAAAGTAGCAAGTTCATCACCAAGGAAAACCAAGGAGCATTTGTGTTTCAAGGCCTGAGCTCCAGCTGAGGCAGCAGCATTTCGTTGTGTGCCCAACAGTGAGTCTAGAGCTTCTTGATCCACAAAGGGCAATTCATAAACAGCTTCCAGTAGCAAAAGCACCCTCAACGTGCATGTCTGGTAATGAGCCCTCAGCGAGAACATCAACAGATCAGCGTTCAATCAAAGGAAGTGCTGCGTAGAAAGACACACTTTCAATGCACATTCAAAAGGGCACCAGAGGCACAGAAAAACGGGCTGCACAAAATGCAAAACTGGTCTGAATTACAGTGACCAGTCACACTCCAATCGCTCCAGGAGTGGTGCTCCAAAGTACTGCAGTATGCGTTCGCGACACAGCTGTGCTGGTGGAAGCGCCTTCAGTCCTCCTTGTTGTAACAGGACAGCCATTGCGCATGAAAAGTAGCAACAGCAAGATGCCACCTACTATAGCCAAAGTTATCAGAATTTCCCCCAACATACTGGAGAATATAGAGTGGATGGCTGGAGGTATTAAACCAAATATAGAGGAGAAGATGTGAACGAAACCAGAACCAACAGCCTTAAAGAAATTTGCGATTCCAGTAGTACTGGACGTGTTAAATATCCATCCCATGAGCTCACCAAGGTGTCTCGGAAAGTTAGTACTTAAAAAAGGGACTGTATCTCTGCGGATGACCTCGCAACCTGAAGCACATAAGTCTTGCGTGCAGATATAAGCGGCACATGTTTTTGAAACAATAAAACCTTGAGACTGCTCAACTTGTCAAAATTCACATTTGAAGTAGCGATAAGTTCACTGCCGAAGGGTTGCACGCCCCATGCAAGGACAGCTGTTTACAAGCCATCGAATGACTGACAGAAGTTTTGCATTCACTACTGCTAAGAAAGACCTCTTTCATGCCACTGAGACATTTGTACGAGAAGGCTAGCCCCCTCACCTTGTGTTTGTAACTATCTCCTAGCTTTTCATATCTTCCCACTGTAATGTGTTTTAAGCAGGATGTGAATTGAAGTGTTGAAATAGGCAGATTAATGGACCCATGTATTAACCACTCGGCAGATGGTATTTCAGCCACAGTAAAAGGCAACTTTTCAAATTTCTCAATATTTAACATGACATAAGTCCCTTCTTTTTTAGCCATTAGTTGTGGTTGTCACGTTAAGTTAAATGTGGAAAATATGTCCCTCACACTGACGTGTTGCCAGGGAACACGACCTGCCTTCAGTGTTTGTAGTGTCTAACCTAACTGCATAATGGATTGCAGCTGACTTTGTCGATGGTGTAAGGAGGACATGTTGCTCTGTACTGTGTCTATTGCAGAAGAAACAATGTTGTATAAAGTGTATATCCAGTCATCCAGGGTATTAATTCCATTATCTACAACAGCTAATGCCTTCTGTAAATTTTCCTGATCTATTTGCCTTAAACGGACAGCAGCTTCTTTTTGAGAGAGTTTCCAAATTTCATTATAGACTGCGTATAAGAAGTGCTTTCTGTATTGTTTCCAGGAAATCCTGTAGGTCAGTATTATTAGACAGGAGACTGAGGTGTTCTTTAACAGTTCCTCTAGTGAGGAACTCTTCAACGATTGCTGGCATAGTTTCCTTACACTGTATGTCGTCACTATACCCGCGTGTTCAGATGACACATAGCGAGGATCAGGCCTACTTGTTTTAAACCCCCGTGGAGTTTACAAAACGTTTATGGCACCCATTGGTATCTGTTGGTCACAAAAACCACCCACCAGGACGTGAAAGTGAAGCATTAAATGTGCCATTTTTTACCCATTCATTGAGCTGATCTTCAGTTGCATTTGTATACTTTAGCCCTTTGTAAAATTTTGTAGGGGCAGAATACTGGGCACATTAAAATCCTTAATTTTTGCAAAGCCTAAACAACTTGTTTGTTGTACAGTTTAATAAAAAAATATCAGTTGAACAGGTATCAGGGATGCTCTAAATAAAGCTTCCTTTCCCCTTATTTGCCAATGTTTTGTTCCCCACACACTTTTTAAGTCAATCGACTTCAACCAATATTCATAGCCTTCTATAGCCAACTGGGAAACAAAGGAATCCGAATTAATGAATTTTGTATCTGTGAATGAGATATGTACATTTTCTATAAATGGCAATTTGAAATAATATGACTCAGCATTTTTAACATTGTTCCCAGAAAAATATGCAAATTTTCCAGAATATATTTTAGAAGTTCCTTGTGGAGGAGTTGTACAATGTTCCCATTGTGTGTAATTAAAAATATTTTTTGGGGTGTTAGACCTGACAGCCTTAGGGTGGTTACCCTCAACATTTTGCCTGCCTCCCTCCACCTTTTGACACTGTTTCTGCTGGATTTAGGACTCTGCACTCTTTACAACTGCTAACCAGTGCTAAAGTGCATATGCTCTCTCCCTTAAAACATGGTGACATTGACTCACACCCAATTGGCTTCTTTAATTTACTGATAAGTCCTTAGCAAAAGTGCACTACATGTGCCCAGGGCCTGTAGATTAAAAGCTACTAGTGGGCCTGCAGCACTGATTGTGCCACCCACATAAGTAGCCCCCTAACCATGTCTCACGTCTGCCATTACAAGGCCTGTGTGTGCAGTTTTACTGCCAATTCGACTTGGCATTTAAAAGTATTTGCCAAGCCTTAAACTCCCCTTTTTCTACTTATATGTCACCCCTGAGGTAGGCCCTAGGTAAAACATAGGGCAGGGTGCTATGTAGGGAAAAGGCAGGACACATATCTGTGCAGTTTATATGACCTGGTAGTGAAAAAATCCTAAATTCATTTTACGCTGCTGTGAGGCCTGCTCCTTTCATAGGCTAAGATTAGGGCTACCCTCATATACTGTTTGAGTGGTAGATTCTGATCTGAAAGGAGTACAAGGTCATATTTAGTATGGCCAGAATGATAATGCAAAATTCTGCTAACTGATGAAGTTGGATTTAATATTACTCTGTTAGAAATGCCACTTTTAGAAAGTGAGCATTTCTCTGCAATTAAATCCTTCTGTGCCTTACAATCCACGTCTGGCTGGGTTAGTTGACAGCTCCCTTGTGCATTTCACTCAAATCCCATACACAGGATGCTCAGTCACACCTGCACACATCTGCATACTGAATGGGTCTTCCTGGGCTGGGACGGGGGAGGGCCTGACACTTACATGTCAAAGGACAGTGGCCTGCCCTCACGCAATGTTCTGCCAAACGCCCTACTGGGACCCTGGCAGACAGGATGGAACTGAAAGGGGAACCTGTGCACTTCTAAGCCACTCTTTGAAGTCTCCCCCACTTCAAAGGCACATTTGGGTATTTAAACAGGGCCTCTGACCCTATCAGCTCAGACACTTCTGGACAATATACCTACTGGAGATGAAACTCTGAACCAGAGCCTGCAACCTGCCGAAAGAAGCTGCCTGGCTGCCCAAAGGACTCACCTGACTGCTTTGCTGTAAAGGACTGCTGCCTTGCTGTTGCCCTGCTGCCTTGCTGCCCTCTGCCTCTACCGAGAAGTGCTCACCAAGGGCTTGGATTGAGCTTGCCTCCTGTTTTCTGAAGTCTCAGGGCCAAAAATACTTCATCTCTGCAAAGAACTCCTTGTGCGTCAAAAATCGATGCACACCCTGCCGAAATTGACGCACAGCCTGGATCACGGTGAGAAAATCACTGCACGCCGAACTAGAACGATGCAGCCCGGCTCCCCGAGTGGAGATCGACGCAGCGCCAGCGTTGCGACCGGAACTTCTACGCACGGCCCACTGGATCAACGCATAGCCAAGCTGGAATGACACAGCCCCACTGCCTGCAAGAGGAATCGATGCTGTGCCTGCTGCGCAACAGAAATTTTCCTGCTTTGCCCACAGGATCGATGAAGCTTCTGTGACTTCGTCCTTCTCCGCATCATCCCCGGGGTGTCCAAATACCCCGCAACCCGAAGAGGATCCAAGCCTGCGCGCCGGAAATCAACACAAAGCCCTTGTTGCGTGGAAAAGCATTGACGCATCGTCTGTGTGCGCCCGGAGAAACTGACTCACTCCTCCCCGTTTTCCATTCATCTCCTCCTCTGTGGTCCCTTCCGGATAATTCAGACACAAACCAGGTACTTTGTGCTTGCAAGAGACACCTATTGAATTAAGAATTAAAGACTTTATTGATCATTTCAAAAGTGATATTTCAATTTTATTTATCAAATCTTGATCGTTTTGACCTTATTCTACTCAGATAAATATTTTATATTTTTCTAAATCTGTGTGGTGTATTTTTGAGGTGTTTACACTGTGTCATTGTATGATTTATTGCACAGATACTTTACACATTGCCTTCTAAATTAAGCCTGACTGCTCAGTGCCAAGCTACCAGAGGGTGGGCACAGGATAATTTGGATTGTGTGTGACTTACCCTGACTCAAGAGAAGGTCCTTGCTTGGACAGGGGGTAACCTGACTGCCAACCAAAGACCCCATTTCCAGCATGGGGTACTTGCTCTGTAAATGAAATTGTGTCCATAATAATTATAGCAGAACATGTCACCATAATTTTATTTGCATTGCTAAACATCCTCACTTTCAAATACAGTAACTCAGTCATCATAGAATCAACTGTTTTCACATCCCAGTCATCAGAAACAACTCCGGGTATTATTACATCATTCATAGAAAGTTTAAACACATATGGTATTTGAAAGACCTCAGTCGGGCCGTATCTATCAAATGTAACTTTATCCCAAACAATCCCATCAGGAATTGGTATAAAGGAAAATTTCACAACAGACAAGTCTCTGCGGATCTTGTAAGAAGAAAAATTGGGTTTTAGGTCCTCATCCACCAGTTCAGCTGCAGATCTTTCAGGAAGATAATGGCCATGTATTAGTAGAAAGAAGGTATTAACAAAGCCAATCCGAAGGAGGAAAGCTAATATAGTCAATAAAAGCCACAGATAGTTACATGGGAGTACAAGCTAATTTCTTTTGAGCCAAATTATCAGATTACGTGCTTTCGTCAGTTCAGATGTAGAGGAGGCAGATGAGTCCGAAAAGGTGTCATTGATGTTGGCAAAGTATCCAGAAGCAGTACGTGCAAAAACTGGAGCCGTATTTTGAAGAGGAGAACTAACAGTGGTCTCCCGTGGTGGTTCATTATAAATGACGCCATCTGTTTGTGTAGAAGTCAAGTCAAATCAATCAGCAATTTCTGTGTTGCTTGTTGTAAGAGATGTCAGTGGAACTAATGAAAGCTCCTTTTCCACCCACCCCCAGCTCGGAGAGGTGTCAGCGTTGCCGTTCAAAACTTGTAGAGAGACATCTTGACCTGCAGTGAGAGGGATTCGGGTAGTACTGGTTGTTCCTCTTGGTCTGCTGTGCAGGATTGGCCACATGGTGTAACTTGTTATTGTCAATGCAGACAAAGCGTTTTTGTTAGAGCCAGGCAACGGTGGTAGTATAACAATTCTAGTACTGTGTATTCCCAGTCCTGGAACCGGTGCACAATAGGAAGGACCGGACTCCTTTTTCACAGCAACTTTTTCACGTACTAGATACCCAACCTTTTGGAATCCAGGCAGTAGATGTGATTGGTACCTCTTTAATTCCTAAGGAGGCAACACTGGCAGAAGCGTTGTTGTCACAGAACTGTTGTAATTTCTGCAAGACAGTGACACGTTCATTTATGTCAAATGGTGTTTCTGCCGTCAGGAACATCAAGATCTGGAACATACATTTGAGTTCCAAACAGGCACTCGTATGAACTATGACCCCCCCAGGTAGCTTCTAGGCATATTATTAAGTGCTCTCTGGACTCCACGTAGGTGATTAAGTCAACTACAACCCATACCTAGTACTCTAGCCATTAAGGATTGCTTTAAATCCCGGTTTTGTTAATCCACAACACTATTTCCCTTGGGATGAAATGTAGACAAGTAATCGTCTAACAAAGCCATGGCGTCCCTGAATGCCCTTGAGGTGAAAGCAGGGCCCTGGTCCAAGTGGAAAGCCGCAACTGCATATGTGCCAATAAAGACTTGCAACTCTTTAATAACAGTCCGAGCATCAGCCAAGCATTGTGGTCACAACCATAGAAACCTGGAAAAGGAGTCAACCACGACTAAGATATATTTGTATGCACTGTTAGGTGTCAGAGGACCGCAATAGTCCAAGTACACACATTGTGATGGTTTGTTACAAATTAGGAGGGGTTTCTGCGGTGGGCGTTTGATGGTGGACCCCTTAATTTGTTGCCATATATCACAACAAAGGACATACTGCTTTGTCTGTTTGTATAGACCTGGCCACCAAAAACAAGCTTGCAACAATGATATTGTAGCCACCACACCAGCATGAGCAGAAGCAACTCCCTCATGCACTGCTTTGATCAACTCTGGTCTTTATTGGGAATTACTCTCACTCCCACGCCTGGTATTTTTACTTCTGCATCAAGGAAGCCTCCCATCCGGTGGGAATATTTAATGAGATATCCTTTTGGAAAAGGTGTGCCGTCAGCTGAGGCTTGCACGGCAGCCAGTATTTCATCGTCCGGTTTCATCCCAGGACGAGTTACTGCAGCAACAGAAGCTGTAGCAACTGCTGATTTGGCTGCTTCATCAGCCAGTGTATTTTCAGCAATGTGTATTCCAACGCGCTGGTGTCCGAGTGTATGCACAACATGGACATTTGGTAGCCTTTCCTTCAGATCCGCTACTTTCCCCCCACAGAAGACTGTGTTTGATGGCGTCACCTTTGGAATCTCTGAACCCATTCTGGTGCCAGTAATGCAGATATTCATTGAAGGACTGGAGACAATAGTACGAATCACAGACAATCAGCGTTAGCTGGTCAGGATCCGTATGTTTCAGTGCCATCACCAGAGCCTTTAGCTCTGATAATTTTGCAGTGCAATCCCCTAGGGTTTGCGTAAAGGTATGTTGTGGATAGAATTTACTACCCTCCATTTAGCTGCTTACGACTGCGCAAGCAGCAGAGTATTGATGCTTTGTGCCTATAGCAGGTTGTGCTGAGCCATCGGTGTACAAGACTCTTTGATACTGTTCAATCGGCAATGTATTTGCCGGCACTGGGTATTCTAGTTCATATTGCAAAAATTATTGCGTTTGTAACTTTGGGTAACAAATATAGTCAACATCAGTGGCTGTAAGAGACGTTGCCCATTGGATCCAATGTGGATGTAATGCTTTAGCATTTGGAATGCTGGCTTTGGTAACAGCCTCAAGGGCCGGAATTGGAGATACAACAATAATGTGTTTCCCCTGGGCTAGTGGTCTTTCTTTAATGGCAGCCATCTGCACAGCAGTGAGAATTTTCTCAGTGGGAGCAAAACGTTGTTCTGCTGCTAAGTACAAATGTGATTTGTATGCAATCGGGACTGTCTTACCCTCATTGAATGTTACATAGGTGAAACCAATGGCACCAGCAATTACCCTAATGACCAGATGTTTTTTATTGACCCTTGTGTGTAGTTGTTGTGCTGCAAGCATGTCTGTTTGCAAAGCTCTGAGAATGCGTGCGTGTTCAACTGTCCAAAATTTACTGGAAAAGTATCAAGTCATGTAAGGGTTTGATGCGTGATGCACATTCTGGAATGTATCTTCTGACAAAATTTAGAAAACCCAATAGTAATTGGAGTTTTTTTAATAGTATTTGGGGGTTGTAACTGTGCACATTTTTCTAAGAATTGTGGCGCCCAGCTCTTTCCTTCACTTGATAATTCGTATCCCAGAAATAGGACACTAAGGAAGGCTATTTTTGTTTTTTTAAAGTTGAATTTATAGTCAAATTCGGCAAATCCTGCAACAATGCTGGCTATCAATCTTAGGTGCTGCAGTAATTCATCATCTGTAAGGTAGATATCATCTACATAGGACAATGCTTCATGGTCAATGTCGTGCAATATTGAAGTCACACGAGCCGGCGAACAGTCTTAGACTGTTCTTATATCCCTGTGGTAAACAACAGTATTTTTCTGGGAGTCTAGTGCGTTGAAACTTGTTAAGTCTCTGCTCTCAGGTGCTATATTTTGGCAGAAGAAGCCATTGGAAATATCCAATGTTGTTTTGTATTTTTTGCGCACTATATTAGTCATAAGTGCCGTGCTATGAGAGTTTTGTGTAGCATTTGTGCGTGTATGACTGTTTAAGTGTCTGTAGTCTAAGGATATTCTGTATGAGTGGCATGCTTTAGCTACAGGGAGTAGAGGATTATCAATTGGTGAGTTCCCCCTGGTACTCTAGATGAGTAAGGATTTCCTTCACAGGTGCTTTAGCATCATGTTTTATTGGGTATTGGGGTTGGTTTTTAATTGGAATTACATGACATGGGGAATTTTTATCCCACCCTACGTGGTTGCAATATAACGCTGGTGCCTGCGCCAATGCCCAGTCAATGGCGTAGGATTCTGCGATCTCATCGGGAACAAGAGGCGAGAAAGGTTTGATAACCTCTTCTCCAAATGGGCAAGTACAGATAAATTCAGGTGGCCAATCCTTTTCGGCCAGTAAAATATCATAAATGTTAACAACGCGGTCCCAAAAGATTGTGTTGATTGTGCGTTCAGTATCTCCTTCTAACTACATCGTTACTTTGTGCACCCTATCAGGCGTGGAGACACACATGTCCGCAGTTTCAACTTGTAAAAAGTCATCAGTTGCTTTCACTTCCAGATGCTTCTGAAGATTCCAGAAAACTATTGTGACCTCTGCTGCGCTGCCTAGCAGAGCTAGTGCTCATGTCTTGTTCTTCAATAGAGCCCTCTTCTTGAGTGGCATGAAGAATCACAACTGTTGCCCCTTTTTGCTTTTAAAATTGGGGTTTGTGTTGGGGAAATTTCTCTTATTTTTTAACAGAAACTTCTGTTGAGCGTTGTGATTCCTGTCTTGGTTTCACGTACTCAGTTCTCCGCTCTGATAGCCCACCTCTCTCACTGGGTTTTTCAGGTGAGTCCTGAAAGGAACGAGATTGGCGTGTATCAGTATATTGATACCTGTAAGGCGTTTTAATATTATCTCTATTTTTGAGATTACATCTATTCTGTGGGGTCTCCGTATGCAGAGATTGTCCCCTTTCTTTTTTAGGTGTCTGTTGTTGTTTTTCCCAGCGTTTTTTAGAAACCTCAGGTGCTTTCTTGGTAGAATCTTTAATAGATTTACCCTGAAACTGTGGTTTTATGGGTCTGCCCCCCAGACTATCTCAACCAATACTAGAATAGGTCTCTGCGACAATCTTTGGCAGCTCACATTCTTGATCCTGTACAGGAACATCCCGGAGCCGCGTACGCACTGCTATTGCAGCTGCTTCCCCCAAAATTGCCCATGAGTTGCATCCCTATGTCTAGGGCCGGGGCAGCCCCATATTCATCTTGAATTTGTTTTAATGCTTCCGAAAGATTGGCAAGTGTCAGTGTACCGTATGCAGTAGTATAGAGCGTGGCAAATACTGTGCACCGTGCCCCAAGTATTGCAGTTATCTACTGTGGGAACCATCTCCCAAATGGCAAGCACAGAGTTAGTATTCTATGCATATCCTGAGGTCCCATATGGGGAAATACTGCTTCCAGTACATTTATTTTTTGAGCTAACCAAAACGGAACCTCTTCCTGTTTGGCGTGTACCTTACCCATAGTTGAATGTACTGTTGCAGGATTAATACCTGGCGTTGCTGCATGTGGTTGCGCCGTAGCAGCACATGCTAGGTTTGTTTTTAATGTTTGCGTTACTAACTGTACTAATAATCTGTATATTGCCGTAAACTCAGCATATAAGCAGCGGACCTCAGCTACCATCAAGGTTGCTGCATCAGGGTGTGGTGTATATGGGGCCAATAAAGGCCAGGTCGGACCATAATTACTTAGAGGACCTAACCTAACATGTAGGACTGTATGTGGTAGGGCGCCAGCAAGCCAATTATTATGGTCTTGATAAGATAGAGGTATTTCTAAATATGCACAAGATCTATATTGTGCAGGTATGTTTGCAGGTGTATAGTTGTGAAATGTATTTGTGTTCCCATCGGCTGCTGGAAATGTGACCCAAGAATAGAAAATTTCTGTTCTGTATGCTGCATGAGCTACAAATGTAACTGGACCCCCCTGGGCTGTGAGGCCAAGTGCCAATAAATGTGCAGTAAGTGGTGGTCATAAATTAACTGCAATTGCTACCCGTTGTGGGTTTGCCGTGGCAAATGGTAAATTTTGTTCAGAGATAAGAACACCAAATAGGGATTATCCTTTCAGAGTTCAAGCTTGAACAACCTACAGCATTAGGTAGGTTCTCCCTACATAGCTGAGGAGGAAAATCCTCAATACCACGGATGTCTCCGTATATAGTACTGAGGTGTCTTTGCATGTAGTGAGAGAGAGATACTCAGGACCCGAAAATTAGTGCCTGACCAAACGTTGGAGGCTCCATGTCGCGTAGGATCTCATTATCCTAATGAAACTACTGGATTTTGGCGGCAGAATCACCTGTACTGCGGGGGACTGATTCTGCCATGTGGTACTTGTCGGCCTAATCCGGGTTCATTCCAGCTAACTAGCAGTGCCTTATCTCCACCCAAGAGCAGGGATGATTAGGGCAACTGGGCGCATGACATAAATGACTCCTCAGGGGAATCGTGGTCACTCAGATCTCATACGTTTCTCTCAGTTACATTAGTATCACATGTGCAAGGACAATCGGAGGCAGAGTAAAGTTCAATACATTCTTATTGAAGTAACTGCATCTTAGATAATAAAGCATGTATTGCAATAACTAGGATGTGACAAGGAGAGTAAAACACAAGAATACCGCTACCATACTGCCACTTAGGTTTGTAGGGATAGTTCCTACCTAAGCTATGTTAGAGCACAGCATGTTAAGCTCTAATTCTGCCTTTCAGGTTCCACCTGGGAAGACATCATCCCTCATACCTGAGCAAGAGGCCTGTAGTCTACATAAGCAGCTGTAGTGAAGCAGTCAGCAAACAGCATACAGTCGTGGTCATCTGACTTGAATATCCCTCTAACGTACATGGGTCAAAGTAGTGTTTTTTATAATAAAACAGCTGATGTTCCCAGAAAGGATCCCCACGTAAGAGTGTGTATGTTTCTGTGAACATTGGAGACAAAGCGTACCACTTTTGCCGGCAGCCTATCTTACTGCAGACTTGAGAAAAGCACAGAGTGAAAGAAATGTCTTGTTTAAGAACGTAGTGCTGACCTAGGCTAAGAACAGCTAGATGGAGAAAATAAAACAAGACCGCTAATATGGTTGATTTTAAAACAATATAACGAAGGTGAAATAGACATCTAGGTTAAAGTGCACAGTGGCAGGCCTAGGTTTCTAAAATAACGTATATAAAGCTATAGCTAAAATGGGTACACAACTGTAGGTTTCCCCAGGTGAGGGACAGTTTAAGACCCAAATAACACAGCTACTCTCATTGCTAAAATGGGTCAATTTTCTATGCAAAATCATGATGTTGCCACATTACATTTTGCGGCCTTCCCTATTTAGGGTGTCAGAACCAGCCACACAAGAGGGATACCATTTATATTGGGAGAAGTGTGGTATGTTCAGTGGTAGGAATTTTGTGGATCCCCAAAGATCCCTGGGTATTCTGCCACAGAAATACGAGGGAAATCCATGCTTTGCACCACAGTTAAAAAATATATATATTTCTTTATTGCATTTATATTTCTATAAACAACATATAGCAGTACAAAGACACGTGTAGTCCCCATGTTTGTATTTAACTTCAAGGCACAACAATGAACATATGGGGGGAGGTGCAGATAAAACATATACATGTACTTACATCGCAAAACTATTATAGCTGTTATGTGATTTATAGGGGTTCTGCAAGTTGTTCCCACACATCCATCCTACATGTCTGTCATCTGACAGGTCTACCTGCATTCCGGGGAGGGTGCCTCTATGAACTTCTCATGCAAAGAGGTACGCAGGGCATTATAGTGAATACATATTCTTAAAAACATCCATTGCCTACTGCTGGGGGATCAGAGTTGAGTGGCGCAGATGCCAGTGGAGTGCTGAGGTCTGCTAACATTAACTCCCATTTTGATGTGAGGGTGTGCTTGAGCAGCCCCAACACCTCCTCTCGCCAAAAAGCAGTGCACTCTGCCCTCACCCAGACCATTAGTGACCATACCCATGCTTCATACACCGACCGCTCAGGGGGCCGCCACCTGCGAGTTATAAGGCACTTGGCCACTAACAGCCCCAGATCAAGAAAACTGGATGTTGCTTTAATCTTTTTCCCCCTGGGGAACAACCCCAGAATGCACGTCTCCTATGTCTGCTGCAAGGGTCGGCCCACACAGCACTTTAAACTCGCTAGGATCGAAGACCAGTAGTGTCTCAGAGTAGGGCACGACCATGTCATGTGTAGACGGTCTGTCCCCAAGCCCCTGTAGTGCGGGCAAGCGGCTTCCATCAGTGTGTCATTGGTGTGGAGGGTGCCATCTGCGTAAAGATCCCCCATGGTGTATATGCCAGCTTCATGCCAAGTGGCTAGTTTTGCAGACAACATTGGCACATGCACCACGTGGTGTCCCCAATAATGGCCGGTGCATAGGATGTGACGCCCCTGGTGAGGTAACAGCCCTTACAATAGCAGCGGCATGCTAGGTTCAATAACAGAGGTGGTGGCGCAGTGGATTTTGCACAGGGGTGAAATAAATGAAGCAATTTACTACGTGACCACGCTGGGAAGTCAGTAGCCGTGTCTGCCAGATGTCTTGATGAGAACCAACGCACCACCCACTGCAGCTGCCCAGCCAGGTAGTAATGCTCCAAATTTGGCAGTAAAAAGCCTCCCAGGTTCAATGGCGATAAAGCTTATCGAGGGCCACCATACAGTGGGAGGTGTTCCAAATTCAATTATGCACATCTCGCTCTAGAGACCGGACAAAGGAGGCTGGGATGTATAAAGGTAGATTCACAAAATAATACAGTAACCGAGGCAGCACTATCATCTTAACAAGGGCTACCCTGCCCATGACCGTCAGCAGCAACGTCTTCCAGAATGACATCTGACGGTGCAGTCCTGACACTGCACATGCTAGATTACCATCAAACAGATCAGACTCCATATGATACACTTGTATGCAAAGGTATCTAAATGTGCTAGGTGGCCACGTTAGGCCAGTGGCTATTGGTGCAAGGCCAGGTTCAGACATTGTAGGCGACAACGGAAAAACACAGGACTTGGCCCAGTTGACTCGCAAGCCAGAGACCTTCACATGTGGTTTAAGTAATGGTATTACATATCTGGGGAAATCCGCTAGATCTCTAATAAACACTAAGAGGTCATCTGCATATAGAGAGACTACATAATTTCCCTCTCCTAGTGGTATGCCCCAGGAGAATCCCGCCCTGCGAAGGGTCTTCTAGCTCCGAACACCGCTCGGCTGCGAGACGGGGCAGGGGCAAGTCTGCAAGAAGTAGATCAACATCATTCAGGGGAGAGTGGGAGACAGCATTATATACAAACTCATAATGAGTGCGAAATGCTGCATGAATTCAATCCTGCGTGTTCAACAAGTCACCCGTCTGGGTCCGAATAGACATTCTGGAGCTAGGTGAAGTCTCTTGGCATATCAACTGAGCAAGTAGAGTTCCAGCTCTATCCGCTCTTGCATGTGTGTTGGCTGAGTGTGCTGCATAGTTAAGGCACCTCAATCGCTCAAGGAGCTCTGAATGATTTTTACGTATGGCCTGCTGTTAAGGTAAGGCATCGGGATTCCGTACCACTTCTGCCCAATGTTGCAATAGCTGCCGCTCCACAACCGACACCTCCTGATCTAGCTGCCTATGCATACCAAAACTAAGGCCCATGCAGGGGCCCCTCAGTGCAACCTTAAACACATCCCACTCTACTGAACAAGACAAGGCCATGACTGTGTTGAGTTTAAAGTAACCAGCTATCTGCTGACTCACGAAACGCCAGATCATCCAACATCGCGGGATGTAGCCTCCACGCGAGGCCGGAGGACTGGGTGGTCTCACCCCAATCGAGATGAAGGTTTTTGCGGTTGTGATCGGAGTGAGTATGGCCCAGATAATTAGTCCGCACAACCGCAGGGACTAGGCTTGCCGTGCAGAGTAGCCTGTCGAGCCAGACATTCAAATCATGAGGGGCCGAGTAAAAGGAATATACTTTGGCAGCAGCATTATAATGATGCGAGACATCCGTTAAGTGCCACAGCGGCCCAGCCAGGTTACCCAAGAGCAGGCATTAGAGATAGCAGTAGTGAATTCCAGGGGAGGGAAGGACCTGTCCAGGTACATGTCCAATACACAATTGAAATCTCCCCCAATCAGCCAAGGAACATCACTCCACCATGTCAGAAATTGATTGAGTGTGCTTAAAAAGGAAGCCTGATCTAAATTGGGAGCATATATATTACCAAGAAGGATGTGGCGACCACCTAACCGACCTCAAACAAATACATACTGCCCATCAGCATCTGCGACCTGTTCTATCAGATTGAATGGGACCCCCGGGCGGATCCATATTAACCCCCCCACACATAGGACTAGTGGAATATACCTATAGTCGCCACTTTCTTTTAAGCACGTCTACCTCTGAACACATTAGGTGTGATTCCTGCAACATAGATATATGAGCATTGTGCAGCTTCAAATAGGAGTATATGGCGTATCGTCGTGCTGGAGTGTGCATGCCATGGACATTCCATGTCATTACGTTAACATGCGCCATCATGTGTAAGACTAGCAAATGGAGGTGTTGATCATATTTGCCACACAGCTGATAATATCAATGGCGTGTGTGAGGGAGCAGACCGACATGTGGTAAGTAACTTCATGAGTTGCCTAGCGATGAACGGGTTATTGGGTGAGAAACAACAATCAGCATGTTGTAACAATGACATAGTGAATACCAAAAGAGTAGCACACTAGAACCAGTGACCACCCAAACCAAGTGACAACACCTAAGATGAAAGATAGTACTCTTCACAGCAGGGGTAACCGGATGATGGTCAACGGTATGGAGCAACAAAGGAACCACTTTGTGCACCAACTTACGAACAGCCCAGTATTCACGGACAATTAAGGAGCATCATCCATTGGCAGGAGTCACAATTACATAGAAAGAATCATGGATAAAGACAACTGAGCTCAAATGATAGTGTCTGAGGTCTGTGGGTTTATATCTGGGGGAGCATGTGGGCTTTGCACAGATGGCCATGTGACAACAGAACTCTCTGACTCAGAAGAGGGGGAGCCCGGGTCATCCAGGCTGAAGCAACACCCTGCACTCGAGAGTGCGGCTGCCTGCTGTAAGGCACTACGCCACTCCTGAATGCTCTGTTCCAAATCTGGGACTGTGGGAAGGTCCCTGTCCGGACCCTCATCGGACGCTGCCCCCTGTGGCTCCACCGAGGACAGCCCTCCTCGGTCTGCTCCAACCTCGCTGGCCGGGTGGCACCATTGTCAGTGCCCTCGAACCAATGCCATGCTTCCTCAGGAGTAGCAAAAAAGTGTGTGGTGTCAGCAGATACCACATTAAGCCTAGCTGGGAATAGGAGCGAGTACGCAAGTCCCATTTCACGAAGACGTCACTTTACTGCCAGGAAATTGTTCTGCTGCTTCTGCACAGCAACCGTGTATTCTAGGAAGAACATCACTTTGGAGCTGCCCACCCGCACTTCCAACATTAAGCGGGTCTCCTTTAACACTATGGGGGTCATTACAACATTAGCGGTAAAAGCCGCTTACTGCCGTGCAGAAGACCGCCAACATACCGCCGCGGCTGAGGAAGTCCGCCACAGCTATTATGACCCACATCTCGAAATCCGACAAAATTTAGACACCCACACAAGTCCGCCACACCAAAGATCAGTGCTAAACTGGCGAAAACAAAACCTCCACCGTCACACCAACAGAAATACGCCCACACTATCACGACACACGAATCCACGCGGCGGTCTTTCAACCGCGGTATTCCATTGGCGGTACACACCGCCGCGCTCAAAATACACACACTTCTACAAAACACTGCCACAGTGGACAATTCGAAATACACACACCTGATACACATACACACACCACTCCCACACACCCAATACAATATAAAACAATAAAACACACACCCACATCACCCACAAACCCCTACGACAACAAATTCAGAAAGAAGGCCAGAGCGAGAGCACCAGCAAGAACAACAGCATCCACAGGCACACAACACCATCACCCACACAACTTCCACGCACAAAACACCATACACCACTGCATATCACCACACTTATCACCACACATTCCACCCCACACATCACCCACACCACCCCATGGCACGGCAAAGACACCTCAGGTTCTCGGAGGAGGAGCTCAGGGTCATGGTGGAGGAAATCGTCCGGGTAGAGCCACAGCTATTTGGAGCATAGGTTCAGCACACCTCAATTGCAAGGAAGATGGAGCTATGGAGAAGAATAGTCGACAGGGTCAACGCAGTGGGACAACACCCAAGAAATCGGGACGACATCAGGAAGAGGTGGAACGACCTACGGGGGAAGGTGCGTTCCGTGGTCTCAAGACACCACAAGGCGGTCCAGCGGACTGGCGGCGGACCCCCACCTCCTCCCCCACAACTAACAACATGGGAGGAGCAGGTCTTGGAGATTCTGCATCCTGAGGGCCTCGCAGGAGTCGGTGGAGGAATGGACTCTGGTAAGAAAAATCTTAACTATTACATCCCCCACCCTACCCGCATGCCAGCACATACCCCCACCCTCACCCTCACCCCCAGCACTCCTACTCCTCACAAATGTCCCACTATCACAACCCACCCATCCCAACACCAAGCCCTGCATGCAAAAACAAAGCATGGACACCCATCACTAAAGCATGCCCACTGCACATACCCATACACCCCCCTAAACCATCATCACACAAGCTCCCACACAGGAATGCCAGCACTGAGGTACACGGTCACCCACCCATTGCCCACCATGACACACACAGATGCAATAATTAAGCTTTTACACCCCTACAGGACCACTACCCAACGTCACCAGACAGGAGGGTCCAGACATCTCCACCCCACCCACAGAAGAGGCCCACAGTGATGACAGCAGCTCTGTCCAACTGGATCCAGATGACCAGCCCGGACCATCGTGGGCCTCGGGACAGTCGGTTCCCCTCGCACAGGCACAGGCCACCACAGACCTTCCACCCTCTGGTAACACCAGCACAGCACTCACCCAGCGGGCCCATACCTCCGTACCCAGGACACGTCAATCAGCTGTGTGTCCACCACTACAGGATAACCCACCACCCCAACAACAGGGACCTGGAGGCAGTGGGCACACGGTCCAGGGGACGGAGGCCCAAGAACACAGGGGAACTGGGAGGGCTGCTGTGCGACAGGGGGCGGACAGGCCAAGGGAACCCACTCTCCACGAGGCCCTCTCCTCCATCATGGGAGCATACCACCACTCCCAGGAAACGATGGCAACGGTCCTGGCCAAGTTTCAGGAGACCCAGCGCATGCAGGAGGAACAGTATATGGGCTTCAGGGAGGAACTCAGAACCATCAGCTCCGCCCTGGGCACCATCGTAGGGGTGCTGAAGGAAATACTAAACACCAGGAGGGACACTGTGGCACTCCAAGGGGCCCCTGACACTAGCATGGACGATGAACTGCCCACAACCTCCGCCGGCGCTAGTGGACAGTACGCCCCGCAACAGGACCACAATACCAACACCCCACCCCCTGCAGATGGAGAACCACCCGCAAGCGGTCCCTGAGATCCAGGAACAAGACAGAGCACGATGCCATGACCCCCGCCAAGAAATGAGACCACCCTGATTGTCAACCCACTGTCCCACTTTGTCACCCTGTCCATATTGGAACTGCCCCAGCTCCACTTCCTATGCCCATATGGGCAATGCACCTTGGGACAAATAGACTGGACTCTGCCATGGACACTCCTCCACCATCACCCCTCACCATTTAACTTCCCCCTCCAATATTTTGCTTTTAAATAAACACACCTAAAGCACCAAGATCTGGAGTCTGTCTGTGATTTTGAAGTAGTGTATTTTCAATTTCAGTGACAAATTTTCCAGGATTTAGTAATGTCAACATACCTATGTCACACAACTCTAGTCCATGAGGAATCTAAGCCGATGACACACGTTGGGACCCACACCTGTGAAACCGTAAGGGAAAGTGACAACTCAGTGACCATACACTGGGTGAAATCGACAGACAGGATAGAGGTAGAAGTGTAAAAGTACATGTAGTAGGCACAAATGTATTCTCACCTGTGTTTCACTGGAAATATTGCTGGATGACTGAGTCCCTGTTGTCAATGTCTTCTTCCTCTGCTTCCTCCTCATCACTGTCCACAGGCTCCACAGCTGCCACAACACTGCCATCTGGACCATCCTCCTGCAGAAAAGGCACCTGTCGTCGCAAAGCCAAATTATGAAGCATACAGCAGGCCACGATGATCTGACACACCTTCTTTGGTGAGTAGAATAGGGATCCACCTGTCATATGGAGGCACCTGAACCTCGCCTTCAGGAGGCCGAAGGTGAGTTCGCCCATGGGCCTCATTGTAGCGTTCCTCTGCCCTGGTCCTGGGATTCCTCACTTGGGTCAGTAGCCATGACAGGTTGGGGTAACCAGAGTCCCCTAATAGCCACACCCAGTGCCTCTGTAGTAGACCCATCACATAAGGGATGCTGCTATTCCGCAGGATGTAGGCGTCATGCACTGAGCCAGGGAACATGGCATTCACATGGGAGATGTACTGGTCTGCCAAACATACCATCTGTACATTCATGGAATGGTAACTCTTGCGGTTTCTGTACACCTGTTCACTCCTGGGGGGGGGGGACCAAAGCCACATGGGTCCCATCAATGGCACCTATGATGTTGGGGATATGTCCAAGGGCATAAAAGTCACCTTTCACTGTAGGCAAATCCTCCACCTGAGGGAAAACGATGTAGCTCCGCATGTGTTTCAGAAGGGCAGACAACACTCTGGACAACACGTTGGAAAACATAGGCTGGGACATCCCTGATGCAATGGCCACTGTTGTTTGAAAAGACCCACTTGCAAGGAAATGGAGCACTGATAGCACCTGCACTTGAGGGGGGATTCCTGTGGGATGGCAGATTGCTGACATCAGGTCTGGCTCCAACTGGCTACACAGTTCCTGGATTGTGGCACGGTCAAACCTGTAGGTGATGATCAAATGTCTTTCCTCCATTGTCGACAGGTCCACCATCGGTCGTTACACCGGAGGATTCCTCCATCTCCTCACATGTCCCAGCGGACGGTGCCTATGAAGGACAACAGCGACCACAGAGTCAAACAACTCAGAGGTATGTAGCCACAGTCTACACAGAACACCAATCATACACAAAATGTGGCCTGTGTGTGTGTTGAGACTAGGCCTAGGTATGTGTGACGCAGTTGGTAAATAGACCATGAGGGCCCCTGAAATGGCGGCTGCCTGACCTCTAAAGCGGGACAATGGGATTTGAGGTAACTGCGCTGGCGTTGTACACCGTCGCGGTAGGCAGTCGAAGACCACGGCGCAATGCTGCATTGGTTAACATTGGACCCTATGGGTCCCAGGAGCCAATGACGATGTACGCAGGCGGTGATGGTAAGCACCGCCGCGGACGTGACCGCCGCGGACGTGACTGCCATTTTCTAACTGTTGAATCACTCGATACCTGATCTTCGACAGGAGAGGACCTACACTGCAAGTGCTGCTGTGACCTCGGTCTGGAAGAGACAATGGCTCGTGCGTCTGGGGAAAGGGCCCCTGCCTTCACTGCAGAGGAGTTGGAGAAGCTCGTCTAGGGGGTCCTCCCCCAGTACACGCTACTCTACGGTCCTCCAGACCAACAGGTGAGTACACAGGGAGCATGTTGTATGGGCTATGCCTGTGTGGAGAGGGCTAGTTGTAAGAAGGAAGGGGGCAGAGTTCTGAGTGCATGAAAGACGGTGAATGCATGTGCCACATGGCAAGAGTAGGGATGGGGGCCAATCACTTTGACGGTGCAGTTGGTAATGACTTCTCTTCTTCCCCTGTACATTTCATGTAGGTCAGCGCCCACCAGCAGAAGGATGTTTGGCGTGCCATCGCCAAGGACGTCCGGACCCTGGGGGTCCACCACAGACGGAGCACCCGCTGCCGGAAGAGATGGGAGGAAATTCGCCGCTGGAGCAAGAAGACGGCGGAGGCTCAGCTGGGGATGGCCTCCCAATGTGGGAGGGGTGCCCGTCGAACCATGACCCCCCTGATGTTCCGGATCCTGGCGGTGGCCTACCCTGAGTTGGATGGGCGCTTGAGGGCAACACAGCAGACACAAGGGGGTGAGTACACTATCATTCAGCTGACTTTGCGTGCAGTGAAGGTGTCTGGGTGGGGGAGGAGGGCTGTGGGTTCCCCTAGGCCAGGGCGAGTTCCGTAGGCTAGGCCCATTCATAAGGCATGGCCCTGTGGCCCCCCACCCCACCTCTGTAGAGTTCCAAGTACTGCTATTCATTCCCCAGGGTCATCTATGTGTGCAGATGTCGTCCATAGCCTTGTAGGCCATTTCCCAGGAATTGCACTGTAGAGGTCAATAGCGCGACGTAGTGCAGGGGGCTGCTGTGTCTGTATTGTCCGCCAACGGTAGCGGTAAGCCATGCACTCAACCTGTCTTTCTACTGTTCCCCCCGTTTTTTTGCGGTCTCCCTGTTCTTGTGTGCATTAGCATCATCAGGCGGAGGTAGAGTGGCACCGGAGCACGAGGGAGCTGCATCCCACATGGGCACGGAGGCCCACACTACGACTCAGAATACACCAGTGGGACGGAGGGCGAGGGGAGCACCACGGTGGTCACAGGATCTGCAACCAGCGACACGGACTCGTCCTCCGATGGGAGCTCCCTTGTGGTGGCAGCAACATTTGTGCCCCCCACTACTACAGGTACAGCCGCCACCCCCCCTACCAGCACCGCCCTCCCAGCAGCCCCTCAGCTTTCGCCCTGTGCCCGCTCACCCAGGAGGGTGGGCATCACCTTCGCCCCAGGCACCTCAGCCCCTGCCCCTGTCACCTCTGGTGCCCTCAGTGAGGAGGCCATTGACCTCCTCAGGTCCCTCACTGTTGGGCAGTCTACCATTTTGAATGCCATCCAGGGTGTAAAAAGGGAGTTGCAACACACAAATGCATTCCTGGAGGGCATTAATTCTGGTCAGGCTGCCCTTCATCGAACCGTTCAAACTCTGGCCTCAGCACAGATGGCAGCCATTGTCCCTGTATCTAGCCTCCCCCCTCCAACTTCCTCCACCCAGACCCAATCCCCTGTACCTCTGCCTATCCCAAGCACACCATCAGACCAGCCTGCACACACCTCACCACACAAGGGAAGCTCAGGCAAACATAAGCACCACACATCCCACAGGCACTCATGCAAGCATCACACACATACAGACACACCAACATCCACTGCCTCCACTGTGTCCCCCTCCTCCTCGTCTCCCTCCTCCCTCCCAGTCTCGTCTACACACACACCTGCATGCACTACATCTACAGCCACTATGTCCCGCACCAGCACACCCGCCACCACACCCCGCTCACGTGCACTCACCACCCCCACTTCCATTTACACGTCCCCTGTGTCCTCTCCCAGCGTGTCTGTGACGCCCCTCCGAAGATACACAAACAGAGGCCAACAGCCATCCACCTCACGACAGCCTCCAGCGCATGCACCTGCACCCAAATCCACAAAACTTACACCTCCTACAAGCACAACCTCTTCCTCCACTCCCAAACCCCCTCCAGCTACCCGTCCCAGTGTGTCCAAACAACTTTTCCTGTCCACCCTTAACCTATTTCCCACCACCCCCCCTCCAACTCATAGGTCCCGTACTAGCACCTCAGCCAACAAATCTCCGGGACCAGTGGTGCCTGTTGTTACAGGTATGTGGAGTGCACCGGCCACCAGGGCAGCCAGTGTGGCACGGAGCCACAGCACAGCCAGTCCCCCCCCTGCGAAGCACCAGAAGTTGGACAGTGCCCGGCGGGAGAGGGGGGAGACTCCAGCCAGCCAAGCCGCTCACAGGGATCCCGGGGGGAGTGTGGACTCAGCTGTGACTCTTCCCAAGGTGGGGAAGGGGCAGAGGAAACCTGCAAAGTCTGTGAGGAGCAGCACGGCGGAGAAGACCGCCATCATCCCCGCCGGCCAGGAGGCCACCGCCAGCCCCATCGTCACTGCCCAGGAAGAGGACACCGCCAGCCCCATCGTCACTGCCCAGGAAGTGGACACCGGCGGCCCCATCGTCACTGCCCAGGAAGAGGACACCGCCGACCCCATTGTCACTGCCCAGGAAGGGGACACCGCCAGCCCCATCGTCACTGCCCAGGAAGAGGACACCGCCAGCCCCATCGTCACTGCCCAGGAGGGCCCCGCAAGCCACAGCCCAGATGACCCATGAAGGACCGCCAGCCACAGGCCAGCTGGGCAATGACCGACCACCACGGCAAGCACCGCTGAACGGGGCAAGGACCGCTGAACAGGTCAGAAACTGCCAACTCAAGCACCCCTGAACAAGGGCAAGCACCGCTGAACAGGGCAAGCACCGCTGAACAGGGCAAAGACCGCCATGGCAAGCACCGCTGAACGGGGCAAGGACCGCTGAACAGGGCAAGCACCGCTGAACAGGGCAAAGACCGCCATGGCAAGCACTGCTGAACGGGCAAGGACTGCTGAACAGGTCAGAAACTGCCAACTCAAGCACCGCTGAACAGGGCAAGCACCGCTGAACAGGGCAAAGACCGTCATGGCAAGCACCGCTGAACGGGGCAAGGACTGCTGAACAGGGCAAGCACCGCTGAACGGGGCAAGGACCGCTGAACAGGGCAAGCACCGCTGAACTGGGCAAGGACCGCTGAACAGGTCAGAAACTGCCAACTCAAGCACCGCTGAACAGGGCAAGCACCGCTGAACAGGGCAAAGACCGCCATGGCAAGCACCGCTGAACAGGGCAAAGACCGACATGGCAAGCACCGCTGAACGAGGCAAGGACCACTGAACAGGTCAGAAACTGCCAACTCAAGCACCGCTGAACAGGGCAAGCACAGCTGAACAGGGCAAAGACCGCCATGGGAAGCACCGCTGAACAGGGCGAGCACCGCTGAACAGGGCAAGCACCGCTGAACAGGGCAAAGACCGCCATGGCAAGCACTGCTGAACGGGGCAAAGACCGCTGAACAGGTCAACAACTGCCAACTCAAGCACCGCTGAACAGGGCAAGCACCGCTGAACAGGGCAAAGACCGCCATGGCAAGCACCGCTGAAGGGGCAAGGACCGCTGAACAGGGCAAGCACCGCTGAACGGGGCAAGGACCGCTGAACAGGGCAAAGACCGCCATGGCAAGCACCGCTGAACGGGGCAAGGACTGCTGAACAGGTCAGAAACTGCCAACTCAAGCACCGCTGAACAGGGCAAGCACCGCTGAACAGGGCAAAGACCGCCATGGCAAGCACCGCTGAACAGGGCAAGCACCGCTGAACAGGGCAAAGACCGCCATGGAAAACACTGCTAGCCCATTTGCAGCAGGGGCAGTGACACAACTGGGACCATCACGGGGTGTGCTGCACTCTGGGCACCAGTCCCCCTCCAGAACCAGTGGAGACATGCATCCACTCCTTCTGTCCTTCACAGGATGAAGCACTCTGGGCACCAGTCCCCCTCCAGAACCAGTGGAGACTGTCATCCACTTGAGAGACTGTGGCTTTGCACTCCCCAGGATGGTACAGTGGGCAAACCAACCACTGTAGAGACTTGAGAGACTGTGGCTTTGCACTCCCCAGGATGGTACAGTGGGCAAACCAACCACTGTAGAGACTTGTGAGACTGTGGCTTTGCACTCCCCAGGATGGTACAGTGGGCAAACCAACCACTTTAGAGACTTGTGAGACTGTGGCTTTGCACTCCCCAGGATGGTACAGTGGGCAAACCAACCACTGTAGAGACTTGAGAGACTGTGGCTTTGCACTCCCCAGGATGGTACAGTGGGCAAACCAACCACTGTAGAGCCTTGTGAGACTGTGGCTTTGCACTCCCCAGGATGGGACAGTGGGCAAACCAACCACTGTAGAGACTTGAGAGACTGTGGCTTTGCACTCCCCAGGATGGGACAGTGGGCAAACCAACCACTGTAGAGACTTGTGAGACTGTGGCTTTGCACTCCCCAGGATGGGGCAGTGGGCAAACCAACCACTGTAGAGACTTGAGAGACTGTGGCTTTGCACTCCTCAGGATGGGACAGTGGGCAAACCAACCACTGTAGAGACTTGAGAGACTGTGGCTTTGCACTCCCCAGGATGCTGCAGTGGGCAACCCACCCACTGGAGAGACTTGAGAGACTGTGGCCTTGCACTCCCCAGAATAAAGCAGTGGGCAAACTACCCACTGTAGAGACTTGAGAGACTGTGGCTTTGCACTCCCCAGGATGGGACAGTGGGCAAACCAACCACTGTAGAGACTTGTGAGACTGTGGCTTTGCACTCCCCAGGATGGTACAGTGGGCAAACCAACCACTGCAGAGACTTGAGAGACTGGCTTTGCACTCCCCAGGATTGTTCAATGGGCATGGAGCCCCCTCGTGGATCTGGCGTCGTGCACTCATCCGGCTGAGGTGCCCCCCTTCCCTTCCCCCTGAGGTACCTGTTGTATTTCTATCTGATGCCCCAGCAGTGTTCTCTCCGTCATGTTCAGGTATCTAGTGTTGGCCTCGCCCATGCATTTTGGGCCCAGTGGTCCACGGACTATGAATGATGCACAACCTGCACTAATAATCGTGGTGTATAATTTGTTTATAGTATATGTATATATATGTATATTTTTGCTTACTGATTTTGGATATATTACAATAGTTACACTAATTTCCTTTTGTCTTTGCATTCTTCCGGGGGGGTTGGGGGTGTTACTGTAATGTATAGATAAGCATTGGTGTGTGTGTTGTAGTGGTTGAGAGTCGGGGTGGGGGTTGGGGTGTTGAGTGTGTGTGTCCCTGTTTTTTCCCTCCCCCTCCCCTATGTCGTAGGTGCAGTACTCACCGTGCTCTTCGCCACCGGCGTTGGTGATCCTCGTAGAAGAGCAGGAAGACTAGTGCTGGAAGAATTTGAAGTTCCGGCTCCATGGTGTCCTCCTTCCTCATGGAGTGTGTAGAGGTGAGCGTTTTTCCTTCGAAATGCCTGTTTCTGCTGTGTTTTTATCCGTGTTGTATCCGCCCCGGAAAATGTGGCGGATTGGCCTGTCATAATAGTGTGGGTGGTACATTGTCTCCCGCCTGTCTGTTGGCGGTGACCGCCAAGCTGTTGGTCTGTACCGCCGTGGCGGTCTGAGTGTTAAAGTGGCTGTCTTTGTTGGCGGTTTCCGCCACGGTCGTAATTCAAAAAAATTTAACGCCGGCCTGTTGGCGGTCTTACCGCCGCTTTAACACCGTCCGCCAGGGTTGTAATGACCACCTATGTCTCTGTCGCAGTAATGAAGGAATCGTATCACCATCAGTCGGGGGCTGGCACCCGCCGGGGGCTGTCGGGCCGGAACTCTGTGCGCTCGCTCAATGGAGAAGAAATGGGTAAGCGTTTCCGGGGGAAGAGTATTGCGCAACCAGTCTTTGACAGACCTCACGCGATCATGCCCTTTGGTGGCCTCCGGCAGGCCCACCTAGCAAACGTTATTTCTGATGGATCTGCCCTCTGCGTCCTCCTGTCTGCTGCTCCAGCATTCGCACTCTGTCTGTGAGCTCCTTCAAAGAGGTTTCCAGGCTGCTTGTCCTGTGCGGCAAGGCCGTAACAGTTTGCTCCACCAGTGCCACCCTGTCTGCTAGCTTTCTATGGTCCGCATGCAGCAGGCCCAGATCCGAGGAGACCATGTCTATCTTGGACTCTAGCGAGACCCGCGTGGTGTCAATTGCTAGTAACACAGCATCCAGCTTGTCCTCTAAGGCACTGGGCCGCTCCACATTCGCCATGGCAGTCGTTGATGGTAATGGGGGCCCCCCGACATTGAGATGCAGATGGCTATCCACCAGTTCACTGACAACCCGTGGCTTGCTGCATGGCACCACTCAAGAAGCAATGAAGTGGCACAGAGTGCCCTGCGCCCACCTGCTAGTCCCTCGCTCCGCAGGGTATGTTCTTATGTTCCACTCTCAGGATCCGCTAGTTTGTCCTCCCCAGTTCAGTGCCTCAAGTCCTCCCTGCTTGTCACGCCGCCAGGCCCTGTAGTGTGCTATTGGCAAGGGCCAGGAAGGCCCAGCCCATGCATCCGCCACAAACTATACGTTTTCAGTTGGGCACGTCCATTGGTTGCATCATGGTGCCCAATGCCACAACTGTTCATGCAGCCCACAGCGCAAGTCCAATAGGGTGGGCCAGAACAGCAGTTTTCAACCAAGCACACTGGTGCAGGCTCCAAGCCCAGGCTCCCTCCCTCCTGGGAGCCCCTGCAACAGATCCAGCAGTGGGCCGCACCCATTCTCATCCGCCAACTAGAGAGCCCAGTCCTCGGGGCTCAGGGACATCAGACAGCCTCCTGGCTTCTGCAGCTACAACCGGACTTCTCTCACCGCCACAGCGCACTCCCGGGTCCCACGCAGATTGGATTCTTTAAGGAGAACCCTGCTGTCTGCTCCCCACCTGTCAGATGACAGTTTCTGTGCTCCCCCTCATATATGCGTCCGGGGTGCTGCCGCTCCCCACCACAACCAGCTGCACACGTCCGGCCTACGCCAGGAGTCTGGACACCAGGCGACCCCAATCTCTCAGTTGTTGACTCTACGTGTTGCATGTTTTGGAGAACCAACAAACAATATATAGCCCTGTCACCACAATGGTCTGACAGATGTAATGGTGCATTCTTTTTGCAAATCATCCGTCGGGGCAAAAAAAATGATGATGAAAATGTGGTCACCAATTAATTTTTTTTCCTACTTATTTCATTATTGTTTTATTTCCGTAGTTACTTTCTTTGTGAAAACTATGGGTAAGTTACACAAATTACCCCTTACTGAAATCTTCATTTTGTCTAGTTTTCAGAAATATATAGCTTCCTTGTCTCACCTACAGGTTTCCTACCTGTTCCCACCATAAACTGCGAGTAGGTAAAGCCTACAAAAAACACAGGAAACATTTACTGTCACTTCCAAAAATGCAAAACCGGTTGTTTAAAATTACGTTTATATAACTCTGGGTCATCTTGAAAGCTGGGATGAGGGTAACCTTAGCAAAGTAAACCTCTGGTAAATGCCATGTTTAAAAAAAAGATATACCCTTGTACACAGCACCTTTTTGTAGTTTCTTTTGATTCTTTGCAGGGGAATCCACAGACCCCGGGTATATCTGGAATTCTCAACATGTGTAAGACATGAATGCTAATTTTGCCTGGACACCTTTTACAGAAAAAAATTATAAAGAGCAAAGTACTACCTACATCAAAAAAGGCCCCACAGAGGTTAAACTCAATATTATACATCTACAAATATATCATAATTGCTGAGTTACCATTCAAACTATTAAATATTTTTTTTTAAATAAACAAGATCACTCAAAGTCAAACATACAAAACACAAACCAAAAACAAGAAAAAATCCTATGATAATGACAAATTATTTTGAAAAACAAAAACAGTTCATAGCTTTAAAATTGCACAGATTTAACTTTTAAATCTGTTACAATGTAACATTTTCTTTTTTGAAAATGAAACTCATCCATTGTACAAATATACTAAAGAAGACATATTAATAATTGTAAAAATACTGTTTTAGAAAATATTCATATAATCACATACTATGCAAACTAAAAAAAAACAAT
Source organism: Pleurodeles waltl (assembly GCF_031143425.1). Taxonomy (NCBI): domain Eukaryota; kingdom Metazoa; phylum Chordata; class Amphibia; order Caudata; family Salamandridae; genus Pleurodeles; species Pleurodeles waltl. Next base: position 777,761,801 of record NC_090444.1, read on the forward strand.
TCCTCTTCAGATATTGCAGAATTTATAGTTAAACCAATACATATAAATTACTACATATTTTAATTTAAGACTGTTCAACCAATCCACTAATAAAGCTTTCCCTTAAAACAAAAAAATACGATTTTACAATTCATACATGTGAAGACAAATATCAATGTGAAACAGTCCAAATAAAAAAAATCAAATATCAGTAACTAATATACCATTTAAAACAACACTATTCATATAACTTCTAATGCATCCCACATGTTAAAATAATTCTAAAAAAGAGTAAACAATTTTAAAATATATTAAGGAAAACACATTTTTTAACTAGAAAATGTGCATAATTTCTATGCGTTTCTTTAAAAAAACTACCCTTCCAAAGTGCAGCAGACCCGTAAACTAGAAATGCATATTTTTCTCACAACAAAGAAATGCACTAACCATGTAAAATGTATAACAATTACAAATAATAAATAATTAACACATTAAATATTTTAAATTAATTAATATATCTTGTAAATAGGACACTATGCACCCAACCCTAAAATATACCCAAGAACCGCCACAAACGTTTTATTCTAAAAACAAAAAATCCAAATACGTCTTACATAAAATGTAAGTATTGAAAACCATAATGATGTATAATAAAACACAGTAATGAAATTATATTACAGTAAACAACATTTTTAATTTCATTTGCAGGAGAAGTCAGTAAAATAACAGCAAAGTTGCATTTGATGGTTTGTCCACACTATTTGTGTAATCGCAAACTATTTACCACAATGTTATGTTCATTCGTTATTTAGGTGGAATAGCCCATTGAATGCATTCCATTTGGCACTTCAACCACTCCTCCACAAGGAACAAATTTCTGCAACAGCCAGGACTGGCACTCCATTAATGCACAAGCTGCCTGCAATGCCAAAGGCTGCTTCACTGATATGTATGCTGCCTTTCCTGAGTGCACTATTAACATATACATATATCAGTAATTTGCTTTTGAAAGCCAGTCAGTTGCTGGGAATTTTGGTGATGTGGAGAGTAGGTAAGAGTTACTAACTCACACTGTCACTGCAAGTATATCTAAGGGATGGAATCACAAACACAGAACGTCATTACGACGAACCGCCAAAGCCACGGGGAGGATACCACCGTAATGCCGGTGGCGTCCCCACAATCGTATTACGATGTTCCCGCCGGGTTGACCTGCTGGAACATTGTACTATGAGCCCGGCGGGAACAGTGTTACGGTATTGGCTTCGGCTCCCTAAAGGGAACCAAGGCCAATACTGTGGCACCCCAGTACCCTAGCACCCTCGGAAAGCACACTGTCTGCAAAGAAGAAAGTGCACATTCTGATGGTGCTGGACAGGGGTGGGGCTGCACTGCCCATGCCCTGGGCAGTGCAGGCTCCCGTGGCCCCCTGCACTGGTTTACTGCCAGCCTTTCCATGGTGGCTTCCCCGCCATGGAAAGACTGGCAGTAAGTGTGGTTGTGATCAGCACGGCGGCGCTGAGCACAACCCCGACCACCATCAGCCCATTGGGAGCCATGTTCCCAGCGGAGAAGACTGTCCCCTGGGGGTCTGACCAACTGGTTCTTAATGTGGCAGTCAAACTCGTAGAGTGGGACCACCAGACTCATGATGAGGGCCATAGTCACTTCTTACTTTCCCAATCACAATATAAACTTGTGAGAGTACAATTGAATGCATGAATGTGTTGCATGTTTGCAACATTCTTAAGGTAATAATTTTATAATAAATATTACAAGTCTGTATTGCAGATGATAATGTGTATAGCCTCTCTCTCAATGTCATCACACCTTTCTGAAGTCCAACAACACAGCTTATAAAGAGGTAAGTCTGGGCACATACGTATGGGAGCCTCTACAGAGACACTTTTGGAATCCTCAAGACACCCTTCAGATGTCTTGATCCCATAAGGTGGCTGCTGCAGTACTCCTTAGAAGTAGTTTGCAAGATCATTAAAGCATATTGCACAACATCTCCATGTGATGGGGCTTAGATGTAGATCTTACACCCCAACTACTGCTCTCTCCAGGTTCCCAGGGTGGTCACATAACAGAAATCAGGTACTCCAGGTGCATGATTGACTAGTGGCCTAACATGTCTTATGAGCTGCTAATTTAGATGCTGCATAACAGTGATTGGACATTGCTGAGCTGCTGCATAACAGTGATTGGACAGTGCTGAGATAACAATTAATGGTGGACTATGACACCTTTCACAAATACCATCCTGAAATTTCACCTTTGCATCACCAAACTATTAAATCTAAATGTAAAATGAACCAAAAAACACATAATTCACTCATTTATCTACACAATCATGTAACTAGCTACATCTTGGAACCTAAATTAAAAGGTGATCTCAGGTTAGGGCACCACATATGTAATCGACAGAGAATGACGCATAAAACTTGTATGGGTACATCCAGACCATACAAACGTTTGTCTAATTCAATTATTCAAAAAATATGAGAATACATTTTGTTAGGTACAACTATGGGACTCCACATGTGCTGTTCCCTTCCCTTATTCCACCTACATGGTGAATTCCTCTACCTCCAATATGTAGGTGGAGAACTCCATAATACAGGCATAGAACTACGTAGTTAAAGCAGAGAATTCTACCAACAGTGATAAACAGGAATTGAAAAATAGGGCCATAAAAAAAGCCATTTCTGGGCCATCTGGGAACCACCACACAAACGTCCTCCCCTCTGCTGCTCCTGCTATCCTCCAAAATGCCCAAGGATAAAGAAGAGAGGTCTTTCCGTTTCCCATAAAAGGAATCTGAGGTATTGAAGATAACCATGGAGGAGACCCTCCAAAAATATCCACATCTCAATGGAGGGTAAAGTATACAGCTGAGTAATGCAGCAGAGATGGAAATCTGGCATGTCAATGGCACATGGATAAGTGTAATGTTAATTCACACTCATAAAGCCGGGGATTGTGTTAGCGTTGAGAGGACCTCCAGTCCTGGGCACACCATAAGGTACACAATGTTTTGTGATGTATCCTCATAGCTCCACATGCACAGGAGAGTCCTACAAAAAGCTCAGCTGACTCTCCATGATCAGTTAGAGACTCATAAATAGCAGCAAGGCAGTAAAATATATTATTTTGCTCATGGATTGTTAGCTTTTAGTGCCTTGACTCATGTAACGTCTTTATATGTCGAAGTTGTTTCTGTTGTATTTTGTTCTTTAAAATGTATTATAGAATAAAAGTTAATAATGTAAATACTTATTATTTTTTCATTTATGTTTTCTCAAAAAGGTTCAGGTCATGATTGTCATATCACCTTATTTTTTAAATGAGTGACTTATTGTTGTTAAATGCACACAAGGTGCATAATCTAAGTTATTTCTGTTATGTTAGATACGCACCATAGACATTACGAAACACACATCTAAGCTGTTGTGATATTGTGACACACAAAAGGTCATTGTAAAGTCATGTACATACATTGTGTAATTAGAAGTGTCTGCTTTCACATGTCCAGCAAATAGCCATGCATACTGCACTGATCAGTCATCATAATGTTAGCGCATAGTGCCAGGGAGATTTTCTCCTTTCTCGGGTTCAGTAATCAGAAACATGTTATTTTCACCCATAGAGGTCGGCTAGATCTTTGGACTTGGCGAAGAGCGTAGTCGTCAGATTCCTTCAATCACAAATCAATGACATCAACCATAAACAATTCTAGAAATCATTAACAATTTAACACTAAATCAAACTCCAAACTGAGTAACGTTTCAAAGCTTTATTACAATCCCAAAATCAATGTCACTTATATGATGCACAAAACTAAGTTACAAACATACATGAAAACCATAGGCTGACTGAAACGTCTGAAAAGAGTTAGCCTGCCAAACATCAATACTGTTAAACACCCCAAAAGAATAATATAGATTAACAACACAATATGCACATCATTTTCAAATTTCGAAGCAGATGTTGGTGACATCAGTAAATCATCAAATACAATTTTAACATTCAGATTTCAGGGCTGGCCATCTCTGTCACTAACACAAATTTAGACTTGCATGTGTGGGAATGGGCTAACACGTGCGGGCAAAAGCACAAAAGAAAAGAAAGACAAAAATAATTTGAAAAATCATCATAACTTGGGCAACTCAATATAAGAATAAGCTGGTGTAATTATCTAAACTGAAAGGGAAACAAGAAACCACATTTAGTTATGCCTCTTCTCATGGGACAGCAGACAGCTATACTTTGTCAGCCAGATGGTCACTTTCTTCTGGAGTCAATTGACAGCAGTATCAGGACAGTGCACAACATGGGCTGCATCTAGTACAGACCAGCAGTTCAGAATTAGTTGCTCTTGTTAGTACTTAACCGCATACATGAATGTGGCAATTAAGACTAAAGCTTTATTCATCAAAATACAGGTAAAGGTTAAAAGGATTCAGAAGAAGCAGAGAGCAGCTGGGCATCTTCATCGCATAAGGACTGACTCAAACTAACACCACCAGGGACTGACTAGGACTAACACCAGATTTCCATAGTTCCTAAATAATTAGAAATATGCACGATCTATCCATTGGTCCTTCAGGTGGGCTCACTTCAGACGCGAGGTTCAGGTGTCCAATGGCTGTCAATAGCACCATCAAATTTGCAACCATTCCTGATTTTCACCGCAACAGTGTATTGTCGTTTCAATGTTTCACACAATTTTGACCAAGTATTACATTATCTAATTGTTTGCAACATCAGGCTATTTTCTCACGGACACTAAATGAACTTAGCAATTTCTCATGAGAATCATAAGTTTCCTGTCTTGTTCAACAGCTAGAACAAATAATGCAACATTGTTATTGACAAACATGTTCTTCGCCTTCAATACAGTGGGACATTCAACATCACATCCAGAGCCTAGGGAAATAATTCAGTTCAGAGGGAACAGAATAAACAAGTAATTTTCCTCTACTGCTGCAAATGAACATTTCAGGCCCACTCAAGCTAAGAAAGCCTTAATGCACATTAATACAATTAATGCATTAATAAACCTATTGAACACCTTACAACTCAATTCAAATATGCAAAGGAAATTATGTAATTGCAAACATTATTTCTAACATGTGAAAACTGATTTAAACAGAAGCACTGCCTTGTAATTCAGATGTCTGCCTGATTGTTGAGGCCTGTCTTGCTGCATGATCCCAGGACTACCATAGTGATATGAAGGGATAGTTGGCTGGCCTCCTGTTCTGAGCTACAGGAACACAAAGAGCTCCAACAGCTTCAACCCTGCATCTATACCCTGCTTGAAATAAAACCTACCCTCCAAGTGGTGCCCAGCCAGTCCTGGACCCTTGTGAGTGGTGTTAAAGTGTTAAAGGTGCCCAAACAGACAAAAACAGAAACTTGGCACTTAAAAGTTCCACAAAAAAGTGACCATTGAACTGTCAGAAGACTGGGACCTACCTGCTTGCCAATCCACCAAAAGTGTATCACAGGTCGGCCTGACTTTGTGGTAACTCCCACTTTGTTCTTCTCTGCACCAGCAAATCATGTTCAGTGGCTCCTCTTCAGAAGGGTATCCGGCCTCGTGGAGACCTCATTGGCAACTTTGTCCAGCTGGAGATTTTCGACTTAAAAAAAAGTGACTTACTTGGAATGTAGACATCTTCACTGCAGCTTCATCCAGCAGTTTCCCAATGATGACACCTTCTCCTCAGGCACCGGCATCAGCCTTCCCCCACTAAACTGTACCTTCTCAGCTATTTTTCTTCAAAAATTCTAAGTCTGAAGGGACACCGAGACCAGCCCTTTTCCACTTTGTGTATACCAACTGCACTCCATCATGGTCAGCCATAACTTCCTGCTTTGCCCCTGTCTCACAGAGCTGGATGTCTTCATTTGGTGCTTAAATCTTTAGCCACTACTTTTTACCAAACATATAAAAAAACTTCATAACTCTGGTTCTACTGATTGGATTTAAATTGTTTTGGTGTCGTTTTTTTTTAATTGTCTCTATTTTTCTAAATTATTGTGGGATTTTTCTTGTGGTGTGTTTCACTTTCTTACTGTTTGAGTACTGCATAAATACTTCACATTTGGCTTAGAAGTTCAGCCTGACTGCTTTTACGCAAGCTATCAAAGGGCTACGCACAGGTTAATTTAGTGACTCTTGTGGTTCACACTGACAGGGATAGTGGTTGTTGCTAGAGAAAGGTCTTCACCCCCTCAATCAAAAACCCAATTTCCTACATACATCTGATAGACACTGTGTGAAGCCTGAGTTGACTATGATGTATGGATCACTCAAATCATCTGCTTTCAAAGAACTAGGGGCCAGATTTAGGAAAAGTGGCACTGCACCCCTCCTAATGCCAGCATGTGTACGTCATGTCTAAGATATGGTACACCATGGTGGTAGTTAGGGAACTAGCGTGAACATTTTTGACACTAGTTCAGAGCTTTGCAGGATTAGCATAACAAATGTTGATGCTAATCCTGCAAAGCCGATTGAGGCCCATTGTAAACAAAGGTGTTCCTCCTTTTAACGCCTGCTCTAAGCAGGTGTTAAAAGTGCATAAAAAATTATGCAAAGGAATCTCTTAGATTTCTTTGCACCATTTTTTCAGCCCCCCCTCTAATGGGGGAACGGCCCCTTTTCATACATTATGCCTGGTACAGGCATAATGTAGCGCAAAGGGTTACAAAGTGGCGCAATTCATGCATTGCACCACTTTGTAAATTTGGCACAGCAATTTTGGCCTCATTGGGCCACATAAGCGTCCAAAAAAAGGATGCTAACGTGGCACAAGAAGGCTCTAGGGGCTCTTAAATCTGCCCCTAAGCGTGGGTAGATGAGTTGGGGAAAGACATACACAACATGAACTAACAACACTCAGTCATGTGCCCTTTGTAAAACCTTGTGTCCTGCACCACAGTCTGGCCATTCTCAGTTCTCATGCCAAAAAACGATTGCTGGGCATCCTGCTATCCTCCCATAGCACCCTTAGCACCCCCAAATACAAAACAAAAACAAGTGTTATGCCACCATCCTCGCCACCTTCTGTCTTTAATACCCCTCCCTTCCAAAATATGAACCAAATGTTATCCTTCCACCCACCAACACCACTGTCGCTTCAATCCACTTCTAGCCTGCACAAATAAATAAAAATAATACCTCTTCCCCTGCCAGCCCCTCCCCTCCAACACCTTCTTTTCCTCCTTTTCACCTTCCTGGCAGATGGTGAGGTCTCTGATCTCAATCAGAGAACTGACATGCTCTAAGAAAGCCATGTCAGTGCAGCTTGGAATTACTTTATGAAGGAGCAACATTGGGAAACAAATTTTCTTTCCCATTGTTGCAATGCCATAGTAGTTTACAAAAGGATTTGGGATCTTTCATGCTAGAGGATGCCCGTGAGAGCCATACATAGCAACACTCTTATTTATAGTAACTCATCTACAATTCTTTGTGTTTGCAAAGTATCCTAAATTATAATTAGCACGGATCTCAAAATATATAGCCTCTCATTCACCTTCAAATGCTCTGAAAGTTAAAGTTAAATAGAGAAATTATGATTTTGGACTAATACTGTTACAATTTCAGATCCCTGTTGCCCTCACTGCAGAATTCAGGCACTCCAGAGATTGTTGCAGAATCAAAGAGATTTTGGTAACTGTTGTGCATTTCTTTGAAGTGGATTATCATCATCTACTTGTGACCTACATAGCAGAAAGTGCCCAAATGCTTATCACTTCTTAACTTCACAGTACCAATACTACTACCCTTATACAGGAATTTTCACTCAACGTGTATGCTAGGTGAATTGATGCTTTCTGTTAACAGTTTCTTTATTCTTCAGCAGGGATGCATTGTGGAAAAAACCAAGTCCATTTTGACACACTAATCATTTTCTCGTGATGTACCTAATTAGCTATGTTCCTGCTCAATGTACCTGCACAAGAACATTAAGCATCTTACTTCAGCGTGTACCTGCTTGGCAGGCACACACAGAACGCATTAACCTCGAATTTAGCACAGGATAACATTTTTGCTCTTTTGGGGGGTGGGTAGGATTCTTTAGGATTTCCAAATTTATATATGTCATGAAATGAAGTGGAAAATGATATGTCCTAAATACAAAAATACATAAATTAACTTACAGGATAAGAAACTTGGTGATTTTTAGCATCAGTTTTGCAGACTACTTAGCTTGATGCCAATACAATATGGATAATATCAATTTTAACTTTGCCATAGATGTTAAACATTACATGAGGGAAGACGTCAATACCCATACATCTGCCCAAAGTTATAATTGTGTGCCAGATTGGCATGCTCTGATTGTGCAAAACCCTCTTGATGTGAAAGTGTCAATTAAGAATCTGATGCGAAATCCTCTTTAATCACACGTGTGGAAAGTGTATATTACATGGAACAACAGGAAATTACATGAGGCAAAATTTGCATGACATGCCTACCACAAAAAATGAATGGTGCAGTCAAACTTGAAAGCGTGCAGGAGTGCGATTTACAATCTCTCATCTGATGGATCTTTTCAAGTTGACTGAGACTCCTATGGAGTTAACATCATTGATCAGTCCAAAATGTATGCATGTCATAAAAATATTTAAAAAAAACAGGATTACAGCTGGCAAGTTGAAATATCACAATTGATGCAGTCTCAATAGATTAAGATACAAGGCAATAACATCCACTGCAATATAGAAACTGAGAATTAGAAATTGGTGTTTCGTAAAGAAACTCCTGCTCTTTCTCCTAAACATGAAATTATTTTAAAATCATCTAATCAGAGTTCTAAGTAAAGAATGGGGAGAGTATGAATGAAGTCTTAGGGGCATTTGGAAATGTGAGAAGGTGTCAGCATAGTAAGGACTCCAGTACATGTCTTCCAGCAAAGGGAATAAGTGTTTAGCATGAGTCCTCATACTTGCAAGAATAAAGAAAGCAGCGAGGTCTGTACCCTCAAAGTCTGAGGGAATCTGCTCTTTTGTAACAGCATGAACATTAATTAAAACAAACAGAACCTTCAGCAACAATCATATCTCTTTCCACCCCACCAGGAACCAATCATGTCCTCTCCTGTTGTGTGCATTTGCAACATCACCTGAATTTCTCATCCCACAGAACTTGGACAGTTACTGTAACATTGACCATCCCCCTTTCCGGATGCACAATAAATAGGAGACTTCAACTGCTCATTAGGTCTTCATGTATCTTGCTAAGATTTATCTTCTCAGACCTTACTATCAGCAAAACTAATATATATAACAATACTCCTTTTCTCTAGCTAGTGAAACCTTGAAACACACCTGCAAAGGAAAAAATACACTAACCAAGCAAAATACATTTCAAAATTGAGGGTCTGATTACGGCCTTGACAGAGGGGATTGCTCTGTCACAAACGTGACAGATATCCCGTCCCCTGTATTGCAAGTTCTACAGGATATAATGGAACTTGTAATGCGAAGGGCGGGATATCCGTCATGTCTGTGACGGAGTAATCCCCTCCTCCATGGTCATAATCAGGCCCTAAGGCTTTTAGTTAGGCTAAGTTTAACTAAATATTTAAGGTGCATTCCGAATATATGATTATACATGCATGCATACACCTTTCAAAATAAATGCAAAACATGAAAAAAAATGTATATTTAATTCTACAAATACAACCTAAAGTTCGAATATGAACATGAATAATGAATACATGTAAGCATTTTAAATGAACATTACTGCATACGTTCAAAAAACTTCAGTTAGATTTCATTATTGCATTTAAGTGTTCACACATGTTAATATTATTTAAGGCACACTGTTTATATAATGTCAAATGTAAATGCAGATTTGTGCAATGGTGACGTGTAAAGGGTGGAGCTTAAATTGCTCTGCTCCAAACTAAAAACAAAAAGTCAAATAATATTTGCTTCTTCATATCACAAGACCTAGATGATAATGCTTGATAAAATGGAACATATTGAAAAGTAATGTTTAAGAAAGAAACCAAACCGTAAACAAATATCTAAAAGCCAACTCATAATGAAAATGAAAGAAGCATAAGAAACAGTTACAATAGTAAATGTTTATTCAGAATAAAGACAATATGAAATCAAAGGACCAATGGACATTACAATTAAGGCAGCAGACAATGGAGTAGGATTCAGCTATACAGTGGCGTAATAAACACCACCCCCCACCCACCCACCCAGTGGGGAGCTCACAGGCCAGGGACCCCTTGCCTGTGTACAGCGTACTGTGCTGAGGGCCCCCCACAGGGCAGAAGCTGCAGGGGCTTTTGTTACTCCACTGCAGCTACAAGGAAGCTCCTGGAACTTCACAGCCACTTCAAATTAAGCCTCACAGCTGTATCACTGCTTTCACATACAATTTGCAACTGCCAAAAAGCAGACACTAGCAGTAACACCCTACAATCAAAAGACTCACAGGACGATGAGAACTATGAAGTACACGTGAAGAGCTCAGCAATATGCCATTTCAGCTGGCACGTGCACACATCAGAAGAAGAGAAGCCCATATACAAAGGTTACTGCAACAGAGAGCAGTCTTTGATTATTACTACACAGACTGGTAATGTCTATAGAGATTATGGCCCATATTTATAGTAAATGACGCACAACGGTGCTAACGCAGTTGTGCATCATTTGTTTCAGAGTGAGCTAACATCATTCCATAGCATCAGCCGAGTGCCATATCTATGGAATGACCCACAATACAGCTAAGGAATGGCTAGTGTAAAAAAAGACACTAGCCAGGGGGGTGTTGGAAGGGAAAAAGTCACTAATGGGTCAGACATGATGCTAGGCTGGTTAGCGGCAATTAATATCCCCTAACCACCCTAACGTCATTTCCTGACACACAAGCACCCAAAAAATGACTCCTGTCTAAATATTGCCAGGAGTCATGCCAACCACCCCAATGCTCACCACAGGGAACCAGTGTCCCCAGGGGAAGGCCATAATACCCAGTGCTAGACAGGGGAAAGCTGTGACATTAATAAGGTGCATTGTAGCAATGCACTGAGAAGAACCTATTAAAAGTGTTTTGTACAATTGGTAGTCTGAACACTCATTTTTGAAAGTGCTTTCATATCCGATAATGAAGAAAAGAAGAGTTTTGGTGAAATAACATATTGGCTAAGATCACACAGTTTCAGCGGGGAAGCTGTGATTTATCCAGGTTTTCTGGTTTCATTTACACAGATCAGCCTTTGAGCATCTATTTGTCTTCGTTTATGTTAAGACTTTGTTTTTACCCCTTGCTGCACATTTCTGTATTTTTTAAAATGTAGCGATAACTCATATAGGGATTAGGAGATTAAGTGGTTTGCCCATAATAACAGGATGTTGAGTCAACGCTCAGACTCAAATCTGTTTCCCAGTTCCACAATCTGCAGCTCTGATCATAATGCCACATTCTGGGTGGAGGAAGGGAGGAAGGAAGATGGGCAGAAAGTACTTGAAGGCTCTGCTCGTTATGGGACCAAGGTTACATTAGGACCTTGAATTTAGTGAGAGTCAGGCTTCAGGCTCAAGCCTGGCTCAAACATTTGGTGGTTTGCTGACCTCTACATAGGAGTGATGTACAAGACCAAAGATGTGTAAAATCAATGAATGATAGGAGAGGTAGCTGGTTTCTGGACTGTTAATGCGTTGTGATGTAGTGTTCTTTGAAGAGGTGCATCTTTGTAATCTTTCCTCAACTGAAGCAGCATTGGGCTGGCCCTGGTGGATAGGACGATGTTGTTCCAGATCCTGGCTGCATATATGTTAAAGACCTGCTGGCTTAATTTTTTATTTTTTACACTTTGTATTCTGCAGTCTGATGGTGTCCTGGCTGCGTGTGTGCCGAGAACCATGATAGAAGGTGAGCTTGTCTGCAAAATAAGCGTGGTTCTGCTTGTGATGACCTCGTAAATTATGCATCTGGTTTTAAAAATGGTGGGGGCGAGCAAGGGGAGCCACTGGAGTTCCATCAGGATGGGGATGATGTGATCACATTTGTCCTAGCCTTGGAGAAGATGTAATGGGGCATGTAGGATGCCCTTAAGGGTTGCCAGTGTGGAGTCTGAGAGGCCGTGGAGCATGGCATTGCAAAACTATGAGGCATTGAAAAGCAGTTGTGAAGACATTTCTGGAAGAAACAGTTTCACTTTCTTTGGAAGAGAGAGTTGGTACCAGACCATCTTTGTTTTCTTTAGTAAAGCATTCCTTGAGAGTGAGGTTGGTTTCTGGTGTGAATCTGATGCATCTGATTTTAAAAATGGTGTAGGCAAACAAGAGGATCCACTGGAGTTCCCTGAGGATGGGGATGACGTTTTCATAACTGTTCTGACCTTGGATGAGATGTAATAGGGCATGTAGGGTGCCCTGGAGGGTTGCCTGTGTGGAATCCGAGAGGCCATGGAGCGGGTGTTCAAAAACTATGAGGCATTGAAAAGCAGCTCTGAAGACGATTTCTGGAATAAACAGTTTCACTTTCTTTAGAAGGAAGAGTTGATACCAAACTATCCTTGTTTTCTTTGGTAATGCATTCCTTGAGAGTGAGACTTGAGTCCAGTGTGAATCCTAGTGACTTGGCATTCAGTGAAAATTAGGGTTTGAAGCTGTCAAGGTCCATACCAATAAGCCAGGTTAGAACAGTTTCTTGCTTGTTGCTCTTGGCAAATAATGCAAGTTCTATGTAGATTGGGTTCCGCTTCAGATAGGTACTAGATATCTAGGTCTGGATGAAGTACAGGCAGCGTTTAAGGCATTGCATGTCTGAAGCAGAGGAGACTTTCAAGTAGAGTTATGGCATCTTTGGCATATTGGTGAATCTTGATGAGTCACCTGTGAGTAAAGCACTAATCAGCTCCGTCAAGAGGTTGAAGATGGCAAGGGGCTGTATGGACCACTGAAGGATTCTGCAGGTGATTGGGAACTTTTGGGACCACAAGTTTCCCATTAGTTGTTTGGAATATTAGGAGGATCAGTGATGGACATTCCAGGTGAATCCCATACTCAAAGGTACCTAGGAGGGTGGAATGTTGACTGTGCTGAGGGTAGTTTAGAGGCCCGGCGATATGAGGTTGGAGGTGTCATAATCATCATCTGTGGTCAGAAGGACATCTTCTATGATGTGTAAGTTAGTGTTTTCCTTGTTTCAGCATGCTCTGAAGCCAGGCTGTTAGTTGTGTAGGAGGTTGGTAGCATTAATGTGACACTGGAATTGAATATAGACTTCGTTTTAAATGATCCTGCCAATGAAGTGTAGATGAGTAATTGGTCAGTAGTTAGCAAGCTCATCAGGGTCTAGTGTAGGTTTCTTTAGGAGTAGGAGGATCTGGCCAGTCATGAGAGCTTTTGGGAAGAGGCCTTGAGTGAGAGAGACAATGACAAAGTTGAGATGTGAGAGAGCACATCGACAAAGGTGAAAGGTGAGAGAGCTTCCACAGAGAGAGTTTTGATGCAGTATGAGGGTAAGAGTTCTTCATAGTAAGTGGCTTTAAGAGAGTTGAGTATGCTGATGCAATCTGCAAGAAATAGGACTTAAAAGGATGACTATTGCTGGCCTTCTACAGGAAGGGGTGAAGGGATGTGCATGAGAGATATAGTAGACGTGTTGTTGTTGATGTGTTCCCAGATCTTCTGTATGTTTTCACTGAAGAAGAGGCTGATAGCATTGCAGTTTTCCATGAAGTGAGGAATAGGAGGCCTGGAAGTTGGTTCAAGCACTGCATGATTATCTTGAAAAGATCTCTTCTGATGGTGGCTTCATTGATGGTTTGCGTGTGGTACTTTGCATTAGCTGATGTGATAAGCCGTCTGCCTATTGTACGGAAAGGCATCAGTCTCATCAGGAGTTCTGATTTTTCCCCATTTTTATTTCCTGTCCAAGGATGTATAGTTTATTGTCAATAAGGTCTTTACAGTTCCAGGGTACTAAAGGTATTAGCTTGTACTTGCATATCCCGATTGGTGTATGGATATTCATGTAGATTTCTAAAATAGTTGAAGTTTTGAAGCTGTTTATAAAGGTATTGGCATCAGATGTGGAGTTCATAGGTTGAGAGATGAGTCTTAGCATTAGGTTGTCTGTGAAGAGGTCTTTGAAGGATTTCAAAGTCTGGTGTTCTCTTTTGTGTTGCCCTTGGTCTGCTGATAAGATGCTGAGCAGTGAAACAGAGATGGCAAAGTGATCAGTTCAGTCAAGGGATATGATTAGGGTTGAAGATGTGGCCTTTGGAGCTGTGTTGTTTGTGTGACATGTTGTACCGCACTGAGTGTGTCGAAGAAGCTGAGAAGGATTTCTCTTGTCTTTTTGAGCTTATGCTGTCTGGGACATTAAAGTCACTTAAGATAGTGGTGGGGGTATGTCAGATGGGTGGGGTAGCGAGGAGATCTAGGAGATCCGAGAATTCATCAGTGAAGTCCTTGTTCTGTGCAGGAGGTCTAGAGAGGAAATGGAAGATGCTAATCGGATTTTCAGAGAGTGGAAAATAGCTTGCCAGCAGCTCCATGGACTAGTCTGTTGCTTGTCCAGGGTGCTACATCAAGAGGACCTATGGACGACAGCTTGGCCTCCTCTGTTCTTATGTTCTTACACCACTGATGCTGTAGCCTGTAGAAAGAAGGGCATCTAGGATGTGTGAAGATGTGTAAGAGAACCATGTTTCTATAACTAAAGAGGACATCAAAATTGTGATAGTTATGAGGTCTGTGATATGTGGTGCAGGGAGAACTGTAGAGCGAGTCTTAATGAGCATGAGTTGGAATGTGTGCTCTGCAATTTTAGGTTGCATAGTAGTTAATGGATTGCTTACATGGCAGGGTCTATGAGTTGTGCATATGCTATATGATTGTTAGGGTCATCTAGGTCTGGGTGTGACTGTGGGGATTTTCAGTATGGGGAGCTATGTGTAGCACATGAATATCTCTTACCTTATAAGTTTCAGTGGAACAGGGACTCTGGCTCTAAGAGACACAAACAGACAATGCCCTTGTTGGTGTCCACCTTTGTTGGGGATGCCCTGAAGACTGGTCTGAAGTAGGGAGAGGGCAGGAAGTGATGTCTCTTTCTATTCAGATGGCTGATGGAAATACTGTGTTAATTTGTCTGTCACAGATGGAGAGAGTGAGGATAAAAGTGAGGATAGGAGTTATGCAACGACGTGCTCTGCATGATCTGCCTTAGTTAGAAGAACACCAAAGCAGAACATTACAGTATCACATGGCTTTCACTATGCCACTGACAGGGACATAAGAATTACATGCAAGTCAGTGAGGCCAAACGTGTGGGTAGATGGCTCACTGTAAGAATGGGAAGTTCCAAAGTATTAGAGGATGCACCTAATTCTATAGTCAAGTTTAATTTTGAGGCATTTATGGCTCGCCAGTGTGCACATCTTTCATTCTTCCAGCAGTTTTTTTTATACACTGATTTAAAGATACCAATTACAAATTGTTTTATGTTCTGAGTCAGTTGAGACCACTTACATGTAAGAGAGATCACATTTTATCAATATATTAGTGGCATATAAGTTAGCATATGGTGACAAATTAACGTACATTTAAAAGCCTAACAGGGAAAATAACATGGGTTGTAAAATGTGCAATTTGAATTATGGTAGACAATGTGGCCACCATTCGTATAAAGCACTACATTTTAACATGAAAGATTTTGCATTCATATTAATCTACATCTTAATAAGGACACTCTTAATGTTAACTCATTTTAGTACTTCATTTAAGAATTGAAGTATTAAATGAATATTATTTAATTGTATTTCTACTCAATTAAATGGATTTTAATTTGTGTTATATGTTTACAGAAAAATAAATGCTCGTTTGAATTATTCTAACATGCTGTAAATAATGTTTGCTATTAAATATTTTGCTTTGCATATTTGAATTGAATTGTAACATGTGCAATGGGTTTTATGAATGCATTAAGTGTATTAATGTGAATTAAGGCTTCTTAGCTTGACTAGGCCTAGAGATTTATTTTGTAGCAGTAGTGGAAAATCACTTGTTTATTTTGTCCCATCTGACCTGAATTCTTTTCCTAGGTATTTAATGTGATTGTCCTATTGTGTTGAAGGCAAGGAACATGTTTGTCACTAACAATGTTGCATTATTTGTTCTTGCTGTCGAACACGACAGAAACTTATGATTGCCATGAAAATGTACTAGTTCATTTAGTGTACCATAAGAGAAGAACCTGCTGTTGCAAATTATTAGAGAATGTAATATTTTGTCAGAATTGTGTGAAATATTTCAAATGACAATGCACTTTAGCTGTTAAAATTCTGAATAGTTGCAAATTTGATGGTGCCTTTGACAGTCATTGGACACTGAGGGCCTTATTACAAGTGTGCCAGTCTACAGACTGCAACACTCGTGCTGGCACTCTGGACCTACACCAATGTGGCAGTCCGACCGCCACATTACAACCTTGGGGGTCGGACCGTTAGCTCCACCAGAATCTTGGAGCCAGCGGTTTCATGGCAGTAGCACCACCATGAAAAGGTTGGTGGAGAACAGGTGCAGGGGGCCACAGGGGGACACTGGCACTACCCATGCACTTGGCATGGGCAGTGCAGAGGCCCCCTGCCCAGCTTCAACGCAATGTCTACTGTCTGCTTTGCTTTGCAGACAGTGAACATTGCGAGGTTGCTAGGGTACCTTGCTCGCTACAGCATTGCCGCCAGCCCACTTATGAGCCGGATACAATGCTGTAGCCTGTTTCCCACTAGGCTAGCGAGTGGAAACGCAGGTTTTCACCTGCCGACTTAGCAGGAAACCCATAATAACTCTGGCAGGGGGGGCTCCACGTAGGCGGTGGCCACCGTCAGGAGTTTGGCAGACAGAGCTTTCCTTCCACCAAACTCATAATGGGGCCCTGAATCTGACACCCGAAGTGAGCCCTCCTGAGGGACCAGTCGAGAGGATTGTGGTCATTTAAATTAATGAAAGACCTTCAAAACTGGAGTTTGTCCACTCTGACCTCCAAACTGATCAGAACTCTGCCAGAGCCCGTCTATTCTTGTTTTAAGTCTGCAGTCACGCTCTGTTTCTTTAAGTTCCCTGGTGAGTTTTTCTCATTTTAGTCTCAACTGCCTTATTCCGTTATGCGGGTTCAGTATTAATAAGTTTAACTAATTCTGAACTGCTGATCTGTCATATGTACAGCCCCCGTGTTCCACACTGTCCTGATTCTGCTGTCAACTGATGCTGGAATAAAGTGACAGTTCTGCCTGAAATATTACTGTCTGCTGTCCCATGAGGAGAGATACAACTAAATGTGCTTTCTTGTTTCCTTTTCGTTAGATAATTACACCAGTGTATTTTTATAGTTAGTTGCCCTAGTTAGGTGAATTTTCAAATTATTTTTGTCTTTCTTTTATTTTTGCTTTTTGCCCACATGTGTTAGCCTGTGACCACATATGCAAGTCTGAATTTGTGTTTGTGATAAGAGTGGTCCAGCCCTGAAACTTTAAATCTGAATGTTAAAAACTGTATTTTGATGATTTACTGATGTCACCATCGTCTGCTTTAAAATCCAATAATAATGTGCATATTGTGTTGTTGTCAATCTATATTATTCTTTTGGAGTGTCAAACAGTATTGATGTTTACTAGGTCAAATCTTTTCAGATGTTTTGGTCAGCCTATGGTTTTCATGTATATTTATAACTTAGTTTTGCACACCATATGCGTGACATTGATTCTGAGATTATAGTAAAGATTTGAATTTTTTTCAGTTTGGAGTTTGATTTAGTGTTAAATTGTTCACAGTGTCTAGAATTGTTTATGGTTTATGTCATTGATTTGTGATTGAATGATTCTGACTATCCAAATATCTAGTTGGCCACGATTGGTGAGAAGAGTGAATGCTGTTTTTTTTTAACACGCCAGCACATGTGACAACTGACTTTGATGTCATATCTTCACTTAGTTTAATGAAACAGAAAGCACCCCATGCCAATTATCTTAACACTGGTGCACTAAAGAAACCCATTCATTTCAAGGGAGAATCCATGTTGACCGCCCTCATTTACAAGCATCTCCTCAAGTGCAGATTTCCTCTTAATTTTACTTGCACTTTAAAACATTTTTGTGCTGTTTTATAATTGTATACTATATCATTGTTTTTCAACCTATTATTCGTTTTAAAGAAAATTGTATGATATAGATGATTTTATAATTTTTGACAGTCCAATTTTCGTAGCTTCTAATGAGCTTCCAGTCGAAAGTGACATTACCATGGCAACATAAACATGCTATTGAATTATGATGTTTCAAGTTTTATTCATAGTTTGAGTTAATAACTGTATTTACAGACGTTTTATGATACTTTCCCACTGCAGCAAGAGATGTGAATTATATATACTTTTTATTTTGTTTACAGTGCAATACGGCAGCTCAAATACTGCATAATCAATGTGTTTTTAAATAATGGATTGCTGATGAACAAAATATGGACATGTGATTTCCACCGGCAATTAAACGTGTTTTCTAATTGTACATTACTTTGGAAGTCATAACACTGCAGACACTCCACCTAACTCTTAGCTACCTATGCTTTGTAACTATGTGCTCTATGATGCAGACAAGCTTAGGTGCAGATTTACTAAAGGTTCTTGCAATGCGTTAGATGGAAGCCAGTTGCTGTGCTGCATTATGTGAACGCGAGAGAACTGAACAGTGTTATATTTACAAAGATATGGTGCTGTTCAGTTCTCCCCCTGCATTTGCACAATTATGGCTGCTTAGCGCCAATGCATGCACCATTGAACCATGAATTAAGGGTGCATACTTTTCGGACTAGATTGCTTTTGTGCAGAAAGGGGTACCTTCCACTACAAAACAATCTTTAGACCCATATTCCTCTTTCCATGTGTGCTGTATAATGCAGCACACACGGAAAGAGAACGTAATGAGGAGAAAGGAAGATATTTTTCCTTGTTACGTCTCCCTCGGGTAGGTGCAAACCCAGGTTTATTGCCTTTAGAAAATCTGGTTTTGCATCAAAAAACATGGGTGGATGTGTGGGAATGCCAATGCTTCTCCCATGTAGCGCCTACCTGATGATTTGCTACTCAAAGGCAGCGCAAAGCAAAGGCAATGCAAAGTGCTGCTCTGCGTTGTTTTTTTATTTTACAAAGCCACACAACATGAGGCAAATCGTCCCTTTCATGGCTTTGTAAATCTGGGCTAGAATTTTGCATTGTGGCTGCTCCAAAAACGTGACACAACCATGACAATGTTAGTAAACTTGGGCCTTGCTTTATACTTCACTCGTGCCACTGGAAAATAAAGTAACAGGTATTGATATTCTGTGGTATATCATTAGCAGTACATGTATCATTTGCTAATAAGTCTGACTACCTTGTGCATAATCATTTATACCCATATTTGTGTCATGAGAGTTCTTTCTGCTTCGTCACAGGATCTAAACCCAACTTTAAACGCAACAATTCTTAAAGACTTTACCAATATTCAAAGTCGGATATTCAAAATAGGTTAAGTTAATTTCTCAACACCACTTGAAATTCAGACAACTTCTCTATATTCACAAACTGTCCTCTAATGTATTCTTCAGGAAGCAAATGTTGTGGAAAATAAAACCATGAATCCTAATAGGATGCAGCAACATTCTAGGATGATTGCCTAGCAAAGATGCTGTGAAAACTGAAATAAGTTATACTTGATTATCCAAGATAGCCACATACATTTCAAACTAACGTGAGAGTTCAGGGACTGTTGGAAATCTGGGGGCATAATTAGAAGAAAGTGGTGCATCAGCTCTGATGTGCCACTTTTCTTGTGTCGCACTGCGCCCCCCGTCACATCATCATGGTAGCACTGTATTTACTATACAGAGCACCACGGCGTACGTTAGCACATTAACTTCAAAGTTTATGATGCTATTGTGGCGCTTTTCTGGATTAGTGCCATAAGTTATGGAATTAGTCCAGCAAAGCACAGAGAGGCACATAGGTTATTATGGGAGCGTCACTTTAACGCCTGCCCTGAGCATGCATTAAAAATGACAGAAAAAATGGTACAGTGAAATCTTGTAAAGTTCACTGCGTGGGAATGCCCCTCTTGCATACATTATACCTGGTGAAAGGGGTTACAAAGTGGCGCAATGCATGCATTCCACCACTCTGTAAATGTGCCACATGGTTGGGGCCTCCTTAATGCCCTCTTATCATAAAACAAAAATGACGGCTGGGCGGCATAAGGAGGCAGAAGGGGCTTATAAATATGCCCCCGGGTTTGTTGCTGAAGCAAAGTCATGTACTGCATTCCACACGTGAAGTCTCACACCGAGCAGCTTCAACAATATGTGAACACTGCCAGCATTTCCTTCTCAGAAAGGGAATTACCTCCTGATATGCCTCCTGACACAGTGGCTTTGATGCTGTGGGAGCATTCTCCCTGTACTTCAGGGCCACTATTTGCTTTCCCAGCCTGTGGCCATCAACTCTCCAGTGTAGGGAAGATCACAGATCACAGATGTTCCTTCCATCTAATTATGATACACTGCTGTGACTAGAAGATGCTTTGGTGGATGGACATTTGGCTGAAAGTCAGTTGCTATTGACAAAATCATGGTGGCTTCTCTTATTCTAAATGTGACTTGGGAACCGTGGTTTTAGTAGGATGGAAAAGCAAATGACATAGGGTGGCCTCTCATTCAATCAAAGCTTAAGCAACCCGCTTTGAAACAAATAAAAAGAAAAATTCATAAAAGTATCAAAAAGGCCAAAAAACATAGAACTTCGAACTGTTATATTTTTTTTATTATTTTACTAAACCTAGATAAGTATCTCAGTCTCATAAATGATTTCTTCCATGTTATCTACCTTTGCCAACTTTTCAATATATTCAAGTATCTGGCTAGCTCGCCCTTTGCACAACTAGAACTCAATGAATAACCCTCTCTGTGTGAGTCATTTGCATGCTTTTCTACGGAACAAAATAGAGAAAATTAGTGAAACTTTTACTGTTCTCGCATCTGAGAATAAAGAAGAGGGCCTAATACAGAGAAAGCTAGCTTTGATTTTACTGGGGGTGAGTTCACTCAACTGAGAGGATGTTCTTCCTCTGATGCTGACTATTAAGTCTGGTTCCTCCCTGGATCCCTACTCAGCCTCCTTTTTCCATCTAGGAGATGAAATAGTGGCCTTAGTAATAATGGATCTTTGCAATCTGTCAATTGCTTCCACTCCGTGCCTGTCTATAGACTGCCCTTCTCAACTAAACTTCTCAAGAGGGAAATAGACAACTTAGAATGGATGTAGAGAAGAATGAGATACTTGACAAATCATAAATGGGCTTTAGGTTAGTACATTGTACAGAAACTGCACTGGTAACTGTATTAAACAACATTAGCTTGATTCTGGACAAAGGGAGTGCTGCCTTGGTACGTTTGGACCTATATGTCGCCTCTGATACTATATCTCATTCTGTCCTAATCCAGAGGGGGAAATCCCCAGGAATTAGAGGCAATGTTTTAGAGTGGCTTAGGTCTTTTCTGATTGATTGTACCCAGGTAGAGAGATTTACTTGCTCTCTACTAAGAGTGAATTTTGATGTGTGGTGTCCCCCAGGCTGCATACTTAGCCCAGAGCTTTTTAACCTGTATGTCTCACAGGTGATTTTATTATTCCTAAATTCTTTTTTTTTAATGATGTATGCCAATGACACTCAAGTTGTGATGTCAGTAGTAAAATGCTGTGAAATTGAATGGACATGAAACAGACCTCATCTATTTTGGCCTGTTAGCTCTGACTCACATCCCAAACTGGCAGCAGAGTGAGTCAGCAGAACTGCCTATTCCAGCTTTGGCTGGAAAAAACCTGTTGGTTATTATTGATGCTGAACTTAGCTTAGATAAGCAGGAGCATGCCGTCTTTACTACTTGTTTTGTGCAGCTGAGGTAGTGACACCCGATTCCTCTTCCTCTTAGGAGAAAAGGTAAGTTCCTGACTCTAAAGGCAGTGGTGGCTGGGAAGTATGGCGATTGGAAGGGTGGCAAATGGGTCGGTGCATAAAATAAATACATAACAGAAAAAAATAAATATATGAATGAAATAAAAAGTTGCTTACCGTGCCTGCTGCAGACACATCCTCCTTGTTTCTTGTCATGTCATGTCCAGGGACCCAGCTAACTCCATTAACCAATCGTGGCACTGCTCTCGTTCTGTTAACCAGCAAGAGAGAAGCAACCGGGTTGGAGCGAGTGGCATGTCAGACTGGCCATCGCAAGATGGCTGGCTAAAGTGACATGCGCACTATAAACTAGTGGACAGTCAGCCCCCCAATGCAGCCACTGAGCAGGCCCCACAGGGGCAGTTCCTCTGTTAGAGCAGAAGAGCATTGCCCCACTCACATAAATGCCCCAAGGCGTTGCCGAGAGATGAAAAAATAAAATGGTAATAAAGTTAATTTATTACCATTTTATTTTTCTCCACCCGTCCCAAACTGAGTGTCAGGACGGAGTAGGGCCAGCTGAGTATCAGAAGCAGGGAGAAGTGGTGGGGTGCCTGTTCACTTGTTTAAAGGGCGCAAGTCTCTTTGGTCAGCCATCTTGCGATGGCCAGTCATACATAGCACTTGAAACCTATCAACCCAGCTGTCTTAGACAGCTGGGTTGAGTGCAAGCACAGGTCTCCAATGCCTTCAGAAGCGTTAAGAGAGGCTGCTCCCTCCAATCCTGGAGCTTCTCCCATGCTGGTTAGCAGCATGAGAGAAGCACCAGGATTGGATAAAAGGAGATCAGTGGGGCCCGACCCTGGAGCTTGGAGAGAAGAAAACCGGAGCAGGGAGACCGTGTCCATCAGCAACTTTGCAGGTAAGTTATTTTTATTTTATTTATTTTATGTACCCCGCACGTGTGCATGCACCTACCTCCTACCCATTTTTTTGCCCACCACTCTTTGCAGTTGCCAGCTGCCCCTGAGGCCCCGCCCCATCCTAACACCAGGTTCAGGATGGGTTGCCGAAAAATAAAATGGTAATGAATTAACTTCATTACCATTTTATTTTTTGTCTCTGGGGCTTTTCTGGGGGAGTTGAGTGGGGCAACGTTCCACCCCTCTAATAGAGGAGCCGCCGCTGTTGTTTACACGTCAGACCTTAATAAGTAAACTTACAAGGGGACGCAAATAGGTCGATGAACCTTTTGACTCCCAATTATGATGTTCTTACCATAGCTCCAGTACATGCAGATCAATAATCAATAACCAATGCACAACATCAATAATCAACAACAATCAATAACAGTAATAATCAATACAGTCAGTAATTGTCATGCACCATAACTTTTCAGTCATTAATAACCACACCTTTTAGTAAAAGTTAGAATATTTATTTCCTTATATTAACAATGCTAAGGTCATGTAGATTATTCTCAAAATCAAATGAAACACATACAGAAACAATACTGGCTGTCCAAAGTGGCGGAAAAAACATAATCTAATCAAAGCTTGAACTACAACACATTCTAAGGTTACAGTGCAAATTAATAGCAAAGTCAACTGCGTCAACGTGATTACATACATTCAAATTTAGCAGAGAAATGTATCAAACATTATTCCCTATTAGCACAATTTCATTAGTGAGGATCCTTAACTAACATCAGGTTAGCATCAGCATGTTCTGCTTCATGCAAAAGAATTTATCAACACAAATATGGAAACATTTCTAACTATGGCTCTATCAAAACAGTGCAGTTGGTACCTAGAAAGAAAAAGCAAATATGCATAATAATCAACAATTGGAGGGTTTGGGGCTCCCAAATGATTGTTTACTGGAATTAGAGCTGATGGGAGTGCATACACTTTTGGAATCACCCATAGGGTCTGATGAGCTAGTTAGCTTTCCACATCTTATAACAGATACGGCCATAATTGAGGAGTCTGGGAAAATGCCCCAGCAAAGTAATGCACTGTTATCTTTAATTAGTTGGAATATTGCTGGGCTACGTTCTAAAGCTGAAAATTTAGAATGGCTGGAGTTTATATCCACATTTGATATCATTTGTTTTCAAGAAACTTGGCTTACGGCACCCTTCCATTTAGATGGCTACTACTCAGAGTCTCAGCCAGCTACTCCTTCTAGAGCAGGCAGAGCAAGTGGTGGTCTTCTGGTACTTGTGTCATTACTACTCCCAAAAATTGAGGTTTCATTGATTTGGTCTTCTGCCTTTTTTTGGTAGTTTTATTATCAATATCTGGACGGAAAGACACTCTACTCTTAAATTTTTACAATAACATTCCAAGTGTTGCCCTGCCAGGAAGTCTCGAAGAGCTTACAGACCTGCTAGGCTCTGCCGGGAAACTCCAGGACAGGGAATTTGATATGATCTGGGTTGGAGATTTTAATGTTCAGTTATGCAAATATGAACTACCCCACTTATGTGGTACTGCTACAGAAGGCAGAGAGTCACTCACTCATTTCATTCACTCTAATTTAGGAAATGCCTTGAATACCCTCATTTAAAAATTTGATCTTGCTTTTGCAAGGGATATGGCAAACAGTCATATAAGAGAAATATCCACCTATACAGGGAGTATTAATGGTAGCATTATTGATTTTATTCTTATTAATTCCTCACTTTCACGTTCAATAGTGGATTTTAAAATTAAATCTCACTGTGCCAGTGACCATAACCCTTTGAGTATAAAATTATCCTTTAAAACTAGAGTAATCTTGCCTAGGATTGTATATAAAGGGAAAGAGGTGTTTAAAAGAAATTCTGGCCCTCGCATGAGGTGGGAGAGAGTAAACCCTAACACTTTTCATGCGAACCTTATAACTCAAAATAAGGCTGACATCAACACTTGCTTGTCCCTGCAATCTACTCCATTCCACCTTATAACTGCCTTTGAATCTTTAAGCAGTGCTATTTCTGAGGCACTGACGTGTGCTCAATATCCCAAAGGCGTAAAACCTCAACGGTGGTTCAATTCTGCCTGTATGGCTGCCCATAGAGATCTAAAGTCAGCGATCAAAACTATTCCATGTAATCGTGATTTAGTTAAACAGGCCAGGGGCCGATACAAATCAGTCCTAGAAGAAAGAAAGAATGAAATACGCACTAGCGCTTGGGAAGACCTTATGGCAGCGACAGAACTACGGGATCCCTCTCAATTTTGGAAGGTGGTTAATCACCCATATTTCTCAGGAAAGGAAAATAGGGACGACGACTGTCTGATACCAGAGGGGGTTTGGGTAGACCATTTTTCATCTGTATTTCAATCTGCAAATAATCCTAATGATGGAGGGGAGGTACGTGGCCTCCCATGTTCGGCTACTCTAATTCCATTTAAGAGCGGCATTTTACTTGAGGCACTCGAGATCAGTGCAGCAATAATTAAAATGAAATTAAGGAAAGCCCCTGGCCCCGATGGGATACCGGTGGACCTATTTAAATCTCTACCTGATCTGTGGGTTCCATTAATCACAAATGTTCTGAACAGTGCTATTCAAAGTGCTATCCCCTCCTCATGGTTAATGGCAATAATCGTCCCGATCTTCAAAAAGGGTAATAGGCTTGACCCTTTCTGCTATAGACCCATCTCTTTAATAGACTCCACAGCAAAAATACTGGGGAGTGTCATTCTGACCCGGCTCGAGGATTGGGTTGTAAGGACAAACATTTTATCGCCAATTCAATATGGGTTTAGGCCTGGATTAGGCACAGTGGATCAGGCCCTAAATTTACATCTTATCCTCGGTAAATATGTTATTGCCAAAAGGGAACCTATCCACTTAGCATTTATAGATCTGTCCAGTGCAGTTGATATGGTGAATAGAGCAAAACTGTGGGACATAATGGACACAATGGGGATTGAGCAAGATTTGCTGGATTTGATCAAACGTTTATACTCTGACCTCTCTATTTTAATTCAGTTTGGACAACATGGTGAAAGGTCTCATCCCCTTGCTTCCAATCGAGGTATTAGACAGGGCTGCACACTGGCACCTTTTTTGTTTCTACTGTACATAAACGGCTTGTATAATTGTTTTGTCCAAAATGGTAAGGATTTCCCAAGGATGAGTTTTAGACAATTGCAAATTTTACTATATGTCGATGATGCTGTTTTAATTGCCCGCACGGCCAATGGTCTACAGACCCTCCTGGATCTTTTTTTAACACATACACGAGAGCTTGATTTGAAAGTCAATTTTAAAAAATCACACGTTATGACCTGCGGTCCTAAAAACACTCGCACCAAATGTTTTAGAATGGGGGGAGCACCTTGACAAAGTTAAAAGACTTTTGCTATCTAGGTCTGTATCTAAGTTCCACTCTGTCTTGGAAATTCCATTTGAATTTTAAGTTCCAACAACTGGCAAGAAATGTTGAGGCAATCTTTCGTTTTGCCCGTAGATTAGGGCATAGACCAGTCCACCAGATCATCACGCTCTACAACTCTAAATGTGTTTCGGCGGCGATTTACGGGGGTGGCCTTTGGGGATATCCCAGTCCAAGCATTCTACAGCTTGCAGAGAATAAATTCCTTCATCGGTTACTTATGGTACCTAAGAACATAGCGAATATTTTATGCCATGAGGAACTGGGAATCTGCTACATTACAGATTTGATAGATATTGCCCCACTTTTGCTATGGATAAAAGTATGGTCAAACCCGGCGGCTACTTTAACACACGATTGCGTAAAAGATTGTATTTCATTAACAAATTGTAACAAAATTCCATGGCTAAATTTTGTTCACAATGGCTTCCGAAACTTGGACTTGGAGTATATGTATTTTAAACCAGAGCTCCTGCCAGCCAATGCGAAGTAAATTGTTAAACTTCGACATAAAGAGCATGTTATGAATCTTAGATTCCAAGTGGCAGAGAAATTTAGTTCTTTTAATTCATATATACAAATTCTATCATCAGACTTGTTAGAACCTTATTTTGTTTGGTTCCCGACCCCTTCTTTAAACTCTTTACTTGTACTTTTTAGATTTAATATGATCCATTTTAGAGTGGCGTTCCCGATAAAATGCGTGTGGGAAAAAACACTACCGCCATGCCCTTGCGATAACTTTTCGAAACAAAGTACTTGCCACTTTATTTTATTCTGTAAACTTTACTCAGTTCCCAGGAAAACCTTTCTATTACCCATTTTGCGTAACTTGCACACTTCTTCCTACAAAGAAGGATTGACTGGCATTCAAAGCCTCTCATCCAAACAAATGTGCATTTCTATTCTTAGTTTTATTAAATCCGCTATCACCATTAGAAACCGATATGAACTGGTAATGTGACTATTTATTAAGAGAAACTAGGCATTGTCTTATTACAATATTGTCTTATTATTATATATGCTTTTATAAGTATTTATTATCTTATATCGTTTTAGTAAGCTTGGGCGGTAAGCTTAGATTTAATAGATTTGCTTTTGATGTATGTAATAAGTACTGTATTTTATGATGACTTTTCTGTATGCATGTGTACTTTTATGGCAAAACGCTGAATAAAGTTATTTTGACTGACTGACTGGCATAATAATCAACAGTCTAATTCATAATACCTATCCTCAAAGTGGATCAGCAAGCAGAGTCTTCGTCTTCATCAGTCGATCAGCATGGCATCAGGATTCAGCATCAAGGTTCAGAAAACGCAAAGCCTTTAAACATTAAAGTTAAGCACGTCTCTTGTCAAGACGCAAAATGGGCAAGAATGAGCTATCCCTCTCCCGGGCAATTCTGTTAAATTAAAGCCACTAAACTATTTCCCAAATCCCAATTGGTCAATTAATCGCTTGTTCACATTTTGTCCAATAAAACTAAAACTTCAAATCTATGAATTCTACTATTACTCCGTTCACATGTCGTTGATTGATTGCCCTGTAACCTCCTGATCATCTGGCTTGTCAGGTAACAATATTGTTTCAGCTTCTACTCCAGTCATTATCTCCATTGTTCTCCTCCTGAGAAAGTCAGTCTCACATGCATTACACATAAAATGTTACATTAGGAAGAACAGCATCTTCTAGCAGTCGGTTCTCATGAGAACCTTCAGTAATGAGACATTTAAAAAATGCAAAATGGAATATCACAGTTTAACTCTCTAGGACAGCCATTTATTAAACGTTAAGAAATACAGCTTTAACATGAGCCCTGGCAAGTAGGCCGAAATTCACTGAGTTAAGGCCCACAATTAATAAAACTAGGACATAATGCATAACCCTTAATATGACATATTCCTACTTAAGTCAAACATAAATTTAACATTTCACAATATTAGAATATTAATAAGTACACTTTGTGAACATTGGCGGCCACTCATCGTAATCACATTTTCAAATGCGTGCCTTATTTTTCTTTGTTATTATAATCTACACAAACCCCTTATTCAGAATACATGAACACTTGTTGATAATTTTTATTAATACACCTGCGCTAGCACTGTCTAAAGGTGTGATCCCCCTGCCTATCTGTTTAAGACCGGAACCAAACCACTGGATATTTAACAAAGACATGAAAAAGTGGCTTTTCAGTCAGCTCTAATCTGACTGCAAGCTTTCTGATTTAGCGCCAGTTCACACAACGAGTATTTGTTGCATGATATACAGGAACATCTTGAGGATTTTGTAGACCCTGTGGGACAAACCTATTTTGGGGGGCCCTGTTCCCAACAGCTTTTAATTTCTGATCCAGTTTCAGCTCTTTCATGACCTCTTTGGCCAGATCAGTGACAGTGCACAGGCATACTTGTCCAAATTGTACTATTGAGGTATCGTGATGTGTTTTTTCAATATTATAACACAGCAGCAGCTCGCTAATATTATTGCAAAAGATCCCTGTGACACCTCCCCTCCATTAATTATATGTGAGGTTGTGTTTTGATATAAAAGAAACCTTTTTAATGGATGGTGCATGAAACATAAACAACATTTCTCTGCAAAATTACTATAATAGACTACCATACATCACCCACATTAAAAATAAATGATAGGAAAACGGTGTTTAAAACAATCTGTTTACAAAATATCCAAGGCCATCTGGGCAAGACTCTGCAAAACAGAGCTGACTCTATCGGGGTGGTAGGGGCTTGAAAGGCTGGACCCATGGCCCAGAGCAACTTTGCACATGCCTTAAAACGTATCTGGCTCTATAAACAACTTTTATCATCATCAACTCTAATAACTTCATGTTCTTGAAAAACATTAATTGCTTGCTATGGAGGATTAGCAGTTCAACGAAAAGAGAGTATAATATAAAATATTATTCATAATCAATTAGATACTTACCTCTGTCATCATTATTCATGTCCTAAACGTGTAATTGGTAAAGCTGTTTTACCGCTTTTGTCGCTGTGTTGTAGGAAGACAGATAGCCAATGTCTGTCTGTGCCCCTGAATGGGGTGTCACAAAGAAGAGGCCATCAATGGCTAATTCTCGAGACTTCTTCTGGCAAAATTAGGAAAAACAGAAGGCCACGAAACCATCAGGTAAGTCAGTTAGAAAGAATAAAGGCCCAAAATGCAAATTTCTCAATTAGAGACCAACATGTATGAAACGGAGAACAAAAATATAAATAGCGAAACTAGCATTACAGCCGTCTCGAGCCAAGAAAAAAAATAGAAGCAACCAAAGGCGAGAAGAAAGCCCAGATTCACTCTGCAGTTTTAACCATATAACGAAATTCTAGAAGTCTGAATTACATGCGTCCTTGTCCTCTGACAGTTAAACACATGGGGTTAATATCTTTCAAGTCCACAGAGTGAAGCAAATGAGTTTCCCAAAGTTCATTCATGCCCTGGTACACTGAGAAATTCCCCAAAAACACAACAGTGAACATCTGGCTAGCGACTATTACTAGAGAGTTTAAAGCACGTGGTGGAAAGTGGAACGGAAGGCTCAAAGTTGTGTAGGTCACCCACCCTAAAAGCTGAATTAGCCAAAACCAATCAATATGAGAACCCCCAGTACCTTCGAAAGCGACACCTAGGTAGATTGTGCTAGCCTCCAAGGACACAGCCCGTGTGGGAAAAAGGAAAATGAACCGATGTTTCTCACCCTTTCCTATGATTTACATTCACAAAAATCAGGTGAGCTAGGAAACCAACAACCCTGTCAGGAAATGACTTACTTTTTTTTTTTAATGTTGGAATTTTATAAAGCAAAATAGCATTTGTTATGTGAAATTCTTCTGCAAACGACAGGAATAATGATTATCGGTTTAATAAATAATATCTCACATGTGAATGCAAACTATACCCCAAATGTGTTCACATAGCCCTAAGCTAGTAGTATAAGGCCCATAGCTGCCTCATGGCATCACACCATTAGTGTCCATGTAAGTGCAGAGACAGGTAATACCTCCTGCATAATGTGAGCCAGAAGGCATTTAGATTAGTGTCATTGTTGGCAGCATTCTTTTCATCAATCAGTATTTCTCTTTGCCCTGATAACGCGTCCGTCTATGTTAATTTATACACATCGGGACTTGTTTTAGGCCGATGAATCTTTGGACCCAGTGGTGAGACACCATAAGACGAGATAACTGATCAATACATTAAACAATATGTCAATAATATTGTCAACATATATCACCACAATATATTTCACTTTAGACATTAGTAAACCTTCGGCGCAACCATGACCTTTCAGTCATGAATAAGCACACCTTACTGGAGTTTTGTGAATTTTATTCCCTATTGATTACAATCTAATAGCAAATGTATTAATCTCAAAACCAAGAAGCAAAAGAGCATAGTCACTATATGGCAATAATGCAAAGATCACAATCATAAGATAGTAATATGAAGATGAATAAATCTAGACGCCTAAATCTCATATAATGTTTAGTTCAGCATAACACCATGTCAGTCACGTCAACTACGTCAGTCAAAGTGAATGCCTCATCTAGCCGCTAATTAGCATTAGCATGTTGGGCTTCATGCAAAACAATTTAGAACATCAATTTGGAAAACATCTAACTAAGGTCGCTTATCAAAAATACACAGCAGTTGGTACCTAGAAAGGAAAGGCAAACAAATGAATTTCCATTAGCAACAGTATAATTACCCTCCTCGAAATAGGTCAGCATACAGGATCAGTCTTTGTCATCAGGACATCAGTTAGATCGCCGTCAGTCTATCTAATCTAAGGGCAGGGGACACTTCCCTCATAAGGAAGAAAGTGTAATGGGGCAGTCTATGGGTGAGGATGGTTTTGTCTAAGTCTCAGATCACCAAATAGAGTGACAGTGTTTCTGGATGCAATCAATATCATTCCCTACCTAATGCTCTCGAGTCTCCTGTGTCATGAGTTTTTATCCCTTTTTCGAAATACATTCCCCCAAAATTCTATTGGACAGTCACTACACCCCACTATCTGTAACCTATCAAATTATACATTAAATAATGCATTTGTCATTCTATGATATTTCATAACATTTTGATTGGTCTTCATAATTGACGTTTTTCGTAGGTGGCACATCCGGGGTTACCTCATTTTCTGGCACACACTTCGGGTCAAGAGTTCTCTTTTCCGCGATTTAATGTCCTTGAAAGAGTCCATGTTTGTTGCAAAGTCCATAATTTTATACTAAAACTGCTAGCATGCGGATGAGAAAAATTAGCATTGTTGCAAATAAGCGAAGAAAAGAACAATTGCTGGGTCATGGCCTTTTGCAAGTCAGCACACTGGAGAAACAGAAAAAATACGATTTAATATGAGAGCTACACAGCTAGTTTTCGACTCACGCTAACTTAAGACGTATGGATTCTAATAAAATGCAATCTTTATACGTGATAATGTTTTCAGTTAGTCATAATACAAGCAATTGTTTCTTACAGTCGACATTAGTTTATGCATGTGAAAAATTCTCCACGTTTAAAAGACGTTTCAATGAATAATATTATTAATTCAGCATTGTTAAATATAAGCATTTCACATCTAAAATAGGTAATGTTTAAACTACGCTTTCTCAGTCCCTCCTCTGATGACGCTCGTCATCACACAATCTTTCTCTCTGATTTTAATTTTTCACCTTGCGCATAATACGCATTTCAACTTCTTGCCCTTTATGTGAGCTTTCCCATATTTCATTGAACATTTTCTGTCTTTCACTTTCTTCATTTCTTCTGGTTCTTTTAGTCCAATTTCTTTTTACTTTGTCATTGATTTTGCATACCCCCCATAATCCTAATAGACAAATTAAAACAATTAATAGATCCATCATAATTTTTGCAAGTACCCCATTCCAAATGTTGGTAAACCAGCTTCCCACTCGGGCAATTCCTTTCCCAAATTTCTCCCAAACACCAAGGCCCTCATTCTGACCTTGGTGGTCGGCGGAGAGGCGGCGGTCGGACCGCGAACAGACCGGCGGTATTAAAAATGGCATTCTGACCGCGGCGGTCACCGCCGCGACCGACCGCCACTTCCCCACTCCGACAGCCACGGCGGTCATGACCGACGGGCTGGAGTCTGCGCACTCCGGTCCGGCGGTCGACCCAAGACCGCCAACGGTATCATGACCCTGCTTACCGCCGCGGTTTCTGGCGTTCGGGAACCGCCATGCGAACCATGGCGGTAGGCACTATCGGGGCCAGGGAATTCCTTCCCTGGCACTGATAGGGGTCTCCCCCACCCCCCACTGCCCCCCGAGTCCTCCCCCCACACCCTCCACCCCCCTGCCACCCCCCAGAGGTGGTACGAACCCCCTCCCCACCCCCACCCCGACATGCACATACACGCACCCCGACATGCACACACCCCCAACATGCACATATACACACCCCCTACACACACACATACACAACGGGGACACATACCCGCACACATACATGCCGACATGCGCACCCGCCGAACTACACACATTGCCCATAGGCACAGCAGCACTCCCCGCCCGCATGCACGCACTCACACACCCCCTCTACACACTCACACGCACACCCCCATGCACGCACACATCACACAACACCCCCCCACCCCCTCCCCTCACGGACGATCAACTTACCTTGTGCGTTGGTCCTCCGGGAGGTGACAGGAGCCATGGGGAGGTGACCGCCAACAGAAGACCGCCAACAGAAGACCGCCACACAGAAATGTGGGTCGTAATTCTGTGGGCGGTGTTCTGCTGGCGTGGCGGTGGAGGTTGACCAGTCTCCACTTTCCCGCCGACCGCCAGTGTGGCTGCTGGCGGTTTTCCGGCGGAACGCTCCCAGCGGTCAGAATGCGCACAGCGGCATACCGCCGCGGTCGGCGGTCTTCACCGCGGCGGTAACTTGGCGGTCTTGCGAAAAGACCGCCAAGGTCAGAATGACCCCCCAAGTTCTTTCAGATCCTTCAAATCTGTACTATCTCTGGTAAGGTTAGTAAGCATGTTTCTAATTTTCTTACTGTTACCTGGAATAAATGAGCAACAATGACGCTCATTAAGCATTTTGCAAACACCTCCACTCTTTGCTAAAAGAACGTCTAAAGCAAGCCGATTTTGAAGAGTCATAGCTCTTTCTGCAGCAAGTTCAGTATCCATCAGGAGTATAGCTCCTGTAAAATTTGTCAGCATGTTATCCACAATAGTAGACAACTTTTGAATTTTCATAGAATTCAAGATAACCCCTACTGATGGGAGTATGGCTCCAAATATATCACCAATGACAGCCGCCACTGATTCTCGTTTTTGTCTAGGATGTTGTAATTCAGACGTTTTAGGTATTTGTTTTAAGTCATCGATCTGGTATATCTTTGGAAATACTATTCCCAAATAACATGTCCCATACCATCTCTTAGGGAGACGGTAATATGCATTCAGTCCACAAATATAATAGATTCCAGGGATTGCTGGATCTTGTCCATTTAACATAAAGGTCCATTTACTCTGAAACAAAAACACATGCCTACATTCACTCGTACCCACAAACAAATTGTCTTGATCGGAGTTTGGTCTATATATACAGAGCCTACCTACGTGTAATGCATCTATAGCTAATTTGCCTTGTGTTTTGATTGCAGTATAAGCATAATCATTTGCATAAGTACGTTTTTCTAGGCCTTTTTCTAACCTTTCTTTCAGTGCTTTGCGTCTATCATCTGTGTGATCTAAAAAGCTTTTCTCTACAGGAGATAATAAGCAAGTCAAATTATTGCGATGTGCATAAGCAGTTCCAAACGTAAGTGTTGGCTCAAAGAATCCTCTAACTATTTTAATATCATGTTCTTTAGCTAATTTATTTAGGAATTCAATCACAGGCACAAAAGAAAACACAACATCCAAATTTGAATAAAAGTATTGCACATGCTCTTGATTATAGAATCTTGTTAATAGCAAGCTGCAACTAATTCCATAAGTAAGAGGGAGGCTATGATAAGTGACTCCCTCCTGCACAGACGAAGGAATTTTTAGTACACACATAACAATCTTTTGCATCCATAGTTTCCACATACTCATTTAATAAGTGATAGAAGACATTAGTAGAAAGTTCCCCTTTTGCATTAGTTCCCTCATGCATATGTCTTGCGTCTTGCTCAAATCTCTCCCACGGTGATAGTTTAGTAGTGGTAGTTTCAGGTTTCGAAGTTGCATTAATAGTTTCTTTCTCTCTCCATGGCATTCCTACAATCACTCCCACAATCATTACTGCACATACAACACCTATTATAAGACCTAACCAACCACACACCTTACTTCCTTTGCTACTGTAAGCCATGTTTGTATAGAATCAGAATAGCAGATCAACAATCAACTTGAGAAAAGAAAAAACTCTTTGTGCGTATTTTACAGCGTCTTCACTCACTCCAGGACCCTTTTCGTCAATTCAGGTTAGCAGCTTGTCGTAATCAGGTTTTCCTTAAAGTCAAATCCAGGTTTAGTGTCACTTTCCAGTAGTTTCTAAAGTCTCTTTCTCTTTTCAGCTTTCACGAATTCAATTTTTAGCCGAGTTTTCCCTTTGAATATCTTCAGGTACCGTAGTATTGGCCTGGTACTTCTCGATCAAAACAGAATGCTAAGAATTCTTGTTGCCATTCAGAGGTTGTAGCATATGCCCATTCAGGACCTGTATATCTTCTGTTTGCTATTCTTTTTCTTTTTAGCCTTCGTTCACCTTGTTGTTCTCCTTCACTCAGATCATCTGCTTGTGAAGTATCACTTTCTTCTATTATTGTCTCATTTGATACC
The DNA here is from genome assembly GCF_031143425.1 of Pleurodeles waltl. Classification (NCBI taxonomy): domain Eukaryota; kingdom Metazoa; phylum Chordata; class Amphibia; order Caudata; family Salamandridae; genus Pleurodeles; species Pleurodeles waltl. The sequence continues at coordinate 777,796,978 of NC_090444.1, forward strand.
TCTCTTATTTTAGGATGTGACTTGGCTGGCCAATTATCGCCTCTATGTGTCTTGGTTCGGTGTTTTCCTTCAGGACATTGGACAGCACCCTCCTCTTGTGATATGGTGTTTCCTCGTGACGGACCTGCAACTGGTTCAGGAGACTCTGACACGTTCTGATTAGTATCTACAATTTCTCCTTTTCTTTCGTCTTCTGGTTCTATGCTGAGTTCGGGCTCTAATCCGTATTCGCCTACTTCTGGGAGAACCTCTCCTTGACTTAGTTCTCCTGCTGCCTCAACTGAGATTGGCACTCTGTCACCTCTCTCGAACTCATTGACAGTTTGAGGGACAAGGCTGTTCTCAGTGGGCTCTCCAGTAGTCTCAGTTCCTTCTTGACTGATCTCTGACTCTGAGATTTCTCTTCCTGAAGTTGCTGTACCGGAAACTTCAAGTTCCTCTTCACCAGGACATGTTACCCTTTTTGTGTGACTGGCATGTATCCAGTTGGGAACCCCGGCACACTTCACAGCAGTGGTGGTCGTCAATATTACTTGATATGGCCCCTTCCAACGCGGCTCAAGACACGATTTTCTCACGTGCTTCTTGACAACCACCCAATCTCCAGCTTGCAGAGAGTGACCTGGTTGGCCAATTGGTGGCAACGCGTTAGCTTCCACCTGGTGAGAGAAAGAGCGAATCACGTCAGCCAAACCTTTGCAGTAATCTCATTGCTCTGCCCATGAGGATTTCATGAGGGGACAGTCCCGTTTTCTTATCTGGGGTGTTTCTCATAGACATCAGTACTAGAGGTAAAGCATCTGGCCATTTCATGTTTGTTGCAGCACACATTTTTGCTATTCTTGATTTTAAGGTACCATTCATCTGTTCAACTAGTCCTGATGCTTCAGGGCGATAGCTACAATGCAACTTTTGTTCAATGTTGAGTGCGGCACACAGAAGTTTAATCACCTCATTGTCGAAGTGTCTCTCCCTATCTGATTCTATAGAAACCGGAAACCCGAATCTTGGTATTAATTCTCTGAGTAGTAGTTTTGCAACTGTAAGACTGTCATTCCTACGTGTGGGATATGCCTTAATCCAATGACTGAAAACACACACAATCACCAACACGTACTTCAATCCTCCACAAACAGGCATTTCGATAAAATCCATTTGCATTTTGTTGAATGGACCTCCAGCTCTCCCAATGTGGCTCAAAGTTACCACAGTTCCTTTTCCAGCATTCATCTGTTGACAGATGACACACCTGTGGCAAGTGACTTCTGCGGCATGTCTGAATTTTGGATTGAACCAATCAATCTTAAAGGATCTGATCATGGCGTCTCTTCCTAGATGGGCCTGCACATGGTATAACCGTGCAAACTGCAACAAAAGACTATTTGGCAGAACCAGTTTTCCCTCTTCTGAAACCCACAGATCATCTGCCCTTTGTACGCACTGCATTCTCTGCCAGGAACGTTTTTCTTCTTTGCTAGCACGACTTTGTAATGTCTTTAGCTCATCTAAGGTATCAGCCACTCGTAATGCTAGACTTAAACTCGTGTCGTTTTCAGGTTGTGGTAACAATTCCCACTGCTCCTTAAATGATATACAATTTAATGCACAAAATCTTGCGACCTGATCCGCATAGCTGTTTCCCATTGACACAAAATCTTGTGATCTGGTGTGGGCACTGCACTTTACCACGGCAATTTCAAGAGGTAACTGAATCGCATGTAACAAATCTCTTATTTGTTCACCATTTATCACAGGAGAACCAGAGGAGGTCATGAAACCTCTCTGTGACCAGAGTTGGCCAAAATCATGCACGATTCCAAATCCATATCTGCTGTCAGTATAGATAGTGACTTTCAAATTCACAGCTGCGTGGCATGCTTTTGTAAGAGCTATTAATTCTGCCACCTGTACAGAAAACACTTTCTCGAGCCAGGAGGCTTCGGCGATGCCAGTTATGGTACATACTGCGTAACCGGCTCTCAATGTTCCTGCTGAATCTCTTAGACAGGACCCATCAACAAACATAATGCAATTGTTTTCTTTTAACTGGGTATCCTGTATGTCTGGGCGAGGTTTGGTACAAAGCTCAGTCACCTCAAGACAATCATGCTCAAATTCTTCCCCATCTTTAATTTCTATATTTTCATTGGGAAGTAAGGTTGCCGGGTTCAGCACAGTGCATCTCTTTAGTGTGACATTTGGTGACCCCAGTATAATCGTCTCATATCTAGTGAGTCGTGCATTTGTCTTAGTTCGTGTCAACAGAATTTCAACTGAATGTGGAACCATTACTGTCAGGGGGTATCTCATGACTATGCCTTCACATTGTGAAAGGCTTTGACCAACTGCTGGAACTGCTCACAAACAACCCGATAAGGCTGCTGCGACAGGATCCAAAGTAGCTGAAAAATATGCTACAGGGCGATTTGCATCTCCGTGGAACTGTGTTAAAACAGACAAAGAACAAGCATCACGTTCATGACAGAACAACAGAAAAGGTTTTTCATAATCAGGCATTCCTAATGCTGGTGCCCTGCACATGCATTCCTTCAATTCTAGAAATGATTCAAGCTCCTCTTTTGTCAAAGTGATTGTGTATGGTTCATACTTGACTTCTTTTCCCGTCAATTTTATTAAAGGTTTTGAGATGATCGAGAAGTTGGGTATCGACTGGCGACAGTAGCCCACCATTCCCAAAAACATCCTGACATCTCTTTTTGTTGTTGGGGGATTCATCTGCAAAACAGCTGTTATTCTCTCTTTTAATATTCTTCGGGACCCTTTCTCAATCAGATGTCCCAAGTATTTCACTTCTTTTTGACAGTATTGCAACTTTCTGGGTGACACCTTGTGTCCATTCTTTCCCAGATGATTCAACAATGCAATGGTATCATATTTACAACTGTCTCTGGTTTTAGATGCAATCAGCAAATCATCAATGTACTGCACAAGAGTCGAATTAAAAGGCAGCACAAGAGGTTCCAAATCCTTTTTCAATATCTGATTGAAGATGGATGGTGACTCAGAAAACCCCTGAGGAATTCTGCACCAACTGTACACCTTATCCAGGAATTTGAAACTGAACAAAAATTGACTGTCTTCATGAAGAGGTATTGAGAAAAATGCTTGTGATAGGTCTACTACAGTAAACCATTCAGCATCACAAGGAACCTGGAACATTATTACTGCTGGATTAGGTACCACAGGGCAGCATTTTATCACAATGTTGTTTATTTTTCTCAAATCCTGCACAATTCGAACCTTCCCACAGGGCTTCTCCAAACCCATAATGGGAGAGTTGCACGGACTGCTCAAAACTTCTTTCAGGACTCCCTGTCTGAGAAAATCTGCAATTATTTGTGACACCTCAATAAGGACGTCCTGAGTCATGTGGTATTGTGGCACTTGTGGGAACACTGCATTCGGCTTTATCTGAACCTTGACTGGTTCTACTCCCTTTATCAACCCTACTTCTTTCCCAGTCAAATCCCACACTTTCTCTGTTACGGTCCCTTGTAAATCAACAGGTAGATCGATCAAAGTATGCATTGGGAATAAAGTAATCAAAGGGCAGTCTTCATTTGTCTCCCCTCCTTCCTCTATGCATTGGCTTTCATCTCCCTCATCGTCACTGTTTGTTTGCACTTCTATTTCCTCATTGGAACAGGTAATCGAACATTTTGTCTTACATAATAAGTCCCTTCCTAATAAGGATACTGGGCTTGAATCACATACAACAAATCTATGCAGGCCTTGGAAATTACCAATTTCAACCTGCACCGGATCAGTAATCGGATTAGTCAGGTACTGGTTTGCCACACCAACCACTCGTATAGTACGCCCTGAGAGAGGTAATCTCGGGACTTCTGCACTTCGAACTGTAGAGCGTGTAGCTCCTGTGTCGACCAAAAATGAAACCTTATAGCCCATTACTTTTCCCTCTACATATGGGCCTCTCTGATCTGCAAGTGCTGCAAGCATGCACTCTTCACTGTCTGAGCTGTCATCTGACCAATCCTCATTCATGCCACCTTCACCTCGTAATGGGAATTGTTGCATAGTGTTGTTTTGGTTGGTTACCTGGCCAGTGACCTGCTGAGGAAGCATCACCTGTTGCTGTCCCATCGGAGCCATGGGTAATTGCATTTGCTGTCTAGGCCCCATAGGAATCTGCTGCTGCACTGGTTGCATTGATACTGACTGAAAACGCGGCATTTGCATCTGCGGCATGGGTTGTACCCCTGGCATTTGTACCAAATTATTCTGAAAATTCGGGTTTTGATGTCTCATTTTTGGACCTCGTGGATTTTGTAATGTACCGACATTAATGCTTTGCTGAACTGCACTATCCTGGACCATATTCAGACAATCCCGTTTCCAATGCCCCATGCCCCGCACGCGTGACATGGTGACATCTTTTTCATTCCCTGACCGTCGTTTTGAATAACAATATTATTCATGTCCGAACCACGGTTTACAAACCCTCGACCTCTGCCTCTCGGCTGTGCCTGAAACACACCATTCATTTGCGGTTGTTGCTGTATCATTTGCTGAACTCCATTCCCCTGCATTCCAGCTTGTGCAGCCCTTATCTGCATCACCATCACTTTCTCCTTCAACTTTTTCTGCTTCAACTCAATCTCATCACTACAGTATTTCGCATACTGTAACACTTCATCAATCGGTTTAGCTTGCCAACAAATCAAATGATTCTTAATCATCTCGCTAACCTCCGGCCTCAGCCCTTCGACGAACCTAAACACAAGATGATTCATGTCCTTCGGTTCGATAGTCTCAGTACCACTGTAATGTTTGAACGCTTTTAATAATCTCTCGTAATACGCATGTATTGACTCCTTAACCTCTTGAGAGGTCCGGTCGATTTTCTGCCAATCGGTCACCTTCGGCGACACCTTTTGTTTCAAGAACTCAATTACTTTATGATAATATTTCATCACCTCTTCTGAAGGTGCTCCAGTCACCTTATCTCTTGCCGGCTCCTTCGTGGGCCAATCTACCCCTCTCTTGCACTCGAGCCACAAATCTGGCGGAACAATAATCTCAAACAAAGTATTCAAGTCTTCCCAGAGACACTTTGCAAGCTTCACAAACCTATCCGTCTGTTGATACCACTCGATTGGCTTTTCTCTTAACCTAGGATAATCATTCGTAAAGGATAAAATGTCTCCCCTAGCACCTGCACTAAAACACAACCAGCTGTCTCTCTCATAGGTAAGATTTTTACTGAATCTAGATTAGGTGTGGTCCCAAATTTATTAGACCCTGGGCTATCTCCTTTTCCCTTATCTCTTTTCTTTGCCCATCGGCCTTCCCATTTCTCTAATGCCCCCCAAATTTGTGCACTTTGCAACAGTTCTCTCAGGTGTGCCTTCATCCTGCAGATCTCATGTGTTCAAAATCTTTGGAGTCAAAATCCAATCTGTAGCTTCTTTTCAAGTGTTTAGTGTTTCCGATATTGATATTGTATTTGTCTGCCAAATTCGCTAATCTCTGATGTACTTTGCCTACCTCTTTGGTAATCTTGGGGCATAAGTACCTCAATTCTGCCTCAGTGTATGATTCCAACCTATTTACTCCCATTGTTCATTCCACTAACTCGGCAGCTTCTGCTCCTTGTCGTACAAAATTCAAGTATTCATCTTGTGTTTCTTTCTCAGGATCAGCTGTGGTCACTGTAGTCTTTTGTGGGGTACAAGTTTTCTCTAACCACTCATTTAGCTGTTGTACTGTAAAACCCTGCAGTGAAATGTTCCCTGCATGTATCATTGGAGAGTGTGAGGTATTCGTACTCATAGTTTGGGGAGTTAAGACTCCCAACCCTGCTTGACGCATCGCTTCGAGAGGTGCCCCTACTGGACTAAGGTCCATCAAGGGTCTCAGTGGCACATTTACCGTTTCCACAGGGGCCATTATCTGTGGAATTCTCATAGGCCCTCCTCTTATCGCTTCCTGAGTTATAGCTCCCTGATCACACGTCCCTGTCTTACCTTGCGCATACAATGGCACTGGGGGACCAACAGTAATAGGTAACGATATAGCGGCAGGTGTCTGACCTGAACTCAGACTTCTTGGAGCTGCAACACCATAGGTCTGCTCCAGTGTACCCGGTACAGGTACTAATGGTGGTCCTGCTACAGGGTTATACCCAGGTATCAGCTGTGGCGGTTGAGATACCAGCTTCGGGGTCGATTCAATCTGTATTAACTTTGGCTTTGTGTATATCGGGTCTGGCGGCACTATCAAGTTTGTAGTAGTCTCAAGCACTGGGACATCAGGGTAAATTCTTTTTATCTGCGGTGGAGGCTGCAACTGTATCGGCAAGTCTGGTGCAGTGGGTACACTGACACCATTCTGTATCGAGGCTGTATCTCTAGTCTGTACCGTATCAGTAACTCCCTTCTCCTGCGTCTGGTTCCCAGGATCCAAGCTAGTGCTTGGAGCACTGTCACTCACCGCATACGGTGCCGGACGATCATGTAACAATCTATCCATAAATTCCTCATCATCTGAATCATCTTCCTCTTCCCAGGACCTTTTATTTTCTTTAGTTTTACCTGAATCTTTGTCGGTTTTGCAGGAGGCTTTCTTTCCCTGTGTCTCTTCTCCCTGTGTTATTGCTGGGAATAACTTCAACCCATCTACAATTCCCCGTCTCCACATTTTGCTCTCATTGTCCCATCTAGCTTCTGCATAGGATTTTTCTGCCCTTCTCAGTCTTCTCTGAAACCTTTCTTGTCTATGTTTAAGAGCCATCAAGTCCCAGATCGCCAAAGCCTCGTATTGTGCCGGTCTCGGAGGTGGTTTCTGCGTACTTAGCATCCACCTCAAATTTTCTAGCACCTTTGGATTAAATGTCCCATGTTCTGGGAACGCTAGACAGCCCTCTTTCTCTGTTAATTTGCGCTATTGTTTCATCCATAAACAAGGTGCAACACCCTTTTCTTCCATAACTGTATAAGCTGGAGTACCCTCAGGTGGTGTAGGCTCCCCATCGGTTGCGACAATATATACATCTCCCTTTAAAGCGCTTTTGAATGCCTTGACAAAATTCATTTTTGCAATTCTTTATTTCGTATTTAATCAGAAATGGCTTAGTTCCCAGGACTCTCTTCACCTGCCCTTTCTCAACCTATTGCCTCTCACGGACGGCAGCCAATCCGTGCGCGACCCCTCTCGGCATCTGACCTATCTCAGCGCGGCACCACTGACGTCACACTCACACACACTGCAGCTGACAAAGTCTTGCGGCTCGTCTACTCTTCACTGACCCCTTACAACTCATACAAACTAATGCGAATTATTGCAAGCACCTTAAAATGACAACACAAATTTGTTGGTTTACTACAGGTAGGGTAACACATTCGCTTCAGAACTTTACAGAGATTTCACTTGAAGCCTCGGCCGCTACTCTCTCCTTCTCAGTTCCCACATACGCAAGCAGAATTCGACCTGCAAATCCTACTCTCGACTTGTCAATGACTCCTTCTAGTGCACTTTAGAATTTGTAAAATCTCCATCGAAGGTTTCACACATACATCATAACTCAAACTTGACTTGTCAACCACGCCCGATTGACCTATTAAACCGCACAGATTACAACATAAACCACATTTATCATCATACTCCGAAGTCTTAGACCTCAACAGGTCCGTACATAACAACCAACCACGTGGATAATTTTGAGCAACAAGCGCTACATTCACATGAAGTATGCCAACTTCCCTACTCTCATACTGTGGAGTGCACCCACTCCTGCTAAACAACACTTAATTTGGCCTAATTACACGCAAATTTTTCACAACCATCTGCAAGATGCATAAGCTTAAGCAAGCACAAAGACCCTAACCACACATACTATGGTGCCGAGAACATTCCCAACTCATTTAGGCAGGCTCCGAGATCCCGGGAAAGCCATGGCGAACCTAGCAACCCAATATCTCTACAAATTGCATTATCACAGAAAAACAAATTAAACAATGAAACTCCGTCCTAGGGCCCCCAAGGGCCTAACCGTCGCTCTGCTACCAGAACTGATAACGCGTCCGTCTATGTTAATTTATACACATCGGGGCTCGTTTTAGGCCGATGAATCTTTGGACCCCGTGGTGAGACACCATATGACGAGATAACTGATCAATACATTAAACAATATGTCAATAATATTGTCAACATATATCACCACAATATATTTCACTTTAGACATTAGTAAACCTTCGGCGCAACCATGACCTTTCAGTCATGAATAACCACACCTTACTGGAGTTTTGTGAATTTTATTCCCTATTGATTACAATCTAATAGCAAATGTATTAATCTCAAAACCAAGAAGCAAAAGAGCATAGTCACTATATGGCAATAATGCAAAGATCACAATCATAAGATAGTAATATGAAGATGAATAAATCTAGATGCCTAAATCTCATATAATGTTTAGTTCAGCATAACACCACGTCAGTCACGTCAACTACGTCAGTCAAAGTGAATGCCTCATCTAGCCGCTAATTAGCATTAGCATGTTGGGCTTCATGCAAAACAATTTAGAACATCAATTTGGAAAACATCTAACTAAGGTCGCTTATCAAAAATACACAGCAGTTGGTACCTAGAAAGGAAAGGTAAACAAATGAATTTCCATTAGCAACAGTATAATTACCCTCCTCGAAATAGGTCAGCATACAGGATCAGTCTTTGTCATCAGGACATCAGTTAGATCGCCGTCAGTCTATCTAATCTAAGGGCAGGGGACACTTCCCTCATAAGGAAGAAAGTGTAATGGGGCAGTCTATGGGTGAGGATGGTTTTGTCTAAGTCTCAGATCACCAAATAGAGTGACAGTGTTTCTGGATGCAATCAATATCATTCCCTACCTAATGCTCTCAAGTCTCCTGTGTCATGAGTTTTTATCCCTTTTTCGAAATACATTCCCCCAAAATTCTATTGGACAGTCACTACACCCCACTATCTGTAACCTATCAAATTATACATTAAGTAATGCATTTGTCATTCTATGATATTTCATAACATTTTGGTTGGTCTTCATAATTGACGTTTTTCATAGGTGGCACATCCGGGGTTACCTCATTTTCTGGCACACACTTCGGGTCAAGAGATCTCTTTTCCGCGATTTAATGTCCTTGAAAGAGTCCATGTTTGTTGCAAAGTCCATAATTTTATACTAAAGCTGCTAGCATGCGGATGAGAAAAATTAACATTGTTGCAAATAAGCTAAGAAAAGAACAATTGCTGGGTCATGGCCTTTTGCAAGTCAGCACACTGGAGAAACAGAAAAAATATGATTTAATATGAGAGCTACACAGCTAGTTTTCGACTCACGCTAACTTAAGACGTATGGATTCTAATAAAATGCAATCTTTATACGTGATAATGTTTTCAGTTAGTCATAATACAAGCAATTGTTTCTTAGAGTCGACATTAGTTTATGCATGTGAAAAATTCTCCACGTTTAAAAGACATTTCAATGAATAATATTATTAATTCAGCATTGTTAAATATAAGCATTTCACATCTAAAATAGGTAATGTTTAAACTACGCTCTCTCAGCCCATACCAAGATATGAAGGCTCTTGATTCCTTTTTGCCCTTCAGAACAGTATGGAGAAGATGGGGAGTTATTCATGTGAAACTGTACTTGCCAAACAAACCTGAAAACAATGCTTCTATTAGAAATGTTAGGAAGTGCGAACGTAACAGACCTTTGTTCATGGATGTCAATTAACTGAAATGCCAGAGGTAGCGCAAGTGACATCACACGCCCTTTCACCTCCGTTTTTACTTACAAACATACATATACACAAATTTACACTTATATACACTCCTTTTCTCACATAAACACACTCTCACCTGCAAGCATGCACACAGCATACATTTAAATGTAATTTTACTTTCCTCAGCTGCAATGAAAAAGCATATTCAAGCTAGGAGTACTCCATTTTTATTACACTAATAATGAATTTAACAAGAGCGGGATGTGTCAGGATCTCAGGCCCGATTCGATTACAAGCTATTACTTTACTAACTTCTATGGACCAGCCGCTTCAAATTTCTTGGATGTGCTGTATCCTGAATTGAATCAGTCTCTTTACATTAAATATAGGTTGTGTGTGTTGCCCCTAAGAGGTTACTTGGTCCGCACGCCTAGGCTGGCGGCAGGACTTGAGTACTTTGACTGCACTCCTGAGAACGTAGGTAAGGTTTATTGTTTAGTTACTTAAAACCATAAACAAAGTAAAAAGAAGCAAACACTTTTAAAATGCATTTGTGATATTGCTAAATCATCATAAGAGGGTTATGGGCATTCTCCATTCATTTGGATGGGGAGATAGACAATGTGGTCCACTTCACCCTGTTTTGTAAAAAATATGATATGGCAAGGCGCAGGTGGCTCGACCCTCTTTTTAAGTCTAACGGAGGAAATTGCACTAAAACTGCACTACCACTTTGTACAAGACCGGACTATATCAGTGAACACATCTTGATAGCCTCATATATATGGGACGCTTGGCCCAGCTTGAGGGAGCTGCCAACTAAACTAGGGCTGATCGAACTGTTAACGCGTCCCACCTCTAATAATTTAACTTACACGGGGACGCGTTTTAGGCCAGTTAAACTTTTGGCCCTGATTGGAGACACATTAAAATGAGATATCTATTTAACATTTCTATCAATAGATCAATAACCTCATCAATATTCACAATAACGATTAATCAAATTAATGACATTTATAAGAATCGAAACACACCATGACCTTTCAGCCATGAATAACCACACAAATTTAGTAAGATATATGATATTTATTCCCCATTTGTTACACTCTACTAGCAAGTTTATTAGTCTCAATACAAGAAAACACATCAACAATTTGACAATATGGCAACTTGAATAAGACTTTATCAAAGCAAAGATCATGAACATTAGAACAAAGCATGACGTCAACATGAATCAACTTTAGCAGAGTATCATTAACATATTATTCAACAAAGCAAAGATTCAGTCATTTGTCTATTTGCATCCATTTAGTGAATTCCTTAACTAACCTCTAATATACCCTTAGAACCCGCCGTAGCGGGCTCTACCGGCTATTAAAGGCCCGCTCCCGAGTTAAATGCCCGAGCCGAAGGCGAGGGCATTTAACAAGGGAAAGGGCCTTTAATAGCCGGTAGAGCCAGCTACGGCGGGTTCTAAGGCTATTAGAACATTCTACCACTCAGGGCAGAATGTTCTCTTAAAAAAAACAAATTGCTCACGGAGCCCGAGGCTTTGTTCACAGCTGCTGCTGTGAACAAAGCCCATTGGAATGTTGGCGCTGTGGGCTTTTACCGGCCAGTAAAAGCCCGCAGCACTCCATTGTTTTCAATGGAGCTGCCAACTTCCAATGTTCTAATTAGCATCAGCATGTTGGGCTTCATGCAAAACAATTTAGTAACACAAATTTTGAAAACATCTAACTATGGTCTCTATCAAAAGAGCAGTAGGTACCTAGAAAGAAAAGGCAAGCAGACAATTACAATTTCATTATCATATACTGTAGTTACCCTCCGTAATGGGTCAGCCTCCGTAATGGGTCAGCATACAGAGTCAGTCTTCGTCCTCAGGACCTCAGTCGATTCGCCAGGACAGAACAGCAAAGTCTCAGCAAAGTAAGGCAATAGGGATTCTTCCCTCATAAGGAGGTGAAGCAAGTATCGGGCAAGGCAAGAAAGGTGAGGATGGTTTAAAGTACCAGAACGGCAAAGTCTTAAGCAAAATATCAGAGTAACAGCAAGAATGTCCCTATAATGGCTTCAGGAAAATGGCATAGAATGGCTAAGTAATAGCACGTAATGGCTGATTTTTCCTTGTGACACCTCGTTAAATTGAATCCGGCGAACAAGCTTCTATTTTCCAATTGGGCAATATTTGGTGCATCATTATCTCTGTCCAATGATCCATCGATCACCTTACTAGAGTTTTCACTTAAGTCAGTTCTCATGTAGTTTATTGGCTCGTGTAATTGACGTTTTCAACGGGTAGAATGTCAGGTAGGAAACGTTAAACTCGTTGCTCCAGTTAGTAGTTCCATTGTCTTTACCAGTTTAGGCGACCTTGCACCTGTTGCGAATTACACTGTTGCATTCAGCAAGAATGTCTCCTTGAGCAAGTCGGGTCTCATGAGAAAGAATTTACTACGGTTACACACACATCTCTAGCTTCTGGAAAAGTACAGTTACATGTCCTTCAGGAAGACAGCACATCGCACGTTAGAAAAATGCATTTAATATGAGACCAGGCAGCTAGGCCCAGACCCTTGCTAACTAAGGCCTAGTGATTAATTTAGTAAAACCTTAACATACAACTCTTACTGCTAATACAAAATCACACATTAATACATTATTAATTCATCATTAGTCAATTTAATTAATCATCGTATACATTGGTGGCCACTCCCCGTGGGCACATTTCAAACGTGTACATTAATATTAGCCTATCACATTTTCTAAGCAGCTTCAGTACACATTATTTTGCAAGCAGTTCATTTTAATATTAATTATAAAAGCTACACTCCAACAGAACCAACAGACCCATAAAATCCATTAGGCCCTAGTCGCCATCTGAGAGATACAGGGTTCTCCTCTACATAAATGAGACACACATACCACCTCTTTTAATACCATAAGGTAACAAAATCACTGCTGCTAATACTAACTACTATGAACACTTGTACTTTTCTCCTGAAGCCCCTTTGTATAGGTTGGTATTGATGGGGAATGTTTCATCTCCGAGATATATAAGGGGGTTGCACCTGTAAATTATTTAACTGTATATGTGCATGTGGTTCCTTTATGAGTAATGGACATGTCCGGATGAGGCTGATCTTTGTTTTTAAGTTCTTAAGTTTTTAAGAAATGAATAACGATTTTCTGAAATTACGTTTTTATGCTGCATGCATTGGTTTTTATATATTGTAAGGCTTGTAGCTGAAACAATTGTATTAAATACATTACATTAATAATGAATAATGTATTGTTATTCACTTTTTGTGTAATTAAAAAGCTGACAGAAAACAATGAGAGTGAAGCCTCAACGGACATCCATTAGGTGGAGCTGTACTGTGTTCTTGGCACTGAACTTGCCACCTTTGAGGCTAGGGGTCCCAAAGGCAGTGCCAGGGATCGCAAAGGGCAAGTCAGGGGTCGCAGCTGTGACCCCTGGTGACTGCTAAATGACGTCCATGCCTTTGTTATATTTGAATTCAGAAAGGATGGAACTAGACAATGCCAGTCTTAAAGAAGCCTATTGCACCCACAACTGCCCTCAACATTTATCAAAGAATGAAGTTACCTGAGCAGAAGAGATGTGTCAGTTTTGCCCCCTTGTTAGCTTTCCTAAAATGCAGTCAAAAATCTGATGCTAATCATGATGTCTGGGTTTTATGTTTAGCTTACATTAAATGAACTATTCACTCAATCCATCCAGTCCAAAAACATGAACTATGTCATCATGCATTAACTCTTACTATGCATGTTAGCATAATCAATCATTTGGAAAAGTGTGCCTGCTCATGACTTGTTGATCCCTAGTAAATTATCATTGATCACAAGTTAAATTGCGAAATTGAGAAGGATACAAAAGTTCAAATCTCTCTTCTTCCTCTTGTCATTTTGACTAGCACAACAGGATTAAAGCAACTGAGCACAGAAGTCGATGAAGAGTACATCTACACATTGTACGTTCCTTCTAAATAGGTGCGTAGTCGGAATAAGATTGACTCATTACTTGCAGATGTTTACGTATTCCTCTGATCTGTGTCGTAGGCACATGTACTCACATTGTCACATTGTAAAGTGACCCCAAAGCAGTTGACAAACAATTAGACTCACCATCACAGCATTGCAGGAATCTTCAAGAACCATCTCTCTCTCTCTCTCATCCCTACAATTAGATGGGAATCTCTGGGAAAAAGTGTGGGCTAAAGTCTGGTGAAAAGTTGTACTAGGATACTTTACTTGCACATGGCCAAGTGCTGATGAATGCATTCCTTTTTGCAGCATAAACCTGATTCCTTGCTTTTAGGAAACAGGGGACAAAATGCATTATTTACTGGTTGCAAAAACTGGTTGCAATTTGTGACTAATAGTTTGTAACCAGTAAAGAATTGTAATAACCAGCCTATGTACTAATAGGTTGCCCTAGAACACTGCCTACTCCTGAACAAACTTTTTTAACACTCACAAAGTGGTAGGTTCACTAAATTGGTAGGATGCTAAGGGGGGCACATATGTTTGGCAAATGGGATACCCCTGAAACTCGGGAGCTATAACTTTTCAATTATTTGAAACCTAATATCATTTTCACAACATTGATACTTTGCATAGAGAATCAGTATTTGAAAGGGACACTTACAACAAGACCTTTTAAATCCCTACTAGATATGGGGTCACATTCCATTTTAGGAGTCAGTAAAGAGTTCCTACAATTGGATGAGTACAAACAGCATTTTTGCAGACGCGAACTCTGAATCGAAGTGTTTGAGTCAGTGAAACTGTTTTGTACCTATAGCCCACAATATCTTAATATTATAATACTGAATGATCTTAGGAGGTGCCATACAGCATCCATAAGAGCATGGAATGCCTGAAAGGTGTTCAGGATTCTTCGTCAAAGGCCTACTGGTGTGTTTGAGCTTCCATAGAAGCTGACATGGTTCATTTTCTTAGGGGCCATAGCCCTAGCAGTAAACCTTTTACAGCATTAAACTTCTTTCTACTTCCAAACAGTGCCTCATATTTCTTTTAATTGAATAGGTTTTGCAGAACCTCAGTGATACCCATTCAAATGTGCTGATAATCTTGTGAAGAGGCCTGAATGCCAGAATGGAAGAAGGGACTAGTAATACCAGTTCCCAGGTAATGCATCTCTTATTATATCTGTTAGACCTGACATTCTCGGAGTGGGATTCCTTCAAACGTTTTCCTTCACCCTTCCTGTTTGCTAAATTCATTTTTGTGTCTTTAGAACTCTATACACTTTACTACTGTTAACCAGTGCTAAAGTGCTTATGCTCTTTTCTTCAAATATGAAAAACATCAAACTGGCACATATAATTTACTTGTAAGTTCCAAGTGAATGGTACTATCAGTATCAGGGCCTGTAAATTAAATGCTACTAGTGGGCAGCAGGACTCATTGTACCACCTACCAAAAGTAGCACTGTTAAACATGTCTCAGGTCTGCCACTGCAGCCTGTAGTGCAGTTTTAATATTCCATTTCAACATGGCAAAAAAAAACGTTTTAGCAAAACAAAAAGATGATGGACGGAGTACTGGAACATTTCAAACACTCCTGGAACATTTCAAACACTCACCCGCAGTCACGGATCTGGTTTAAATAAACATTTTGGCAGCTATAAACCTACCTTTTTAATACTTATAAGACATCCCTAAGGGAGGCCCCAAAGGTCTGTAGGGCAATGTGTATTGTATTTAAAAAGTAGGACATGTGTCTCCACCGATCTTACTTATATGTCCATGTAGTGAAAAACTCTTAAAGTTGTTGTTCATTGTTGTAAGGTATACCGATCCCATTGACTAACACTGGGTTACCTTATTACATTTAATAGATGCTATGCTTAATAAGAGATATGCTGTAGTAGTGAGAGGAATTTGCGGAGTTGCACTCCGCAGAATTTCATGGAGTCACTGAAAAACTCTGTGGGATTCCATAGAGTTCTGCTGTGCAGCAGAGTTACTGTCCTATTTCCGAACCTCAGTTTTTGTGAACAAGTAGGCAAACTTCAAAGGAAAGTCTCTGTTGTTCACAAGATCCTATGTTGCCCATGCTTGGCCCCATACACTCACCGGGGGGTTGGAGATTGCATTGTATAAGGACAGGCACAGCCCATTCAGGTGTAAGTGTCAGCTCCTCCCTCCACTCTAGCCCAGGAGACTCATCAGGATATGCAGGCTACACCCCAGTTCCCTTTCTGTCACTGTCTAGAGGGAAATCACAACAGCCCAACTGTCATTCTGACCCAGACATGGAATACACAAGCAGGCAGAGGCACAGAATGGTTTAAGCTAGAAAATGCCCACTTTCTAAAAGTGGCTTTTTTAAACTGACAATCTAAAAACCAACTTTGCCAAAAGATGTATTTTTAAATTATGAGTTCAGAGACCCCAAACTCTCTATCTCAATCTTCTCCCAATGGGAAACTGCACTTAAAGGATAGTCAAAGGCAGTCCCCATGTTAACCTATGAGAGAGATAGGCCTTGCAACAGTGAAAACCGAATTTAGCAGTATTTCACTGTCAGGACATGTAAACCATATCAGTACTAGTTATACCTTTAACATACACTGCACCCTGACCATGGGGCCAGCTAGGGCCTACCCTAGGAGTGCCTTACATGTAATAAAAGGGACAGTTTGGGCCTGGCAAGTGGGTACACTTTACTGGTCGAATTGGCAGTGCAAGACTGCACTCACAGTCATTGCAGTGGCAGGTCTAAGACATGTTTACAGAGCTACTCATGTGGTGGCACAATGAGGGCTGCAGGCCCACTAGTAGAATTTGATTTACAGGCCTTGGACACACAGAGTGCACATTACTAGGGACTGATTAGTAAATCAAATATGACAATCATGGATAAACCAACCAATAATACAATGTACATAGGGAGCACTTGCACTGTAGCACTGATCAGCAGTGCACAGAGACAGTAAACCAGCAAAAACAGTCCAGCATACCATTAAAGCAGAAGGTCAAAAGGCAAAAAGACAGGGGAAACATCACAAGATGCCAGGTCTAACAACACTCAAATGAATTGTAATTTAAAATCCTTTTAATGGTGATGTAACATTTTAAGTTCCCATTTTGAAATGCCACTTTTAGAAAGTTGGCATTTTCTTGTCCCAACCAACTGTGCCTTTTGACAGTGTTCTGGATCAAATAACTATGAATGGCTCTGCTGTTGGATCTTGTGTATTAGTCCCAGAGAATGACACAAGCCTCCTTGAAACTGCCCAGCTGACCTGCTGCACTGTATCTGCCTAGACCTGTTTGAAATTTTTACATAACATCAAAGACCCCCTAGGGATCACTTACAATCAGAAATAATTCCAACAATCATATTAACAAATGCAGCACTTAGGAGAACATCCTTTTAGACAAAATATATACTTTAAGTGATCCCTAAGGGGTCTTTGTTGTTTTGTAAAAATGTCTACCCAGACCCCTTGGGCTTTCTTGGGTTACCCTCTGTGGCTAGTAAGATAGACCTGTCTGAACCCTGCAGCTGACCTCTGCTGGAGCGAGGCCTGATCCTTAAGAGGTGCCCATCAGGTCTTGGTGTTTTGGCTGGCATCAGTGGAAACACCTCTAAGAGTAAAAGATAAACATTCTGAGTTTTGGGCTCCTTGCGACTGCAAAAGGGCCATTCATGCTGAGTCTCTGCTGCCCACAATGACCTTCAAATCAAAGCTCTAGTGAGACCTATTCTTTGTTCTGACTACGGGCATCTGCAAGGACCGCCAACACAAGACTTGCACTTCAGGCTAGAGCAACAACAACCTGCGACAACCCCCAACAGGAAGCTCCAGTGATGACCAGATCTTGGCGCCATAGCAACAACCGTCCATTACCCTCAACCTGCTCTTCCTGCCGAAAACCTCCTCCTCGCGGTCTCCTCCAACACGACTGGAACTCTATGTGTCGGACTTGAAAAGGTTACTTTTCAGTGGGACTAACCTGGTACTTGTATCCAACATGCACTCCATAGAGTCTGCCTGAACTTGTGACTTTCCTCCAGTCTAGCGCGACCAGAGTCTGCCAGTGACGCTTTGCACTTTCAGGTGTGTTACTTACCTAAAGCTTTGAAATTGAATATCTCTGGTTCAGTGATTAGATATTTGTTGTTTTTGTCTCATTTTATTTGTTACAATTCTACTCTATTTTTCTGAATTGGTGGGGAATTTTTCTTCTGTTTTGATTTCATTTTATTACTGTTTTTGTACTGTATAAATAATTTACACATTGCGCCTAAGTTAGTCTGAATGCTTTTCGTGCCAAGCTAGTAAGGGATAAGCACAGGTTAATTTAGCGCTATGTTATGTGGGAGATAGGACTTACAGTAGTGAAAAACAAACTTAGCAGTTTTTCACTACCAGGCAGGTAAAACATAAAGGTAGAGGTTCAACTTTTTTAAAGACAATGCACCCTGCCCTAAGGGCGGTTTAGGGCCTACCCAAAGGGTGACATTTAAGTAATAAAAAGGGAGCCTTAGGCCTGCCAGGAGGTTTATTTTTCCAGGTTGAATTGGCAGTTTAAAACTGCACACAGGGTGCAATAGCAGGTCTGACACATTTTAAAAGGCTTCTTAAGTAGGTAGCACAACAAGTGTTGCAGGCCCACTAATAGCATTTACTTACAGGCCTTTGGTACATGGTGTACGTAAAGAAGTGAGCACAATCATTGTAGGACTGGTTAGCAGTGGTAAAGTGCAAAGAATCTTAAAGCCAACAAAAACTAGTTTCAGCAAACAGTAGAGGAAGTAAGTATGAATTCTGGGGAAACACTAGTCAATTTTATCTTGAGCCTCCAGTTCACCCTTTGTCCACTCCCATTGGTCTTCCTGACTGTAGTAGGCCTTCTGATATTTGAATGTCCTCCTACACTAGATGTTCATTTTGCTCCAGTTGGTTCTCTGGGCCCTAGTCCCCTCATCTCCTGATCTTCATGGCCCTCTTAGCAGTGATTACTGTTCTCCCGGTAATTACCTTTTCATCCACCTCGTCCTTCTTGCTTTGGTCCTCCAAGTGCCCTTTGTTGTGGTCCCCTTCGTGATCCTAGCATTTGTGTGCTTATCTTGGTCACCTGGCCATACTGGCTATTGTGAACCCGTGTCCTGCTCTTCATAGTCCTCTTCCATCTGGTCCTGATGCTCCTGGCCTTAGTCCTTCTGCTCCTTGTTCTCATGATTCTCCAATAACTCGTCTTGGACCACCACTGACCATCATAGCTTTTCCTAGTTCTGATGGTTCAAGACTTCCTGGTTCCTGACTTCATGGCCCTGTTCTCTCTTGTCATCATTTCCATGCACTGCTGCCCCCACAATCTTGTTTCTCATATTTCATAGGCTCCCTGTTCTAGCCATTGTTATCCTTCTCACCCTAATCTTGATCCCTTTGACCTCCTGGTTCTTCTCCCTAGTTTATCTAGTCCCACTGATTCTGCTCCTATCCTATCCATGGAGTCCTGATGTTTTTAGTTCAGGTACTCCTTTGTCTGATTATCTGCTGCTGGTCCCACTTGCCTAGATTTCTCTAACCCTCCTAGACTCCCTGTTCTCCAATCCCATCCTAGTCCTACTAGTCCTCCTGGACCCCTAGCTTGCCTGTCAGACCTTGTTGTTGTCCATCTGACCCTGGTCCCCCTCTATCATACTCGTCCCAATAATAGTCCTCTTGGGACTTTTATTCTTTGTTCTTTTCTCCCTTGGCCTGGTCCTTCTTCTCCCATGTTATGTTGTGGGTCACCCTGGCCCCTGTAGTCATTGTCATGCTGGTTTAGGGTCCTCCTGATTGTGACCCTTATGGACTTTCTGATTGTGGTCCCACTAGACCTTTCTATTCCTTCCTGTCTTACTGATACACTATCAGAGGACTTTGTAGTCATGCTAGTCCTAATCATTTTGGGTTGCTGTCTTCCTGGTACTTCTGCTTCATGACATTTGGTGCTCCTTGATCTAGTGCCTATAGTACTTATCTGCTTTTTTTTCTTCCTTCCTTCCATTGTTCTCCTGGTACAAGTCTTGTGGGGTCTAGCCACCTTGGTCTGTTACTCCTAGCTCTGGTCTTTGTTATTCCTCTGTTATTGGTTTATGATGTGAGACCCTCCTATCCATCCTCGTCTTACTGGTGCAGGGCCTTCTGCTCCTCCTATCCCAGGTCCTTCTGTTTCTTTAGACCCTGTTCCATTGGGTCCTAATCCCCCTTTTCACATCTTTCGGGTCCAGAAGATTCTTCCCACCCTTGTCCTGGTATCCCTTTTCCTGTTTCTCCTATTCTGTTTACTCCTGGTCAACTCTGGTGTTGGTCCCCCTCATACTGGTCCTCTTGGCTCTGGTGTCCTGGCCCTCCTGGTGATCCACCTCCTGTCCAGATCTTCCTACTGATTACCACCCTCATCCTTCCTTCTCCAGGTTCCCTTCATAATGGTTTTAGTCAGGTATAAACTCCAAGTTTGTCACACAGATTTTGTGGGTGTCCAGATTTTCTTTGCTTAAACAAAACTGTCAATGACAGAAATGAGGGTCCAGTTGAGGTTGACTTAGCCCACTTACAGCACTCGTTAGCATGTTAAAAACAAAGCTACTATTACCAAGAAACATTGCTGGGTGACTAAAATGTCAGTGTGGCTGAACTGGTCACTTATGCCATGGGACCAATAAGCCTCTATGCCAGAAACCCACTATTTAGGGTGAATAGTATAAAAAAGTGTGTTTGTTCAGCTAGTACCGGAATAACTAGACACTTCCCTCATATATTACCCAGCTGTTTTGCTTACCTGTCTCTTGCTTCCACGTCCCTTGTTCTGTGGAAGCCCATTACAGCCTTGGATGTAGTTTACCTCCTGCAAGTGCCCAAAACACAGCGCTCTTCAGTACCAAATTCCCCCCCTCTGCATCCCAGATACCACTTATCGCACTGCACCCCCTCTTTGCTAATGCTTGTCCGCTGATTCTGTCTTACCAGATCTGAAATACTATGCTACCACAATCCCCCAAAAAAGAAGCCCAAAACTAAAACAACTGAGGAATTCATTGAAATGACGGAATAAGTGCTCAAATTTATCTCAGGCACTGGTTACTAGTCAAGGCCACTTCTCAGCTTATCACTTTTTTCTCCTCCACGCCTCTTCATATAAGTCCCCACGATATGCAAATCAGCTCTAGTCCTGGTCCAATAGGATCTGTCCACCCCGAACTGCCAAGCCAGGTCCTTTTTGAATCAGAATACAAGTAACCCAAGACTCTGACTGGGCCTCTACAGTTGTGTGCAGCTTGGATCCAGTGGCACAGTTACCATGGGGCCCATGTCCGAACACAGCATTTGCCCATTATGCCTTTGCAATGAGGAATACAAAATTTGATGGATCAAATGCTTGAATTAATTTTGGCCATTGTTAATTAGCTGGGGCCACATACCAGTCCATCTTTTTTTGCTTACCATTCCAACTCAGATTACACCCAGCCATATGCAAATCAGTCCAGTAGGAACACTCCAGCACAAACACCCCAAGCCAGAACTAGAACAAGGCCTTCCATAAAAAGCCAAACAAAAAATACCCAGACCTTAAAAGTCATCAAAGGAGGATGAACATTAAAAAAACCAAAGCATTGTCAGTGAAGAAAACATTTATGTACCATGCATTACAACCATACTATTTATTCTTTGCAGACAGCGATATTGTCCCAGACTGCAGCATAAGAGATCTGTGTGCCATAGCTTGACACTTCTAAAACTGAAGATTGATTCCTACATTTCTTATTTTCGTCTTATATTAACATACATCGTTTATTCACAATTGATTTTACTGTTTTTAATGTGCAAACAATCTAGCCTACTTAATGCAATTACATTTTTGCACACTTTCGTACATTTATATATGCACTTACTTTCAAATACTCCCACCATCATTACAGGATAATAACACCCTGCCATGGACTGGAGTCCAATTTTCTCTCATGGCCTCCCCTCCACACTATGTAGCTGGACGCCAGTCAAATGGTACATGATCTCTACTCTTTAGCCTGTGGGCCAGTTAAACAGTGAACTTTTAGATATTGAGCTAGCCTCTGGCTAAATCACAGGAATGATGTGCAATTTAGCCAGGTGGAGCGTAAGTAGCAGGGATTTTGAACTATTTAGCCTGGGCCAGACAAATAGCCACTTCCAATGGACTAAGAGGTCTCATAGGTTTAGTTTCCAAAACGCATTGATACTCTTATTTATGTATTGCTGGAAACTGTGTGAAGTGGCCCTTGAGACACTTTCAGGCCCAAGATTGGAAGGGATTATACAAGGCATATTTATTTACCTTAACTTGAGACTTAGAACTAGGAAAAGAGAGGCAAAGAATTAGCACACTAAAGCAGCATCGGGCAGTGTTTATTTGCCTAACTATGGTGCAAAATCAAAGGCGTAATAACATTTACAAAACCACTGCATCTATTGGAGAGTGGGCATGCCGGATTCAGGAGCCAAGTGGTTCACTTCTCGAATACTAAGCCTAAAGCTATATATTACGTTATACCAAAAAGAGAGGAGTATGGCACCACATTCAGAACTGGCTAGTGTGTGGTCCTGTGTTTGTGACTCCAGCAACCTAAATTGTCTGAGCCACTTCTTAGACTGTTTTAAAACATTAGACCCTACATAGGCCGTAGTTCAATGTTGGAATAACACCTAGGTGCATCTGTTAATTATTCTGCATTATTGACCATGTGGAAAATTTTAATGTTTCCTAAAAAAGGAGACAGAGTGCTAATACAACAGGGTTTTCGCTAATTTGAGGAGCACAGAATCACAATGCGCACTGTTTGCCTGCTTTCTTTACTCCAGTGAAGTAGGTTCTGAAGCAAAGCTCTGTGAGACCATCCTCAATATATTTGATACGTTGCCATTTTAGATCCTATTAGATTGGAAGTTTATTTCTGACCAGTTGGCCGCCCAAATTCAAAGTTGGCTTCAATAGTTTGGGGGCAACTAAACATGTGAAAGTGTATTTAATTTCCAATTGTGCCATAGCTCAGGCTCCTCTCCGGGGTGCAAGTAAAAAGGCCTACTCCACCACTAATAATCAGCTGTCATTTACCAATTGTACTGTCATGGCTTGGTCTTGGGGGGTTAGAAGCCAATCTTAAAAGGAGTACTACTTTGGAAGTACCTCTATTACACAACAGAGTCTACTAATGAGTAACTTACCAAATCATGTAGAGCATTAGTCAAGAGACACATGGTGCAGGTCTCGGGTACAATAAAGATACCTTTCTAACTTCAGACTTTAATATTTGGGAAGCATTAAATTGAGTATCTGTGTCTCAACATAACTTCCTCATAACTGTCTGATTTAATCAGACTCAACTCCATTTAAAATATAGTTCATACATTCACCCGGTTCAGCCCTAAAGATCAGTTTTCAAACTCACACTTGTCATTATTTCAAATAATTTCATCTCTACAATTCTACTGCCTTAATCTGCTTTTTAATAACTTCTTTGCTATACTAACCTTTAACTCGCAGTATTTCTTCCCCTCAGCAGCCCTGATCTCATTCATTAATTAAACCGCATCTCAAAACAAAACGTGAGACTGAGGGTTCCAGCACACAAAAAGTCACACCAGAAAGTAAAAAGAAAGAGAAACAAAAGACAAGGGGTGGATCTCCCAGGAGTCCAACTAGAGTGGTTATAATTCGAGACACTTTGATAATATTGGAAATCAGTATTCTGATAGATATTCTTCACATTCTTTTCAGGCCTCTAACACTAAGGAGCTGATAGAAGTGGACAGAATGAGTACTACAGAAAGGATGAGTATATCAAGCAGAAAATAAAAACAGGACTTGAGGCTGAGGTTTTCGTAAAGAAAATAGAGAAAGGTGCCAATGGTAAATCTAAACATGCTTTGACAGCTAGGCTATTGAATAGAGGACTGAGTTAGTTGCATAATCTGTGTGGTGTTCATAGATCATAAAATCATCTGTGGGGAGAGATGCTCTTAGGAGTATTTTTGTATGTGCGCAATCATGATGTACCTGGAAAGTTAACAGAAGAAAAAATGTTTGACTTAAGTGCTCACCTGCATCTCTTACAGATTGTTCAAGAGGTCAGAACCCAACTTTATGTAAAGCATTGCAACTCTGCCACCAGCAAAGATAAGGCTATTAAGGTGCTGATGGTGGCTCCCCAAACTGAAAGAGGTACTTTGGGGAAAGATCACAGATAAACATTTTTTGGGCCATCATATAGACCACCCATTCCAGTTCTTGGGGTAGAAGGAAAAATGTGCAGTAATCTTGCTCTCTTGCCTCTTTGAACAAAATACTGGAAGGTGCCTATCAATCCTTATCACATCAAAAAGAACTATGTGGCTGATTCAGTTCAGAAAGTTCCCTTTTGGCACCATGGTGTTTTTGGAGTAGAATCACACATCCTCTGAACTCTGCAAGAACTATACCCAAAAAGACTGCAGTCATGCTGAAATCCTGAGCCCCATTCTGAGAACTACAGGGCTTACTGTATGTCCATCTGTACAGCAGGTACCAGCTATGGACGAACCTGATACTGCAATTCTAACAATACCAACTGTTGTAACCACATTCTTCTTACCACAAAGCATATCAGGATCATTATTAGGCTCAAGTGGAAAAAATCATTCCACTCACGGTGTTAGCGGAATTTAGGTAACTCTGTGCTACTTGTGTAACGCAGAGTTCCTGTGTAATTCCATCGACTGGTACATGGCGGAATTATCTTTCCATTGGCGTTTGCACAAGGCTTTGCTGGTGCACGTGAGGCTCTATTATTGTGCACTTGCGACCGTGAATGAGATTTTCCCACCCGCTACTGCAGCTTCCAGTCACCACGGAGCCTTCCTGTGCTGTTTTGTGAAACCGGCGACCATGAGCAGTCGCATCTCTGCTTCTCAAGTAGATCTTCAAGTTAAGAAGCAGGTAAATCAACTCAAAAATACTTTTTCGAATTAAAATTCTACTCTGATGTACAGTTCAAGTTGTTTTTGGTCCAAAAAGCATTTTTTATTTTACTTTTTTTTCAACAGAAAGTAAATGCCCCAGAGACTGAAACTTCCTCTTCCTGTCCAGAAGCCTCCTCACAGTGCTTTGTCCATTTCCTGGTCACTTTTCATTTGGATTCAAGGTGAAAGGATCACTCTTATTCTGCTGTATGTACTATTGTGTTTTTAAGGACTTTGGGCCCAATTTACATGGTCCTTGCGCCACATTAGTGTAAGGTGCCAGGTATCATGTATGAAAAGGGGGCGTTCCCACGCAGGGAGGCCGCAAAAATGGAACAGTGAAATCTACAAGATTTCACTGTGACATTTTTTCTGTCATTTTTAATGCCTGCTTGGGGCAGGCGTTAAAGTGACAGGCCCATAGTGACCTAAAAGCCTCCCTGGTGCAAAGCATCACAATAGCGTCAGAAATTATGATGCTATTGTGGAAACGAGCACCATGGTGCACCGTATTGTTAATACGGTGCAAACATGGTGTTGTTAGGTGGGGCAGGGGTGGTGCAAGAAAAGTGACACATTGTGACACTCTAGGTTCTCTGAGGAGGAGCTCAGGGTCATGGTGGAGGAAATCGTCCAGGTAGAGCCACAGCTATTTGGATCACAGGTGCAGCAGACGTCCATTGCAAGGAAGATGGAGCTATGGCGCAGAATCGTTGACAGGGTCAACACAGTGGGACAGCATCCAAGAACTAGGGATGACATTAGAAAGAGGTGGAACGACCTACGGGGGAAGGTGCGTTCCGTGGTCTCCAGACACCAGATTGCTGTACAGAGGACTGGCGGTGGACCCCCACCTCCTCCCCCACAACTAACAACATGGGAGGAGCAAGTCTTGGCTATACTGCATCAATCAATCAATCAATCAATGACACTTATAAAGCGCGCTACATACCCGTAGGGTCTCAAGGCGCTGGGGGGGGGGGGTGCCGCTACTGCTCGAATAGCCAGGTCTTCAGCTTCTTCCTGAAGGAGAGGTGGTCTTGGGTCAGGCGCAGGTCGGTCGGGAGGGAGTTCCAGTTCTTGGCGGCCAGGTAGGAGAAGGACCTTCCTCCTGTAGTCGCTCTTCGGATGCGGGGGACGGCGGCGAGGGCGTGGTTGGCTGATCGGAGGTGGCGCGTGGGAGCGTAGAAGTTGACTCGGCTGTTGAGGTAGCTCGGGCCTTGGTCGTGTAGGGCTTTGTGTGCGTGGGTGAGGAGGCGGAAGGTGATTCTCTTGTTGACGGGGAGCCAGTGCAGGTCTCTCAGATGTCCGGAGATGTGGCTGGATCGTGGGATGTCGAGGATGAGTCTGGCTGAGGCGTTCTGGATCCGCTGGAGTCTCTTCTGGAGCTTGGCGGTGGTACCGGCGTAGAGGGCGTTACCGTAGTCCAGTCGGCTGGTGACGAGGGCCTGGGTGACGGTCCTCCTGGTCTCGGTGGGGATCCACCAGAAGATCTTCCGAAGTGTGCGTAGGATGTTGAAGCACGCCGAGGAGATGTTGTTGACCTGCCTGGTCATGGAGAGGGAGGAGTCCAGGATGAAGCCCAGGTTGCGTGCATGGTCTGTCGGTTTGGGTGCGGTGCCCAGGGCGGGAGGCCACCAGGAGTCGTCCCAGGCGGAGGGTGAAGAGCCCAGGATGAGAACCTCCGTCTTGTCCGAGTTCAGTTTCAGGCGGCTGGTCGTCATCCACTCGGCTACCTCTTTCATCCCTTCGTGCAGGTTGGCTCTGGCGGCGGCGGGGTCGTTGGTCAGGGAGAGGATCAGCTGGGTGTCGTCGGCGTAGGAGATTATGCTGAGGTTGTGTTTGCGTACGATGGCCGCGAGGGGGCTCATGTAGACGTTGAAGAGGGTGGGGCTCAGAGATGATCCTTGTGGGACGCCGCAGATGACTTCGGAGGCCTCTGACTTGTACGGTGGTAGGCGGACTCTCTGTGTTCTTCCGTCGAGGAAGGAGATGATCCATTCCAGCGCCTTGTCCTTGATTCCGATGTTGCTGAGGCGCCGTACTAGGGTGCGGTGGCAGACCGTGTCGAATGCCGCGGAGAGGTCTAGGAGGATGAGGGCCGCTGTTTCTCCATTGTCCATCAGGGCTCGGATGTCATCGGTGGCGGCGATGAGGGCGGTCTCGGTGCTGTGGTTGGCTCGGAAGCCGGACTGTGAGGGGTCGAGGGATCCGTTCGTCTCGAGGAAGGCGGCCATCTGCTTGTTGACGGTCTTCTCGATGACTTTGGCTGGAAACGGGAGAAGCGAGATGGGGCGGTGATTCTTGAGGTCGGTGGGGTCCGCTGTTGGTTTCTTGAGTAGAGCGCTGAGTTCGGCGTGTTTCCAGCTCTCGGGGAAGATGGTGGTGTCGAAGGATGTGTTGATGATGTCTCGCAGGTGGGGTGCGATGACAGCGTCGGCCTTGTTGAAGACGTGGTGAGGGCAGGGGTCGGTCGGTGATCCGGAGTGGATGGAGTTCATCGTGCGGATGGTGTCTTGGCATCCTGAGGGCCTCGCAGGAGTAGCAGGAGGACTGGACTCTGGTAAGGCAAATCTTTACTACTATATCCCCCCCACCCTACCTGCATGCCATCACATACTCCCACCCTTACCCTCACACCCATCACCACAACAACCCACAGATACCCCACCAACACAACCCACACACCCCAAAACCAAGCCCTGCGTGTGACACCAATGCACGGGCACCCATCACCCAAGCATGTCCACTACAGAGACTCACTCATGCCCCAAAATCACCAACCACACAAGGACCAAGCCAATAATTCAAGCACTGGAGTACAGGGTCAACCACCCATTGCACACGATGGCACACACACATACTATAATTATGCATTTACACCCCAACAGGACCCCTACCCAACGTCACCGGACAGGAGGTGCCAGACATATCCAGTCCCCCCACAGAAGAGGCCCACAGTGATGACAGCAGCTCTGCACAACTGGCTCAAGATGACCAGTCCGGCCCATCTGGGACCTCGGGACAGTCGGTTCCCCTGACACTGTCACAAGCCACCACAGAGCCTCCCCCCTCAGGAAACACCAGCACAGCACCCACCTAGTGGGCCCATCTCTCTGTCCCCAGGACACGTCAATCAGCAGTGTGTCCACCACTACAGGGAACCCAGGCAAACCCACCAACCCAAGAAAATCAGGGACCTGAGGGCAGTGGCAGTGGGCACACGGTTCAGGGGACAGAGGCACAGGATAACATGGAAACTGGGAGGACTGCTATGCGACGGGGGAGGACAGGCCCAGGGAACCCACTCTCCACGAGGCACTCTCCAACATCATGGGAGCTTACCATCATTCCCAGGAGACGATGGCAACGGTACTGGCCAAGTTTCAGGAGACCCATTGGCTCCAGGAGGAACACTACCTTGGGATCAGGGAGGACTTGAAGTCTATTAACACCACCCTGGTCACCATTGCAGGGGTGCTGGCAGACCTCGCCAACACCAGGAGGGGCACAGTGGCACAACAAGGGGCCTCTGCCACTAGCCTGGATGATGAACAGCCCTCCACCTCTGCCGGCGCTAGTGGACAGGAGGCACTGCCACAGGAACAACAGGACACCAGCACCCCAGCCCCTGCAGATGGAGAACCACCCCGCAAACTGTCCCTGAGATCCAGGAACAAGACAGAGAACATTGCCAAGACCCCCGCCAGGAAATTAGACCCCCTGAATGTCACCATTCTGTCCTACTATGTCACTCTGTCCATCCTTAAACTGCCATTGCTCCACTTCCTATGCCACTTTGGACAATGCACCTGTGAAAAAAATAGACTCGACTCTGCCATGGACATTCCTCCACCATCACCCCAGCCCATTTTACAACCCCCTCCACTTATTAGCACAGGAATAAACACACTTCAATCACAAAACAATCTGGAGTCAGTCTGTGCTTTCACAAATGTGTAATTGCAATAACTATGGAATATAGCAATGTCAATATACTTGTTCACATAACAATGTAACACAGCTGTAGGCCAGCAGTAAACATAGCCGAGGCCACAAAGTGGGACCCAAATCTGTGAAATGGAAAGTCAAAGTGACAAGTCAGGGTCCATACACTAAATGAAAATAACACACTTATGCTAGTTCCAACAATAGAATGAGATGTGGGAAGCAGTGGCATCTTCTTACCTGTGTCTCACTGGCAGTATTGCCTGATGATGTTGTTTCGGTTGTCGATATCCTCTTCTTCTCCCTCCTCTTCTTCACTGTCCACAGGCTCCACAGCTGCCACAAGACCACCATCTGTCCCATCCTCCTGCAGAAAAGGCACCTGGCGTCGCAAAGCCAGGTTGTGCAGCATACAGCAGGCCATGATTATCTGGCGCACCTTCTTCGGTGAGTAGTAGAGGGATCCACCTGTCAGATGGAGGCACCGGAATCTGGCCTTCAGGAGGCCGAAGGTGCATTCGATCACCCTCCTAGTTTGCCCATGTGCCTCATTGTAGCGTTCCTCTGCCCTTGTCCTGGGATTCTTCACTGGGGCCAGTAGCCATGACAGGTTGGGGTAACCAGAGTCACCTGCAAATGTCGAGGGACAACTGTTAGACACACACTAACCCTTAGGGACAACCCCATACCCAGACACCTATGTCAACTGTATTGGGACCTTGACTTCACCTATTAGCCACACACAGTGCCCCTGGAGTTGGCCCATCACAGGAGGGATGCTTCTATTCCTCAAAATGTAAGCGTCATGCACAGAGCCAGAATACTTGGCATTGACATGGGAGATGTACTGGTCTGCCAAACACACAATCTGCACATTCATCAAATGGTAGCTCTTCCGGTTTCTGTACACCTATTCATTTCTGCATGGGGGGACAAATGCCACATGTGTCCCATCAGTGGCACCAATGATGTTGGGGATATGTCCCAGGGCATAGAAGTCACCTTTCACTATGGGCAAATCCTCCACCTGAGGGAAAACTATGTAGCTGCGCATGTGTTTCAGCAGGGCAGATCACACTCTGGACAACACGTTTGAGAACATTGGCTGGGACATCCCTGATTCCATGGCCACTGTTGTTTGAAAAGACCCACTGGCCAGGAAATGGAGTACAGACAGGACCTGCACTAGAGGGGGGATTCCGGTGGGATGGCGGATAGTTGACATCAGGTCCGGCTCTAACTGGGCACACAGTTCCTGGATTGTTGCACGATCAAGCCTGTATGTGACCAGGATGTGTCTCTCTTCCATTGTCGACAGGTCCACCAGGGGTCTGTACACCGGAGGATGCCGCCATCTCATCACCTACCCCAGCGGACGTGCCCTATGGAGGAGAATAGTGAGCAGAGAGTCATCCAACACTGAGGTATCACAATGTTTTATTTTCAGAAACGTAATTAACCCTCAATGTGCCGGTATCTGTCTATATTCCCGGCCTAGATAGGTGTGACGCAGTCAACATCCATCCCAGGTGGCCTCCTGAAATGGCGGCTGCCTGACCTGTAAGGTGGGACAAGGGGATAGGAGGTAACTGCGCTGGCGTTCTACACTGTCGCGGTGGGCAGTCGAAGACCGCTGCGCAATTCAGCATTGGTTAACATTGAGCTCTATGGGTCCCAGGAGCCAATAACGATGTATGCCGGCGGTGACGGTACACACCGCTGCGGACGTGACTGCCATTTTCTGACTGTTCACTCACTTGATACCTGACCTTCAACAGGAGAGGACCTACACTGCAAGTGCTGCTGTGACCTCAGTCTGGAAGCGACATTGGCTCATGTGTCTTGGGAAAGGGCCCCTGCCTTCACTTCTGAGGAGTTGGAGAAACTAGTGGATGGGGTCCTCCCCCAGGTAAAAAACAACTGCATGGTCCTCCAGACAAACAGGTGAGTACACTGTGAGCATGCTGCATGGGCAATGCCTGTTTTGAGTAGTGTGGATGGAAGATACATGGGGGGGGCCTGAGGTCTGCATGTGTGGATGGGGAGTGTATGTGCATCAGGGAAAGGGTGGGAACTGGTGGGCAATGAGTATGATGGTCCAGATGGGTAAGTAATTTCCTTTTCCCCCTGTACCATTCCTCTAGGTCAGCGCCCACCAGAAGAAGGGTATTTGGCGTGCCATCGCCAAGGACGTCCGGACCCTGGGGGTCTACCACAGACGGAGCACCCACTGCCGTAAAAGATGGGAGGACCTGCGTGGTGGAGGCCCAGCTGGGGATGGCCTCCCAACGTGGGAGAGATGCCCGTCGCTCCATGACCTCCCTGAGGTTCCGGATCCTGGCGGTGGTGTATCCGGAGTTGGATGGGTGCTTGAGGGTATCACAGCAGCCACAAGGGGGTGAGTACACTCTCATTCAGCTGACTCAGCACGCATTACGAGTTGTCTGGGTAGGGGAGGTGGGCAGTGGGTTCCCCAAGGCCAGGGTGAAGTTTGTAGGCAAGGTACCTTGTGAGGCAGGCTATGTGGCACCCCAACCCCACCAGTGGTAAGAGCCATCTACATCTAGTCAGGCTCCTGTGTCTTCCAGGTGTGCAGCAATTGGTCTCGTACCCCATGGTCATGTGAAATTTCTAGGAACTGTTAGTGCAAGGCGTAGTGGAGAAGGCTGCTCATGTGTGTTGTGTCTGCCAACGGTAGTGGTGTTGCATGCACTGAACATGTCTTTCTTCTGTCTTTGCCCCCCCTTTTTGTGGTCTCCCTGTTCTTGTGTGCAATAGCATCTTCAGGCGGAGGAGTATTGGCACTGGAGCTGGAGGGAGCTAAAACCTACTTGGCCCTGGAGGGCGAAACAACGGAGTCTGAAGCCACCAGTGGGACGGAGGGCGAGGGGAGCTCCACGGCAGGGACAGGAGAAGACAGCAGTGACAGCTACTCCTCCTCTGATGGGAGCTCCCTTGTGGTGGCGGGCACCTGTGTGCCCACTGCAACAACAGGTACAGCCGCCACCCCTCCCTAGCTGCACCGCCCTCCCAGCAGCCCCTCAGCGTGTGTCCTGTGTCCGCTCACCCAGGAGGGTGGGCATCTCCTTCGCCCCAGGCACCTCAGGCCCTGCCCCAGTCAGCCCTGCTGCCCTCAGTGAGGAGGCTATTGACCTCCCGAGATCCCTCACTGTTGGGCAATCTATCATTGTAAATGCCATCCAGTGTGTCAAGAGACATTTGCAACAAACAAATGCATACCTGGAGGGAATTCATTCTAGGCAGGCAGCCCAACAGAGAGCATTTCAGTCTCTGGCCTCAGCACTGATGGCAGCCATTGTCCCTGTGTCCAGCCTCCCCCCTACAACTTCCTCCACCCAGACCCAATCCCCTGTACCTCCGCCTATCCCAAGCACACCATCAGACCAGCATGCACACTCATCAACACATAGGAGTGGCTCAGGCAAACATAAGCACCACACATCCCACAGGCACTCACACAAGCACCATCCCCTTGCAGACACAGCAACATCCATAGCCTCCACTGTGTCCCCCTGCTCGTCCTCCTCTTCCCTCCCAGTCTCGTCTCCACTCACACCTGCATACACTACATCCTCAGCCACTGCCTCCATCACCAGCATGCCCATCACCACACACCGCTCACGTGCACTCACCACCCCCACTACCAAGCACACATCCCCAGTGTCCTCTCCCAGTGTGTCTTTGAGCCCTCCTCCCAAAGTACACAAACGCAGGCACACGCCCACCCAACAGCCATCCACCTCACAACAGCCTACGGCCCCTGCACCTTTACCCAAATTTAGCAGACGTACACCTTCTACAACCAATACCTCCACTCCCAAACCCTCTCCATCTTCCCGTCCCAGTGTGTCTAAGAAACTCTTCCTGGCTAACATTGACCTCTACCCTACACCTCCCCCCACCGTCCTTCCCCTAGAGCCAGGCTTTCCAGGTCCCAGCCCAGCACCTCAGCCACCAAATCCCCAGGCACAGTGGTGCCAGCAACTGCGGGGTCATCGAGTGCACCACACATAAGGGCTCCCAGCGTGCCATGTAGCGAGGGCAAGGTCATTCCGCCACCTGCCAAGGTGAAAAAGGTGCCCACATACCAGATTGAGAAGCCGAAAGTACCAGCCACCAAGGGCTCACCAAAAACCAAAGGGGATAGTGGTAAGACAACTGCGGCACCATCAAAGCTGGGGAAGGGCCAAAAGCTGAAGAGCAGGTCAGGAGAGGGCATGGTGGCACCGACTGAGGGACAAGTGTCACACTTTCTGTCCACGACCACGCTAACCTGTACGGCGGTGAACACCGCTAGCTGCCCCGCCACCACAACCGCCACATGCACCGTCACCTGCCCCCCCCCGGCACATCTACAGCCTCAGTGACAGTCCCCAGCATCTTCCCCAGTGGGCAGCCGTCCGAGGCTGCAGGAAATGTCCTGCTGTGTCCCTCTGCAGGTGCTGACCCACCGCAGCAACAGACACCGCCGCAAGCACTGCCGCAACAGACACTGCCACAAGCACCGCCGCGACAGACACCACCGCAAGCACCGCCACCGGCCCGCGGCGTCCTCGGACACAGGCACCACAGCTGACATGGCTACCATCCCCAGTGGTCAGTCGTCTGAGGATGGAGGAGAGTTCCTGGACCCTGGGCAGCTTCCATGAGGCATCTCTTCCATCACTGTTTACACCTGCAGGTAGAAGGCGCAGGCGCAGCAGTGTGGGGTATGTTGCTGCCTCCATGGCGTCTCATACTACCTGAACCTCGCAAATCTCATGGCACGCACTCCCAGGTGAGGGAATTGTACCGGCCACACTGCATGTGGAGACCTCTGGGCACAAAGCCCCCTCCAGAACCAGTGGAGAATGACATCCACTACCTCTGTCCTTGGCAGGATGAAGCACTCTGGGCACCAGGCCCCCTCCAGAACCAGTGGAGAATGACATCCACTACCTCTGTCCTTGGCAGGATGAAGCACTCTGGGCAACAGGCCCCCTCCAGAACCAGTGGAGAATGGCATCCACTACCTCTGTCCTTGGCAGGATGAAGCACTCTGGGCACCAGGCCCCCTCCAGAACCAGTGGAGAGATACATCCACTACCTCAGTGCTTGCAGGATGAAGCACTATGGGCACAAAGCCCCCTCCAGAACCAGTGGAGACTGTTATCCACTTGAAAGACTGTGGCTTTGCACTCCCCAGGACCAATCAGTGGGCAAACCACCCACTGTAAAGACTTGAGAGACTGTGGTGTTGCACTCCCCAGGATAAAGCAGTGGGCAACCCACCCACTGGAGAGACTTGGCGACTGTGGCTTTCCACACCCCAGGATGTAGCAGTGGACAAACCACCCACTGGAGAGACTTGAGAGACTGTAGCTTTGCACTCCCCAGGATGCAGCAGTGGGCAAACCACGCACTGTAAAGACTTGAGAGACTGTGGCTTTGCACTCCCCAGGATAAAGCAGTGGGCAACCCACCCACTGGAGAGACTTGAAAGACTGTGGCTTTGCACTCCCCAGGATGCTGCAGTGGGCAACCCACCCACTGGAGAGACTTGAGAGACTGTGGCTTTGCACTCCCCAGGATAAAGCAGTGGGCAAACTACCCACTGGAAAGACTTGTGAGACTGTGGCTTTGCACTCCCCAGGATGCAGCAGTGGGCAAACCACCCACTTGAGAGACTTGAGAGACTGTGGCTTTCCACTCCCCAGGATAAAGCAGTGGGCAAACCACCCAATGGAGAGACTTGAGAGACTGTGGCTTTGCACTCCCCAGGATAAAGCAGTGGGCAACCCACCCACTGGAGAGACTTGGTGACTGTGGCTTTTCACTCCCCAGGATGTAGCAGTGGACAAACCACCCACTGGAGAGACTTGGGAGACTGCAGTTTTGCACTCCCCAGGATGCAGCAGTGGGCAAACCACCCACTGTAAAGACTTGAGAGACTGTGGCTTTGCACTCCCCAGGATAAAGCAGTGGGCAACCCACCTACTGGAGAGAGACTTGAGAGACTGTGGCTTTGCACTCCCCAGGATAAAGCAGTGGGCAGACCACCCACTGGAAAGACTTGTGAGACTGTGGCTTTGCACTCCCCAGGATGCAGCAGTGGGCAAACCACCCACTTGAGAGACTTGAGAGACTGTGGCTTTGCACTCCCCAGGATAAAGCAGTGGGCAAACCACCCACTGGAGAGACTTGAGAGGCTGTGGCTTTGCACTCCCCAGGATACATCAATTGGCATGGAGCCCCCTCGTGCAGCAGTGGCGTTGTGCGTTCATCAGGGTGAGGTGCTCTCCTCTCCCTCACCCTGAGCTGCCTGTATATTTTCGATCTGATGCCCCAGCAGTGTTGTGTGGGCCTCGCCCATGCATTTTGGGCCCAGTGGTCCACAGACAATGATTAGTACACTATCCGGACTTGTGGAGTTGGTGTACATATTTGTATATACTCAATTTTGACTTTTGAATACTGGATTTTTCTTGATTACAATGGTTACAATCATTTCCTTTTGTCCTTGCGTTCTTCCAGGGGGTGGGGGGGTGTATATGTAATGTTGCTGCATGTATTTGTGTGTCTGTTGTTGTGTGTGGTGGTGAGGGTGGGGGTGTTGCGTGTGTGTGCCACTCAGTTTCCTCCCCCTCCCCTGTGTTGTAGGCACAGTACTCACCGTGGTCGCCGCCGCCGTTCGTACTCCTCATAGAAGAGGAGGTAAACCAACATGGGTAACACATGAAGTTCGGGCTCCATGGCGTCCTGGTTCCTCATTGGGTGTCGAGAAGTGAGTGTTTTCCCTTCTGTGTACTGTTTCCGCTGTGCTTTTGATAGCGTTGGTTCCGCCCGAGAAAAGGTGGCATATAGGCCTCTTGTAATAGGGTGGGCGGTACTTTGTCTCCCGCCTGTCTGTTGGCGGTGACCGCCGCGCAGTTTTTTTCTACTGCCACGGCGGTCAGAGTGTTAAAGTGGCTGTCTATGTTGGCGGTTTCCGCCACGGTTGTAATCCCATTGTTTTTCCCACCAGCCTGTTTGCGGTATTACCGCCGCTTTAACACAGACCGCCAGGATTGTAATGAGGGCCCTAGTGTATTATTAATCCCTTTTTTACAGTACTGAAAGCCATTTTCTGTGGACATTGATAGACGTCTATGCAATTCTCATTTTTTTACTTTGTACCAGTTTAATCAGTTTAATGTTCTTGAGGATCATTGTAGTTTATGTATAAACCGTGTTTTTAATATTATAAGCATCTTTTCTATTTGTTCTTGCACTTCCTTATCTCCCAAGGAATTTCTCAAAGTCCTTCGTAATACACCAGCAATTTTTCTTTTGTACATTTTCCCCCAACTCCCTGCCTATCATAAGTCTTCTCTTAGGCCATAAATGCACACTAGCATTCATTTTTTTAAAGATTAGGTGCTTGATTTTCCCGCAACTCCTGCCTGATATAGGCGCACACCAACATTCATTTTGAGGATTATTCAATTTTCCCTGCACTCCCTTCCTGCTGTAGGGGCACACCAGCATTCATTTTTTAAGGATTACCCCATTTTCCCTGTAGCCCCCGCCTGTCATAGATGCACACCAGCATGCATTTGAATGATTATTCCAATTTCCCTGTACCTCCTGCATGCCATAGATGCACACAAGCATTCATTTTTCAATGAGTATTCCATTTCCCCCACCCTGTGCTTGCTATAGGTCAACAACAGCATTCCTTTTAAGGATTATTCAACTTTCCCAGCATCCCCTGCCTGTCATAGGCGCACACCAACATCCATTTTGTAAGGATTATTCATTTTTTCCTGCACCCCTGCCTGCTATAGGCTCACACCTGTGAGAAACTGGCACCCTGTTGCAGGACCACCCCATCCCCACTTTTTGCTTCGTTTCTGGATGCAACTTGGACTGGAGTGCACAGGGATCCTGTCACAGTGACGGTGTTCCTTCCCTAAAATAGCAAAAGTATTGATACGATTGGCAACACCTTTAGCTGCCACTATAAATCCCTAGTAAATTGTACTTTGGTACATAAGGTACTAAGGGTAGGCCCATGAGGGCAGCATCCAAGCTTGTGCCACCCTCAGGGACCATACATCCAAGTGCACTCAGCACTACTATTGCAGGCTCAGTGTCCTGGTGCAATCCTAATATGCAAAACTGACATGCCACACAGTCTGTATGCCCTGTTCACTTCACATTGCATGCAATATAGGTAAGTCACCCTTCTGGCAGGTCTTCCAGCTCTAAGCCAGGGCACACTATACTGCATGTGTGGTTATAGATGCATGAGCAATATGCCGCTACTGGGTCCCTGTCAAAAACTGAGACATAGCATGTGAACAGAGCAGCCATTTTACATGCATGTGCTGAACACTGGTCAGTTGGACTTTCACAGCTACATGATGGCCACTCTGAACCTGGGTTGTTTGGTATCAAACAACTCAGGAAAATAAATCCAAACTGGTACCAGTATTGGATATATTGCAAAATGTACCAAGGGGACACCATGGAGGTAACCCCTGCAAAAGCTAACTACCCTGGCATGGTTGCTGGCCAGTCACAACCAGCCTGCCACCAACAGACAAGATTATGTAACCTTGAGGATAGAGCAATTGCTCTCTGGGTCCAGAAAACAGAGTCCATCCTGGGCAAAGATGTTACAACTCCTCCCCCAGGAATGTTCACAGCACTGCCTATGAGCTTCAAAAGGCTTACCGCCCTTGCAACTCGACCCCTGACCCTACTGCTAGCAGCAGATGGCCGCCCCATTACAACCCCCATTTTTGGTGGGAGCAACGGGGGAAATGCACAAAGGACAGGAGGAGTGGCCACCCTCAGCTTGCACCACCCCTAAGGTGTTGCATGCAAGGTGACCTTTGCATTTCATTTTCCTCCATTTTGCATGGAAGGAAAATAGCCTATCATGGATAGGGAAGTGACCTCTGCTCACAGGAAGTGGTCACATAGTGGGGGTAGCCACCCTAAGGTAGATGACACATTGGTCACTACTAGATACTCCTTTAGATGTCCACTACATGTAGTATTTAGTGGGCACAACTAGACCTGCAGATCAGTATCCAAGGTCACAAGAAGACAAACAACAAAAAAGACCCAAATCTTGGGAACTGCATTCCTGCTGCACAACGATAAAGGTGCCAAACCCTGCCTACAGCAGCCACGACTCGACAATTGCCACTGAGGGGTTGCTCGGATTTGGACAGACTCTAAAAATCCCCCAGAGAACCTACACTTTTCTGAAAAATGACTGAAGATCTCCCTGCAGAGTGAAGGCATCACTCTTTTGCAATAAAGACCCAAAGACCAGTGAAGTCCAGTTCACTGACAAGCTGCTGACCAAGGAACCGGATGCCACAGCCAGACCAAATTTCACCCAACAGACTGTGAGGGCATATTCTGCACGTGTGCCAAGTTTGGTGGCACTGTAATCTCCAGTAGCTGAACCGTGTAATAGCCCAAGGTACTGGTCACTCAACATCGGACACCAAGAAAAAAAGTCCACTCTGGACTCCAAAAGAACCAGGAGGAAGCCCCAATTGAGGGACTCCAAAAACCACCAGAACCACCCACCAGAGTGGCCCTGCTGACCTGCATGTGACCTCTTGCTTCTAAGGGCACCTTTGCGCACAGCTCTTGG
The DNA here is from genome assembly GCF_031143425.1 of Pleurodeles waltl. Classification (NCBI taxonomy): domain Eukaryota; kingdom Metazoa; phylum Chordata; class Amphibia; order Caudata; family Salamandridae; genus Pleurodeles; species Pleurodeles waltl. The sequence continues at coordinate 777,835,356 of NC_090444.1, forward strand.
CTCATCAAACTGCTCTGCACCTGGCCTTCCTGGGCCCTGCACTGGAGTACCAGCTGTGCTCTAAGGGTCCCCCACGCCTTGCAACACCTACAAGAGACCCATTGAACTCACCTTGAAGTCCACCTGTGCATTGCTTTTCCAAATGGTCCACATGCTCCAAGGATTTTTCATCAGCTATTCCCACCAAAGCCTGGGAACTGCCCAAACTCCTTCGACTTGCCCACAGGACTTCTTGATGGCCTCAACCTATGTGCAAAAGGAGACATTGGTGAACACCATGCCTTATTTTATATTTATTTTTAAAATGTTCTCCCATTGATTCCTATGGTACGTAGTTACGCACAAAAACAAGACATTTTCTAATCATAACTTAGAAAGTACTTAAACTATTTTAATGATCTTGGTCGTAAAAATTGTATAAAAATCTGAAGTATTTTTGTAAGTTTGTCCCAAGTGTGTGCCTTTCTTCATTGTGACTGTGAGCACAACAAATGCTTTGCACTTCTCCAAGATTGGCCTAACTGCTCGACCAAGTTACCATAAAAGTGAGAGCATTAGGTGGTCTAGTTTTTACCTCTGTAAACCAATATGTGGTCGCCCAGACTATCTGCACAATACATGGAGAGCCAGCTTTCTTCAACACCAGCATTCATTTTTTAAGGTTTATTCCATTTTCCCCGCACCCCCCATCTGCCATAGGTGCACGCACATACACCCCTTAGATGACCATAAAGTAACAGTTCTGCATGTTGTTATCCTGATTGAAATATTATGGTATGGTGTAAGGAGCTGCAGCCAGAGCCGGCAATAGTTCTTCCTAAAGTAGAAGCAGAACAGGTAGTTGAGATTCCTGCTGAGCAAGATATACCACTTCTTGAACGATTGGATTCCCTAACTCCAGCAAGAAAAAGAAAGAGTACTACCCATCTTCTCCAAGCCCCTCCTCTGATGATATAGACAGGGACTGAACACCAGCTGAATCTGAGATCTGCCACGAAAGACAAGGGAAAATGAAAGTTCCTTAAAGCCTTAGAATTATGAAAAGGGAGGAGGAGGATAAGGCAGTTATTATCATGGAAGCTGGTTCAGAGGACACTGACATTACTCCTCCTATTCAACCTGCTCAGAAGGATGTGGCATTGGTTCCACCACCAGCTTGCAAATTTGTAAGACCCCTCTGAGACCTGCATCCACCACTACCTTAATCTAAATAAGCACTGCAGAGAGGAAATTGTCGACACACCCACCTACCTCCAGTTCTTCATGCAGTGGCAGTGGTATCAGTAGCACACTAAAAAAGTTTTCCTCCCCGGTTTGGGACTTCTTTACGATTAGCCTGCTGACCGATAACATTCCAATATGCTCCATTTGCCACATGAATCTTTGTCTAAGTAAGCATAGTCCACACTATGGTACTGTGGGTCAAACAACCCGAATGAAAAAACATCACAGAATACGGTAGGAGAAGCATCTTAAAAATTGCTGCAGGTGATGCTAGTGATGAGAGAGGGGAGTCAGCTCTGACCATGGTGGGAGGTGATAAGGAAGAACAGAGTGGCAGCTGTATACAAAGGAGCTCTGATTCCAACAGTGCACAAGCAGAATCATCCACATCAGCAACCTTGAAATGGCACAAAACTCAGATAGAGACAACACTGCATACAGTGACTGCTCCAAGATGCACATTGAGTCTACCACCTCCTGGTCCTCTCCGGAAGTCGCGTTTGTCAGTGGCACCACAAAAGGAAAAAATCAGAGCTACTATTACAGGCATGTTTAAGTAGGAGGGACCCCACAAAGGCAACCACACAATGACATGTTCGCACAACGGGGAGCTGGCTTTAAAATGTTAGCGCTGGACTTTCTCCCTTTTTCTTTTGTGGAATGAGTGGGATCTTTAGAATTTGTGGCAGTGATCTGGCTGAAATGAAGATTCCCAGTCAGACCTATTTTGCAAGAATTGTTGTTGTAGTGCTCCATCATGACGTGCTGGAATTGGCTGGACAAGCTTTGCAGCAGAGTGTTGTTCACACTATCCACCTGATGAAAGATATGTGGACCAGTTGTCAAGCAACTGATTGCATGTGTATTACTGTGTATCTCTTTTGCGGGGGTTAGGCAACAGCTATCTGCAGGTATCAGTGCAGAAGAAACATTAAAGGACATTTAGCAACATGCAACAGTAGTGATGTTCGTCTTTGAGAATTCTCATACAGCTGCAAACATCTTAGAAGACTTTAACATTTAACAGCAAGGTATTTGAAAGGCTGCAACCCAGAGGTCTTGGAATTGAATTTTTTGCGACTGACAATGGCAGTAATATAGTCTAGGCCTTAGCAGATGGTGGATATTCTAGGGTCCTGTGTTTGGCACATTGTTTCAACTTGATTGTGCAGGACTTTCCCAAAAAAGAAGGCATTGTCAGCAATATACTGATCACCTGCAAAAGAATTTGCATTCATTTCAGTCATTCTTTTAAAGCCCAGAAGCAGTTGAGGATTATTCAGTGTGCTAATAGAATAAAAGCCTTCCTATAGGAGGTGCCAACACATTGGAACTCGACTGACTACATGTTGCGACATCTGCTTGAGCAGTACAGATCAATCATAGACTATGGCGCTCATTACGAATTTGGCGGTCTTTTGGTAAGACTGTGGCGGTGGCAGCCGCCAAAAGACCGCCAGTGTTGGCGGTATCCCGCCCACCATACTAAGAGTCCATAAAGTATCCCGCAGAAAAATAGCTACAAATCTGACACCACCATGACAAAGGGCAGGAAAGAGGCAGTTGCACCACCATTATCGCCACGCCAACAACCTTCGACTCACCAGATTACGAGCCACAAATCAGCACAGCAGTCCTTCCATGGTGGAAAACCATTGGTGCTTCGAACTGCCATAATCAGAACTCACTCCTGTCAGAGCACAACACCACACTGGACAGTTCAAATACCCCACACCTGACACACATACACACACCTACTCACTGCATTATATAATACCCCCCCCACACACACACCCACAATCCTTTGCAACCAGAAAAACACACACTGACAGTGAGGAGCACACAAACGGAGGACACAGAACTGTTATACCATAGCTACCATCACACTTCACATGCATCACACACTACATAACTGCACTAGCAACACAATACACACATCACCACTGCACACAAACACCACATACAACCAGCGCACACAGCAAAACACCCCCTACCCCACCAACCACCCGACACTGCACCCTTGCACACAACACGCACCACCACCCCCAACAACCATCATGTAATGCCAAAAGCACCCACGCTTCACAGATGATGAGCTGAGGGTCATGGTTGATGAAATCGTCAGGGTAGAGCCACAACTGTTTGGTGCACAGGTCCAGCAAGCCAGGAAAATAGAGTTATGGCAGAGAATTGTCGACAGTATCAACTCAGTGGGCAACCATTCATTCACAAGGAAGGACAGGGAGAGGTGGAACGACCTCTGGGGGAAGGTGCGTTCTGTGGTATCACAACACCAAATAGCTCTTCACAAGACTCGCGGTGCCCCCCTGGCCCCCAGAGTTCGCATCGTGGGAGAAAAAGGTCTTGGCAATCATGCATCCTGAAGGCCTGACTGGAATATCGGGAGGACTGGAGTCTGGTAAGAAACCATCACTCCCCTGGCACTAAGTACACCTGTCCAGCATACCACTCACCACCCTATCACTCCCCAAGTCCACCCATCTACCACTCCACCTCACACCCAATCACCTAATACTCCTCGCCTGCATGCCACACCATCACCCTGAAACAATGCCCACACAGTCCCACCCAAGTGCACAGATAGCACTGCCAAGACCAATCACTACAACTCCCACAAATCACCTGTTCATGCACATCAAAATCTGCTAACAGCACTGCACAGTACAACTCCTGCATGTACAAGCATTACACTACCCACACCAACTGGATGCTTAGAATGAGGACCAACTCATGGCAATGACAGCAATGCAATCCCCATGCCCCAACATTCAATGTAATGTGTCATCTCGCTCACAATCCACTATCCAAAAACAATGCCTGCAGTGCTGCATCTGTTCATTGCCATAACTGGGAAGCAAGTTAAGCCACCAGACAAACAGACAACCAATCACATCTTTACCAGATAACTATCTTCCAATCCTTTCACAGGTACCCAGCCACTGGCACCATGGAGATGATGCCAGAGACTGCCAGCCCTCCCAGGATGAAGGCCCCAGTGACGAGTATGCCTCAGGATGCCTTGACAGTGGAAACTTACCTTGCCCATCAGGCACATCTAGTCAGTCCACCATTCCCAGCCTCACCTTGCCCACATCCAACCCCCCCCCATGGTGTAAATTACAGCACAGCCAACCCCTCTTTCCCAAACCTGTGTCACAAGGACTAGTCATTCAGTTGGGTGCCCCAAAGTACAGGGACCAGAGTCTAGCCCACAAACACAAGACAATGAAGGTCCTGGTAAAGTTGGGAGTGGGCACAAGGTGCCTGTGGCACAGGCACATGGGAGCATGGGAGGGCACCTGTGGGCCAGAGGGCGGGGCAGCCAAGGCACCCGACTGACCAGGAGGCCATCTCCCAAGTCCTGGGAGCATACCAGCAATCCCAGAACAAGATGGGCCAAATTCTCACCATCTTGGGGGAAAACCAAAGACTGCAGAGGAGAATGCCATCTGGAGGTCATTGAGCAATGCAGGCACTCAGTGCTTCCATGGTCATCATTGCATGGGTGCTCAGTGGCCTCCTCAATATTCTGCATCCCACCTCCACCCACCAGCAGGCCCCTTCCACTGGCTCCCCCCTTATCGGAGTCATCCATGTCAGTGCTAATCAGTGGACTGGAGGCCCTGCCAGTGGACCTGCAGGCCACTGACACCCCTCCTTCTGTAGCTGAGGAGGCACCCCATAAACGTGGTCGTCCATCCAGGAATCCAGCTGGAGCAGAAGCCAAGACCAATACCACTTCCAGGAAGTGAACCTCTCTTGAACATTCTCCCTTGTGTGCCGCTGACACACTCTGTTGTCTGTTCAATATCATCTCTCACCTTTTCTGATGGCCCTTGGATACTGGACCTGTACTACTTACAACCATCGACTCCAATGAAAGCTAGGCCATCTATTCCAATGAAAACATCCACTATGACCATACTCAACTGTAGGACAATATTTGCACAATAAACACTTTAGAGCACAGCATATGCATTTGAGTCTTTATTGTATGATGTGGAAATGCGAGCAAACTGAAATGTTATGTGTAGTAAAACCCATCAACCTACAGTCAGTGCAAATCACAGTAGAGGGAGGCATCCACTTCAGGGAACATAGGACACCAGAGATGTCAAATTAGACTTCTCAAAGAGAGTTGGCAGTCCAGCCACAAAAGAGAGAAGATCCAGTTATTCAAGCTGTGAAAAGGACAACACCGGGGCACAAATCAGGATGTGAGCCATGGTGCCACCCTATGCACATATGCGGTAATTTGTAACTTGTGCTTTGCCAATGAAACCGGGCATAACACATTACACCTTAACATCAAGAAACACAAGAATGACATAACCAAAAACCTGTAGCTGACAACTGGAATGGGCTCAACACAACACCTCCAACTGTTAGCATACCCACATTGCCATGAAAGGCTCAGGCAACAGTTAGGATTTGAAACGAAACGCTGTACAGAACCCATAGCTTGACTTACATCCGGACAGGAGATTACATGACACATAGCACACTACAGGACTGTCCCCAGTAGATGTCAAATTAGCAACCTGCATATGATACTAAAGGCAGTGTTTAAACAACTGACAATGCTCCTGACATAAATTCAGTTGTCTATCATCACCCACATATGGTCAGTGTCAAATCAACACCCCCACTGATATACCTGGCCAGGAGGGGCTGTTTACTGAATCCACATGCAAATATCTCACCTGCTACATTAAACACACAACATACCTGTATGTCATTGGAAGTACTGATTGATCAGCTCCGTCCTAGACTCTGCTGCCCCATCATCATCTGCCTCCTCATCACTGTCCATGTGTCCATCACCATCCACTAGTACAGCAGCCATCAACTCATCTGCCAGTAATGGGGTTTGATGTCAGAGGGCCTGATTGTGGAGCATACAGCAGGCAACAATGATCTGGCAAATCTTTTGGGGACTGTAGAGGAGAGCTCCTCCTGAGACATGGAGACACCAAAATCTTGCCTTGAAGTCGGAAAAAAGTTATTTCCATCACATGCCTCGTCCTGCTGTGGGCCTCATTGTAACATGTCTCGGCATCCGTAGTAGGGTACCTCACTATTGTCAACAGCCAGGAAAGGTTAGGATATCCTGAGTCTCCTGTATGAAAAAAAGGCAGGACCAGTTGGAAAACAAAGACAGGCACAGAGAAGGTAGTGTTGACAGGTGAAACAAGAGAGACACATATCCACACTGATACCTACCAATGAGCCATTTGTGTGCGACATTGCTGTTCCTCAATATGTAGGCATCATGGACAGATCACAGGAACTTGGCAGTGACTTGGAAGATTTACTGGTCCGCCAAACACACCACCTGCACATGGAGTGAAAGTTTTTCCAATTACAATAGACGTGTTAGCTGACCCTTAGAGGAACCACAGTAATATGGGTGCCATCAATTGTACCACTCATGTGAGGGATGTGTCTCATCTCAAAGAAGTCAGCCTTTACAGTGGGAAAATCCGAGTGTTGGGGGAACCTGATGTAACTGTCCAGGTGTTTTAGGAAAGCTGACAGTACGTCCTACAACACGATGCTGAACATGGGCTGTGACATCCCTGCAGCCAAGTCCACTGTGACCTGAAAGGACCCTGTGACAAGGAAGTGCAGCACTGACAATACTAGGACCATGGGAGGGGTGGCATAGGGATTGCGAATGGCAGGCAGTAGATCAGGTTCCAATTGAGTACAGAGCTACATGATGGTGACACGATTCAGAAAATAGGTGTGCACGATGTGTCTCTCTTCCAAGGTGGTGAGGTTGCCTGATGGACGGTACACAGGTGCATTTCTCCTTACCCTCATTACATGGTATCTAGGATGAAGAAGAGAAAATGTAGTGTGTGTTGGGCACTATCAACATGTTAGCAGGCCAATTTCGTGTGGCACACACTAAACAATGCAAAAATGTCTGAACAGGTGACAGTTACTTTGTTGTGTGTGCAGGACTGCCATTAATGCCATGACCGCTGCCCATTGATGGCCCTGTACATTGTAAGTGCCACCCAATACATGTGTTATGTTCCATGTCATGTGCACATATGTGTCCTGAACAGAACATGCCTGTAAATATGGTAGTGATCTAGGGTGCAACACCACCTACAGGGCAGTATGTAGAGCAAATGCACTTCAGGTGATATCTGTGTTGAATGTCACATGTATGTGCCCATACATGATGTATATACATGGGCCAGTGCTGAAATATAGACATTTTACTCTCATGACGCACTTACATTTTATGGAAAATCCTATTACCTGTAAAAAAAATGGCAGCCGTCTGTCATGCAGCACAGGACAGTTGGAAGTGATGCAAGTCTGCCGTCGTATGCTGTCATGGCGGTAGGCGGTCACAACCATTGTGCAACTTCTCATTGGTTGACATTGCTGCCTATGTGGGATGAGGGCCAGTGAGGATTATTGGCGGCGGTAACGGTCCTGTACGAGGCGGCCATGACCGCGATTTTCTGCTGCCTGGCTCACTTGACTCCTGACAATCTTGCAAGCAAGACCTCCACTCCGTGATCTGCTTTGTACTGTCCCTGGGAGCCATCATGCCACGTCCTGCAGGTGGTAGGGCCCCAGCCTTCACTCAGGAGGAGTTGGAGAAACTTGTGGAAGTGTGTCCTACCCCTGTATGAACAGCTGTATGGGGCACTAGAGGAGCAGGTGAGGCCAATTCCATTGTCCTTTGTGATAGGGGTAGGTGTAAGGCTGTAATCTGTTGCCAAGCTGCATTGGGAGTGGATGTTTGCAGGGGTCATGGAGTAAATGTGATTGTGGCATGTAGGCACATTTGTGTGGGCATCTGATGTGTATAATGTATGTAGTAGACTGCTGCTGATGAGGTGCCACTCAACATTACTTTTCCTTCTGTCTGTGTCACCTATACAGGTCAGCTACCTTCAGAAAAAGGGGACCTGGCGTGTCATTGCCAAGCAAGTACGCACCCTGAGGGTCCATAGCCAGTGGACCACCCACTGCAGAAAGGGGCGGGAGGACCTGAGACGCTGGGCCCGGAAGACTTCAAAGGCCCTGCTGGGGATGTCCTCCCAATGTGGGAGGGGTTCCCATCAGACCCTGAACCCGGTAATGGCCCACATATTGGCTGTGGCCTACCCTGAGGTGGATGGGCTCTTGCAGGCAGCACAGTAGGCACAAGGGGCTAAGTACAGGTTCTCACATTGCACATGACAGGCCTGGTTTGGGATGGGGTGGCTTACTTGTGGGCAGATGTGCATGTGATCAGTGGTAGATGCACATCAACAATGGGTATTAGTCACCCTGGCAGTCTCTGAAATCGATTATGTGTGCGAATACAATCCTGTCAGTGTATATATCCAATTTATATAATCAATGGTTGGGTGAGTGTGGACACCCTACGCATTGTGTCAGAACAGCTTTTTCTGTCTGCATCAGTGTACCTGTTATGTAAGTGCTATCACATCATTATTTGTCTCCTACAACAACTGAGGCAATCTCTATTTTGTACAGTCACTGGAATGGACTGATTGTGGGGGTGGCATCAGGGGTCCACTACATGTATGGTCTCAATGAGAAAGGAATTTGTACATTGTAGCTTAGAATGCTGCCATATGTTGACTTAAGAGTGTAGGAAATGTGTAAGGAAACAACCATAGCATTCTGCTACATGTGAATTCATGTGGACAAATAGCACAGCAATATATGTTATTGAAGCTATTATTCGGTGGACTTGCCTTTCCAACAATGGTATGGTACATAGATGTGTTGGGTACCCTGGGAGGTTCATGGAGTGTAATCATAATATTTACACACCATGTATGACATCTCCTTGGAAACTACTTAGCTGCTTTGCAGTGTTTCAGCCTTGACCAATTCACTTAGTCAAATTGTTCCCACCATATCAGTTATATAGCCTTGCATCTTGATTTACCTAACGTGTTTTTGCAGAAATTATGTGTTACTGTCATGGCCTGCCATGTTATATTTGATGAGATGTACATGTTGATCTGTGTAAATGATAGGTAGGTATTGACCCTTTTGTACCCTATCTTTCTCTCTCTCCCTCCATTCCTCTCCTTCTGTCTTTGTGTGCATCAGCATCATCAGTTGAAGGAGAATAGGCGCCGGCGAGTGGGGAAACAGCAGTCCATGGGACCCAGGAGGATGATACCAGCAGAGCCCAGGGGACCAGTGGGACAAAGGGCGAGGGGAGTGCCACAGGGAAGACTAGATCATCTACATCATCTTTGGATTCCTCCGCTGATGGGCACTCCTTGGTGGTGGTGGACCCATCTGGGACCAGCCCAGCACCATCCTTGTGCACCACCCCCCTTACCAGCACAGCCCTCTGTGTTACTCCCCACACAGTTGCCCGTTCCTGCTCACCCAGGAGGGTAGATGTCTCCTTCGCTGCAGGCACCTCTGCCCCTGCCTCAGTCAGCCCTGCTGCTATTAATGAGGAGACTATAGACCTCTTGAGGTCCATTTCTGAGGGTCAGACCACCCTTGTGAATGCTATCCAGGGACTGGCAGTTCAGGTACGACAGAGCAATAGCTACCTGGAAGGCATTCATGGTGTCCTGTCTGGCCTACAGAGATCGTTACAGGCTCTCACCTCCTTGCTGATGGCAACCAGTGTCCCTTTGTCTTCCGTTGCCCCTTCAGCTACCTCAGTACAATCCCATTCCCTTCTCCCCACACCCATCCAGAGCACACAGTCAGACCGCCATTCATCCACCTCAACAGGCACGGTTCGCAGTGACAAACACAAGCACCACAAAATACACCACCGGCAAGCACAGAGAGAACACCCACCTGCCCACACAACAACATCCACTTCCTACACTGACCCCCACACCACTCCTCCTTCACAGACACTATACCCCTCACACATGCTGCCACTACACCAACACTCCCTGATCCAGCCACAAGTCCCATCATACCCCCAGTCTCCACACTTCTTGACCCGCTTACATCCACCCTATTCACCGCATGCATACTCACAACTACTAACATTCCCACATGCAGAACATCCACCTTACCTGCAGGCACCACCCCAACAGACAGTCACCCATCCACCATGGCGACTCCCTGCACCATACCCCCTCTCAAAACACCTATACGCCAACACTCACCCACCCAACAGACACCCAGCACACACATGCCTTCATCCCACGCACCAGCACCCAAGACACCTACAAGAACACACCTCACAACCACTCCCTCTCCCTCCACTCCCAAACGCTTTTGCCATGACCATCTTTGTGTCCCTAAGAAAAGATTCCTGTACGAGTGTTCCCTCGAGTTGTGCATTCCTGCTTGAGAAGAATCTCTGAGGGCTTGGACTGAGGTTGCCCCCTGTTCTGAAGTTGCAGGGCCATCAAAGACTTCCTCTCCCAGCACCTGGACTCTCTGCTGAGACTCCTGCCCTGCCAAGTGGTGCTCCATCCAGTCCCTGGGCCCTTGAAAGGTGAAGTTGGCAAAACTGACATCCACTGACAGAACACCATGCGTGGAAATTTTAGATGCACCACCTGCAACGAGGCTGGGAGACCAACGCATTGTGGTGGAGAAATGATGCAACACCCACTTGCGGCTGCCGATAACGACACAAACCCCACATAGCACGGTTTTCTAACATATTTCTCATGCATCATAGCTGGGTGTCAAAGTCATTGTGAAGCTGCAGGGATCCGAGGTGCCTTGTCCGGAAATTGACGCATCGCCCTCTTGCAGGGGAGAAAAACAACGCATCACCTACCCGACTGGAGAAGAATTGATGCACGGCCTCACTTGTGGGTAAGGAATTGACGCATCGCAGACTTTTCTGACGCAAGCTCAGCTGTGCGGCTTTATTTTTTATGCAAAACAGGTACTTTGCATAAAATTAGCGTTTCTATTGTTTCCTATGGAGTGAGACTCTTATTCTTTTGAAAATTCATATCATGACATGTGTATGTTGGATTTTTCTCATTTTGGTCTTGTTTGGTGTCCATTTTGTAGTACTTTCACTGTATTGCTGTGTGTGTTGGTACAAAAACTTTACACATTTCTTTTGAGCTAAGCCTGAGTGCTTGTACCAAGCTACCAAGGGGGTGAGCAGGGGTTGTCTTAGGAGAGTAACTCCCTTACCCTGACTAGAGTGAGGGTCTCTGCTTGGACAGTGTGCAAACTGACTGCTAACTAGAGCCCCCATTTCTAACATACAAGAATTATGTACCATTGTGCTTGGATTGTAGCAGGTAACTATTACACTAATGAGTGATGTATTATTGAGAGAGTGTGAGTAATGGTTAGTCATGTGAAGGCAGGCAATCAGGAAGGGAATTCACATAACTTGAAACTTGATTTCAATGATTTGCAATGTTTTGGGGCTGATATGTGATTTTGCCTGAAGGTGGTAGACCCATTTCTTAATTTTCTTCCACAACAGGTTTGATGATGATGTGCTGTTCATCGCCATGATGGATATTGTTGTGTAGTGTTTGCATTTGCCACCACTTTCCTCAACTCCCTGTTCCCACCTATTCATCAGACCTCTAACCCCCTTCCCACAGGCTGTGTGATATATTGAGGTGTTACTTATGAATTTACACCATATATGGATCAGATACTTGGTGGGGCAGATGTGCCCACGCCAGCCCCACTTATCCACCCACTCCTACCAGTCATATATAACAGCATTCGTCAACATCATCATTCAGGCCTTGTGTTGCTTACATGCTTAACCTTCTCCTGTCCTGAGTCCACTCCTCCTGAATTGAGGATTTCATAAGTTTAGTTTTAATTATTTTCATAAAGTAATTAAATAGATCCCTGTTGCTCAGAAGTTACTACTGCTAGTTTTGTAACAGGTCTTCTTTGTGGCATGATGGTTGTCTTGACTCAGTCTTTGATAAGTTATGATATAAATAACCCTTTAACTCTGTGTTTACTTTCAATCTAGTTGCCTGTAATGGATAATCTTTCTGATGAATCCTTCAGTTGGAGTTTACCTAGGTGGTAGAGGAACCTCGCTTGTGATGTCTTGGTTTACATGTTAGCATGCTAGCTTGCTACTACTACCACCGCCATTAAAAAGGCAATTTTGGGAAACCCAGCAAAGGTTTTAGAAGCTTGAGAGTGGTAGTAGCTATCGCTTCATCTATTCAGGTAAGAAAACTAAAAAGTGAAGTGTTCTTGTTTCGTTAATAAAAATTGGCTTTGACTGAAGATTAAGATTCTTTTATGTATGTAACATCACAAGGCAACATAGGCAGTGGCAGAACCACCTAATAGTCAATATAGTTAAAGCGGGTGGTAGGGCAAGGGTATAACTAACTGGTATACACTTTGATAAGTGGATTAAACAAAATAGGCTGCTCTAAAAGGCACTAGTGCAAGGTAAAACACAAAGACACATTTCCAGCATAAGTAATTTCCCTTTAATTTCTTTTAAAATAAAAACCTAGCCTCTCCACCTACTACAGGCCCCCCTCTTCCCAAACAAATAGAAAAATCACACCAACCAATGTACAAAGACAAAAGAAACTAAAGTCCAAAGTCCAACTGCCCTTCCCAATTCCTACCCTCTCCACCCACAACAAAAGTCCCTCCCACCAAAGCAAATAATAACAAAATGGCATTAGAGGCTATAAATCCGGGCATGAAGCTGTGCCATCTCTCGGGAAAGCAGCACCAGCTCACGTAGGATGTAGCGTTGGAAGCCGGTCTGGGTATAATGATAAGGAAGGGGATGCAGCAGTAGTGGATCCCAAGTGTTAGTGATGATTCTGATGGTGTGGCTGGGATGGAGGTGCTGGCTGAAGGTACTGGGGCCGGGGGCAGTGGAAGATGCCTCTGCCTTCTCCTTCACAGCCACCAGGCGGTGATATTCAGCCTGGATGGCCTCCATCCGTGGCCGCCGCAGCAGGGCTGCTATTTCAGGCTGAGATGACAGACCAACAGGTGTAGATGTATGAAGAAACAAAAAAATAAAAAAATACAAATTGTTAATAAAGCACTTGTTTTTATAGTGTTACAGTAGAGGTACACTGTTGGTCTCCCAGGACTATGGGAATTTTTTAAGTAATTAGTCACAGGGCAAAGATTTCCCAACACATGCATTACATAAAAGCACTGACTAGCTTCAAGGAATTAAGCTAGAATACCGGCAGATTAAAACTTAGTGATTTTTTCTTTTAAATTATTTCCTAGTAAGAAAAAAGAAGCAGACACTTTGGGGCATATTTAAAAGCCTTGTAGATATGATTTAAGGCAACGCAGCTCAAGTCACTGATTTGCCTTACACTTCATCAGGAAGGCATACCATGGGTGTTGAGGTGGGTGATCCCATGCAACACCCATAGGTTTTGACACATTCATATTCACTGATTTGCAAGAATCTGCAAACCTGGGAATGCTTCACTACTGTATGCCTCCCCAGGGCAGACACAACAAGGAGAAATATCTTTATTTATTCTCGCTGTTTCCTCTTTCTATGTGTGCTGCATTCTGCAGCACTCATAGAAAGAGGAAAATGCCTCCCAGGATTGTTTTTGTGCAGAAAGGTGCCCCTTCGTACACAAAAACAATCATGTGGACATCGCAGGCACCATGGCACCATTATGGAAGGGTGCCTGTGTTGGAACTAGGGGCAAATATCCAAAACCACAACTCTGGAACAGCGAAGTCGTGAACAATGCAAGAGGAACCACGCTTGCATGAACAATGACTTTGTTTTTCCTTGCCTTAACCACGCATGTGCTGAACAACGCACAGGCGTGGTTAAGGCAGAGAAAAAAGGGAGTCAGCATCATGAGAGGACGTGATCAGGTAACTGGGGATGGGGGTTAGTTTTTTGGGGTGGGGTAGTTTGGTTTTTAAGGGTAGGGTGGGGGATGGGGTAGTTCTGGTTTTTAGGGGTCGGGTGGGGAATGGGGCCAGTTTGTTTTTCGGAGCGGGGGGACGGGGTAGTTTTAGGGGTGGGTTGACGGATTGGGATAGTTTAGAGGGAGTGGGGGGGTCGGGTAGTTTTGTTATTAGGGGCGATGAGGGGTAGGGGTAGTTTTGTTTTTAGGGGTGGGGTCGTTTTTTTTTACAATTAAGGGTTGGGGGTCAGGGTTGTTTTAGTGTTTAGGGGCTGAGAGGGGGGTCGGATAGTTTTAGTTTTAGGGGCGGGGTGGGGTGGGGGCTTGGGGTAGTTTTGGTATTAGGGGCGGGTGGATTTTTCGGGTCCTTTTGTTTTTAGGGACGGGTGGGGTCAGCGTAGTTTTGTTTTTAGAGGTGGGGGTCAGGGTTGTTATAGTATTAGGGGGGTCAGGGTTGTTTTTGTTTTTAGGGGCGGGGGCTGGGGTAGTTTTAGTATTAGGGGCAGGGGTGGGGGAAGTTTTAGTATCAGGGGTGGGGTATTTCTGGGCATTAGGGCAGATGGGGGATCGCATGCTGGAACCATGCAAGCCGTGCCACACATGCCTTTTCTAGGCATGCCTTTAAAATGAAAAATCGTTGTTAAGGGATGTGTGGTCGTTGGTCCGTCATATATACGGCACTAGACAGCAAATTGTGTGCCAGCACATGGGGGAAGGACAAATGCACTGTCTCTTGCATATACTGTGTATTTCTGCCCTTTCCACACGGCGCAGGGCAGCGCAGCAAGGTCAATTGCTATGCTGCCCTGCACCACAGGGCTTGTAAATATGTCCCTCAGTGTGTCAAATGAAAAATAAATTACCTCTCATTAATGTGGAGGCATTATGCAAGACAATTAATAGTATTCTTATTGTGCAACATTGATGGAGGCATGCTAGCATTGGGTACTTTGCTACTCTCTGTAGTCTGCAGCTGGGGTAGCTGTAATGGACAATTTATTATTTTAATTTAATTCCAGTAGCCCTGTTCTTTTCTGACTGCCTTTCAATTCTGCCTTGACTTTAAAGAAGCGGATGAATAGTAATAATAATACATGCCACATGCCACGTATACAACACTGATATCTTGTCGGCTGTGAGTAGACAGTGGAAAAAATTATGCACTTAAGTACAGTGAAAGGAACGGGATATAGATTTTATTTGGTACATTCGTCACAGAGTATCCCATCCACCAAACTCTAAATCAGGCACTTAGTCCCACTTTACTCCTTGGCCTCACCCTTGACCACAATTTCTTTTCAACAAATACCTTCATTTGGCAGTAGGGAAAGTTACTCTACTGGAAGATGAGTTAGAGGGATTAGGATAGGTAGATGTTTTGCTACAGAATAGTGGGTGTGACTGATCATCATGTGATAAACTTTGGATTAGTCAGTCACTGTAGTTGATGAATGATAAGACAGAAAGTTTTGAACAGGCGTAAATCTGTTGTAGAAGCTATGAAATATATCTACATAAATCACTTGGCAAGCAAAATGTGTCACATACCAAGAGTGTATATTTAAATTTTTTGGTAGGCTGGGACAGAACTTACTAAAGAATAATGGAGAGAAGTTCTAGTAGGAAGTGACCGAGTGTGCCCTGAGAAATACACATTGTTTTCGGTTTGTAATGCATTGACAGCTCTGTAATGCTGCATTACCTTAAGCACATGCACATTGCACAGCCAACACTGCAATGCCAAATTGAACCATGCTGCAGTTAAGTCATGGGTGTTGAAATGCCATGGGCAGGGAGGTGATGAATGATGATGGGTGGGGTATCTGCCTTGTTTAACAAATACAGTATACTTAATTTTTCAATAAGCAAGAAATATGACTTACCATCAACCATCCCTGCCACCGCCGGTACTCACCCTCCAACTGCCTCCTGGCACTGGCACTGTTGACGCTGCCAGCTCCATGACTGGTGGTCTGTGCAGCTAGCGAAATAATTAACCATTTTAGATGCCAGATTTGCGTCCTAAGTCATTTTTTTTTTTTTTAATAAAGTGGAACTGCAATACTTCTCTACAATTCAATTATCATTATCTTATACCGAAACTATCATTTTGGGAGATTTGTTGTTTCACAACGTTAGAAAAGCCTGGTAGTCACACCACCCAAAACCTTTTCATAATGGAGGGTCAGAGCTATGAGGACTCACAGAAGCATAATGAAGGGGAGGGGGGAATGGTCAATGAAAGACAAATGGTCTTGGTGGAAAATGCAATGGGATCTCACACTTTACTGCCATGCTGTGCTGTCATAGAAACTGCTAGTATACTGTACAAATGAATTGATAACACAACATGGGGTGGAGTGGGGGGGTTCATGGCCATGGGCACTCTCTCATTTTGACTGTTTGAGCATGAGCAATAAAGCCTTGTCAACAAACATACATGGTGAATATTAGCTTATTTGGACCTGCAATCTTCACAGTACCAAAAACTTGTTCTCTTAGTCTTAGTGTCACTAGATATGTAAGGGGAGTGGGAAAGCTTACTAACAAATCAGAAGAAAGCTACAGACTACAGAAAGAAGAAAGTCAGCTACAGAAACATGAAATATAGAAAATTGGATGATGCAGGGAAAACAATAATTTATAGCACATCAGATAGAGGAGTTTTAAAAAAAGAAGTCACTATAAAAAATATAAAAAAGGCAAAATTAAACGAATAGTGGGTAGAGGCAAGAGTTAGGAAAATAATAATAATAACAGGACTTACTGGGGCCAGCAGAACTACCAGATGTGGCTGCAGTACTGGTGGTGGTGGTTCCAGCCACTACAGCACTGGTGTTGGCAGCCCGTTTACCCACCTGTGATACCCTCTTGCAGTTGGGTACTGATGTAAGAAATAAAGAAGATTAAAAAATATATATTAGTACTACATTTAATGGCCCAAAAATATTTCGTCAGGCAGATGCTGTAGCACTGTACTTTTCTAAATAATATTGCCTATAATACTAGTACTGAGTTGAACTATTCCTAATTTCCTAAACCTAAGCCCTATTCCTAATTTCCTAAACGTAAACTACATTTTAAACTGCTAATGCATTGCAACAAATGTTCTCTGCTTCTCAACCCCCTTTGATGAACCGACTCTGTCTACCTTTTCAATGCATAGATACTAAATATCACTGGGTGATTGGGACTGTATGAGTTACCTAAAGAAAGGCAAAGAGAATGCTAACTCACTGTTATACTACCACTATCATGGAGACAGGACACAGGAGTCTGCATCACTTCTCAAATAATAAGCCAATGAGTATGAGTAGGTAGCCCCAAACACCTGGATAGCTCACGCTGGATCAGATATTATTCATAACTCAACCTTAACTTACTCCTGAGTATTAGCAGCATGTTATTTAAAAAAAAAAAGCATTTTTAGGAAACAAAACTAAATAATTACTCACCAAGCTCTGCAGTCTCAATACCCAACAGGTTGAGCAGGTCCTGTTCGTGGTCTAGCAGGTCCGCCCAACGGTGTGTCAGCAGCTGTGTCACGCACTGAACCCCAGTGCTACCGCACAAGCACTGCACACTCTCCCCCACAGCAGCCAATGCTCCTGCAGGGCATACCCTCTCCCAGGCCTGCCACCTACTGCAAGTGTGGAGGGGAAGTGGTGCTGCATAAAATAAACGAGCCTGGCCACCTCCGCTTCTAAAAGAAATGGAACAATGCTGCACCCTTGCGAGCGCCGGAGATGTAAGAAAAAGAAAAGAGCAAAGCAGAAAGTAAGAACAAAAAGGAAGTAGAACACAAGGTAGAAAGGGAAAACAAAAAACCACAAAAGTGATGAAAAAGGTGAAAAACAGTCAAAAATGTAAAAAACAAACACAGAACGACACACACTGACACGAAAAGGTGAATGTATCCTGGATGAGTGGGATAGGGAAGGACTGGAAGTAATTAAAGCTAGATTCAAAAAGCAGGCCCAGCACCATGCACAAAAGAGAAAGCAGATAAAACAAAATGTGTGCATCTATGCAGACCGTTTGGTGTCATTTGCACTGATTGTTCAGTGCTGAATGAGCTACTGTCCTGAAAAAGCAGCACTTACCGGCAGACGAGCATTCTTCTGCTTATTAGCAGAGTTCTGCTGAATCTAATTCCGCTGGGCAAAACTCTGCGAGTACCACCCAGGCCTAATGATTATGTTGTGAACATCACTGCGTATCCTTTGTTCTGAATGCAGAGGTTTCGGAAAAAGTCCCATATCAAATTATGATCTTACTCAGATTCCATATATTTTAAAAGTGTAATTAAACGATACAATAAATCCTGCTTTCTTTTCAGGTCAATGAAACATTGATTTAAAAAATGATTTGACTGCTTGTGGTCCCGTTTTTGCACAGCCTCGTAAATATATATGTATATTTTGAATAACCTTAGATATTAACTATGGCAGGGCCCCCATCCTCTGTCCCCCGCTGTCCTCTCCACTCTCCTCTACTGAGAGCATGGAGCAGTTGCTGGTAACAAAAACAAATAATGACTTTATTTCAAACATCAGAGGCTCCTGTGAAAGGAGAGCATACATTGAGAACCGGGACTGGGGAAATTTGGGACGTCTGGTCACACTAATCAATTACTATATACCTTTAGGGGACAGAGCAGGCCCTGGGACTGGTTAGCAGAGCCTAGTGCACTTTCAGAGTCAGTAACCACCAGCATCATTCAAAAATGGGGGTGATCATGGCAGAAAGTTTAACTTTCCTACACTGTTTCACTGAGAAGCAAGGTTGAGGGAACATGACTTTATGTTCTAAGTGAGCAGTGAACTTTCTGCAGGTTAATGATTTTTTTCAAGAAAAAACAGTTATTTAGTGCATGAGCTGTGTTTAAACAACTACCCTGGACATTCCACTGGAAATGCTTCCTGTGCCATCTCTCAATGTGAAAGAGCTGATTCGGCTGCTCATATTGCACCAAAGCTATTGCCACATGCTGCAATTACCCAAACTGAAGAATGCTGAGTATGATGGGCTATCTAGAACTGTGGTTCCCAACCTTTTGACTTCTGTGGACCCCCACTGTATGATTGCTGGAACCCCGGGACCCCCACTGAATCATTATTGGAACCTGAGGACCCCACCCCCACTGAGTCATTACTGATAGCTGGGGGCCTAATCTGTTAATATTATTTAATTTTCAAAGCAGTCGGGGACCCCCTGAGGAGGCTTCGTAGACTCCCAGGGGTCCCTAGACCAAAGGTGGGGAGCCACTGATCTAGAACACCAATCCTGGATAAACTACCAAGGCTAACGACTTAACCACCTGTTCTGACAAGAAGCAAGCCACAATATATGTTTCCTTCATTGGATGCCCTCGATATAAATAACATTTTTAATGCCTCTGTCCTTTCACGTAATCATTGGCCTACTGAACAAGTGCGACCAAAGCGGCAGCCGTATCTCAAAGTGATTTGTTTCCCATGGCTTCAACTTCCGAGTTCTATGGACACTACACAATTGGAAAACAGTGAGCATAGTTTAATCGAATTTCAGTGCAGAAGGAAAAAACATTGTTTACATTTTTGGGGACTAAAAGAAGAAATTTCCAATATGGGACAGCTTGTACCTTCTATTTTTAACTTTTTCAATCCAGACGAATAATGAGAAGCAACGTGAATCATTTGGTTTTCTTCTATGTGTCACTGTGTACACAATCACTAAAATAATTGCCCACCTCATACTGTATATAATCACATTAATGTTTCTAATGGATCTATTTTAATTATCATTTTAGGAATACGTAAACACTGTGCTTTTTACTTTCAGTTGCCTCTAATTACTGAATGAAATGAGTGAGAATAGATTATTAGGAAACGTTCAGAAAGGTTTACACCAAGTGCATCTGTTTTTCAGGAATGTTTAATAACATAAATGTATCAGAGAAACATGATACTGAACCTGACACATTCACTTTCATAATATTTATCCTGTATGTCTTTTCTTTTAGAGCATGGTTATGATTTCGAGCATTGTTGTCTATTATGAAAAGTCACATAATAACTATGCCTCTTAAGCCCTGAATAAAATATTGCCAGTAAATATACTTCGTTACAACGTCGACGTAGTCTGCTTACCACCAACATGATGGTCCGCCTGCCGAATTTAGAAGCCGGGGACCATACTCTAACCACAGCAGAGGCTACCCTATCTTCTCCGTGGCCGCAATTCTCCAAATTAAGGAGAACTGGATATATGTCCATCCACCAAATTAGGATGGGTAGATATATAGCCATTTTTTCCTGCCCGTCACCACCGGGCAGTGAAAAACAAAAAACGCCACCCTCACTGAGTGAGATGACTCCCATAGTGAGGGGGGCATTGTTTTTTTTCAACCACAAAAACCTACTTTGCGTTTTTGTGTTTGAAAACAAAAAACGTTGAAATCTTTGTCATGTTTGACAAACTTCCAACGCATTCACAGGAACCGCCTTGATGGAGGTATCTGTGAATGCTAGAAATGTCCGTGAGCCTGACAGACACTCCTAAATTTGGCAGTCAGGACCTTTATCAGGGCAGCAGACTGTATTACTCCATTGGCTGAGCGAAAAACAGCCCGACCACCAAGAACTAAATCAAGCCCTTTGTGTTTATTGTTTGAATTAAAGGATTTTTCGACAAGATATCTAACTAGATCCTGTAAAACCCTGCTATTAGTCTAGAAGTTAGAGAGGAGCCTCGTGCCAGGGCTATTGTAGATCAGGGCACTCTGGAAAGCAGCACCTGCTTTAGTCGAAGGTGGCAGTGAGAATAGTGGCCTTTATCCGTCACTGTGTATGTTCCAGCCTCCACAACTGCAATAGGAAATAGCCTGCTTGTCATTCTAGAATGATACATTTCCTGTTGTCTTGAAAACAGGTATGCAGTGTGCATCACCTCTGAAACTGGAGAATAGGCTTATTATTTACTGACTAGGCTAAAATCTATCATAGAGTCTTGAAGTAGTAGTGCTAGGGTTGTTAAGAATGTGAAATCTAAAAACAATGCTAAATCTTTTCCTTTTGTTCTCGTTATCCATAACTTGCCTTGCTGTATTACTGTTCATGCTCTGTGGAGTTATCATTCACGTTTTATGCTCTAGAGTGGGATTTTTAAATAGACATTTTAACATGCATATCCTGTTTCCTATTGCTATTTGGCTCATCACCAAAAGAGGACTTGGAGTTCTACTTTTCCCTCAACGCATTTTATGGGATTATTAGATACCAGGAAACACTTCCTATGCAGTGTTACTTAGAGGGTTGTGTATGGATTGCATTTCAACTGGATTTCTAATTTGATTAGGCACATTCACTAAACCTTTAATGCTAGGTGGTTAGAAATCGAACCCCTCTGCCTTTAAGGTGATACACCCCTTCCAGTAAAACTTTCAGATCTGGAAATAGGACCAGTCTGACTATATTTTGGTCAGTGTTGAAGCCTGGATGTGGGTCCTGGACATGAATGTGATTACGAGCCTGGAAAGGTGCTAGCAATTGATGTTACAGCTTTGTCCAGTCACATACATGAGTATAAGATCACTTGTTAGAAATTGTACAATTAAATAACAAAAGAGCAGTGAAGTGGAAGTCAGAGATCTACAAAAGACTGGCCCTACTGTTGATAGACAAGGTAGCTGACAGCTTAAATGCCATACTCTTAGCAAGGGAAAGTGATGATGGGTTAGTCTCGAAATTATTCAAGCTATGGATTATAGAGGGCTTCAGTGGTTCGATGCAGAATGCTTGGAGAAGGAGCACAAGCTGTTGCATGCCTTGGTCAGGGCTCTGAGAACATGTATTCTGCAGCAATAGGGGAAAGGGTGTATGGGGGAAATAAACAGGAGCATTAAACTGGAGTCCATCAATACGTCTGTCATTTGATTTAACTTTATGCAAGTGGTAGCGAAAAATTGCTAACTGTCAATAGCACTAATGTGGTGCTCTACAGAGAAAATTGAGTCATAAATTTGTCAGTATTACCCCCTGTCCCCTTGTATGCACTTTGCCCCTCTGAGCATGTACTGTGCATAGCCAATGGTGTGGGAAAATGTTCTAACAAATGCTTTTAATGACACACTAGTATCAAACTTCCTGGTGATGAAGCAAATTGTATGCTGAAATTTAAGGCAGATAAACCTTTGGATCTGTGCATAGGGTTTGAGGGAATCAGGTAAAATCAATTAACATTTAATTTACAGTGTAATTAATTTTCGCCACACGTTGAAAACCTAAAAAGGAAATTAAGTTAAATGGTTTTTATTACAAATTAACACTCAGGTTAATGTAAACAAATCTCAAAAATATACTGTTAAGATACAGAATAACCTTAGGATAGCCAAATCTTCTGAAGAAATTTAGACAAGTTAAAATGAGGAAAACCAGACATTCAACAGCTGCAATACAAAATATCAGCAAAAGTGTCTGTGCTCTGAAAACAGACGCTGGTCCACTCTTTTACACATTGGTGCAAATTAGCTCATCTTTCTAAGTTGAACTACAGGAAATTGAAGTAAATCCTTTAAAGATCTAATCTATTGAAAAGCTTAAAAATCTAACTAAAGGATGTAAGGAAAAAAGATAAGGAATAAAATAGAAAAATTAAGAGGAAGGTGTCAGCATTTCAGAAGCTCGATCAAGAGTCTTCTTTGGAGTGTTAAGTGTAAGCCTATGCCACACTCAGCAAATCACGGGAAGTCAGACGTCTGTATCTTTAAAAGTCCCAAAAAGCTGCTCCTAACATCAATTGGTGAAAGCCCTAGTTAATACTGCAGAATTCCATTTGGTAACGCCTTCTTGGTCACCCCAATATAAGCTCCTTTGTATTCTCCTGTCACTTGTAACATCACTCTTCATTCCCAGGGTGGTCCTGTGGTTGGACTTGGTCCTCCGAACATCTTTGCAACATGTATGAATATGGGACAGTCATCTTACTCTCGAGCTCCTCACGTTCCACCATCAAGGGCTTTTTTCTCAGACTCTATTAGTAAAACAATAGCACATCTATTTCCAAACTAACATCTTATTTGAATACACCTGCAATGAAATGACATTTTAGCAAAAATGGAAAACATTTTCTCATCGTAATGAAATTCGGGACTAGTCAAGTTAACGTTAAGATAATGCACATTTAGTTCCAATTTATACTGTGATTTTTTTTTTCTACATTAATATAAATGCAAACTACATTCTCTCAATTGGGATTGCATGTTACAGTTAACATGAATGCAGACTTTACTAATACAGCATAGATGTTATGTAGAAGTACATTTAAAAATTAAACTGTAACCATTAGTGCACACATTAGATAAATTGTTATTCATTTCAAAAACTAAAGTTATGAAGACTACTCCCTGCCCTAGAAGACATTTTGTGGGTAAATGGCCAGAGTTGTGAATGCCTAAATGTTGCTTGGATTACTTACCGGAAATCTTCATTACTCTGTTTCTTCCTTCCTTGTACCATTCCTAACGTTATGGAGTTGATGTGCCCATTCACTCCTCAAGTCATCTTTAGAAAGCTACTTCTTCTCTTTCCATGAAGGGGAAGAAGGACAAGGAGCTTATAGCCCCTCCTATCCTTAAGAACGTCCGGTGTATCACCAAGCACCACATCATCGGCTGATGAAAGTACAGGGAGGGAGGGAGGGACGTATGGAATGGGACAGGGAAGGAAGAATCAGTGTAAAGAAGATTACCTGTAAGTAATCCGAGCATTACCTCCTCATCATCCTTCCTCATCCTATTCCTAAGGTTATGGAGGAATACCCAAGCAAGACCACTTTCAGCAGCCCCCAAGGAACCACAAGAGACACAAAGTAGAGCAACACTAATGTTAGTGAACCAATAGAACAAAAGCCAAGTGCCAAACATAAACAACCCTCACCCCAGGAACAGGAACAGACCCAACCAAAAGGCCCCAGTGAGGAGGAGAAATGAGCAGCCACCATGGATACCAAACCAAAGGACAACTCAGGACCCTGAGCCACACACAACCTGTAATGGAAAACAAAAGCGAACGGAGAGGACCACATGTTGCCTCGCAAACTTCCTGAAGGGGAACACCAGGCCAGTCAGACCACGAGGCAGCCATACCCCATGTGGAATGGGCTGCAACACTACCAGTAACCATCTGGCCGAGGGCATGGGAAGTGGAAAAAACACAGACCAAATCCAACAAAATAAAGCACAGGGAGAGGGCGTCACGCTCTCCCGGACAGAACCAAAGCCTCCAGAGGCCAAACAGGGAGTAAAATCTCCCACAGAGAAGGAAGAAGACACTTTCATGAGGAACTGAGGATTTAAGGAAAGGACAACCTGGTCATTCAAAAACATAGAGGGAAGGATGATGGTAAACCAGAGCATTAAACTGTCCTAAATGCAGGGCAGTGGAGATGGTAAAAAAAAATTACACCAAGGCCAGGAATCTAAGGGACACTGACTCCAGAGGCTCATACAGAAGGCAGAACCCCAAAACAACTGAGCAGCCAGAGACTCCGCAAAGGATCAATCTTCCCAGTGTGCCCAAAAAAAGACCCAATAGAGAACCATGGGAGCTCCAGAACAGTAAAGGAAAAGTCTGTAGCGAAAACCTCTGTAAGAATCTGAAAAACAGCCAGCAAGGGTGGAACCAGGAGACAAAGACCTCGCCCTGCACCAAGCAACAAAGGAGCCCCAATTTTGTACATATGCATAGTCAGTGGAGACCCGTCGCAGAAGACAGGAGGGACAGGACACCCGTAGAGAAAGAACTGAAGACGAGACCCATCCTCACAACCACCAAATTGAGAGACGCAACTGGGCCAGAGACCGCAGAGGATGCATAAGGACGGACAGAGGGGACGGTTCCTGAGGAGGAAACCACTCCAGCTCCACAGCCAGGAGACAGAGAAGAGGGAAACAAGGCCCCAAAGGCGAGAAAGGAAGGACTACCACTGCCTCCACCTCCACCAACACCTGCAGCAGATGAGTCACAAACCGCTGGAACAGGGAAATCGGAGGAAATGCGTGAGAAGACCTGGAGGTCAAGAAACGTACAGGGCATCAGACCCAGAGTGCCCAGCGAGAGTAACCAGGAGAAGAAGAGGGGAAGCTAGGTGTTCTGGTAAGTAGGGAGAGATCCACCATCAGAACATCCCAGAGATGTCAAAGCGGTGTGAACACCAAAGGAGCCAGAACAAACTCCAGGGAGTAGGGAAACCCCCTACTCAGGAGAACGGCTAGAATACCAAGCACCCTCCAAAGTAAACAGCCTGAAACCTGAGGAGAACGGACCCCACCCAAAACACAAAAGGCAGACAAGGAGGCCGAGGGAAGACATTAAGCTCTCCACCACCGTGTCCTAGTGCAGTAAGGGTCCTCCAAGACCACTTCCCAGCCTAGGCAGCTGGCGTTGGTAGTGAGGACCAGAGGAACCAGAAACTGAAGAGGGAAGCCACGGTCTAGGGAAGATGGATGTAAACACCAGCGAAGAGAGTCCAGGCAAATGGAAGCAGAAACAGGAACAAGGCTGTGTAGCTGCCACAGACAGGGGTCAAGTAAATCAGGTCATGATGCTCAACTGGATCCAGGGATGGTGTACTCAAGGCATGACGTCCAAGGTTTCTGCCCGAAAGAAAAGCAAATAGGTGACAAAGCAGCACAACAGAAACCATCAATAGAGACAAGCAACAAACAGGTAAGGATAAAATAGCCGACAAAGCAGCACAACAGATACCAACTACAGGGACAAGAAACAAACAGGTAAGGAAAAAAAACAGGGTTAACCCACACAAAAATCCCCACCTTATCAGAACACCATGCAGTGGTAGCCACACCACTGCGGAGGCCTCCGTATCTTCAGCAGAGGCCGAAGAGAAAGAAGCAGCTGGGCACATCCGGAGGCAAGATTAGACATCGCCCCCAGAGCCGTAACGAAGAAAGCACCAATGCACTACAGATGCAGAGAAAGGAGCCAGGTGAGACTCGGAGAGAGGATACAGGAACCGGAGGTCTGCAACAGACACACCGTGGAAGCCATGTCCGCCAGAGAATGCTCTAGAGAGGGACATGGAGCAGAATAACATAGAGAAACAGATGGACAAAGATACCCCGGGAACAAAGAAGACACATTGCTGGGGCCAGGACCTCGGTGGAAGGCAGAGGGGGAGAACTGCAGGGCAACGGAAGTAGCCTGAACTGCCAGTGTAGGGAACCCACAGTAAACCACAGAACTCTTGTGAAGCAGGAGCCAACGGAACGTGGAGACAGTCATACCGGAGAGCAAAGGAGGGCAGGAAACCCCCTGGAGGGACCAGCAAAATCACCAGATGCAAAGAGGTCATCTAGAAGTGAAGGGCCGGGACATACCGGGACAGGAATCCAGGTCGACGACCAACCCAAAATCTCAGTGAACATCATGATCAAGAAGACACAGGAAAAGGAGCCACGACCCTACACCAAAGGATGAACAGCGAGTAGGGCCTTTTTCAGGACAAGGGAGGTGGCACCACCTGCCAGTGTCAACCTCCGCACAGGACCCCCAGGACACCCAGTCCAAAGGCAGTGAGGATCCTGAACCATAATGACAGGGACTGACATCCCAAACATGAAGAAAAAAAAAACACGTGCCCACCTACTGGACAAAGTGGGGAGGTATGGACAAGGCAGGAAGGAAGTTAAGGACCTCCCAGAACACCAGACCGAAGCAGGGCAACCCCTGACTGAAGTCCTGTATGCTGAAACCTGGAGCAAGAGGCCAGGGAATCAGGCTTACGTGCCCTTCACTGAACCATGTGCCACTTACCGCCATCCCAGGACATAGGCTACTGAAGGAAGGTGTGAACATGTGTCAGATACCCGAGGAACACCTCCAGTACATCCCCAAAGTGCCTAGAAACCCCAAAGGGCAAGCGTGAGGAAACAACCTTTCAACCCTGTGGAAATCTTGGCCAAAGACCAAGACGGAACAAATTCCAGAATGCAAGGAGAGACGGAGGCCAGCGTGAGAGCCCATGAGAGCAGCCTCCACCTGTTATCAATAGGAACAGAGACCCTTTCATGACCTCGTCATTCACTCAGGAACAAGGAGTGAACAGCAGGGATAACTGGAAGAGTGGGAAAGGAAGGACGGCAGAAGTGACAGAACCATTCCACGAGTGCAAGGATGCTCCAAACCCATAGGCCATGGCTGTTTGGAAGTTAAGTCCTCCTGAAGAATATACGACCCTCAGCCAATGCATAAGGCAGAAACCTGAGAATGTCTGCAACATAATCAAGAGCCTGCAGGAGGACACAGAGGAAAGCAGAACCAAAAACGACCCATGGCGGACAAACCAAGGCCTGGATACGGTCAACCAAAATAGGGGGGAGACGACATCCAACCCCACCAATACTCACTCCGGCAGAGGGTATGGCAATCCAGGCGGAAGAGACAGGAGCGACCACCAAAAGCATCACCAAGCATAAAGAAGGGGAACGACCATGGACAACACCTGGAGTAGAACTCTGAATTCTAGTGAGAGGGTACAAGACCTCAACCATCAGGCCACAGGTGACTTCCTGCAAGACCACAGGAAACCTGTAACCTTCCAACAGACAAGGAGTCACCAGGAGCAGAAGAAAAAACAGCACCAGCGCACTCACCAAGAGTGCAGGGAAACACAGGGACCAGGCCAGAAGGAGGAGGCCAGACAGTAACCCCAACCCCACAGGGGAAGAAAGGAAACCATTGGAGCCCACTCCCAACACAGTCAGTCAAACCGCAAATGTTGCTTAGTAGCACCTCGTGAGAGGAGGCAGAGCACAGCATGAGCAAGGACCTGGGGATCAGACTCAGCAGGAACCACCCTCTGAAACTAGCACCAGAGCCTGCCACACAGCTCTGTTTGAAAGGGAATAAGTAGTTTTCTAAAGGTGACGTGAAGAGAGATTTGGCACATCCACTCCTTAACGTTAGGAATGGGATGAGGAAGGATAATAAGGAAGTAATCTACACATTCGAAACTTGATTGATATGCAAGCAGAATATTTGTAGTCAACTGTGCCATGTGATCCCACAAGTGCATAGTCAAATGTTGGTTGTGTTAATTCAGGACCTTTACTGAGATCAAGGCAATGAAACTAATTGAAAATAAAGCTGTACTATTTCTTAGATCCATGCTGGAGATGACATTCCTCACTGGAGCTTCTGAAAGTCTGTGGATACCACACTTCAGAAATTCACTCATAGATCTGGATTTGGTCATCTGTGGAGCAATGCCACTTTAATTGGATCAGTTGTAATTAAAACAATCAGGAAGGAATACTTGCTGCAAAAACTTAGAAAATCAGTTAATGCAGCCAAGGCCAGCTAACTGATGACTAACTACTTTGCTATTAAAAATAATTATTGATTGTGTGTCAGAACTTGTTGAGCTTCAATCTGAAGCATGAATCACTTTGGGGGTCATTACTAGTTCGGCAGACAGTTTTCACCATCTGCCGAACTTCCAACGGGGAGGTTGCCGCCAAACAGGGTAACCCCTGCCGGTCCCATTAAGAGTTTCCCGCTAGGCTGGCAGGCAGAAATCTCGGTTTCCACCAACCAGCCTAGTGGGAAACAGGCTACAGCATTGTCACTGGCTCGTAATCAAGCCGATGGCAATGCTGCAGCCTGCAGGGTGAACTAGCACCCTCTCAATGTTCACTGGCTGCAAAGCAGACAGTGAACACTGTGATGATGCTGGGCAGGGGGGGCCCTGCACTGCCCATGTCAAATTCATAGGCAGTGCAGGGGCTCCCCTGTGGCCCCGTGCACCTGTTGTCCACCAGCCTGGGTCATGAGCCCCAGGGCAGCGCTGCTTTCAGGCCAGCCCTGGTGAATTAGGATCTCTGCCACCGTCAGACTGCTGGGATCCAAGATCCTGGCAGAGCTGGCGGTTCCCTGGGGGTCTGATGGCCAGGGTTTTAATGTAGCTGTCTGACTGCTACATTGGTGGCTGTCCGGACCGCCACACTCATAATGGGGGCCTTTATATGTAACAGGTAGGCTTGGCATTCTTTCTACTAGAGACTGCATGGCAAAGTGAGAGAGGTCATCGCTAAAATAACATTTTGGACCGTATTTATACTTTTTTTAGCGCCGCATTTGCGCCGCTTTTTGACGCAAAATGGCGCAAACCTACAAAATACAATGGTATTTTGCAAGTTTGCGCCGTTTTTGCGTCAAAAAACGACGCAAATGCGGCGCTAAAAAAGTATAAATACGGGCCTTTATGTGAATGTCACTTTGTGCGTAGTGATTCCATACTGCACGTTACTAGCTTGTGCGCTAAGTCAATATTTGCTTATCAGAAATGACTTTCACTGTTATTTAAAAATGTAGAAATCAAAATTATATTGAGGTGTTAACCGTTTGATACAGAACAGACATATTTTCAATTTAATTTTCCGTAGCATTTTTCACATGGTCTGTTTGGCTTATTCCAAGAGTGTACTTAGGGGTAACATTATACTGGAAGGCCTGGGTTTGGTTCTTTCGAATCATAAGTAGATACTTGCTTAAGCTTTGCTTTAGACTTGTAGTGAGATAACAGCAGGAATGCCCTATTGGCTAATGGAGAGTACATAGGGTTGTTCTGGTGATGGAGGAAATTTGTGCACTGTAAAGTGCAACTTTCTTCCTGTTACATTTTATTTCTTGATGGCGTTTCAAGGTTTTAGTCCTTGTTGATTTTCATTGTTTTGGCATAAGCTGAAAACAGACATATTGATTCAACATTATAGCAAATCCTTAGCTACAAACATTTTAATTGTAATTTAGAAGAAAAAAGTAATAAACATATATTAATCAATTCTTAAAGGAACAGTGCATTCTAGATATTCTAATGTATTCACTCAAAAATTTATATTGCTTCATTATGAATAAGGCCCAATAACTTTATGGTGGAAACACAACGATAATACAGGATTTCGTCTGTTAGAATTTGTGCTTTCGATTTCATACTATTGTATGTTTTTCCTATACTCATTTAGCAGTAAATGTGAAAGATGAATAGTCATTGTTGTGGCATTATTTAAAATGTAAAGCCACATTGCTACTCTCATCAACTTTCCTCATCGACTCAATGTGTTCATCTGTCTTCAGACACAATTACCTAGTACAACTGTATTAACCCCTTCGCTGCCAGGCCTTTTCCCCCTCCTGTGCCAGGCCTTTTTTTGCCTATTTGGGGCAGTTCGTGCTTAGGCCCTCATAACTTTTTGTCCGCATAAGCTAGCCAAGCCAAATTTGCGTCCTTTTTTTCCAACATCCTAGGGATTCTAGGGGTACCCAGACTTTGTGGGTTCCCCTAAAGGAGGCCAAGAAATTAGCCAAAATACAGTGAAAATTTTGTTTCTTTCAAAAAAATGGGAAAAAGTGGCTGCAGAAGAAGGCTTGTGGTTTTTCCCCTGAAAATGGCATCAACAAAGGGTTTGTGGTGCTACAATCACCAGCTTCCCAGCTTTCAGGAACAGGCAGACTTGAATCAGAAAACCCAATTGTTCAACACAAATTAGGCATTTTACTGGAACATACCCCATTTTTACGATTTTTTGTGCTTTCAGCCTCCTTCCAGTTAGTGACAGAAATGGGCATGAAACCAATGCTGGATCCCAGAAACATAAACATTTCTGAATAGTAGACATAATTTTGAATTCAGCAAGGGGTCATTTGTGTAGATCCTACAAGGGTTTCCTACAGAACATAACAACTAAAAAAGAAATTGAGGTAAAAAAAACAGCAATTTTTCTCTACGTTTTACTCTGTAACTTTTTCCTGCAATGTCAGATTTTTGAAAGCAATATACCGTTACGTCTGCTGGACTCTTCTGGTTGCGGGGATATATAGGGCTTGTAGGTTCATCAAGAATCCTAGGTACCCAGAGCCAATAAATGAGCTGCACCCTGCAGTGCGTTTTCATTCTATACCGGGTATACAGCAATTCATTTGCTGAAATATAAAGAGTGAAAAATAGCTATCAAGAAAACCTTTGTATTTACAAAATGGGCACAAGATAAGGTGTTGAGGAGCAGTGGTTATTTGCATATCTGTGAATTCCGGGGTGACCATACTAGCATGTGAATTACGGGGCATTTCTCAAATGGACGTCTTTTTATACACTCTCTTATATTTGGAAGGAAAAAATGTAGAGAAAGACAAGGGGCAATAACACTTATTTTGCTATTCTATGTTCCCCCAAGTCTCCCGATAAAAATGATACCTCACTTGTGTGGGTAGGCCTAGCGCCCGCGACAGGAAATGCCCCAAAACACAACATGGACACATCATATTTTTTGAAAGAAAACAGAGGTGTTTTTTGCAAAGTGCCTACCTGTAGATTTTGGCCTCTACCTCAGCCGGCACCTAGGGAAACCTACCAAACCTGTGCATTTTTTAAAACTAGAAACCTAGGGGAATCCAAGATGGGGTGACTTGTGGGGCTCTGACCAGGTTCTGTTACCCAGAATCCTTTGCAAACTTCAACATTTGGCTAAAAAAACACATTTTCCTCACATTTCAGTGACAGAAAGTTCTGGAATCTGAGAGGAGACACAAATTTCCTTCCACCCAGCATTACCCCAAGTCTCCCGATAAAAATGATACCTCACTTGTGTGGATAGGTCTACCGCCCGCGACAGGAAATGCCCCAAAACGCAATGTGGACACATCACAATTTTTGACAGAAAACAGAGGTGTTTTTTTCAAAGTGCCTAACTGTAGATTTTGGCCTCTAGCTCAGCCGGCACCTAGGGAAACCTACCAAACCTGTGCATTTTTTAAAACTAGAGACCTAGGGGAATCCAAGATGGGGTGACTTGTGGGGCTCTGACCAGGTTCTGTTACCCAGAATCCTTTGCAAACCTCAAAATTTGGCCAAAAAAACACGTTTTCCACTCATTTCGGTGACAGAAAGTTCTGGAATCTGAGAGGAGCCACAAATTTCCTTCTACTCAGCATTCCCCAAGTCTCCCGATAAAAATGGTACCTCACTTGTGTGGGTAGGCCTAGCGCCCACGAAAGGAAATGGCCCAAAACACAACATGGACACATCAAATTTTTTCATAGAAAGCAGTGCCTACCTGTGGATTTTGGCCTCTAGCTCAGCCGGCACCTGGGGAAACATAGCAAACAAGTGCATTTTTTAAAACTAGAAACCTAGAGGAATCCAAGATGGGGTGACTTGTGGGGCTCTGACCAGGTTCTGTTACCCAGAATCCTTTGCAAACATCAAAATTAGGCCAGAAAAACACTTTTTCCTCTCATTTTGGTGACAGAAAGTTCTGGAATCAGAGAGGAGCCACAAATTTCCTTCCACCCAGTGTTCCCCCAAGTCTCCCGATAAAAATGGTACCTCACTTGTGTGGGTAGGCCTAGCGCTCACGAAAGGAAATGGCCCAAAACACAACGTGGACACATCACATTTTTTTCACAGAAAACAGAGGTGTTTTTTGCAAAGTGACTACCTGTAGATTTTGGCCTCTAGCTCAGCCGGCCCCGGGGGGGGGGGGGCAGAAATGACCTAAAATAAATTTGCCCCCCCACCCCCGAAACCCTCCCCGGGAGCGACCCTTGCCTATGGGGTCGCTCCCCTTGCGTGACATTGGCGCAAAAAACAAATCCCCAGTGCCTAGTGGTTTCTGCCCCCTCCCTTGGGGGCAGATTGACCTAAGATCAGCCGATCTGCCCCCAAGGGGGGCAGAAATAGTCTAAATACAATTTGCCCCCCCCCAGGGGAGCGACCCTTGCCTAATGGGTCGCTCCCCATCTCTAAAAAAACAAAAAAAACAACAACAAAAAATTGCCCTGGCGTCTAGAGGTTTCTGCCCCCCCTCGGGGCAGATCGGCCTAATAATAGGCCGATCTGCCCCCGGGGGGACAGAAATGGCCTAAAATAAAATTGCCCCCCAACCCACCCCACGGGAGCGACCCTTGCCTACGGGGTCGCTCACCTTGCGTGACATTGGCGAGAAAAAAAATCCCCGTGCTTAGTGGTTTCTGTGCCCTTGGGGGAAGATTGACCTAAAATCGGCCGATCTGCCCCCAAGGGGGGCAGAAATGGTCTAAATACAATTTGCCCCCCAGGGGAGCGACCCTTGCCTAATGGGTCGCTCCCCATCTCTAAAAAGAAAAAACAAACAAAAAAAAAACGTTAACAAAAAATTTGCCCTGGCGCCTAGAGGTTTCTGCCCCCCCTGGGGGCAGATCGGCCTAATATCAATAGGCCGATCTGCCCCCGGGGGGCAGAAATGGACTAAAATAAATTTCCCCCCCAAACTCCCCCCCGGGAGCGACCCTTGCCTACGGGGTCGCTCCCCCTGCGTGGCATTGGCACCTAAAAAAAATCCCCAGTGCCTAGTGGTTTCTGCCCCCTTGGGGGCAGATTGACCTAAAATCGGCCGATCGGGGGCAGAAATGGTCTAAATACAATTTGCCCCACAGGGGAGCAACCCTTGCCTAATGGGTCGCTCCCCATCTTTAAAAAAACAAACAACAAAAAAAACACAAAAATAAAATTTGCCCTGGCGCCTAGAGGTTTCTGCCCCCCCTGTAGGCCACTACAATGTGTATACCTAGACCATTGTGGTCCCTTACAACCTGATGGTGCATAAAAATACATCTTAGTCACTGTAGATTCTTGTTATGGATTCCTGTGGGTATGGCCACAGCTGTCGGCTGATGCTTGATCTGTTATAAAAGGCTTGCTGATCTTTATCGGTACATATGTGGTTACAGCAATCCATTTGAACCAGGGCCCTGCCTTTGCCTTTAAGTCATTCAGGGACACCATAAGGATGATCAGGGTTGAACTCCATTACTCCTCACCCTACCATCCAGAGGGTAATTCGGTCATGGAGAGGAGGAATCTAGATCTAAAGCGATCCTTAACAGCTAGAGTATTAGGTTCAGGCCTGCATTTTGCTTCATCACCTATATGAGGTCCAGAGAGCACTGAATAATCTGCCAAGACTGTCCTTGGGAGGATGCACTCCTTACGAGGTCCTCTTTGGGATACCAATGTATATCCCAGATCTAGATGGCCCTGGTATGGTGGCAGAAGACACACCTTTTGACATAAATGAATGCCTCACTGTCTTACAGGAGCTTCAGAAATGTCATAATGATAATTCATCCGCCAGTGCAGCCACCTTAGGAATAAGAGATTTGCGAACAACTTCTACAGGCTGGATTCCTAGAGTTTGGGATCTGGTTTCTGAGAAGATTGCTGTGAAGAAGGAATTAGGCCCATCCTACAGAGCACAGGTTCCAGTCCTGGGAATACACAGCACCAGACTGTCATCCACCATCGCTTCCAGGTTCCAAAGGGAACAGATTTGTCTCTAACGACAATATCAAATTGCATCATGTGGCCGATCGTGCACAGTAGACCTAGAGGTCACTTCAGTAGTTCCCGGTTCCCTCTCACTACCCAATTGGACATACCTCTACAAAGATGAAATAACAACTCTTCTGAATAAACCAGCATGTACCACAATGCTACAAATGCCCTGTCGTACATCGGGAGGTTGGGGAATGAGCTTCTGCTGATTCCTGTCACCACTTCACCGACAAGAGCGGTTAAAGATGTGGCTGTTTTCTACTCCAGTGCAACACAAACTGATGACACCATCTACTATGACCCGCCACGAGAAGTGGATCCATCCACCAACAATGCACTGTCTCCTGTGTTCGCAGAGACTGCTTCTGGTTACTTCATCGACCAAGGTGACTTCTCTAGAACTTCATCTATATCTGCAATTGAAATTGTTTCAAAGACACATAAGCTGTACATATGGCTAAACATTTCTATTTGGTTCATCCATGGAATTATCTGTAAATATTTCTGACATTGTTTGTCTTTCTGTTATGGATTAGTTTTGTGACTGTTTTCATTCTCCTGATAAATGGTCATTATCTTCATGAACATTGTTCTGTCGAGCCAGTTGGTAAAGTACTAACTCCCTATCTTTCCTGACATAAGGTCTGAAGAGACTTGTCCCTTGTGAACATTTCAGCAGTACCCTTTCAAGTTGAGACTGTTTGGGATAAAGTTCCCTTTGATGCATACGGGCCTACTGAGGTTTTCCAAATTCCTTATATTTTTAAAATTTCAATGACTGATGTAATTACACCTGGTGTTGTTTCTCATGACTCTGATGTTAAAACAGTTGATTCAATGCTTGCTGAGCTGCAGGATTACACTGTATTTGAAAGTGACGAAATATATATGAACACTGTGAATTATGGGGAAATGTTCTGTTAAAATCATTGGGGGCATTACTATCTACACCGGGCAACTAAACATACATTTGTATTTAATTACACATAGTTGAAACACTGTTCAACTCCACTTGTGTGAAGCCCTAAAACATATGTAAAAAAATGACATATTTTTTGGGGCGAGACACTGCAAAAGCATAATATTATTTAAAATTACCCCGTTCCAAAATGTGAAAAATGTTGCTGACCGACACCAAATTAATCTATTCCGATGTCTTTGTTTCCCAACTTGTAGTTGAAGGATAAGAAAACTGGATGAACACTATTGATGTAATAGGTGTATGGGGAACACAAGAGTGGCACATTAAGGGTTGGGAAGCTTTGTTTAGAGCATGCCTTATTCCTGTTCAATAATATTTTTAAATGACACAGTTCAACAGACATCCTGCCTAGGGTTAGCAAAAATAGAGGTCCTAGTATCCCCACACCAGCATAATTTTCCAATTGGCAATTATTCCTTAACGTCCCTGAGTAAGAAGTAAATGCTTGGGTTCAGGATGGTACCTATGATTCCACACTTTCAAGTCCCAGTGGGTGGGTATTGTGGCCAATACACACAAATGGGTGTCAGGTGTGTTTTGTTAATTCCTCAGGGTGTTTAAAGATTAGCCGGCCTGTCCCTCGCTTTGTCTACGACCAACACTTGGGTATAGTTACCACATACAGTGTGGGTAAACTGTGCCAGTAATGATTAAGCACTAACACCTTAGCAGCAGTTAAAGAACCCCTTAGTGTCCTATCAGAGGATGTAAACTTGCAACATTTCTTGCTAGGTCCAAGAAAGCCACACTCTGAAGGATTCCTGTATGCCATAGACAATGAAATATGGATGTTTTCTTAAATGGAAGCGGGTGGACATTTAAGGCAGATATATAAAGAAAATATGGATAAGGCTTTGCTGTTGTTGATAATGGCATGAATACTCTGTCCAACATAATATACACCCTTAATGACATTGGGCCTCATCACAACATTGGTGGTAAAAACCGCCTACCGCTGCGGTGATGGCCGCCAAAAGACTGTTGCAGCGGCTACCAGCTATCCACCATATTATCACCACAGCCGGATTTCCGCCACAAGAAGGGCAGAAATCCAGCTGTGGCCATACTGGCAGGTGGTGGTAAGGTGGCACTGGTACCAACAGCAGCCCCACGCCAGTAGATCGCCGCCAGCCATATTATGACAAATAATACGGCCTGGCTGTGTTCTGCTGGCGGGCGCTACTGGCGGTAGCAGCGCCCTGTCCCGTCCCCTGCTGGAAGACCCCCTGGATGCAGGTAATTCGGGTCTTCAACAAGGGAGAGAGATGTGGGGTGTTGTGTGTGTGGGGGTGTGTTTGCATGTATGTGTGCGTGTGATTGCGGGTGTGTGTTGAGTGTTGATTGCGTGCATGATTATATGGAAGTGTGAGTGCGTGTATGTTAAGAAATCATAATGCGTGTCTGCGTGTATGTTTGAAAGTGTGTGCGGGTGTGTGTGTGATTGGATGTATGCATGCGTGTATGTATGTGTGAATAAGTTTGTGTATGCGTGTTTGTGTGTGTGAAGGGGAGCGTGGATGTAGCGCGTTTTAGAGAGGTAGGGGGTGGGGTGGGGTGGTCTTAGGTGAGGTAAGGGTGGATTTGGAGGGTTTGTAGAGTTAGGGGGAGTGGGAGCCCCTATCAGTGACAGGGAAGGAATTCCCTATCACTGATATGGCCTAAGGCCATGGTTTTCATGGCGTTACGAACGTCACTAAAACCATGGCGGTGGGCGGAGTCATAATCCTGCAGGTGGCACAATGGCGGCCACCGGGCTGGAGATGGTTATCTCCAGCCCGGCGGCTGCTACCGCCATGGCAGTCGGAGTGGTACATTGGCGGGTTGGCTTCAGCCAACCCGCCAATGTCGTAATGTGGCTGTAAGTACCGCCAGCCTGTTGGCAGTATTACCGTCACATTATCGCCGACCGCCGGGGTCAAAATTACCCCCATAGTGTCTTCTGCGATTGGTATAATTCAGAGTGACATGTCCCTTCTACACCGTGGACGAAGTCAGCTGCGCTTCATCATGCAGTTAGGAAACCCTCCCCTTGCCTATGGGGTCGCTCCCCTTGCGTGACATTGGCGCAAAAAAAAAACCCAGTGCC
This sequence comes from Pleurodeles waltl, assembly GCF_031143425.1. Lineage (NCBI taxonomy): Eukaryota > Metazoa > Chordata > Amphibia > Caudata > Salamandridae > Pleurodeles > Pleurodeles waltl. Next base: position 777,872,890 of record NC_090444.1, read on the forward strand.
TAGTGGTTTCTGCCCCCTCCCTTGGGGGCAGATTGACCTAAGATCAGCCGATCTGCCCTCTAGGGGGGCAGAAATAGTCTAAATACAATGTGCCCCCCCCCAGGGGAGCGACCCTTGCCTAATGGGTCGCTCCCCATCTCTAAAAAAACAAAAAAAAAAAAAAAAAAATTGCCCTGGCGCCTAGAGGTTTCTGCCCCCCCTCGGGGCAGATCGGCCTAATTATAGCCCGATCTGCCCCCAGGGGACAGAAATGGCCTAAAATAAAATTGCCCCCCAACCCACCCCACGGGAGCGACCCTTGCCTACGGGGTCGCTCCCCTTGCGTGACATTGGCAAGAAAAAAAATCCCCGTGCTTAGTGGTTTCTGCGCCCTTGGGGGAAGATTGACCTAAAATCGCCCGATATGCCTCCAAGGGGGGCAGAAATGGTCTAAATACAATTTGCTCCCCAGGGGAGCGACCCTTGCCTAATGGGTCGCTCCCCATCTCTAAAAAGAAAAAACAAACAAAAAAAAAAAGTTAACAAAAGATTTGCCCTGGCGCCTAGAGGTTTCTGCCCCCCCTGGGGGCAGATCGGCCTAATATCAATAGGCCGATCTGCCCCCAGGGGGGGCAGAAATGGACTAAAATAAATTCCCCCCCCAAACTCCCCCCCGGGAGCGACCCTTGCCTACGGGGTCGCTCCCCCTGCGTGGCATTGGCACCTAAAAAAAATCCCCAGTGCCTAGTGGTTTCTGCCCCCTTGGGGGCAGATTGACCTAAAATCGGCCGATCGGGGGCAGAAATGGTCTAAATACAATTTGCCCCCCAGGGGAGCAACCCTTGCCTAATGGGTCGCTCCCCATCTTTAAAAAAACAAACAACAAAAAAAACACAAAAATAAAATTTGCCCTGGCGCCTAGAGGTTTCTGCCCCCCCTGTAGGCCACTACAATGTGTATACCTAGACCATTGTGGTCCCTTACAACCTGATGGTGCATAAAAATACATCTTAGTCACTGTAGATTCTTGTTATGGATTCCTGTGGGTATGGCCACAGCTGTCGGCTGATGCTTGATCTGTTATAAAAGGCTTGCTGATCTTTATCGGTACATATGTGGTTACAGCATTCCATTTGAACCAGGGCCCTGCCTTTGCCTTTAAGTCATTCAGGGACACCATAAGGATGATCGGGGTTGAACTCCATTACTCCTCACCCTACCATCCAGAGGGTAATTCGGTCATGGAGAGGAGGAATCTAGATCTAAAGCGATCCTTAACAGCTAGAGTATTAGGTTCAGGCCTGCATTTTGCTTCATCACCTATATGAGGTCCAGAGAGCACTGAATAATCTGCCAAGACTGTCCTTGGGAGGATGCACTCCTTACGAGGTCCTCTTTGGGATACCAATGTATATCCCAGATCTAGATGGCCCTGGTATGGTGGCAAAAGACACACCTTTTGACATAAATGAATGCCTCACTGTCTTACAGGAGCTTCAGAAATGTCATAATGATAATTCATCCGCCAGTGCAGCCACCTTAGGAATAAGAGATTTGCGAACAACTTCTACAGGCTGGATTCCTAGAGTTTGGGATCTGGTTTCTGAGAAGATTGCTGTGAAGAAGGAATTAGGCCCATCCTACAGAGCACAGGTTCCAGTCCTGGGAATACACAGCACCAGACTGTCATCCACCATCGCTTCCAGGTTCCAAAGGGAACAGATTTGTCTCTAACGACAATATCAAATTGCATCATGTGGCCGATCGTGCACAGTAGACCTAGAGGTCACTTCAGTAGTTCCCGGTTCCCTCTCACTACCCAATTGGACATACCTCTACAAAGATGAAATAACAACTCTTCTGAATAAACCAGCATGTACCACAATGCTACAAATGCCCTGTCGTACATCGGGAGGTTGGGGAATGATCTTCTGCTGATTCCTGTCACCACTTCACCGACAAGAGCGGTTAAAGATGTGGCTATTTTCTACTCCAGTGCAACACAAACTGATGACACCATCTACTATGACCCGCCACGAGAAGTGGATCCATCCACCAACAATGCACTGTCTCCTGTGTTCGCAGAGACTGCTTCTGATTACTTCATCGACCAAGGTGACTTCTCTAGAACTTCATCTATATCTGCAATTGAAATTGTTTCAAAGACACATAAGCTGTACATATGGCTAAACATTTCTATTTGGTTCATCCATGGAATTATCTGTAAATATTTCTGACATTGTTTGTCTTTCTGTTATGGATTAGTTTTGTGACTGTTTTCATTCTCCTGATAAATGGTCATTATCTTCATGAACATTGTTCTGTCGAGCCAGTTGGTAAAGTACTAACTCCCTATCTTTCCTGACATAAGGTCTGAAGAGACTTGTCCCTTGTGAACATTTCAGCAGTACCCTTTCAAGTTGGGACTGTTTGGGATAAAGTTCCCTTTGATGCATACGGGCCTACTGAGGTTTTCCAAATTCCTTATATTTTTAAAATTTCAATGACTGATGTAATTACACCTGGTGTTGTTTCTCATGACTCTGATGTTAAAACAGTTGATTCAATGCTTGCTGAGCTGCAGGATTACACTGTATTTGAAAGTGACGAAATATATATGAACACTGTGAATTATGGGGAAATGTTCTGTTAAAATCATTTGGGGCATTACTATCTACACCGGGCAACTAAACATTCATTTGTATTTAATTACACATAGTGGAAACACTGTTCAACTCCACTTGTGTGAAGCCCTAAAACATATGTAAAAAAATGACATATTTTTTGGGGCGAGACACTGCAAAAGCATAATATTATTTAAAATTACCCCGTTCCAAAATGTGAAAAATGTTGCTGACCGACACCAAATTAATCTATTCCGATGTCTTTGTTTCCCAACTTGTAGTTGAAGGATAAGAAAACTGGATGAACACTATTGATGTAATAGGTGTATGGGGAACACAAGAGTGGCACATTAAGGGTTGGGAAGCTTTGTTTAGAGCATGCCTTATTCCTGTTCAAATAATATTTTTAAATGACACAGTTCAACAGACATCCTGCCTAGGGTTAGCAAAAATAGAGGTCCTAGTATCCCCACACCAGCATAATTTTCCAATTGGCAATTATTCCTTAACGTCACTGAGTAAGAAGTAAATGCTTGGGTTCAGGATGGTACCTATGATTCCACACTTTCAAGTCCCAGTGGGTGGGTATTGTGGCCAATACACACAAATGGGTGTCAGGTGTGTTTTGTTAATTCCTCAGGGTGTTTAAAGATTAGCCGGCCTGTCCCTCGCTTTGTCTACGACCAACACTTGGGTATAGTTACCACATACAGTGTGGGTAAACTGTGCCAGCAATGATTAAGCACTAACACCTTAGCAGCAGTTAAAGAACCCCTTAGTGTCCTATCAGAGGATGTAAACTTGCAACATTTCTTGCTAGGTCCCAGAAAGCCACACTCTGAAGGATTCCTGTATGCCATAGACAATGAAATATGGATGTTTTCTTAAATGGAAACGGGTGGACATTTAAGGCAGATATATAAAGAAAATATGGATAAAGCTTTGCTGTTGTTGATAATGGCATGAATACTCTGTCCAACATAATATACACCCTTAATGACATTGGGCCTCATCACAACATTGGTGGTAAAAACCGCCTACCGCTGCGGTGATGGCCGCCAAAAGACTGTTGCAGCGGCTACCAGCTATCCACCATATTATCACCACAGCCGGATTTCCGCCACAAGAAGGGCAGAAATCCAGCTGTGGCCATACTGGCAGGTGGTGGTAAGGTGGCACTGGTACCAACAGCAGCCCCACGCCAGTAGATCGCCGCCAGCCATATTATGACAAATAATACGGCCTGGCTGTGTTCTGCTGGCGGGCGCTACTGGCGGTAGCAGCGCCCTGTCCCGTCCCCTGCTGGAAGACCCCCTGGATGCAGGTAATTCGGGTCTTCAACAAGGGAGAGAGATGTGGGGTGTTGTGTGTGTGGGGGTGTGTGTGCATGTATGTGTGCGTGTGATTGCGGGTGTGTGTTGAGTGTTGATTGCATGCATGATTATATGGAAGTGTGAGTGCGTGTATGTTAAGAAATCATAATGCGTGTCTGCGTGTATGTTTGAAAGTGTGTGCGGATGTGTGTGTGATTGGATGTATGCATGCGTGTATGTATGTGTGAATAAGTTTGTGTATGCGTGTTTGTGTGTGTGAAGGGGAGCGTGGATGTAGGGCGTTTTAGAGAGGTAGGGGGTGGGGTGGGGTGGTCTTAGGTGAGGTCAGGGTGGATTTGGAGGGTTTGTAGAGTTAGGGGGAGTGGGAGCCCCTATCAGTGACAGGGAAGGAATTCCCTATCACTGATATGGCCTAAGGCCATGGTTTTCATGGCGTTACGAACGTCACTAAAACCATGGCGGTGGGCGGAGTCATAATCCTGCAGGTGGCACAATGGCGGCCACCGGGCTGGAGATGGTTATCTCCAGCCCGGCGGCTGCTACCGCCATGGCAGTCGGAGTGGTACATTGGCGGGTTGGCTTCAGCCAACCCGCCAATGTCATAATGTGGCTGTAAGTACCGCCAGCCTGTTGGCAGTATTACCGTCACATTATCGCCGACCGCCGGGGTCAAAATTACCCCCATAGTGTCTTCTGCGATTGGTATAATTCAGAGTGACATGTCCCTTCTACACCGTGGACGAAGTCAGCTGCGCTTCATCATGCAGTTAGGTTGGACGTTACAGATTCTGAAAAAGGCCGCATCTAATGGCAATATATAAACAGTAGTGACTTGTTTTCTGCTTTTAATTTATCCAGGGAACGACTGACAATGGCTAAAAAGGACGCAAGTTACACCATGATCAATACAGAGAAGTTAGAAAAGCTGCCTTTCACAGTAGCAGAAAGCCCTTCAACTGTATGGCTTATACATGGCATTTTCAATCTCTCACATTGTAACTTGTTGTGGACATGTTCTATTCCCCTCCAACACAAGAGATAAGAGTAGCAGAAATGTGGCCACACATTAATACTACAAATGTAAATTATGACAAGCTGAGTAGATTAAAGGCTGTAGTCTTCCAAAAACAAGTGGCGTTGACATTAGCCAGAGAGACGGATGCTCTCCAGATAGCAAGATCATCAGCTGAGATACAATCTCTATTCAATATCAACATCCCCAAGCACTTTGGAGACCTGGTTTCCAGAATATTTAACGCCTCGAGCACTACGGGGATTGGGCACTTCTTTAAGGCTTTTGGGTCTGGATTTGTTTCTATATTCCAGACTGTCTTCAGAGTTATTCCTTCAGCCATCCTTTCACTCTTTTCAAGTGTGTTTGGTGGTCTTTTAACCGCAGTTAACCATTGGCGGTACACACCGCCGAGCTCAAGATACACACACACTTACAAAACTACACCACTTTGGACAATTCAAAATACACACACCTGACACACATACACACACCACTCCCACACACTCACACCACTATAAAACACACACACACATTACCCACAACCCCTTACAACCAAAAAAAGAGACAGAGCACAGAGAAACAAGCAAAGAGCACACATACACTCAGAGGCACAGAACACCATCACTCATACACCATCCACGCACATCACATAATGCATCACAACACATCACCCCACACATCACCTCACACATATCACACACACACACCAGATCATGGGACCTCAAAGACACCCCAGGTTTTCTGAGGAGGAGCTAAGGGTCATGGTGGAGGAAATCATCCGGGTAGAGCCACAGCTATTCTGATCACAGGTGCAGCAGATATCCATTGCAAGGAAGTTGGAGGTATGGTGGAGAATCGTCGACAGGGTCAACGCCGTGGGACAGCACTCCAGATCCAGGGATGACATCAGGAAGAGGTGGAACGGCCTACGGGGCAAGGTGCGTTCCGTGGTATCAAGACACCAGATTGCTGTACAGAGGACTGGCGGTGGACCCCCACCTCCTCCCCCACAACTATAAAGATGGTTGGAGCAAGTCTTGGCAATAATGCATTCTGAGGGCCTCGCAGGAGTAGCAGGACGGCTGGACCCTGATAGGTCAAATATTTACTACTGTATCCCCCCCACCCTACCTGCATGCCATCCCTAACTCCTACCCCTACCCTCACCCCCATCACTCCAACACCTCAGATATACCCCACTATCACAACCCACACATCCCAATACAAAGCCCTGCATTCTACACCAATGTATGGACCCCCATCATGACCTGCATGGACATCCATCACCACAGCATGCCCAGTAGAGAGACTCCCCCAGCCCACACAATCAGCAAGCACACAAGGCCAAGGCGACAGGGAAAGCACAATTCTATAAGGGAAACACACCCATTACAGAAGATGGCACACACAGATACAATAACAATGCATTTGCATCCCAACAGGACCCCTACCCAACGTTACCGGAGAGGAGGTGCCAGCTTCTTCCAGTCCCATCCCTGAAGAGGCCCACAGTGATGACAGCAGTTCTGCACGCCTGGATCAGGATGACCAACCTGGCCCATCTGGGACCTCTGAACAGTCGGTTCCCCTGCCACAGTCCCAAACCACCACGGAGCCTCCCTCCTCAGGAAACACCAGCACAGCACCTACCCAGCGGGCCCATGCCACTGTCCCCAGGACACGTCAATCAGCAGTGTGTCCACCACTTCAGGGACCCCAGGCAACCCCACAAACACAGGACGATCAGGGACCTGGGGTCAGTGGCAGTGGGCACAGGGTTCAGGGTACAGAGACACAGGGCAACAGGGAAGCTGGGGGGACTGCTGTGCGACAGGGGGAGTACAGGCCCAGGGAACCACCCCCCCACAAGGCACTCTCAAACATCATGGGAGCATACCACCATTCCCAGAAGACCATAGGCACAGTACTGGCCAAGTTTAAGAAAACCCAGCGGCTGCAGGAGGGACAGTACATGGGGATCAGGGATGACCTCACCAAAATCTACACCATCCTGGTCACCATAGCAGGGGTGATGGCTGATATGGGCAAGACCATGAGGGAGGCAGTGGCTCAACAAAGGGCCCCTGACACAAGCCATACCAAGGAACAGCCTTCCACCTCCACCGGCACTAGTGGACAGGAGGCACCGCCACACGAACATCAGGCCACCAGACCCCACCCCCTGCAGAAGGAGAACAACCCCGCAAATGGTCCCTGTGATCCAGGCAGAAGACAGAGAACATTGCCAAGACCCCCGCCAGGAAATAGGACCCTCTTGATTGTCACCCTTTTGTCCCACTCTGTTACCCTGTCCACCTTGAACTGACATTGCTCCACTTCCTATGCCCCCTTGGACAATGCACCTGTGATGCCATGAGACTGGACTCTACCATGGACCTTCCTCCACCATCACCCCAGCCCATTGCACATACCCCTATACTTATTAGCACCTTGAATAAAATACCAATCTGGAGTCAGTCTGATGATTCACAAATGTATTAGTATAACATTAGCAAAGCATTTCAAGGTATATGTTCATTTACTCATACTGATGTATGATAGTTGTTGGGCAGCAGTACACATAGCAGAAGCCAGAATGGGGTACACAGATCTGAAAAAAGGAAATCCAAAGGGAACAGTCAGTGTCCATAGACAGAGGTTAAGAGTCTGCCATATACAATGTCCTAAAGTAAACTGAAATGTCAAGAGGAGTTACAGTCTCTTACTTGTGTCTCACTGGAAGTACTGCAGGATAAGGTTTGTTCTGTTGTCCACAGTTTCTTCCTCTGCCTCCTCTTCTTCACTGTCCACAGGCTCCTTCGCTGCCACAAGACCATCACCAGGCTCATCCTCCAGCAGAAAAGGCACCTGGCGTCTCAATGCCAGGTTGTGCAACATACAGCATGCCACAATGATCTGGCACACCTTCTTGGGTGAGTGGTACAGGGAGCCACCTGTCAGATGGAGGCACCGGAATCTGGCTTTCAGGAGGCCGAATGTCCTCTCAATAATCCGCGTAGTTCGCCCATGGGCCTCATTGTAGCGTTCCTCTGCCCTTGTCCTTGCATTCCTCACTGGGGTCAGTAGCCATGACAGGTTGGGGTAACCAGAGTCACCTGCAAATATCGAGGGACAATTGTGAGACACACACCAACCCATAGGGACAGCCCCATACTCAGACACCTACTCATACTGTGTGGTGAGCTTGGGCTCACCTATTAGCCACACCCGATGCCTCTGGAGTTGGCCCATCACATAAGGGATACTGCTAATGCGCACAATATAGGCATCATGCACAGAGCCAGGATACTTGCCATTCACATGTGAGATTTACTGGTCGCCAAACACACCATTTGCACATTCATCGAATGGTAGCTTTTTCTGTTTCTTTACACCTGTTCATTTCTGCGAGAGGGGACAAATGCCACATGTGTCCCTTCAATGGCACCAATGATGTTGGGGATATGTCCCAGGGCATAGAAGTCAGCTTTCACTGTGGCCAAATCCTCCACCTGGGGGAACACGATGGACCTGCACAAGGGGGGGATACCTGTGGGCTGGGGGATAGCTGACATCAGGTCTGGCTCCAATTGGGCACACAGTTCTTGGATTGTGGCACGATCAAGTCTGTATGTGATTATAATGTGTCTGTCCTCCATTGTCGACAGGCCCACCGGGGGTCTGTACACCGGAGGATGCCACCATCTCATCATCTCCCTCAGCAGTTGTAGCCTATGGAGGAGAACGGTGAGCAGAAGGTTATTTACCACATAGATAGCACAACTGTGTTTGTATTAATGTCACAGAAGCAGTGTGTGAATTTGAGAGTCAGTATAGGTGCCAATATGTGCTGAGACGCAGTTAGGTGCCATGCCATGTACCCCCCTGAAATGGCAGCTGCCTGACCTGTGAGGAGGGACAAGGGGAAATGAGGTAGCTGCGCTGGGGTTGTGCTGTGCCGCAGTAGGCAGTCCCTGACGGCCGCGCAACTCCGCATTGGTTATCATTGGGCCCTGTGGGTCCCAGGAACCAATGGCGATGTACGCCGGCAGTGACGGTACGCACCAACGCGGACGTCACCGCCATTTTCTACCTATGGGCTCACATGCTAACTGACCATCAACAGGAGAGGACCTACACTGCAAGTGATGCTGTGACCTGAGTCAGGAAGCGGCAATGGCTAGAGTGTCTGGGGAAAGGGTCCCTGCCTTCACTGCGGAGGAGTTGGAGAAACTGGTGGATGGGGTCCTCCCCCAGTACACGCTACTCTACGGTCCTCCAGACAAACAGGTGAGTACACTGTGAGCATGATGCGTGGGCAATGCCTTTTTGGAGTGGTGTGGATGTAAGCCACATGTTAGGGGGTGGCCTGAGTGCTGCATGTGATTTGGTCAGTATGTGTGCGTCAGGGCATGGGTGGGTACTGGTGGGCAATGAGTATGACGGTCTGGACGGGTGGGTAATTACATTTTTCTGCTCTCTTTACCCTCTAGATCAGCGCCCACCAGAAAAATGGTATATGGCATGCCATAGCCAAGGAGATGTGGACCCTGGGGGTCTATTACAGGCGGAGCACCCACTGCCGCAAGAGATGGGAGGACCTGCGCCGCTGGACCAAGAAGACGCCAGAGGCCCAGCTGGGGCTGGCCTCCCAACGTGGAAGGGGTGCCCGTCGCACCATGACCCCCCGATGTTCCGCATCCTGGCGGTGGCCTATCCGGATTTGGATGGGCGCTTGAGGGCATCACAGCAGCCACAAGGGGGTGAGTTCAGTTTCAGAAAGCTGACTTTGTGCGGTTTAGGAACGAGTTGGGTGGGGGATGTGGGCTGTGGGTGCCCCTAGGCCAGGGTGATCATGCCAGGGTAGGTCACTTGTTTGCAGGCTCTGAAGCACCCCTATCCCAATGGTACAAGTGGGCAACTACTAGTGTGCAGGGTCCTGTGGGTGTCAGTTGTGCAGGTGCAGGTGTTAGGCATTGTACCCCATGGGCAGGTGACTACCTTAGTGAGTGGTTGGGCAAGGACTAGTGCATAGGGCAGCTCAGTGTGTGTTGTGTCCAACAAAGGTAGTGATGTTGCTGGCATTGACCACATGTGTCCTCTGTCTTTCTCACCCTTCTGGTTTTGTCACCCTGTTCTTGTGTGCATTAGCATCATCTGGCGGAGGAGCAGAGGCACCGGCGACGGAGGGAGCTGCATCCCACATGGCCCATGAGGGTGAATCCACGGAGGGTGAAGGCACCAGTGGGACGGAGGGCGAGGAGAGCTCCGCGACGGGAACAGGAGGGGATACCAGTTACAGTGACTCCTCCTCTGATGGAAGCTCCCTGGCGGTGGTGGACACCCCTGTGTCCACCCCAACAACAGGTACAGCCGCCACCCCCCCTACCAGCACCGCCCTCCCAGCAGCCCCTCAGTGTGTTTCCTGTGCCCGCTCACCCAGGAGTGTGGGCATCTCCTTCGCCCCAGGCACCTCAGGCCCTGCCCCAGTCAGCCCTGCTGCCCTCAGTGAGAAGTCTATTGACCTCCTGAGATCCCTCTCTGTTGGGCAGTCAACCATACTGAATGCCATCCAGGGTGTCGAGAGGCATTTGCAACAAACAAATGCATACCTGGAGGGCATTCATTCTGGCGTGGTGGCCCAACAGAGAGCATTTCAGGCTCTGGCCTCAGCACTGATGGCAGCCATTGTCCCTGTGTCCAGCCTCCCCCCTCCAACTTCCACTACCCAGACCCAATCCCCTCTATCTCAGCCTATCCCAAGCACACCTTCAGAACAGCATGCACACACATCAACACACAAAAGTGGCTCAGGAAAACATAAGCACCACACATCATCCCACAGGCACTCACACAAGCACCATACCCAGGCACACATACCAACATCCACTGCCTCCACTGTGTCCCCCTCCTCCTCGTCCTCTACCTCCCTCCCAGTATCATCTCCACTCACACCTGCTTGCACTACATCATCAGCCACTGCCTCCATCACCAGCACGCCCATCACAACACACCGCTCATGGACATTCATCACCCCCACAACCATTCATACGTCCCGTTTGTCCTCTTCCAGTGTGTCTGTGAGCCCTCCTCCCAAAGTACACAAACGCAGGCACACACCCACTCAACAGCCATCTACCTCACAACAGCCTCCAGCCCATGCACCCTCACCGAAACTCAGCAGACGTACACCTCCCATAACCACTATCTCTTCCTCCACTCCCACACCCCCTCCATCTTCCCGTCCCAGTGTGTCAAAAAAACTTTTCCTAGCTAACATTAACCTCTTCCCTACACCTCTCCCCCGTCCTTCCCCTAGGGCCAGGATGTCTAGATCCCAGCCCAGCACCTCAGCCACCACATCAGCGTCCACTGTGGTCCCTGCAAGTCTGGGAGGATCGAAGGGGGCACCCGTCAGAGCTGCCAGTGTGCCACCTACAGATAGGAAGGACCACCCGATTCCGCCACCTGCCAAGGTTAAGAAGGGGCCGGCATGCAGCAGGGGAAAGTTGCACCACCCACCCAGCAAGGCCTCATCCAAACACAAAGAGGACAGTGCCAAGGTCCCAGCAGCGACTACCAAGGTGGGGAAGGGACACAAGAGCAAGGCCAAGTCACCTCAGGGCACGAAGCCTCCTGGTGAGGGGCTGATGACCACCATTTCCCCAGACATGCCAGCGACCTGTACCACGGTCACCACCGCCGCAATGACCGCCACTTGTCCGGCCACCTGCACCGCCGTTTGCACCACCGTTGCCACAACGTCAGTAAGAAGCATCCTCCCCAGTGATCAGCCATCCGATGCTTCCGGAGATGGACTGGTGTCTCCCTCCACCACTACAGACACCTGCACCACGGGCAGCACGGGCAGCATCCCCACCGCAGCCACCAGCGTAGCCACCGCCACCTGCACCGCCATCTGCACTGCCATGTGCCCAGCCGGTGCCACTACATCGGACGTCAGCAGCATCCCCAGTGGGCAGCCGTCCGAGGCAGCAGGTGACGTCCTGGACCCTGGACACACCACATGAGGCACCACCACCAGCACTGGCACTGCCAGCAGTTTGCAGCCTAAGTCGCCGCAGGGTGGAGTGTGGCTCTGCCTCCATGGAGTATCATGCTACCTGTTCCCAGCACATCTCGTGCCTCAGACACCCAGGTGAGAGAATGTGAACTACCACACCACAGGTGCAGCATCACTGGGCACAATGCCCTCTCCAGAACCAGTGGAAAGATGCATCCACTTCCCCAATCCTTGGCAGGATAAAGCAGACTGGGCACAATGCCCCCTACAGAATCAGTGGAGAGATGCATCCAGTCCCCCAATCCTTGGCAGGATGAAGCAGATTGGGCACAATGCCCCCTCCAGAAACAGTCGAAGAAGCCATCCACTAGAGAGGCTGTGGCCTTGCGCTCCCCAGGACCAAGCAGTGGGCAGACCACCCACTTGAGAGACCTGAGAGACTGTGACTTTGAAATCCCCAGGACCAAGCAGTGGGCAACCCACCCACTTGAGAGACTTGAGAGACTGTGGCTTTGCACTCCCCAGGACCAAGCAGTGGGCAAACCACCCACTTGAGAGACTGTGGCTTTGCACTCCCAGGACATCGCTGTGGGCATGTTGCCCCCTCGAGGAGCAGTGGCGTAGTACCATCTTTCGGCTGAGGTGCCCCCTCCCCTTCCCCCTGAGGTGCCTGTGTTTTTTCGACCTGATGCCCCTGCAGTGTTCTCTCCGTTTTGAGGCAGGTGTCATGTGTGGGCTTCGCTCATGATTTTTGGGACCACTGGTCCACGGATATTTACAAGGGACAGCGTACGGCCTTCTATACATTATGTGAATATTTGTATATACAGATTATTTTAAATTCTATTGCTATATCTGTATGTTCCAATATATCACTGGTTAAACTCATTTCATTTTGTCCTTGCGTTCTTCGAGGGGGTAACGGGGTGTATCTGTAATGATGTTGGATGTGTTAGTGAGTATGGTGTTGTGGGTGAGGGTGGCGGATGGGGGTGTTGCCTGCTGCGTGTGTGTGTCACCCTCTTTTACCTCTCCCCTCCCCTGTGTGCTAGGTGCAGTACTCACCGTGGTCGTCGTTGCTGCTTTCTTTCTACTTCCTGGTGCATGAGAAGATACACCAACATGGGGAGGATCTGCAATTCTGGCTCCATGGCATCCTGGTTCTTCGTGGAGTGTCGGAAGGTGAGTGGTTCCGCTTCGGTGTACTGTTTCTGCCATGCTTTTGATGTCGTTGGTACTGCCCCAGAAAAGCTGTTGGATTGGCCTCTCATGATAGGGTGGGCGGAACATTGTCTTCCACCTGTCTGTTGGCTGTGACCATCGCGGTGTTGGTTGCTACCGCCGTGGCGGTCAGAGTGTTAAGGTGGCTGTATGTGTTGGCAGTTTCCGCCGTGGTCGTAATCCCATTTCTTTTAACGCTGGCCTGTTGGCGGTGTTACTGCCACTTTAACACCGACCACCAGGGTTGTAATGAGGGCCTTTATCTCTTTATATGTTTTTAGCTGTTTTTTTAAAATAAGATTTTAACATGTTTTTAGCTCAAAGCTTTTTAGGTTGGTCTCATGCACCTTCTATGGCGTCATTATGGTGTCATCCTTGTTCTGGCAATGGGGAGGGTGTAGTGGACCCTATTTAGTTTTAATGGGAATCATGAGTTTAGCTTAACCTTCTGACTTGCAGAACTGTGTCCCCATCACCTAGTGACTTTTAACCTACTTATCCTGCTCTGTCTTAGCCAATTTATTTTGGTATTTTTTTTAAGATGGCTGCCTTTGTTTAGAGTTAGAGTAATGTTTTGATTTGTGTTATCAGTGCCAATCTGTGAAGGCGTCACTATCAGCGTCAAAACCAAGTGATGGACGTAGGTATTCACATCATGTCCCTTTCCCACTTACGTGTGGCAGGAACATAGGCCCTCATTATAACATTGGCGGCAAATGCCGTCGCTGTGGCTACCAACCATCCACCGAAATATGACTGTAGCAGGAATTCCGCCAGAAGGCTGGCGGAATTCCAGCTACAGTCATGGCAGCGGCGGTGAGGTGGCCATGCCAGAAAAACGCCACCGACCGTATCATGAGCCATGATCCGACCTGGCAGTGTTCTGCTGGTGGACGCTGCTGCTGGCAGCAGCACCTCGTCCTGTCTACTGCAGGAGGACCCCCTGCAAGCAGGTAAATCGGGTTCTCCAACAGGGGAGGGGGTATTGTATGTGTGGATTGCAGTCTGTTTAATAAGGCTATTATAGCTTTTCCTGCATCTCCTTCATTGCCTGTGTGTGACTGAGGCTTATTACTAATGTGAGAAAAGAGTAACTTCCATTCCACCACAACTCCCCTGAGATGTTGCATTTTATAGTACATGCGTAAAGGCTGCCAGAAATCAACTTTTTTACAATTTGGGTTTTAGGTGAGTGTTAGACCTGTCAGCCCTACGGTGGTCACTCCTAACTTTTTGCCTGCCTCCCCCCACTTTTAAGATACTGTTTTCGCTGGTTTTCAGACTCTGTGCACTTTACCACTGCTAACCAGTGCTAAAGTGCATATGCTCTCTCCATTTAAACATGGTAACATTGGATCACACCCAATTGGGCTATTTAATTTACTTATAAGTCCCTAGTAGAGTGCACTATATGTGCCCAGGGCCTGGAGATTAAAAGCTACTAGTGGGCCTGCAGCACTGATTGTGCCACCCACTTCAGTAGCCCCTTAACATTGTCTCAGGCCTGCCATTGCAAGGCCTGTGTGTGCAGTTTCACTGCCAATTCGACTTGGCATTTAAAAGTACTTGCCAAGCCTAAAACTCCCCTTTTTCTACATATAAGTCACCCCTAAGGTGTGCCCTAGGTAACCCCTGGGGCAGGGTGCTGTGTAGGCAAACGGCAGAACATGTACCTGTGTAGTTTACATGTCCTGGTAGTGTAAAACTTCTAAATTCGTTTTTACCCTACTGTGAGGCCTGCTCCCTTCATAGGCTAACATTGGAGCTGCCCTCATACATTGTTTGAGTGGTAGCTGCTGATCTGAAAGGAGTAGGAAGGTCATATTTAGTATGGCCAGAATGGTAATACAAAATCATGCTGACTGGTGAAGTTGGATTTAATATTACTATTTTAGAAATGCCACTTTTAGAAAGTGAGCATTTCTCTACACTTAAGTCTTTCTGTGCCTTACAATCCACGTCTGGCTGGTTTCGTTGACATCTCCTTGTGCATTCACTCAGACACACCCCAAACACAGGATACTCAGCCTCACTTGCATAGATCTGCATTTTGAATGGGTCTTCCTGGGTTGGGAGGGTGGAGGGCCTGCTCTCACACAAAGGACTGCCACACCCCCTACTGGGACCCTGGCAGACAGGATTGAACTGAAAGGGAACCTGGTGCACTTCTAAGCCACTCTTTGAGGTCTCCCCCACTTCAAAGGCACATTTGGGAATAAAAACAGGGCCTCTGCCCTACCACCTCAGAAACTTCCTGGAGAAGAAACCTGAACCAGAACCTGCACCCTGACAAGAAGAACTGCCTGCCTGCCTAAAGGACTCACCTGACTGCTTTCTGAAGAGGACTGCTGCCTTGCTGTTGCCCTGCTGTCTTTCTGCTCTCTTGCTTTGCTGCAGAAGTGCTCTCCAAGGGCTTCGATAGAGCTTGCCTCCTGTTCTCTGAAGTCTCAGGCCCAAAAATACTTCTCTCCTGCAGCTGAAATCCCTGTACGGTGAAAATTCAATGCATCGCCTGCCAAGAACGACGCACAGCCTGCTCGCAGTGAAAAATTCCCCGCACACCGAGTCCTGAACGACGCAGCCCGACTTCACGACAGAAGATCGATGTAGCACCAGCGACGCAACTGGAACTTCAACGCACAGCCCTACTGGATCGACACAAGCCGACTCAGAACGCCGCCGCCCGACTTCCTGAGAGGAATCAACGCAGCACCTGCCGTGCGGAAGAAAATTCCACACATCATCCCCTGGGCATCTGAAAACCCCGCAACCCGAAGAGAATCCAAATCTGAGCACCGGAAATCAACGCAACATCTTCCCCTCGTGGAAAATAACGACGCAAGTCCATGTGCGAAAGGGCGGAATCGACGCACACTCACCATTTTCCACACATCTCCTCCTCTGTGGTCCCTTGCAAGGATTTTTCAGCGAAAACCAGGTACTTTGCCCTGCAAGAGACATTTGTTGTTTCTAGGAGAACTTAAGACACTTTTTATTGCTTTTACAGTAATCTTTTAACTCTAAAGATACTTGACATCACTTTCAGTGATATCCCTACATTACATTCTTTCATCTTTAATCGTTTTTGACCTGCATTTATCCAGATAAATATTATATATTTTTCTAAACACTGTGTGGTGTATTTTTGTGGTGTTATACAGTATTGTGGTATTGTATGGTTTATTGCACAAATACTTTACACATTGCCTTCTAAGTTAAGCCTGACTGCACAGTGCCAAGCTACCAGAGGGTGGGCACAGGATGACTTGGATTGAGTGTGACTTACCCTAACTAGAGTGAGGGTCCTTGCTTGGACAGGGGGTAACCTAACTGCCAACCAAAGACCCTATTTCTAACAGTGAGGTACTGCTAGTGAGCCGGGAGGGTTGGGCCAACAGTTGTGACTTGTAGGATTGGCCTAGTCGCCTACAAACAAAAGTGCTGTCATCCCTAAACCAGTAGTCTCACCTAGGAGCAAGAGTCCAACTACGATAGTCTGTGAGTGGATGAATCAGTGTTTGAGTGGGTCTGTGAGGGGGTGCGTAAGGGTCTGAGTGGATGTGTAAGTGGGTGTGTGAGTGCCTGTGTGGGCCTGTTAGTGGGTGTGTGTGTCTGAGTGGCTCTGTCAGTAGCTGCATGAGTGTTTGAGTGAAAACATTAAAAAATTATTTTGCAGATCTTCAATTCATCTAAACTTTACACAGGGAGTGCTGAGCATCACAACATATTTGCAAATATCACGTGTTGTGAAAATAAAATACATTTAAGGTCATGATTTCACCCTCAAAGACTCCTATATGACAGCCATCAGTACTTCCACTGACCCCTTCTGCCACATTTCATTTTATTTTTCAGACCCGGGGATCATGTCTCATTACCTAAAATGGCAGCTGCAACTTTCTGGTCAGGTTGCGGCCAGCCGATCACAGTTCTTGTTGGTGCGTGCATTTGCAAATATTCTGCGATTGCCAAGAAAATGTAGCACCAGATCCACGGCCCTAGATTTACACATTTATTTCCCCTTTAATATCTTAAAAACAACAAACGATTTACAGTAAATATCCAAAAGTGTAATCTATGTACCAAAACCAACCTTTCTGCCAAATTTGGTGTACTTCCATCCAGCGTTTCAGGTTGTAGTCGTGTCTAAAACTCCTATGGGAATTAACACAGGAAGCACCTGTTTTTTGATCCGCCCCCCCCTTTTCCTTGAGCCCTGCTTGGCAGATCACCCTGAAACTTTCCATGCTCAACAAAAATCACAGCGCACTTTTTTTCTGGAAAATTTAGTGAAGGTTCATCAAATGGTGCCAAAGATATAGGCACGTGAATAACACCTTTTCTATGGAAGTATGGTCCTTACTATAACTACCTGCTTGAGACCGCCAGTAATTATATTGCAAAATAATATTAGAATATGAATGATTGTTTAATTACTTTGTCTAGTATGAAATGGTACAGTTTGGCTTGCCATTGCATAGTATGGTATGAATTTCCCATTATCCATCTGCACAGGAAATGATGTCACCGTATGAAGCTGAACAGGGTCAAGAACAAAATTGTGATCTTTGAAAAGACCTCTTGACAACAGGACTCCACCTGGTAGTCAACAGAGCCCGAATGACACTCAATTCAACCACCCATGCCTTGAACCTCTGGAACATCATTGACAGCAAAAGCGACATGACCCCCCAAGTCAACATTGCCACTTTCTCATGATTTCATACCCTGAAGATACTGTGGAAAGTTTTAGATTGGTTTTCAAACAGCACCCGAAAAGTCATCATGCACAGCCCTGTCACAAACAAGCTGGACTACTAGAATTCCCTTTATGTGTGGACCAAAAAAACTCACCTGAATGCAGCAGACCATTCAGAACTTGGTGACCAGAATCACTCTTCACCTCACATTTCACACCCACATCCCACCACACCTGAAGGACCTCCACTTGCCTCCCATACTCAAGTGAGCACATTTCAAACTCCTCACCAATATTTTAACAACACTACATCACACTGGCCCAGCATACCTCAACAGTTACATCTGCTTTCACAAACCTTGTAGACACCTCCACTCTTACAGGCTCCTGCTTGCACACATCCCATGAATATGGAAAACCAAATCTGGTGGTCGAGTCTTCTACTACATCACACCTTAAGCTTGGAATGGCCTGCCACTACATAAAAGCCTCCTCCTCATGTCTTGAATTCCAGAAGAAGCTGAAGACTTTGCTTTTTGAGGCCTTAGGCATGGGCCAAGTATCCCTTCTGCACCTGATTCTCAGTAGTAAGAGTGGCCGAGCAGTCCAAGATTCCTTAGATGGGGAGGTTTAGATATAGATTAGTGAACACAGGCTTCCAACTCACAATGCATGCAGCAGCAGCAATACATCATTGTCCAGCCAAGAAGTCACTTTTATGAAAAAAGAGAAGTATTTTATTTCTACACTAACCACACAAAGGAAGAAAATGACATTCCCAAACAATTACACAGTCCTATTCTGAGGTCGAAGCTCGAGTGACCTTTTTGCGATTCCTTGTTCTACTACTTGCATTACCTATTGTAGTTATTCACCATTCACTATTGGTAATATCCAGAGTATGCCCCAATAGTAGTCTGAGCCTCAAGAGTCCTCTACAAATACAGTTTGAAGTCAATAGAGTTCCTGAGCTATCACTCATCAACTAGCAGTACGTTTCCCCATTTCCCCAGTGCTGATAGGCCTGATACAAGTCTTAGCCACATTATCAGGAGGGAAAAGTTCAGAATTCTGGAGTGCACCCTGTCAGTAGGCGCTTGCAGTGTCTACAGCCCAGGCCATTTGAGCCGGCCACACTCATTGGCTTCACTTAGCGGGTGCAAGATCTTTCTCTTGCTGTTGTGCTCCTGCAGCCATCTGAGGTATTTTGGGAGTTCTCTTGAGAGGGTAAGTGTGTATTTGCTTCTGAAGGGGTCGGCTACAATGATCCGGTCCTAGGTTGCATGCTTGATTGGCAGTGTTCTCATGGCACCCTCACTTTTCCAATTGAGTAGAAGAAGTCACAGTCCTCCGTGCTCCCTGTGACCTCCTTCAACACATGGGATCGCCACAATTTATTGTTCATGGGCTCTGGCCAAGTCAACACAGTAAAGCTTTCCACAGCAGCCCCTCTTGGCATAGAGGGTCCCAAGAGAACTACCGCACAATGGTTCATCCCTTACTGCACAGCAGTCTTTTCCATGGTGGCGCCTAATGGCAGATGGGGTCTCCGCATTGCTACAGCACAAGGCTTCAGCCCTTACCACACTGGATTCCTTACCACAGCGGTCCCTCCTAGCATACAGGGTCACCACACGAGTCCCGCACAAGGCTTCAGCCCTTACCTCATAGCAGTCTGTCACACTTCTATCTTCATTGCTATCCTCTACTGGCACAGGGGGTCGCCGACTCAGTCCTGTATGGGGCAAAGACCAGATTGGTCTAGTAGCTCTTTTTTCACATCTCGACAGAGCTCCCCACTGGACCTAGCTCCCTCCAATGCTCTCCTCTTCTTCATTGGGACACTGGGCTTGGCAAGCAGGGTGGCCTGGGTGCTTCAGGTTCCAGGGCAGGTGGTTTTGGATTCTCTTGGAGATATCCCCTCATCCAGCAGGGAGACCAGCTGGCTTTGGCCCCCAGTCCTAGCCGCAGGCAGACATCTTGCAGAGCTTCCACTCCTCTTACAGTCCATCTGGCTGCTTGAAAGATGACAAATTTGGGGTGTCAAACTTCCCTTCATATAGTCCATTTCCAGACACCAAATGTGATTGGTATTCTGAGTCTTTTAAGTTTCATGTTGGGGTTCTGCTTCTTTTGAAGTACCTGCTCGTCTGGTTCTTCTTCCTCTTAAAAAGCGGTCTATCACAGCAGGGGTGTCTCCAAAGCTAATAGTCCCACAACAAAGGACATGGGTGTGACTAGAGTTCACACTTGGACATCAGCCACTGTGATGCGTGCCTCAAAAGGGTAGCCAGAGCTCCTAGCCCTTCTCTTTATTATTCTTTTGTCAGCCCGGCTCCTTCCTGAGATGTTCCTAGGCCCTTTCCTTGTGACCTTTCACTGAATCAAAGAGTACTCGTTGAAGTGTAAAAAGGAGGCCTGTTCCTCCCCTCCCCAATGTGTGTCCTACCCAGCTTACAGGAAGGCAACAATAGGATCTCTCTACCTCCTCTTCATGTTTCACCAAGCAGGCATGAGCATACCAAAATGGAACCCAGGGCCCTCCAAGTATTGTGCCATGCACAGACAAACATACCCCCAGTGCATGTAGACAGCATACACTTACTGCAAGGTACTGTATCCTCCATGTACTGTACCACTCACGGGCACACATATATCAAGCATTTGCATTTAACAAGCATGTACTTCTGTTGAACAACGGCCCTTTGGACTTCCCTGAACCTTTTTGTTTTTTCCTCCAAGTTTTTTGCTGACTCTCTGTGCGTGGCCCTAGAACTCCAGGCACTTTCCCACTGTACTGCAGTTGGAAAATGTGTGAGCCCTTCCTACACAGGCCAGGTAGGGGTGCTTACATGTTTGGTTGAGATGCTGTACCCAGGAGTGCCCTCTAAAAAGGTACCCCACATACCTGGGGCGGGTACAGCCCCAGCTACTAATGGGATGCTGCACGAAGTGTGCCACCCACCGAAATAGTCTGTCACCTATGCACCCAGCATTATGATCGAAACGCCGTCAACATTTTAATCAGACAAGACCTCCTATGTTATGTTGTGATTTATTAACCAATGTATTGACAAGTATACTCTATAACTTAACAAGAGGCTGTCTTTGTGAAATACACCAAGGATTACAAAACTACAAGCAATTTTGTCATTGTTTTATGATGTGGTGTCTCTTGTTCACTTGGGGATCACTTGTTTAATCATCACTTTTTGTTTATTTTCTCAGAAGTGTGATTATAGAAAGGACAGTCCATGATACAGTAATGCATTTCTCATACTAATAAACAGATGTTGTTGCATATTTGTTGGTACTGGTTTTAGTGGAGCATTTTTTAATATTCGAGATAGATGCCTTTCGTCTTCATTTAAGAACGTTTGCATGATTAAACAAGTAGCAAGATATTTCTGCTGCAATATTTAAACTGATTAAAAAAGAGTTTCACGTGGATATGTTTTTTGTGATAACTATAACCAGGTTCATGTGGACATTTGAGGTTGCTCTTGTATTTGCTTAGTACCTATGTACCAGGCTTGGCACTGCAGGCTTGGGTAGGCTCAGTTGCACTGGCGCTTAGGGTGGCATTTCTTACACCTTGGCTAACCCTGAGTGGGCCTTACACTATTCCTATAGCACCCCCTGAAGGGAGGAGCAGGTGGTAAGTGGAAGGGAGGGCAGGTACACATGGGTGTTCCATGCCCCAGTAATGAAGAACCCCCATGTGAGTTTACCTGCCTAGGAGATCAGCTCTTTCCCTAGGTTTCGCTGGTTCTCTTTTAGTAGCCTTAGTGCCCTGGGCACTTTCCCCTGTAAATGCAGTGTGAATGTTTGTATACCTTTCCTACGTATGTTAGGAAGTGGCGGTCACCAGTGTGTGCGCGCTGGTACTATGGTGTTTAATATGTGTCTGCCTGCCATTGCAGGTCTGTGTTTGAGCGCTTGCACAATTGTGTTTAACATGTGTCCACCCTTCCACTGCAGGTCAGTGTGTGCGCACTTGCACAAAGGGTGTTTCTAAACATGATAAAGAATACCCATGTGTGTTCTCACTACCTCTGAGGGTTGCTCTCCCCATAGGTTAACATGGGGGAATGAGTGAAAACACTCCCAACTGCAATAGTGGATTTCAGTGGAGCAGCCTCATGATCTTTCCTATTATTGGATTTGCAGTGATAAACTTCTTCCTATGGCAAGGATGGTATTGACATTAATAACTGAGAAATGCTACTTCTGGAAAGTGGGAATTTCTCTGCTCTGGAGTTTGTTGTTTCCATTCTTACCTGGCTCAAGTTGACACCAGAGGTTGGGGGAGCACATCTGTGCATTTCCGGGTGACAGGTATAAATAATGGGTATGCAACTGGAACGACAGACCCCTACCATTTGAGGGTCTGCCTGGATAGATTGGAGGGAGAGGCTTTGACACTCTGCCTCTAGTGCCAGATCATTGTCCCACTAAAAATTAAGGTCCAAATTTAAGAAAAGTGGTGCTGCAATATATTCAGCTCCACTTTTCTTGTGCCCCTTAGCCTCCCTAATACCACCATGTATGCGCCATATTAAACATAAGGTGCACCATGGAGCAGGTTAGGGACAATAGCCTCAAAAATGTTGACACTATTGTAGTACATTGCAGGATTAGTGCCAACAATTTTGGTGTTAGTCCTGCAAGGGACAAAGGGGCCCATTAAGTATAATGATGTACCCTCTTTTAATGCCTGCTCTGTGCAGGCGTTAAAAAAGTTGCTAAAAATGGCACAGTGGAATCTCATAGATTCCACTGCACCATTTTTGTGGTCACTCTAACGGGGAGCACCCCCCTTGCATACATTGTGCCTGATACAGGCATAATGTGGTAGGGGTTAAAAAGTGTAAATCTGGCGCAGCAAATTTGTGCTCATTTTTTATGGCACTTATGTGGCGCAAGGAGGCACTAGGAGGTGCTAGGCCTTCTGATATATGGGCCTAATTCCACAGCCCCATGGCAGACAGGACTGACATTTAGGGGAGACATTTGTAGTACAAAGGAAGAAGAACCTTTAAACAATCACCCAACGTCACAAGCACACTACAGTATAACTACTGGTGTCATACTGCAACAGAGTAGAGATACACTTACAGGGACATGAGGCCTGGGACCCTGGACCACATGGTGTACACTACCAGAGGAATCTGTTGTACACAAGGAGTATAACTGCCCTTTGAAGGGACCATGCATCCTTCTTGAATCGTGGCTGGCCTGGGCAGACTGACGGCTGCTATGTGGCACCCTGAAGTGTGCTCTCCAAGGGCTTGTGGGCTTGCCCCCTGTTCTCCGTGGAGGTCTGAGGGACATCAAAGACCTTTCGCGAGGGACCCACATTCACTGTTTGTGCCACCTGGAGAGCAGTGCCCTCAGAAGTGCCACATCGTCAGCTGGATTGCAACTGACAGCTCAGTGTTGGAGCGAAGGTAAGAATTGTGCCTGGAGAATGGATTAGCTGGAGCGGAGCCCCAAAAGCATTGCCCGCATCTTAGGAGAGTGGCCCCTGCATCATGGGGCCTCAGCACACATGAGTCTTGTTGGTGGTGAGCTGCTCAGTGTTTGCGGAACCCTGTGTAGCTCACTCCGTCGATAGTGCTGCATCTCCCTTTTGCGTATTGCCAACTGCATGCTCATTGTGTGTGGTGTCCAATTGACAGGTTATGACCCTCGGAGGTGGCGGTGTAACCATAGTAGTGCTTCATTCTACCTCATGTGGCACTGCTTAACTTGTGCTTGTGTGTGTGACCGGAACTGTCTGGTGCAACCCATATCAAAGCGCACCAGGCATTGGTACTGAACTTGCATCTCTTCGATTGAGTGTGATCAGAACTGTGTGGTTCGAGTCGTATCAACGCACACCAGGAGTTGTGCCTCATTTCTTGGGAGGCACTGGATAGGTAACTCTTCATCACAAGTGATCTAAGCTGTCTGGTGCAACTCATATCAATGCACCAGCCATTGTGCCTCATTTCTCGAGAGGCACAGGATTGGTAACTCTTCATCGTAAGTGATTGGTATTGTCTGGAGTGACTGATATCAACGTGCACTAGGCATTGTGTCTCATTTCCAGGGAGGAACAAAAATTGCAACTCATTGCTGTGTATGTACCCGGAATTGTCTGGTGCGACTTGGATCATTGTGCACCAGACATTGTGCTAATATTGCCTAGGTGCGACCTTGTTCAACGTGTACCTGACGAGGGGTTCTGAGAGGTTCTCCAGCTACATTCCCCCTTTTCATTGATCATTCCTTTTGGGGTCTCTGTGTGGTGAAGTACCTGCCCTCTCCTCATCCAACCCCCGATGACAGCCTGTGCCAGGTAGTATTGCCAGGACGGGGCTTGAGTGGTGAGAGTTTATTGACTGGGCTGGAGGAACGCTTCTGAGAGCAATCGTAAGTGGGTCAAGAGATTGCATGATCCCTTTCAGCCCCCCTCCCCGCCCCCAGTGCTTTGCAGATCTGGGCTGGTGACGGAAGGCACATTATGGAATTGTTTAATTTAACAAACTATTGCCCTCAGCCACTTCTGCTCCGCATCCTGGGGGTGACCTTTCTGAGTGGTGGCCAACCGCCTTTTGTTGGTCAACTGCCTCCTAATCAGTCCTGCTACCTACCTCTCACCGTCTTTATTGGGACATCAACTAAATGTGACTCTTGCCTAGACTAGCCTACACTCGGATGGCAAGGTGATCTCTTTCTAATCCATGGATGTGGGGTAGTCAGGGTGAGATGGAGAGTGGAAGGGGGCTTCGGCCACGGGTCTACATTGTGCTACCAATTGACCTGCCAGACATCAGCTACACCCCATTACAGTGCTGCATGCATGTGTGTGGGTAACTGTGCTCCATACAGACCTACCTGACATCCATAGCACTGTGTAGCGGTGCTGAGTGAATGTGTGAGTGTGTGAGTGCTTGCATGAAGACAGCCTGCTAGTGATTACATCAACCAGCGGTGTTGCTTTACATGTTGATTTCTTGACATGTGGATACTACATTTGACCTTGGTTCTACCCGTCCAGCCTTGGCCCACATTGCCGCTAAAATTGTTGTCATTATCAGTGTGTACATACGCCTGATACTGTTGTGATCAGGTTTGCATCCTATAACTGCGTGGTATTGCATTATATTAATTGCCAGGGTGGGCCTAGTTATAATAACGTATTGTACCGCATAAGAGTGCCGGGGGAGTAACGTCTCATGTCTCCTGAATGGGCATGCTACTGAGGTCACTTTAATGTGGTTTGGCTTAGTACTGCTGGTAATAATACCAAGTGTGAATTATTCCCATAAGTTCATGATTGTTATGTTGTGTTAATTAATGATTCTATCGAATACAAACTGTGTTTACGTGCCACACATGTGAAGTGTCTTTTGTGATGCTCAGTGCATTTATTGTGTGAGGGTGCTGTACCAATGATTTGCACATTTCCTCTGTGATAAGCCTAACTGCTCAATGCGAAGGTACCCAAGTGTGAGCACAGGTTATACAGTGAATGTAATCACCCACCCTCTACCGGAGGGGTAGGTCCTGCCTGTCTGGGGCCCTGCCACAGTCAACCAGAGCGTGCTGCCTCCAACACCTGCCCATCACTGTAACCTTCATGTACAGTATCACTCAAAGGTACACATGCACCCAGTACTTCCTCTTATTTTCCGCACACTGGTTTCTTCATGTATTACAACACTCACAGGTACGGAAACAGCCATCACATGCAATTACCCTGCACACACTGCACAGCAGTACATCCTCCCGGTACTGTACTACTCACAGGCACATGCACCTCCAGCACATACATATCTCATGCATGCACTACTCAGTACTGCATTATCCCTGCATTACACCCTTCCCAGGCACGCACACACCCATCACAGATACACCACTTACACGCTACACAGAGTTTCACACCATTCTGATATAGCCAAGTGGGGTTGAGGTAAGCACACAGCAGCAGAACTTTAAAAAGTGAGTGAGCCTGTAGGCCTGATTCCAGTGACACAGGTTAAGAAATGCCCTGTTTCAATCCCACTGATCATTATGCATGTCCATTACCATGCAGAGGACTTTTCTGTCCCAGCATATGCTATGGTATGGTATGATGTGGCATTGTATGATATGGTATGTTATGGTATATCCTTCCACTTTATAATATGGTATGGTATGGTAAGGTATGGTATGGTATGGCATGCCTCATCATTGTGCAGTATGGTGTGATCTGTCATTGTATCATATGATATGGTCTGTCATTATAGTATGGTATGGTATGTGGTATGGTATGGTATGGTATGGCCTGTCAGTGTATACTATGGTATGGTATGTTAATCTTTGTTACAATGTACACCTAAAGCTATAGGAGAAAGCACAATAAAAGAGGACAAATAAGCAAAAGCTTGTTTTACAATATGCTTTTTTCACTCTGGAATGTACTATCCAGCCAATATTTGTGCAAACATAAACTTATTTAAAACACACCCTAATTTTTTGCATAAAACATTTTAATGATGCTAAAGACATCCTGTTCATCATGAATCACATACAAAAAAGCACTTTGTAACAAACTAAACAAGGTATTAATTATTAGCAATAGCACAGATCCATTATTTATTTTGAAATCATTGTTAAAAGTGACACTAACAACCCCTGGCCTGCTTCTGTTGTTGTGTTGGACCACAGAGTAGAAGGGGAGAGGATGAAAAGTAAAATTGTACAAACACAAACATGGGAAATGTGCAGTGAAAGCAACAGCACAGAGCAAAGTCAGGAGCAATACAACCTAAAAATACACACACTCTTACGGAGTGCTACAATTAGAAGGAGAAAATAGGTCGAAACAGAATGTGGAAGCAGAAAAAGGACACTAGCAAAAAAGGAAGCAATACCTGGTCCATGCTCCTGAGACAGGGTAAAGAAACAATCAAAAAGTGAAGCAGGCACTGACCAACCAGACACAAACAGATAAGACTAACATTGAAGACAATAAATGGTAATTAATGAGTGGGCATGTTTACAAAATGTCTCACAGGCAATAGTGCATGCACTGCCTCAGGCTAGACCTAACAATTACACTCTGCTTCAAGTTTTGAAGTAAAGGACAGCCAAAATTGGGAAACTGGTCACCTCACACCCCTGGATTCTGGATGCCACTCCCCCTGTTGCACTTTTACCAGTGACAACCTTCTATGTGATCCCTCTGTCTGCTGGGTATCTTCCCTAGCATTTGGCCAGCGACTGTCGCACCAGCTGTTAGACAAGGAAGCGCCAGCGTGAGTACATCAGTGGTGCATCCTTTTAGGGTTTTTGGGGGGTTGGCAGAACGCCCTACACCCCTGGAGTCTTCAGGCAGGTGGTAGGGTTTGTAGGGTGAGGGACAACAGGATTGGCTTGGGTGTGGGATTAAGTTAAAAAACTTAGGGTCAGATTTAAGAGGCCCACATTAGCATCATTTTATTTTACGCTAATGTGGCCCAACGATGCCAAAATCACCACACCAAATTTACAAAGTGATGCAATGCATGCAGTGCACCACTTTGTAAACCTTTGTGCTACATAATGCCTGTGCTAGGCATAATGTATGCAAAAAGGGCGTTTCCCCATTAGGGGACCAGAAAGAATGATGCAAAGAAATCTAAGAGATTTCTCTGTGTCATGTTTTTTCAGCACTTTTATCGGCTGCTCACAGCAGGTGTTACAATGAGGCACACCATTGTTTATGTTGGGCCTCAATGGGCTTTGCAGGATTAGGGTCAAAAGTTTTGATGCTAATCCTGCAAAGCTCCTAACTAGCATCAAAAATACTGCTGCTAGTTCCCTAACTACAGCCATGGTGTCCCATATCTTAGATACGGCACACACGTGGTGGTCTTACGGGGGCACTAAGGGGCACAACAAAAGTGCAGCTGCACTGGGTGCAGTGCCACTTTTCTCAAGTCTGGCCCTTAAGTGTAGGGTGCCATTTTCAGGAAAGCTACACTCCGGCTGACAGGGACATTCTTTAAATTTCCCCACCCTCCCACTCAGTGCAAGTTTTGATGAGGCAGGTGCGTTTTCCCAGGGAGGGTGTTTTTGTGTGTTTTGTTGTTGGAAAGGTGTGCTGTCAATTTCAGCAGGTGTAGGTAGTTTTTGGTCCAGACGTTTCAAAGTTATTACACGAAACACTTGGCATTTTGAGGCTCAGTTGAAGTTTTAGCGGGAGAGAGGAGGTTATGAATGGAAGGGGATAGAAACTCTGCTGGATGCAAGAGGTTCCGATGGTTCGTGTTTGAGCAAGGAGAGTGATGATTGGATTCGGTTCGCTTTTGTGGGAGGGATTTTTCTTAGGAGAAGTGTTCTGTTAGTGAATAAGATCTATAGTGAGAACAGAATAGTTTAGTATATAAGGTATTGAGCGTCCTTTTCCGCACTAGTAAGTAGTCTGTCGTTCTTTGGATACGTCGTCCCGCTCGATGTGAACTGGGCACATGTGCAGATGCAATGGGCATTCATACTGGCACTGATGTTTATGCTTTGGGCCATTACATCTGATTGTCCCCATTTCCATCCCTCTGCACAGACTTTACGTGTTTCAAATTGCTTTGCTGGTGCACGATACATGCACGTCAAGTTATATTGTCTAAATAACGGTGCAGTAATTATGCGGGCACTGGCTGCTGGATATTTGTTGATGGCAAAAGTTGACATCAAAACACACAACCTGAAAAAACACAAATAACAGGTTAATGTACTTTGAAATAGAATCCAGTGAGAAACAATATGAAGAATATTAAATGAACCCGAAGCATATTAACAGTGTGCTGACATATTGTCATTAATGTGTCTGCCAGAACAATTGAGGATTCAACTGTGGGATTTGTTTTACCAGAGAGCTCCCTCTACTGTCGAAAACTATACCACTCCTTTATATTTCTTTCTTCTATGTAGGCACAATCAGCCTCTTTATATTGTGCATTAAATAGCAACAATTTATCCAAGTGCAGAGAGCTAATTCATTTATTATGAGTGTTATTTAAATAACCATTGTTTTATCATTGTTATTTAGTTCAAGTCAAATTCTGACTTTGTATGTGAATCAACAATACAAATCCATAGATGGCGCAAAAGCTACATTCTTTAGGAATTTGTAAACCTGCCTCTTCGGCTGCTAACATTCTGGCTTATCTTCGGAAAACCCATAACCTTAAATCATTGCAGATCTAACTTCTTTTCATTTATATGGAGTTGCATTTTTTGCAAGAAATACCTCTGTTATATCGTTTAGCATCCTTGTAGCCACTCACATCAAGAATTGTAATTCTTAAAAGTCCGTCTGGTAGTGGGTTGAAAAAAGCGCCAGCTTGATCAGCACTTTCCGCCGATGCAATTTCACCAAAAGTGACATAAACTGGCACAAATAAATCGATTCACCTACAGTTTCTGCTAGGTTTTTTCTACTTTTGTAATGCAAATCTGGTGAAAAATATTATCGTTGTATCTACTTTCCAAAGCGTTGAAAAGTTGGCTGAAGTAACAAAGTATCACAGTTCTCTAGTTTGTGCTACTTTGAGTCGAGGGGCTGTTGCATGGGCGCTCCCATGCAACCACTCATGTATTTTGATGCAAATTAATGTCTACTAATACTGATAGAGAGGAATTTACTCCCAAAAAACGTATGCCTTGTCAAGGCAGCTTTTGAACCAGGGGCGGCTCCTCCATAAGGGAAGAAGACGTTATCCTCCCCCCCCACCCACCCACCGAGCCAGCAGCAACTGCTGCACATCCTTTCACAAGGAAGGGATAATAAACTGTGTTTCTTATCCCTATTATCTCTTCCTTCTGAAAGGGGCGGGGCATTGGGGGTGACACACAGAGGGGAGTGCACTGTGCACATCCCTCAGAGCGAATGTGTGTTTGGCCGGCTGTCTCGGGCCGTCCAACCACACATGCGCACAGTGCTCTCTCCAGCGCAGCAACAAAGTTCCTGTGCTGGAGTGAACCTGGAAGTACCATGTCTGGGTGCTCCCAGCCATTCCTGATGCTGTTTTGAGCAGCACAGGATTGGCTGCAGGATAGGCTGGGAGCCTGTTCCTGCCTGCTGGTGACACGAGGAGGGAGAGAGGAGTGATGCGGGAGTGGAGGTATGTTTTTTTTTATTTTAATTTTTTAATGTTATTAATTCCCCCCATATCCACCCGCCCCCGCACTCAACCCTATCCCACCCCCAGGCATCACCGTGAGCCGCGACTGTCTATCTCTCCACATTTTGCCAACTTTGAAAGTGCACCGCACTGTACAGCACACATACAATGTGGTAAAAGTATTAAAGTATAGTTTTTGTACTGGAAGGCTACCCTTCGCTTACAATACTTATGCTGCAGAGTACAAAACCTATACTTGACAGAAGGCTAACACATTTGCACTATTGTGCAAGTGTGTTTGTGTTGACGCAGGGCTGAAAAAGGTGCGTCAGTGGAGGGAGGAACAGAAAAACACCATCATTCTTCAATAGATATAGTGCAGTTTTTCTACATCCTGTTGATACAATGCAGCACAGTAACATTGATTGCTGCACTGCCTTGCATCAAAATTTAAAACATTTGTCCCAAAGTGTTGATTTGACACTACTTTGCATCAAGAGGCCATCCTATCGGTGGTACATGGGTATTCCCATGCAATGCCCCATAGGGTTTGATGCAAATTCCTATCTTCTAACATTGTTAGACTTGCATTAAATGTATGTCTCCTCATGGCAGGTATAACTGTATAGCTTTTAAAAAAACCACTTTTTCCAACTTTGCATTTGTGTTGAACTGTACAGCATACATGCAAAATGGAAAACGTATTAAAGTATTGTTTTGTAGGATACCCTTTCAGTACAAAACCTATGTTTGACAGAAGACACACTCCCTTGCACTATGGTGCAAGGTTGTGTGTGTTGGCGCATGGCAGCCTAAAGTGTACCAGTGCTGGGGGGAAATACAGCACAATATCTTAATAGATGCTGTTTTTATCTTTCTATTTGAAGCCTTGTAATGCAGTGACCTTGGTTGTGGAGCTGTTTTGTGTAGAAAATAAGTAATTTTGCAACAAAGTGTTTCATTGGGATTTACTACACTGGCAAAAAGGTAGCTCCAATGTATCGCAAAGTAGCACTATGTGCTGCTTAGAACTGCTTCTAACGAGTGGGGCATTCCATGAGTGGTACATGCATGTTCCCATGCGACCACCCAAGTGGTTTGATGGAAATTCCTGCCTATTAATACCTGTATATAGAGCTTTGTGCCAAAAATGTACACCTCATTGAGGCAGGGGTAAAGCTGGAGTAAAGTTTTTTTCTCCAAACTTTTCAAACTTTGCATCTATGCTGTACTATACAGAACATATACAAAGTTGGAAAGTTTTAAACTCTGTCTTAGTATGGTTTTTGTATTAGAAGAGAGTCCTTCCAGTACAAAACCTGCATTACACATCACACGAACACTGCACTATGGTTCAAAACATGTGCATGGTGCAAGGCAGACTAAACTGCACCAGCACTGGGAGAGACAGAATCATATCATCGTAGAAATTATACTACTCTGCTCTCTTCCTTGCACGGTGCACAACTGAGCAACTTTGGTTGCTGCAGTGCACTATATGACTTCTAAGTAAAGTTGCATCACTTGCCTTACTTGTTAGAGTAAGCATTTCCTTTCAAGAACTTGATGATCTGATTTCTGTAATAACTTGTAAGTAAAAGAAGTAGCGTAATGGTGGGTGCATTATTTAATTTGTGATATTAATGCAAACCTAGAGAGTTATATAACACCATTGCTATTTCCTTTTCTACTTAGCCCTAATGGCAACCATTCTAATATCATATTTGTTGGACCTGGTCCTTTCTGCAGGGTCAACCCCAGACTTTTTGCCTTTTCCCTCCACTTTTTTGCTAAATACAGTTTTGTGGTTTTAGGATTCTGGACACTTTACCACTGCTGCCCAGTGCTAAAGTGGAGGTGCTAAAACATGGTAACCTTGGCTTCTCTAAAACCGGCACATTTAATTTACTTGTAAGTTGCTTGTAAAGTGCGCTGTATGTACCCAGGGGCTGTGAATTAAATGCTAATAGTGGGCCTGCAGCACCGATTGTGCCACCCACT
The DNA here is from genome assembly GCF_031143425.1 of Pleurodeles waltl. Taxonomy (NCBI): domain Eukaryota; kingdom Metazoa; phylum Chordata; class Amphibia; order Caudata; family Salamandridae; genus Pleurodeles; species Pleurodeles waltl. The sequence goes on from NC_090444.1 coordinate 777,904,921, forward strand.
ACAGTAGCTTTTCAAACATGTCTCAGGATTACCCCTGCAGAGCCTGTGTGTGCAGCTTTAAACTGTCATTTTGACCTGGTAAGTGCACCCAGTTCCAGGCCTAAACCTTTATTACAGATAGGCCACCCTTAGGGTAGGCTCTTGTTAGGCCCAAGGGCAGGATGCAATGCATTTAAAAAGTTGGACATGTACTTTTAAGTTTAATATGTCTTGTTAGTGAAAAACTATTTTATTTACTATTGTTTTTCACTACTGCAAAGCCTATCTCTCCCATAGGTTAACATTGGGGCACGTTGGAGTAGCTGGTAAATGTAATTTCCAATTGGGAAAAGATCAGAATTTGGAGTTTGGTGTCTCCAGACTCACAATTTAAAATCACAAGTTATGATAGTTGGATTTTAAATTGTAACTCTGAAAATGGCACTTTTAGGAAGTTGGCATTTTCTTACTTTAACCATTCTGTGCCTCTGCCTGTCTCCAAATACACATTTGTTGTTGGTGACAGTTGGGCTTTGTGCATTCCTCATGACAGTAACACACAATAGGAGCTTAAGTGTGACTTAATGCACCTTAATTGCCAGTAACTGGCTTGAAGAGGGGCATAGCTTAGCACTGACTCACTTACACCTGAATAGGGCTGTGCCTCTCCCCACACAAAGGGCTGCTTAACACTCCATTGAGGGTTTGAAGCTAGAGGAGGAAGGGCAGGGACCTTGTGCTCTTCAAAGGCCTCTTGAAGTCTCCCCCACTTCGAAGGCACATTTGGGTATAAGTACCGGACTCCTAAACCCACCAAATCAGAATTGTAATAGAACTAAGGACACGTTACCAGGAAAAAGGATTGCTGTGCTGCCAGGATGGACTGCCACTGCATTATAGGAAGGACTGCCACTTTGTTATTTACTTTGCTGTGTTGACCTGCTGCCTGCTGCTTCTTGCCTGCAGTTTGAAGGACTGGACTTGTTCTCTACATCCTTGTACCCAAGATTCTCCAAGGGCTTGTTGGCTTGCTCCCTGTTCTGCTGCAGTCTCAGGGACATTAAAAACTGCCTGAATCTCTCCTGGTATTGTTGGACTCTGCCTTCTGTGAATCCACCCCTTGCCTGAGGTGCCCTCCTCCAGTCCTAGGCCTAGGAATTGGGTTCTGCAGCTGATTTCTGCAGAAACTGACACATTGCCTTGAGTGCAGGAGAAATTCTGATCCATTTTTCCCTCAACGCCAACGCAGAGGCTGCTTGAAGACAGCGGATTCACAGCCTGTGCCGCTTGATGACGATGCTCTGCACGGCTCAACGACTACACATCACACTCTCTTAAGTGGAGCCTGACGACGACGCAGTGACCCAACTGCGTGGGAAATACCAAAGCATTGTGGCCTTGACATTGACACTTTGCAGTTTCAACGGCCCCTACTTGGGTTCTGTAGCCAGCCTACCCTCCATCACAGTTGGTCCTGGATTTTGGATGCACACGGTCCCTCGTGATCACAAGTGGACCACTAGTGACTTATAAGCACTGTTTTCACCTTTAATCTTTAAAAGTTCATGGCTCAACTTCTACCTATTGGAATGTTGTCTTTTTGGTCATGTTTTACTCAGATACATATTCTCTATTTTTCTAAATTGGTGTGGAGTCTTTCTGTGGTGTCTTCTAATATGTTACTGTAATTAGGTGTGGCTCAAATTCTTAACACTAGGCCTATTAAAATAAGCCTGACTGCTCTGTGCCAAGCTACTAGAGGCTGAGCACAGGCTAATTCAGGGTGTGTATCTAACTTATCCTGACTAGGATTGTGGTCCTTACTTGGACAGGGTGCATACCTCTGCCAACTAGAGACCTAAATTCTCATAGTATTATAACTTTATTGTCAAACACTATAAGGTAAGGGTTCTTTGTCATTGTCTTGTAGTACATGGCCATAGGAGGTCATTTAGACCTCAGCAGGTGACCTGCCAACATGCCGTTGAAGCAGAGGTCTTTGTATCTGCCAGCCATATTTACAAATCTCTGCGGTGACGTCAGGATATTGTTGGCAAACGTGTTACTGCTGGCATTGCAGGAACACTCTCATTAAAACAATTGAGCTTTGCCATGTCTAGAGGTGGACAAAATTATTTTTTTAGGACAAAAAAGATGGCTACAAATCTGCTTACAATTCCACATTTTCGCATCTGTGTGTCTGAGGTTGAAACAAGGTGCGAAGTTAAAATGCCCTGCAGAACAAGGATTGACGAAAAGAAGACTTCTTGTGCAGTACAATAATGTTGATGGGGCTGTTCAATGTAGCTACCTGAATGGTAAATACATTCAGTTAATTATATTGGCCTACCACTGAGATTGCTCTTCAAATCAACTTTCTCAGCATGGGATCGGTGGAGTCTGCCTGCTAGAGCACCCGAAGGGCTTTGAGGGCAAGAGCAGTAAACAGACTTCTTTTCTGGGAACGTTGCTTGGAGGTGCACTGTTAGTGGTCCTGGTAATGTATTTCACTTAATACAGTTACCATTACTTTAAATAAATTGTCCTGTCCTTCACAGTGCTTCTAAAAGTAACTGTGCTTTTGGCTTTGGGTCTTCTTTTGCCTTTCTTTTACACTTACAGAGCAAGGAATGAGGTCACATTCAGATCTTCAGGTGAAAATAAATGAAGCTGGTTGCTTATTTTTTTTGCAAATCAAACCCAGGAAGCAAAGTTTATTTTGAAAAACAAATATTGCCAATGCACAAGGGGGCATTGTTTCTTTTTCCTGTCCAGGACCACCATGTTGTTCATGGTGGTCATCCAGAAAGAAAAAAATGCATTTATGGCTGCCATATTTAGGATTGGTCACCTGATTCATTGACCCAGATGCCATGTGGTGTATGAAGTTATAGCTCATTGGTTTCTGGTGGCAGAGCTATCCAAGTTTTTTCCCTCAAAATCACTGCTGTTCTACCACCTCTAAGTGAGGAAAAGGAACCATGGGTTGGGTGGGGCATGAGATCTTCCTAATGACAGTACTGACCCCACTGCACCAAACCTTAAATGCCCCTTTATTCCAGTGTTATCAACTGTACAAACTCAGCCTAAGCATGTTCAGTTAAGCATTTGTGATAAAACAACTAAAACATGGAGGTGTAGAGACACAAGAGAAAGAGGGAACAGGACACAAGGAGATATAATTATTCCACAATGGCAAGTGCCAAGGGGTTTAGGAGGTTATGGATCCTGTTCACCCACCCATTCCTGTCCTGAAGGTTTTTCAACTAAGCAACATAGATAGGTATCAAGGAACTGACAACTCTTACAATGTTTTTACGTGTCTCGGGTACACTTTAAGCTTACAAAATAAATGGTCATTATAATTCTTTTGGCAAGCGTCATTAAGCATGTTCTTTCATGGCTACGGACGTGACACACCCAGGATCACTGCACATGCATTAAGAGCTTGCCAGCATTTTCCCAGATGCATATAAATTGTGTTAGACACAATGGTTACGAAATAATCCAATAAACCAAGTCTCATTTGTTGGGCTTTAAGAACTAATCTGTCATCAAATATCCAAGGCAGGCCACACTATTTTATGGTGACCTTTTATTTCAATACAATATCCACTTATGGTTAAGCATTGACCTAAGTTCATATCTGCATATTCGAAACATCATATAAACATTTGACCTTTCATTCCCTCCACTGAGTCATCATAACTTTGAATTTACTGAAACCCACCTTGAAGGGTTTGGGGCCTATTCAGGAACAGCACTATGCAGTATGTTTAGTAGTATTACAATAGCACGACTCATCTACTACAAAATCTTATTCACAAACCTACTTGCAGAGACTTCTGCTACAGCTTTTCCTAAATTTTCTATGTGGATGTCCTCACGCACATAAGTATATGCTTTAGCAGTAAATGTTGGAGAAACCTGGGGAAGTGTCATGAAGATGGGAAACCTAAGCACTAAATAAGAGGGGTTTAGGAGGGATAATGAATGGCATAGAAGGAATATGCCTTCAAACATTCATCCACGAAAGAGTAAGCCCATTGTTAATCACAAACTACACTTCTAGAGTTTCTACAGCCAAAAATGACCCAAGACAGTTGTACATGTACTTCAGTCAAGCCTTGGAGCAGGTACAGCACCAAACATTGCTACTCAAAGAGACTACAACACACTTCCATAGAAAACAATTGAAGCAAGTATTTAAAAGACTACCTCATAGGACATAATACTAAATAAAATGAAAGATTTTCTTAAAATTAACAAGCAAGTTTTAATAAAAAATACTAATTAATAATGAAACATTAAAATTATAGCAAAGTTAGGATTTTTAAAAACATCTTTTAACGAACAATAATAAATTAACATGATTAAGTTAATATATTTCAGGATTTACTTAATTAGTTATTGAATTTGATGAGTTACTTTGCTGTACCTTTTCAGGTATAGGCTAACAACAATTGTTTGAAGTTGATTTACATTAAAGTATGTTAGGTTCTTTAAAAATAATTAGCAAACGTTATTATTTTTCCTTATACTTAACTAAAGGGAGATTTCGGCCCTGTTGACAGAGACCTTTGCATATGTCTGAAAAGAAAAGTTACTAACAATGCATTTATTCAGGCATTGCAGATGATTCATTAAAAGAAATTGACTTGAAGACATCAACTTGACAGGTATTTTTCTGATGTTTGTAAGTAGAAATTCCCACCTAATGTTCCAACTTTCTTTAAACATTTTCAGGGAGGCAGAATTTGGTTTTCTATTGTTTCTATATACCTTAGGCAAAATGACCTTTGCTGTATATTTACTTCAGAATGTGCAATATATTGTGCACCTCATGAGAGATATAGTTTTAAGTTTAAAGAAAGAGGGTTGGCCTTTATTGCATAAACAAAGGGCCTCATTAAGACCCTGGTGGTCTTAAGACTGCCCATGCACTTGGCATGGCCAGCCCCGTTACGTTTTTCACTGTCTGCTTTGCAGACAGTGAAAACAGCAATAAGTGCTGGTGCACCCTACGCACCGCAACAATGCCACCGGCTCAATTATGAGCCAGTGTCAATGTTGTGGGCTTTTTCCCGCTTGCCCAGCAGGCAGAAACAAAGTTTACGCCTGCAGTCCCAGCTTTAAACTCGTAATGGAGCCTGCAGGAGGGTGGCTACACTGGCAGCAACCTGACCGCAGGACTTCGGCGGACGGCGTTTTCCATCCAAAGTCATAATGACCCCCTAAATGTAACCAATGCTTTCTCCTCCCTCTTTACTCGGAAGATCCCGACCTGTATCTCGGTGGACTGCTCTTTCTGGATGTGTACACATTTTTGCTCAATAGAAAACCAGTTAATGTTTTGCTGGGAATTCTATGCTAAGCTGCCCAAGGTCCCAAAAGTTAGAAAGGTAAGGGGCTAAGCACAGCAAATACAAAAGGTTCTTTAAATACTTACATTTAACTAATTGAAGTGGCTCCACATTAGCATACTCTCAGACCTTGGCTCCATGTATTGTACAAGACAAAGACAAAGCATCATAAACGTTGATGAGCATCAATACTGCACACACCCCATGCTTCCTTAAAGAACAACTGTTCCCCTGTAAAAGCAGCAGAAGCATATTAGATGCAGAAAAGTTGACACTGAAGTAATCTATAAACTTAACCCGGTTCAGTTTCTTCCCGGCCAAACTAACCTTCCTCTTAATAATTTGGCAATTTTCTACAACCAGGACCTAAAATGTAGGAGCAGAAATCACTTAATTATTTTGAAATGAATGAATCAAACTCAACCGGTAGCTTCATAGGACTATCATGCATGCATGTACACAGCATGGCATTTACTGCATGGAGCAGTGGGGGGATATGAGCTTTTCTTACATTTGGAATGATGATATCTCTCCCTCTCTTTGTGAAATTTGAAGTCTTATATATCGGGTACAGTAAGTCTTGAACTGCAAAAATATCGAAGTCAAATCATCCACTACCAAAATATATGTTTTTAATACTTTTTACCGAAATTATCACAAAATCTAAAACCAAAATTTCAACCTATGAAAATATTCACTGTGTAAAATATCCATAATCAAAGTATTGAGTACCATTACAAAAAAATATGCAATTTACCCAAGAACAGACCGACATATCAATCCCAAAAATGTATTGTACCAAGATGCCAATAATATAATTGAAAATATACATAAACTTATTTAAGATGACGTGAACTCATTACCCATTGTAACTTGATTTAAAATGTATTTAAAACTTCTAAAGTAAATTTTCACGCAAACATAAAATAAATCATTATATTTTATTTGTAGAAATAGTTACAAATAATAGAAATATACATCTTAAATAGCTATACGCAGTAACTTGCATCAATTCCTAAAAATACATTTTATTTTTAATGAGCTTATTCATCAACCAATTTATTAAAATTAAATATAATTTACGGACCTCTGACCTGCCTTTGGTCAGGAGCTCGTTCCCCCATGCTCGCCGCACCACCTAGCTGTGCCCGTGTCCCTGACCCCCACCCACGCTGCTGTTCACGTGTTCGAGGCCCTCCTCCACCCGCAGGCACCCACCTGCGCCTCATCCCTGGTGTCTAGTGGGCTTCTGGTAAGCGTTCTAGACTTGTGCATTTGTGCCTTGTGTTCATTGTGCTGTGCTTCACTGTGCCTTACTATTTTGTGCTGTTATTTTGTGCTGTTATTGCCTTAGTTTGGATTTTGTGCCTTTTTGGTGCCTTTTTCACCCCTTGTGCGCTCCCCTTGCCGGCTCTCCCTGAGCTGCTCTCAGCCTTCCCGCCGCTGCGTCCCCTGCGGCCCTGCCCCCTCACATCCCCATTCGCTTCCCCCGCCTCCCAGCTGCTCCTCCCTCCCTCCTCTCTTCTTAAAGGTGGTCGCTGCGCGGCGAGGTTGAGCTACCTCTGACCTGCCTTTGGTCAGGAGCTCGCTCCCCCACGCTCGCAGCACCACCTAGCTGTGCCCGTGTCCCTGACCCCCGCCCACTCTGCTGTTCACGTGTTCGAGGCCCTCCTCCACCCGCAGGCACCCACCTGCGCCTCATCCCTGGTGTCTAGTGGGCTTCTGGTAAGCGTTCTAGACTTGTGCATTTGTGCCTTGCGTTCATTGTGCCGTGTTTCACTGTGCCTTGCTATTTTGTGCTGTTATTTTGTGCTGTTATTGCCTTCGTTTGCATTTTGTGCCTTTTTTGTGCCTTTTACGCCCCTTGTGCGCTCCCCTTGCCGGCTCTCCCTGAGCCGCTCTCAGCCTTCCCGTCGCTTTCCCCACCCATCTCCCAGCTGCTCCCTCCCTCCTCCCTTCTTAATGGGGGTCGCTGCGCGGCCGTGCCACTGGCGCACCAGAGGCAAGCCCGTCTGCGCCCGTCCGCGCCTGGACCGCACCCAGTGCCAGTCCCCCTGGCCCGCAGCCCTACCACACCACTGGATGCCGCTACACCACGGAGGAGCTCCTCGCCCTCAACCCAGGATGCTCCCCAACGTGCTTCCAGTCCACCCCCAAGACCACCAAAAGACCCTTCACCTGCCAAGCCTGCCACTTCACCTGCACCTCAAAACGCCTCGACAGACCTGCCAAAAACCACTTGAACTGAATTCTACTCAACACCCGCTCCATCCACAAACACGCCTTCGAACTTTGGGACTTGCTGACCTCCACCCACATCACCGGACATCTCCTTCCTCACCGAAACCTGAACTAACTCGGCCTCTGAACCCGACATTGCCATCCCTGAAGGCTACATGATCACCAGGAGAGACCGCTCCAATAAACCAGGAGGAGGAATCGCCATAGTCCACAAAAGCACTATCAAAGTCTCGACGAGCACCCACGACACCCTCAACTCTGCCGAACACCTCCACTTCAACATCAAGTCAACGCCAACACCACCCTCAAAGTAACACTGATCTACAGACCCCCAGGCCCCCGAGCACAATTCTGAGACACCATCGCCGACGTCGTCAGCGCCCAGGCCCTCGCCTCAGCAGATTACATCCTCTTCGGCGACCTGAACTTCCACCTAGAAAACAACAATGACGTTTACACTAACCACCTGCTGGACAACCTCGCTAACCTCGGCCTCAAACAACGCGTCACGTCACCCACTCACATCGCAGGCCACACACTCGACCCCATCTTCGCTGCCAACAGCCACATTTCCTTCAGCCACACCTCGAGCTCGACTGGACAGACCACCGCTGCATCCACTTCTCCTACCAGAAACCAACTACTCACCACCACCGCACACAACCCCCGACGCAACTGGAGCAAAGTCTCAACAGAGCAACTGATCTCCACCCTCGCCCAGACCCCACCACCAGGAACCTCGGACCCCGACACAGCCGCCACCGACCTGCATCGCTGGCTAGCAAACTGCGCCAACACCCTCGCGCAGCTCAATAAATCCTCAAACACCCTGCACAGCACCAAGGCCAGATTGTTCCCCCGATCTTCAGAGCTCCAAACGAGAACACCGCAAAAGAGAGAAGGCCTGGCGCATGGTTCCTATCAAACCCAACCACATCGCACTCAAGGAGTCCATCCGCAAGCATCACCAACTGATCCGCACCGCCAAAAGAACCCACTTCAAAAACTGCATAGACAACAATGCCCACAACAATAAAGAACTCTTCGGCATCGTCAGAGAACTCTCAAACCCCAAGACCTGCTCCAACGAACCCCCTCCGTCGCAAGAGCTCTGCAACTCCCTCGCCACCCACTTCTGCCGCAAGATAGAAGAAATCCACAACAGCTTCAACCCCAAACAGACCGCAGACATCCACGAGCCCGACGCCCCAAGCAACACCAACTTCCTCCACAACTGGACCCTCGTCAACAAAGAAATCGTCACTCACACCATGGCCTCCATCCACTCCGGATCCCCATCGGACCCCTGCCCTCACCACATCTTCAATAAAGCTAGCAACATCATCGCCCCCCACCTCTGCAACGCCATCAACAGCTCCTTCAAGACAGCCACCTTCCCGGAAATCTGGAAACAAGCAGAAGTCAACGCACTACTGAAGAAGCCCAAGGTGGACCCGGATGACCCGAAGAACTACCGGACGATCTCCCTCCTCCCCTTCCCGGCCAAGGTCATTGAAAAAGTCATCAACACCCAGCTATCCTGCTTCCTAGAAGACAGCAAGGCGCTCAATACCTCTCAATCCGGATTCCGGAAAAATCACAGCACCGAGACCGAACTCACCGCTGCCACAGACGACATAAGGACCATGCTCGACAAAGAAGAAACTGCAGAACTCATCTTGCTGGACCTCTCTGCCGCATTCGACACAGTATGTCATCACACCCTCCGCACACTACTCCACAACGTCGGGATCCGCGACAAGGCTCTCAACTGGATCTCGTCATTTCTCACCGGCAGAACCCAGAGAGACCGCCTTCCGCCATTCCTGTCAGAGGCCTCCAAGATCATCTGTGGCGTCCCTCAAGGATCCTCCCTCAGCCCAACACTCTTCAATGCCTACATGGACCCCCTCGCCAACATTGCATGGACACACCACATCAACATAGTTTCTTACGCAGATGACACCCAGCTGATCCTCTCCCTTACGAAAGACCCCACTACTGCCAAAATCAACCTACACAACGGACTCCACGCCATCTCCAACTGGATGGAATCTAGCCGCCTCAAACTAAACACCGATAAAACAGAGATCGTCATCTTTGGCTCCAACCCTCCAGCATGGAACTACTCCTGGTGGCCCAACTCCCTAGGCCCGCACCATTCACCCACCACCCACGCTCACAACCTGTGCTTCATCCTGGACTCCACTCTCAGCATGACCCAACAGGTCAACGCAATCTCCTCCTCCTGCTACAACACTCTCCGCATGCTCCGCAAGATCTTCAAGTGGATCCCCATCGAGACCCGGAAAACCGTCACCCACGCCCTGGTCAGGAGCAGATTGGACTACGGCAATGCCCTATATGCAGGAACAACGGCCAAGCTGCAATCCAAGCTACAATGAATCCAGAACACACCCGCCCGCCTCATCCTTGACGCCCTGTGCCACAACCACATCTCCCCCCTCCTCAGAAACCTACACTGGCTACCCGTACCGAAAAGGATCACTTTCAAACTCCTGACCCACGCACACAAGGCTCTCTACAACACTGGTCCAGCCTACCTCAACGACAGACTTACCTTCCACACTCCCACACGCCATCTACGCTCCGCCAACCTTGCTCTCGCCGCCATCCCCTGCATCCGCCGCACCACCGCCGGAGGAAGATCTTTCTCACACCTCGCCGCCAAGACCTGGAACTCACGACCTCTCCAGCTACGCCAGACCTAGTTAGTCTAGGTGTTAACTCAATATCGGGTGCTGGGCGGTGATGTAACATCTACCATGTTTATATCCACACAGCAAGGGGGAAGAGTGGCTCAGAAACATTACGCAAACTCGAAAACACTATTAGAATTAACTGGTGACAGGGTGACCCTTATAGTTGTGGGCAACGTTAACATAGCAGTTGAGCCATCGGATGGACCTGGTGCTTCTATTACTGAAGGTGAATATGAAGTAGGGGCATTGCCAAACTTCAGATACCTCCAACTAAATGCTGGACTTCAACTGCTATACAGCTGATTGCCAAAGGAATATCTCTAGGGCACAGGTCACTCAATGGGCGTACACTCTCCATTAGTGAAAGGTGTCATACCTACAATAGATTAAATCCTACAAGCTGGATTGATTATATCTAGCTTGATTTAAGGGTTTGGAAGGATCTGGCTGGTATGACTATTGTAGGGTGTAATGACATTGACCATAACACCCTTCATTTTATTCTGAACATGAAACTTCTTCATGTGCAAAACATCAGGTCAGCCGATCGGGACAGAACTGATTCTCGCAAATAACAATCGGAATGTTGAATGGGGGTCTACAATGCCGCACCCATGGTTGTTAGTTAATCTTCTTAGGGAAGTGGCTGATGGATTAGAATCCCTGCTCCAAATAGAAGACAACCCTGACATCCCTAAGAGTGTGATTCATGCTCATGTTGAGTTGTTTAAACTACTGAAAAATCATTTTAGTAGAGAAACAAATTTGGGCCGCCCTAAGCAAAGAACAATCATGATTATCAGGGAGCAAAGGAAAACCTAATTAGTACAATTAGGACGAATAAATCAGAAATTATAGGAATGGCCAGAAACAATTATAAGAAGGTACAAGCTCAAGCTAAAAATCAGATGGGACAATAACAAATGAGCAGATATCAATGAAGTGGTGAATAAAAGGGACACCTGGGCCTGTATTACAGATAGAGCGTGCTTTCTATGTTTTGCATCACGGTGTGTCTTAAAGCAGGTGAGTGGGGTACAAATATGGAAAATGCACCCTATCAGGAAGAATGTGCTGCTTTGTGGTAGCCCTGAACTCGCACTGCCCCCAGGGAAGTGCATTCAAGAGAAATACAGAAGAGCTGTTTGAAAAGTTTCTTCGTGTTTCTCTGAGCAGGCGGCAACCTACCTGCACTTTTAAAAGGGATTAGAGATCCCCTTGCAGGTGGGTGAAGTGAGTGACTGCTTCCACCTGCAAGGGGATGTATGGGGGTTAAGGGCTGCATTTAGAAGGCATACTAAAAAAGGGCGCCACATTTTTGTGGTGCACTTTCAATGCATCTTTCAAAGGCATGTTTGCCTCTGTCCCCACATCAGTAATACGGCCAGGCACAGAGGCAAAGAGATTCCCTAATTTGCATGGGGACACGCCTTCATGCAAATTGCAAAGGGAACACCCTCTAATGATAGCTCCAGTTCTATCTGTATTGTAGAAGGGGCACACAACCATTTGCAGCCCCTTCTACAATACCAAAGTGTCCTTGGGGCATGCAAAGCAGGCACAAATGCCAGTTGAATCCCCAAGGCACTTGTGTAACATGGTCGCAGGTTGTTCTGGCATGCAGTGGCCCAAGGGAGTTGTCACAGTTAGATTACTCTTAGATTATTTCATTCAGCCAGAAAATTGTTAAGAACATGTTCCAAAACTGTATTAATCTAAGAGTTTGTGCAGTGATAATGAGCTAGAAGATGCAATATTGTGCTCTAAAACATTCACACAACAGACAGTAACATTAGCAGAGACACTACAGGCAATAAAAGACACTACTTCAAATAGAGCTCCAGGCCCGGTAACAGTATCAGGCAATTTATTCCAATGATCTGGGGTCCTGATAATTATGTCATTTTGCACACCATATTAGTGGAACTGAAATTTCCTAAGCTTGGGTTGGGGCGGTGATAATTGCCATGTACAAAAAGAGGTCAAGGGAAAATCTGAAGATTTATAGGCTGATAAGCCTCATAAACAGCATGAAAAATAGTTTCTGTTGACAGAGCCTGCAGAAACCCTAGTACTGGGCCAATGGAAATTATATTCTTTCCCATCTTCAAGCTGACTTTAAAAATAGAGTCAGCACAGTTTACCAGGTTTTTAGGTTCTGTTTGATTTACTGAAAGACTGTAGTTCTAGGAAAAGGACAGCTATATGTCGCTTTTGTTGACCTTAGGTCAAATTTGATCTTGTCCTATATACCAAGTTATGGTCAGTTCTCAGGGAAATGAGCTTCCAGGAAAGCATGTGGTTCACTTTAATGAGAATGCACGAGAAATTGAATGCTCAAGTGAGATGGGGGCCCCCATGGTGAGCTAACTGAACCTATACCTATCATGAAGGGATACGACTGGGATGCCTTCTTGCCCCAACATTACTTACACTGTATGTATAAATGATGCAGTGGAATGTCTTAGTTCCTACTGTAGAAACTCCCTAAAATTATGTCAGTGCTTTGGCCCTGCCCTCCTTTTTGCAAATAACACATTGCTGATCTCTAAGACACTAATGGGCGTAGATACCCTGTTAGATTGCTTCAGAGTCTCCAACAAACAGAGAGAGCTGAAGGTGAATGTCCCAAAACAACATTTATGGCTTTCAATCTGCATAGGAGCTATTGAGGCACACCTAGCCTGGAAGGGGTAAAATTAGAGAGGGTCAAGGTGTTCGAATAGTTGGGTGATAAATTGACTGACAAGATGACGTGAAACATTTAGATAGAAAATGTGCTTTGAAGCTGGTACATTCCAATTCTAGCATATTAAGAACACTTAGGTCCTCTCTTGATAAGTCTCTTACACCAGCTTTACATATTTGCCATACACAAGCACTGGGACAGCCTTTTATTGAGGGCATTTAAAGGCATTGAGATGAGCTCCAGTGGAGAGGAAGTTTCTCAAGTCTTTAGTCAACTTGCCGCAGAGATCCCCATCAACACCTTTATAAATGGGCATGATGATCATACCTATCTTACAGAAAGCAAATTTGAGAACAGTACTTTCCTAGTGGTGACTGTGGCGTGCAGAGTAGAATTTTGAGAACTCATGAGAATGTATTCTAAATATGGTATAGCAAGGTTTTAAGGTCAATGTGGCACAAAAGAAGAGCAATTTTGCATTAGAAATGGCTTGTAAGTTTCTTTTATGGTTGCACAGTTTTAACATTTTGAGACTATGGGGGTCATTACAACCTCGGCGGTCTTTTCACAAGACCGCAGAGGGACCGCCGTGCTGAAGACCGCCAGTGGTGGCGGTTTTCCGCTCGGCGTATTATGACTGTTGGGAGCTCTACGTCGTTTTTCCGACGGAGAGCCGCCAACAGCCATTGTGACGGGCGGCGGGGAAGTGGAGGTTGCTCCACCTCCACCGCCACGCCAACAGAACACCGCCCAGCGAATCACGTCCTGTGATTCTGCGCAGCGGTGTTCTGTTGGCGGTGTGGTGTCGGCGGAGCTGCCCCTATGGCTCCCGTCCCCTCCCGGAGGATCGACGGAACAGGTAAGTCGATCGTCCGTTAGGGGAGGGGGTTGGGGGGGTGTTGTGTGTTGTGTGGGTGCATGGGGGTGTGCGTGGGTGTATGTAGAGGGGGTGTGTGAGTGCGTGTATGCTTGCGGGGGTGGTGCGTGTTTTGGGAATGAGTGCGTGTATGTCTGTAGGTATGTCTGTATGGATGTGGGTGTGCATGTCTGACTGTGTGTGTGGATGTTGGCATGTATGTCGGTGTGTGCGTGTATGTGTGTTGGTGGTGCCTGCGTGCGTGTAGGGTGTGTATGTGTCAGGTAATTTCGGGGTCGCGGTGGGGAGGGAGGTCCTGCCACCCTTGGGGGGTGGCAGGGGTGTTTGGGGGTGTACGAGAGGGAGTCGGGGTGGGGTGTGGGGGAGACTCCTGTCAGTGCCAGGGAAGGAATTTGCTGGCACTGATAGTGCTTACCGCCCTGGATTTCATGGCGATTCCTACCGCTGGAAATCCACGGCGGTAAGCCGGGTCAAAATACCGGCAGCGGTATTGTCACGGCCGCCGGGCTGGAGACCCAGGTCTCGAGCCCAGCGGTCGCCTCCGCCCTGGCAGGATGTACGGAGAAGCGGCGGATGACCATGGCGGTAACCGCCATGGTCATAATTCCAAAAAAAAGACTACCAGCCTGTTGGCGGTCTTACCGCCGCTTTAACACCGTCCGCCAGGGTTGTAATGACCCCCTATGTATTTATTCGATTTAATAGGGTTAATCCCCAAAGAAACGGATTTTTTTCTAGATATTTTACGTTTTTCTAATATATATTTCTTAAACAAAATACACAAATATCTTAAGAACACATTTTTTTATTAAGCGTATCTAAAGTCTTAAACATGTTTCTATTACTTATTCTATAATAAACAGGTACAAACTAATTTGAAATTAATACAATTGAACATAGTAACTCATGAGTAATAGTGTAATTAATTGAAACAACAAGAAATAAAACATAATACATTTTTTATGAAATACAGCTCATCCTGTTACCAATATACCACAGAATCTGAAATAAATCAATGAACCTTTTTGTTGTAAATATTTATCATTATTATTCACAACATGTTTAAAAACCTACCAGAAAGCACAGAGAGATATTAAATACCACAATATTCTAGTAATCCATATTCAAACTTTTATATGTTGACCATAATAGTTTGTTCAAACAATATTCTGGAGTTAATATTCAAAAACCATTACATTGTGAAGCAGTACCACTTCTTTCTGATTTGATATTTTCTTTCCAGGAGGACAAAATGGCATCAGTCTTACTTTTGGTAAACATATATTTCCATAGCTCCTATTATACAAACATGTTCTTTGAGCTGAATATAACAGAGTATGTTTTCAAAGATGCCAACAAATGTAACGCTGTATTGCCTTCTAAGCTTGAATCATAGTATAAAGGCATTCCAGCAAATTCTAATAATCAGGCCATCAGAAACAGACATTCTCCTACTAATCTCATAGTTAATACAAGTAAATATATACAGTAGATTGCCATATTTATGGGGGAACTGAATGTGCTGAAGTGCTACATGACAACCAACTAAATGTACCCTAATACTTTCTTCCTTCAAAAGCAAAATAGCAAAGACTTTGAATTAGGTACACAGAAATATCAGGAAAACTAATTGAAGGGAACTCATTCAGAAGATAAAAAGGGATATCATTTCCTTTCATTCTTCATTTTTATATCTAGAAAAACAATTGGAAGGATAAAAGGCTAAAAAGTGATGAGGAAAATCAAGTGCAAAGAAAAAAGAGTACCATAATGAGAAAGGGTACATCGAAAGGCAAAATATGTTTTTTTTAAATACAAATGATTTAACCTCAAATAAAAAAAAATGGTTC
Organism: Pleurodeles waltl; assembly: GCF_031143425.1. Lineage (NCBI taxonomy): Eukaryota > Metazoa > Chordata > Amphibia > Caudata > Salamandridae > Pleurodeles > Pleurodeles waltl. The sequence goes on from NC_090444.1 coordinate 777,920,643, forward strand.
TATGGTGTTTTCTCTAGATTCAAACCCCAATGTCTCTTTCCTGATCCTGTGTAATACTAAATTAAGTCACTTTGAGTGGTTATGTTTCACTTTGATAGCTTGCTCATTGAGATCAGCATGATCTCTTTAAAACAGGTTTAGTAATTCTGACAAATGGTGTCTAGAATTGGTCTCTTCTAGATTTGAAGTTAGGGAATATAAACTGATTGTGATGAGAATATGAATATGATTAGAGAAAAAGTAAAAAATGTGTAACTTTATGGTTAATATGATCTATATTCCAATGAAATATTTAATGACAATCCAAATTCCCATTAAATATGTAATTGGAATATAGATCATATTAATCATAAAGTTATAAATTCCCGTTCTCAAGAAGACCATGCTGAACTCACTCAGCAAGCTAACAAAGTGAAACATAACCACTCAAAGTGACTGAATCTAGTAATAACATACCCCGAAAAGACAAGATATCTGATTTAATAACATACTGTTATCCATTTGCTGCATGTCATCATTTGAGGTGAAGATGGGGTGCCCTTGGAAGTAAGAAATGTGACGAAATTAGGCATAATGTGGCAAAGGCAGCCAGTCCTGCAGTTCCTATGAATACAACTATAAGTGATAAAGTCCTGTACAGTATTCATGTAATTAAAGGTTTGAATATTGGTATCAAATGTAATTATCTGATAAAAGATGACATTTGTGAATCAGTTGTTCATTTGTGGAATTCTGAAATGCAAGTTCCTGATGGGTTTGTATGTTGATCGCAAACAGGATTAAATAGCTGGTCTGCTGCTTCAAGCAGTTTATGAAGATTGTAACTTTAGGCAAAGTATTTCTAATTTGAAGAAAGGCAGTGTACAATGTTTGCTTTACAATAAAAAATGATTTTAGATCGGCCACTATGATTTAATAGCTCTGCTTGACTCCTGTGACAAATTGTATGTAAAAATATGTTCCCACATTTAGAATCTCGGATCTATGAAAGGTGGGGAATTTAACTAGGCTAATCAAGGATTAGTAAAAAACAGAGTGGAATTGATAGCATTTTTTGTTGGATCATTCTCCTAAAAAAATATGAGGAAAAAGAAATCAATTCATATATCATTAATATGACTTTCGCCTTGACTGTGCTAACCACCTTACAATATTATAGAAAGTCAAAACATGAAGCTTCCCCTCAGTCCATTAACTGTACTTAGGGAAATGCATTTCAGGATATACGTAAAGGTGGGAAATCCATGGATGAACAATGCACTTAAGGCAGAAGTGCATACTTGCCCTATTAATATTGTTAAGCTATAGGTCTACTACTGAGATTATCTTTCCAGGATTAGGCCCCTTGAGAATGGCCACTTTTAATGTATTCCAATTGTATTGTGCAATCCTAATGATTCAAATGTGAAAATGACTGCGAAGGAGTTTAGAGTGCATCCCTGAAAACTTCTCATTGCACTTTTTTCACTATGCACATCTTCAAAACAAACATAATGATGTTATTCCATTTATAGTTGAGTGAATCACTGTTTTTTGTTATCTTGGATTTCCATTAGAATGGAGTATAATGAAAGCAGCTCATCGAGATAATCAAAGTGTTTGTCTGCTCTGTTGGTAAAAGTTGCAATCATCTTGTTGTAAGGACTGCAAGGCAATTAGTAAAGCTGCACCTAATTCCTTATGAGTTAAAGATACAATGTATTTTTATGTCACCTGGATTTCATGAATATATTTGAAATGCATAAATACAATATAACAGAAAGTCCACTTTGGAAAAAGTCCTTTCAGGTATTCAAGGAGTACATAGGGAAGCTTGAGTTGATAGGCATGAAATTATACGCTCCTAGAATATATAATTGGCCTTGGCATACATTACGTCAAGCACCTGAAGATATATTGGCAGGTGTAGCGCTCAAAATAGTGAATCAAGTAATAACATTTTGTTACAAATTAAGGAGATCTTTACTTTATGTGCTAAATGTATTTGAAATTTTTTCTGAAATTGTGGTAATAGAGAGAAATAAAAATATATTAAGTCAACATTTGGAGGTGGGAACTAAATTGGTCAGTTGTAAACTTTACTTATCACAATATTTTATAATCTCTCAATGAGTCTATAATTGAATTGCCGTTAAGTTTAAATGCAACCAAGAATGCAAAAGAGAGTGCAAAAGGGAGTTTGTAAATTTTTGATACATTTAATGATGATGGATTGCACCTTAAATACCCTGCGGCAGAGGCAAATGTTCCAGCTCAAAGAATATCTTTTTGAATTGTGTGTCTGGGCAAGGCAAGATATAGTTTTAGTATGTCCAGTCCTGAAAGGGGCATCCTTTTGCTACTTTAATAGAATGTTCTGAAGGACTAACAAAAGGTCTGCAAATAAATCTCTTGAACTGTTGTAACACCTCAATCTCCTAATCAGCGAGCAGCTAATTATGGTGATAAAAATCACAACTGCTCATAATTCACCTAAGGAGCTCTTTGTGATTGTTAAATCGCTTCAAGATCCGGTGTAAGTATATCTGACTTTTTCTCTTTTTCAAAACACTGCAATGACTCAGCAAAGTTCTTCCCCAATAGGATTGCTGGAATTTACACCTCATTGGTCATCTCTGACGATTTAGATCAGTGTGCTCTTTTAAGAGACTCAGAGAATCACAATGTAGTGGAGTTCTTCCTGCTAGATTCTTCTACTCTGCATTAATCAGGACGGAGATAGTTCTTATTTATGAGGCATATAAGGTTTCTTCCAGCCACCTTGTTAATAACAGCTATAAGCATGGCTATACCTCTCCTGGGCAAACCTGTGGAACATCAATGGGAAACTGTAAGGCTGTTGTATCAAAGATTACTGGAAAATTAGGCTTCTGGAACATGGCTGTCCTGGGCTCAAAAACAAGTAACGAACAATATTTAGATCTTATATGTAGCTACAATATTATTTCCCTATAGGAGACATGGGGCCTCATTACGAGTTTGACAGGCTGACTGCCAGGCCACCACCATGGCAGCCGTCAAAAGGCCGACATGTTGGCAGTCATACAGATCGCCGTATTATGAGTTACACAGCCAGGGCTGACAAAAGACAGCCAATATTCTGACGCTGGAGGGCAGAAAGAGGTGGTCTGACCATCAGCACCGCCAGCCCGTCAACCAACAACCAAACCTATTATGACTCACCAATCAGAATGGCGGTTCTTTAATGGAGGTTTTCTAATGGCTGCGCAAAACTCGGTGGTAAGTGGTCACCACAGTAATATACAGCACCACATTGTATGGATTCAAATTCCACACAGCTGACACACATCCACACACCCAACACACCTACAAAATGCTCCATAAAACACACCCCTTCACACACTACAATCCTTTGCATCGACAATGCCACAAATAGAAGCCAGAGCCCAAAATCTGAGTCACAGTACTATAGATTAGGCCCCCCTCCAACTTTCACATAACACGTATCCCACACCCGCACAACACACCACCACACAAATAACACCTCTACTGTCACCCCTAACCACACAGCACCTACACTCCAGACCAAGTCCAGCAGACTACAATTGCCAGGAAACTGACAATGTGGCAAAGAATAGTCAATGGTAAATTCTATAGGCAGCTATCTGTGTACAAGGGGAAACATCAGGAAGAGGTGCAGCAACCTCAGTGGAAAGTTGCGTTCCATGGCATCCAGGCACCAGCTGGCGGTCCTCAAAACTGGTGGTGGTCCCCCACCTCCTCCCTCACAGTTCACATCATGGGGGAGAAGGTCTTGGCCACTCTGCATCTGGAGGGCTTGGCAGGAATACCTGGGGAAGTCGTGCCAGGTAAGTCACAACACCAATAATGCCACCAAAATGTATTGTCATGCATGCTCACTGTTTGTCTTTTGACACCTTAACAGTCTACCCACTCACCACCCCATATCAAACTGTCTGAATACCCCTGTCTAGCAACACACATGTGAAGTTAACTCACCTGGGGGCACAGTATCTGTGTATGGTGTGGGTAGAACAGGGACTGGCAGCACTGCAACTCACAGCAGGCACTGTGCTACCATTAAGAAAACCAGACCAGTCTACCAAAATGAAAATAGCCTTGCACGTGAACTAAATAATGAAGTATACTCACCTGAAGGGTCCACACTGTATAGTTTGTGGGAATGACAGCAATGCTATGGACATCTGCACGTACAATACCACTAAAACACAGCTACAATTGTGTCCTCTGCTACTCTGTCCATACCTCCCATCACCTATAGAACTGTACTCACTGAGGGGGATAACAATTGTTAAGTCTGTTGGCATATGACACCTTTTGACGAGAATGCCAAGAACAATTGCAACTGACATATCTCTCTCACACAGCCACAACAGTGTCCTCTGCTACTCTGTCCCTTCTGCCTCCCATCACCTACTGAACCCTATTCAGCACATCATGCGAGAAGTGCACTAGCGTCATTTCCGACCGCACCGCCCACCGCTTCCTGGTCACCGGAGTTACCACATACAATTAAACAAAAGTAGGACCTTGATGCGGCAAAAATAGACTACCTAGAGGCGAAGACAGGGCTCACAGGAGGCACATGTGGGAAGAGAACAGAAAGATATAGTGGGCTCACAGGAGGCGCATGTGGGAAGAGAACAGAAAGAGATAGTGAGTATATTCCTCGAGAAAGAATGAATGCTATGAGGTGTTAAAGAAATGAGCAACAATGGAGTTATTGAGGAAGTCTTGATGAAATCCTAGTAACAAGAAAGTCCTGAAGAAATCCCGGGGGCACTCCCCCGGATGAAATGCGTGTTGACGGACAATCAAGTTGGAAATTATGGATATATAAATGTGACAATTGGATAAGCCATAGGATTGAGAATTGAATAAGCCGTAGGATTATGAAGAGCATAAAATATCTTTATGAAATTTCAGAAGAATGCTTAATTCTGAACTGGTGAAATAAATTTTTGAATAAATGTTATTTACAACGTAAGAAATGTTCCACCTTATGGTTAGATATACACTACTAGTTTGTTGAAATTTAAATACTACATGTGTGCCATTACTCAGTAATTTATTGTTAGATAACCTTTGGGTTTATCGTGGAGGCAACTCTGGAGGGTGGATACCTCAGTTTTGTGCACCGTGTTTATATACTTGTATGAAGTTAGAATTTTGGGAATAGGAGCGCCAATCACTCACTACCTCACCCTCTTTTATATTTATAAACACCTGGGGGATCTCACATATATGCATTGTACTGTACTTGGTATAACCTTTCAGATATAGTCAAGTAGAATGGTTACTTCAAATCTGATGGCCAGGTCAATGTGCGCCTGATATCGTGCAGCTGTTAACACAACAATGAAGTATTGTCAATTGGGAGGTACTATGATGCATATTATGCTGCACTGCTGCCAAGATATGAGTCAATGAACAGTCATACAGGTGCCAAGATACTCTGACAACCTGTAGCGGGGGTGACTTAATAAGGGAATGTTTGTACCTCAAATTTCAGCTTTTCATAATGGAAAGCAGGTGTCACTGTCACAGAAGGGGATCAAGCAAAGTCAATCTGTATATGGCCCAAAACATATTTACTGGTAAAAATTAGTGCTACATGTCACATTACAACCTGTAACTGTCTGTTTCACATCTTCAACAGATCTACCTGCCACTGTGACAATGGAAAACACTCCTGAGACAACCACTCCCCCCCTGGATGAAGCCCTCAGTGCGGAGATCACTTCTGGACGTGTGGATGTTGGGGACGACTCTGGCCCAGATGGGCAACCTGGTCAGAAGACAACTGTCAGCCTCACCTTGCCCACATCAACTCCTCCCAGCCCTATTGCTTCTACATCTCAGGCAACCAGTTGCCCCCAAACCTGTGTCCTAAGGACAGTAACAACCATCATGTGCCCCCCCAGTCCATGTACTGGAGTCACAACTCAAAACCCTGGACAATGATGGACCTGGCACCAGTGGCAGTAGGCAATCTGTGCCAAGGGTGCAAGCACGTGGGGGTAGTGTGCATGGGAGAGATGGTGTGGGCCAGCGGCATGAAGCTGCTAGGGACAGTTCTGGCCAGGACACCATCTCCCAAGTCTGTGGAGCCTTGGCATGATGGGCCAGGTACTTGCCATGCTGGGAGAGATCAAGCAGCTGCAGATTAACAACCAACCAATCATGCAACAGTGGGAGGCCCACAATGCCCACATGGTCTTCCTAACAGGGGTGCTGAGAGACATCAACACCAATCTGAGCAGGGAACATGCACAACACCAGACCCCTTCCATTAGCCAAGTTACATCATCAACATCTGTGGCAGCCATTGGAATGGGGGCCCTGCCAGGGGAAGGACATGCCTCAGATTCCCCTTCCTCTGTAGGTGAAGAACCCCCATTCATGCGTGGATGTCCACTCAAACAGCCAGGAGGTGCAGATGGAAAGACAACAACCACTTCCAGGCAGTAACCCCAAACTGATTGAATCCCATTTTTGTGCCTCAGATGAATGCTGTTGACTTTTCTACACCAACTTTCCTATTTTCCAGGATAGTAGGACACTAGGCGTGGGACTTCTAATGTTGTGGCTGCTACTTAAATTAAAACATCCACCATGACGGATCCCTTCACTGTATGAACATTATTTCTTTGCTCACATTCATCCTATGAAAATAAACACACCAAAGATTACACTGTTCCAAAGGGAAACACAGGGAACCTACAAGTTTAGGAGCAAGAGCCCTCACACACAAATTCGGATGTCATGCTTCATCATCGGGGATGCTCCTCGTCAGACCGGCGCTGCAATGTCTGCCGGGCTCCCCAAGAGGGGGCTCTTTGCCGGAGATCTTTATGGTGGCTGCCGAAGTAGGATGTCTAAGGTAGTGCCTAAGGGCAGACACTAATCAAGCAGGAGAGTACGTATTAAAATTGATTCTAAACCCTAAACAATTCATTTAATCATTGAAAAACCCAGAGGATTTAGACCAAGATTCAAATCAAAATGAAAGTGATAATGTGAGAAGTAATGCTCAACCAATTTCTATTAATAAGTAAGGGCAAGGAAATTATCTCATCGACTCTAATTACAGGTCAACATGTTTCGCGTCCTACGGTCCAAAAGGATCCAATGACGCTTCATCAGGACCAACAAAAACAAAAACAAACTTCTCCTGAAGCACAAAAAAGTGTTAGGTCACTACGAGGACAAAAAAGTGAACTCCAGTCACTTACATTCAAGTATACTGTCCGTCCGGTCAACTAAACACAGAGGTCACCCTGTAAAGAAAGGTAAATTAATTCAAAGCAAAAAATGGTGCGTATCATGTATTCAAACGCAACCCGTGCCAAGTCAGTGCACACACACAGTAGAGTCCATAATGCAATGTAGTGAAAACCAACGAGCTCACCATCCCCAACTAAAGGATTAGGCTCCTTGGGAAGAGATAAGCCTAGGACTGTAGCTGCTAGTATCAGAAACAAAGACCAAAAAATTACAATGAGACAATAGTTGAGACATAAATGTGTCAAGTCAGGATCCACTCAATATCACACTTTTTAACAAAATGAAAAAAAAGATTCTTGACTTGGCTCCGATAGGACAATGGCGCCTGACAAAACATACAAATTGTAACACCAGGAACTGCATCTATATGATTACCTGCCCTTGTAATTTACGGTATATCGGCATGACTACCAGATCAGTCAAGACAAGAATCAACGAACACAGGAGTAACATTAGGTGTGGACGTGTGACATCAAAATTGTGTGCCCATTTCCTAGAAGAACCACACACCCCTGGTGACCTAAGATGGGTCGTGTTGGATGCCCCTAAGTTCAGTACTGACAGCATACGTTCCCTCTTTAGGTTAGAACAACGTTGGGTTTTCAAACTCCGGACTAATATGATGGACTAAATGATGATATACCTTGGGTCACCTTGTCCCAGTAGCCACTCTAGGCCTCTTCATCTCCTTTGCATACCAGGTTCTTCAGAGTTTTTTCCTGGTTGGTGACTACATACTGGAACCAGGATGTTAACTCCTATGGTTTTTGCTCATTGTCTGTGACTCTCGATTTTACCTAGTGCATGCCTTTTCTAAGCACTAAGGTATATGGAGTCCCTGGTGTTTTAGACTTGTTAGGGATTCCCTTTTGACACAGTATTACTGTATATCTTCAGATGGAATCCATCATTTGGACTCCATTAAAATGGTGATAATACAGTTTTTTCCTCGACTTCAGTATGACTATTAATTGATTGCCCCCAGACGGGTGAATCATTAATCCTTTTCATGTGACAAAACATTTTTTGTGTCATTTTGTTCCTTTTAATAATTTTTTTCCCTGACGAGTACTTCCTAAATCAGACAATATTTACAGGTCCTAATAGTTACCCTTGAGTAACAGACATTACGAGTATGCACTCAATATGGTGACGTACTTGGACTTCGAGTTCTAGTCCTATTTCCTTTTTCATTAAATTTACAGGAGACTGGCTCTGTGTGAGCCGTCTTCTATCTCTGTGCCCTCACTCGTGCGGTCCGGAAGTGCGGTGTTTCCCGCCTCCTCGCTGTTTAATTAGGAACATCTACTCCTGGCGAGCATCAATCCAGGGAGAGACTCCGGGGTAGGTTCCAGAGGATCAGACTGCTGTGCAGAATGTGAGTACTTTCCCAGTTTTTCGGTTCCGATACTTTTGACAGAATAGTAGCGCGTTCGTTAAGCGCAGTCCTCCGTGTGCAAAAGCTTTGGCCGCGGAGGTATTGTTTGTGAGCTAAATGCTCCAGTTACTCCTCTCTTTCCCTTTTTTCTTAACTCTCTGACATTATAAGATGCGCGGCGGCCAGCACAGATCTCCGTGTGCTATTGCCTTGACTGTGGAGTTGCCGCGTAATGCTCAAACTACGACCCTTATGTTAGTAATAACGTTTGTCTTTGTCAGGGACGTAAAGATTGCTTTACCTTGCCATTTTTCAATTCAAGTTTTGCAATAATTCTGACATTATGTCCCCGATGTTTAGAATGGCTATTTGTCTTGCGGACAGTAACGTGTACTTGATTAAGACTTTGTTTAAAAGTGTTGACCATGTGTGTTTTTTTGCCTCCCCACTATTTTTTTTTAAAGTGTGATATTGAGTGGATCATGACTTGACACATTTATTTCTCAACTATTGTCTCATTGTAATTTTTTGGTCTTTGTTTCTGATACTAGCAGCTACAGTCCTAGGCTTATCTCTTCCCAAGGAGCCTAATCCTGTAGTTGGGGATGGCAAGCTCGTTGGTTTTCACTACATTGCATTATGGATTCCACCATGTGTGTGCACTGACTTGGCACGGGTTGCGTTTGAATACACGATACGCACCATTTTTTGCTTTGAATTTATCTACCTTTCTTTGCAGGGTGACCTCTGTGTTTAGTTGACAGGACGGACAGTAAACTTGAATGTAAGTGACTGGAGTTCACTTTTTTGTCCTCATAGTGACCTAATACTTTTTTGTGCTTCAGGAGAAGTTTCTTTTTGTTTTTGTTGGTCCTGATGAAGCGTCATTGGATCCTTTTAGACCGTGGGACACGAAACATGACCTGTAATTAGAGACGATGAGATAATTTCCTTGCCCTCACTTATTAATAGAAAGTGGTTGAGCATTACTTCTCACATTATCACTTTCATTTTGATTTGAATCTTGGTCTAAATCCTCTGGGTTTTTCAATAATTAAATTAATTGTTTAGCGTTTAGAATCAATTTTAATACGTACTCTCCTGCTTGATTAGTGTCTGCCCTTAGGTCCTACATTAGACATCCTACTTCGGCATCCACCATAAAGATCTCCGGCAAAGAGCCCCCTCTTGGGGAGCCCGTCAGACACTGCAGCGCCGGTCTGACGAGGGGCATCCCCGATGATGAAGCATGACATCCGAATGGGTGTGTAAGGGCTCTTGCTCCTAAACTTGTAGGTTCCCTTTGTTTCCCCTTGGAACAGTGTACTCTTTGTGGTGTTACTAGTATTATGGGAGACAGTACACTGGACCATTAATCTCCCTGTCCCTCTTCGTTGATGTTGTTGTTCACATGAAAATAAACACAACTAATACACTATCTCTGTATTATAGTCATTTTTCACCATGTTAGAAGTAGAAACTTGTATATATTTCATGCTTATGATTAACTTGTAAGAAAGAAATGTGAGGATGGACATGTCACGGGTAGTGTCATGCAGGGGATCACTACCATACAACAACACAAGTGGACAATCACAATTCTATATTTATTACAATGTGCAGCACATAGGCTGACCAAATGTCAGGACTGTCATAGTCAAGTATGTCTAAATATTTATTGCTTCTGCCTAGCTGTCAGTAAGTAACATCTCACTGACCAATGAACTTAGGGACATGTCAGATTGTGTCACTCTGAATAACCTAACAGACTAATGCCAATTGTCATCAGCTAAACCCTTATCACATACCTAGACCATGCCCACCAAACCATCATATCCCATAATTCAGACTGTGGACAGTAAAACAGTCCCTAGTCAGATAACTTTTCACTTACAATGGTCAGCCATCTGTAGGCATGTCACTTACCTATGTCAGTGTTGACACAGATTCACAGTGGACTGCAATGAGGAAACACAATGACAGTTACATGCAAGTCAAACAGGATCATTGTCAATACAATGTGAAGGTTGAGTGAATGGATTGCACAGGTTGACATGTGTCAAAGACACATGATCACTCTCATGACACCATTGGACCCACATACCAACGTCAAACAGTTCTATTGTGTATCTCAAATCTCTGCCATGCCACTATCCTGACAGCCTGGGCATGGGACTCATACAGCCCAAAAATATGTAACACAGTACCTAGTTCAATCCATGTCCACTTCGAATGTCAGTGCTGCTACGGCCATCTGCTCTTGACACAACCCAGAAATGTCCACATGAGGATGGCATTGTGAAGGGACCTGGAAGGAAAAAGTGGTGAACAAGGAGTATAGGCAGGTAAAGGCTCACATGAGCTATATAAATCTGTTCCGATAGTGTTTTTTCTCAGATTGTGCATTCTGCATACCCCAAATGAGGGAGAACCTTAAGAGAGTTGGAATTCCAAGTATAAACTTGCCAGAAAACCTAAGCTGTGTACTGCAAAGCATCAATTGACCTGTCTGATGGCCACCCAAAAACCCTTCTCAACCAATCCTGCCCCCCACAGTACCCCACATTGTCGGTGAAATTACAGAACATCACAAATTTACACTCAGGTGAAGTACTGATTGATGAGATCTGCCCGCATGTCTCCACCTTCATCCTTATCACTATCATCCTCACTTGCCATTTCTGCATTCTCAGTTGCAGAGAAGCTCAGGGGTCCAGACGGAAAACTTCCTGTAAGAAATGCAGTTTTATAAGGCTGTGGGAACTTGTCACCGGAGGGCCTGGGCCCCAGCCCTCCTCAAACAGAGATACTGTACTATAAGTTGGTGAGATCCCACTTAAACAGTGTCATAAGTCAAGTTCATCATATTGTTTATTATGAAATAAAGAACTTTGGAGTAAATACGAGAATCGTAGTATAGTCTTTAATTCAGCCAATGTTCATCGGAGTATCAGCCAACACAGGTTTCGCCCTTTGTTGCAAATACGCCAGGGCTTTCTCAAGGCTGTGAAAGATATACGTACGAAAATATAATGAGACACAGGGTAGAACGAATACTATCGAAAGGTGCTACCAAGAAATGTGAATAGTATAGGAACAGACTGATACGCCAATAAGCCTCGCCTGTAGTGCTCCCCAAATAGTGGAGAAAAAATACTAATTAAAGAAACAACTCAATAGAATTCAGAGGCCAATAAATGTTACAAAAACCCTCGTCTTCGAGATTGTTAGTCTAAGAGAGGTGGAAAAAGAATGCATTATATGTTAATATATTTGCTATAAAGAGAGATAAATGATACCGTGGTTTAAACTAAAGATAAGTTCTTTTAGAAAAAATTATGTAAGAGTGTGAATACTTAGAGGAATAGCACCATGGGTTGATGTTGGCAAGCAAATGGAGACATGCTGGCACATTCGTGATTTTAGTAAAGGAATAAGAATAGTTAAGAGAGTGTCTAGATATAGTATGAAAAGATGTAGATAAAGAAATATAAAACTAGGTCCGAAATGATTGCATACCAAGTCATATAAGGTAGAAAAATCCTCTGATACAAATACCACAAATGTTGATGTTAATCTGGGTACAAAAGTATATATAACATTTTAGAGAAGCTACTTCACTACATGGCATGTGAATAAACGCTGAGTCATGCATGAAAAGGACCATAACAATAAAAATAGTGAAATGCAAGATCAAAGAAGCTAAACAGTACATTTGAAATTAGTACAACGTCAGTTATCAGTTCGTACGTGGATGGTTTCGTGAAAAAAGGGGGAACAACAGTGAAGTTCAAGTTTAATGGGGGGAAAAGGAGAAAGAAATGTACAAAACACAGGACGCTTTACTCCTTAAAATATAGGTTAATGCCACAGAGCAGCCATCTATTATGAATAACGGGCTATCTAGTTAAGAGATATTCTTACAGAAGTTACTCCATTGAGGTAGAAATTGTAAATAATGACTTCATCATACGTTGCAAGAACCGACAAAAACATAGCATGGAATACAAAATCGGATACAACACTGCATTTGCAAGGTGGTACACTTTTCACTGCCAATTCATATATACAAATTCGTAAATGAAAAAAGAGCAATAGTTTGACTCAAAAATAACGAGAGAAAAGGAAAGCGGTACAAGTCACAGACCGATTATCTCATAAGGAGGTAGAATACGGTCACGAAGGAACCTTCAGTTCTAAAAGGTAAGCGAACAAGTTCGGCGAGATATTCTTACCGGACTAAGAACGGGAAAGATCCTAACATCGCGTCCCGCGGTAAATCGCTAGAGCGCGAAGGAAAGCTCCGTGCTAAATAGCTATAGTCCTTCCTCTGATCACAGTTACGGAAACAGAGGAAGGACTTGGAGAGAGTGTAAATATCGTATAAGAAGGTGCCGCCATTTTTAAAAGGCAAGAAATGGCATGTAGCACAAATATTTACAAACTATGTTACACATTAATAAGTATGTGACACAGTAAAAAGGGGAAGTAAGGATAATCAAGAGAGGCACTAACAAATCAAGGGTAAGGGGTGAGTCAAGAGGACATGAAGGAGACCAAATAAGCAAGAATGGTAATAGTAGTGACCTGCCGGTAAACAATTTCAAGTAAATTATGCACATCCAATGTGTGGGCGACAGAGGGGGTTGAGTACTCATTCAAAAGGAAGAAAGAAAAAAAAAAAAAAGAAAGAAAAAAAGGAAAATAAGAAACAAGAATATCAATTCAGACATTACAGAGAACAAAAATACTTCATGATAGGCACTACAAATTATAAAAGCCAGGAGTGCCATTCATGGTCCTGGTTTAGGCCTTGATGCACTGTATTGTGGTGGATAATTATTCGGCTTTCTTCTTGACGTAGACGCAGATGTAGATTGCCCCCCCTAGGGGTCATTATAATGCGTTTAAGGCCACAAAAGGTAAATTTTCGTTCATGGGGATGGAATGTTTTGTAATGTTTCACAAGAGGTGCCTTGGACTCCAATTTTAGGATGTTGCGATAATGTTCTTGGATTCAAATTTTTAATGGTCGAATAGTACTTCCTATGTAAGCTTTTTGGCAGGGACACCATATTGAGTATACCACATTAGTACTCTCACAGTTGATAAAGTCTTTGATCCCGAATTCCTTGCCGTTGAGGTTGATTGTCGTAGATTTGTTGAGCCCAAGTTTACAAATGGAGCATTTGGTGCAGGTAAAGAACCCCTTTGGTTGTGGAAAAAATGATCCGGAAGGTTTTGGTTGAAAAAAGGATGGGCAAAGTTTATCCCTAAGATTCGGGGCTCGACAGAACCCTATTTGTGGGTGAGAAGTAATATATTGATGAATGGAAGGGTTATTTTGAAGTATGTACCAATGTTTTTGAAGATATTTGCGAATAGAACGGTGACCATTATGGAATTGAGTAATCAGGCGAATGTTTGGGTCCTCTTTGTGCCGATGTGAACTGTTGATCATTTTGTTCCGGTCCAGAGTGCCTAACTTTTCTTTAGAGTGGTTGAGGGACATTTGATTGTATCCCCTGGCCTTCAGTCTCTCAGTTATTTGTGAGGAGAAGTGAATTCCTTCCTCTGTTTCCGTAACTGTGATCAGAGGAAGGACTATAGCTATTTAACATGGAGCTTTCCTTCGCGCTCTAGCGATTTACCGCGGGACGCGATGTTAGGATCTTTCCCGTTCTTAGTCCGGTAAGAATATCTCGCCAAACTTGTTCGCTTACCTTTTAGAACTGAAGGTTCCTTCGTGACCGTATTCTACCTCCTTATGAGATGATCGGTCTGTGACTTGTACCGCTTTCCTTTTCTCTCGTTATTTTTGAGTCAAACTATTGCTCTTTTTTCATTTACGAATTTGTATATATGAATTGGCAGTGAAAAGTGTACCACCTTGCAAATGCAGTGTTGTATCCGATTTTGTATTCCATGCTATGTTTTTCTCGGTTCTTGCAACGTATGATGAAGTTATTATTTACAATTTCTACCTCAATGGAGTAACTTCTGTAAGAATATCTCTTAACTAGATAGCCCGTTATTCATAATCGATGGCTGCTCTGTGGCATTAACCTATATTTTAAGGAGTAAAGCGTCCTGTGTTTTGTACATTTCTTTCTCCTTTTTCCCCCCGTTAAACTTGAACTTCACTGTTGTTCCCCCTTTTTTCACGAACCCATCCACATACGAACTGATAACTGACGTTGCACTAATTTCAAATGTACTGTTTAGCTTCTTTGATCTTGCATTTCACTATTTGTATTGTTATGGTCCTTTTCATGCATGACTCAGCATTTATTCACATGCCATGTAGTGAAGTAGCTTCTCTAAAATGTTATATATACTTTTGTACCAAGATTATCATCAACATTTGTGGTATTTGTATCAGAGGATTTTTCTACCTTATATGACTTGGTATGCAATCATTTCGGACCTAGTTTTATATTTCTTTATCTATATCTTTTCATACTATATCTAGACACTCTCTTAACTATTCTTATTCCTTTACTAAAATCACGAGTGTGCCAGCATGTCTCCATTTGCTTGCCAACATCAACCCATGGTGCTATTCCTCTAAGTATTCACACTCTTACATCATTTTTTCTAAAATAACTTATCTTTAGTTTAAACCACGTTATCATTTATCTCTCTTTATAGCAAATATATTAACATATAATGCATTCTTTTTCCACCTCTCTTAGACTAACAATCTCGAAGACGAGGGCTTTTGTAACATTTATTGGCCTCTGAATTCTATTAAGAGTTGTTTCTTTAATTAGTATTTTTTCTCCACTATTTGGGGAGCACGCAGGCGAGGCTTATTGGCTTATCAGTCTGTTCCTATACTATTCACATTTCTTGGTAGAACCTTCCGATAGTATTCGTTCTACCCTGTGTCTCATTATATTTTCGTACGTATATCTTTCGCAGCCTTGAGAAAGCCCTGGCGTATTTGCAACAAAGGGAGAAACACGTGTTGGCTGATACTCCGATGAACATTGGCTGAATTAAAGACTATACTACGATTCTCGTATTTACTCCAAAGTTCTTTATTTCATAATAAACAATATGATGAACTTGACTTATGATACTGTTTAAGTGGGATCTCACCAACTTATATTACAGTATTTCTGCATTCTCACCTGTTGGAAATGCTAGCTCCCCCTCATGTGGGATGTAAGGGACCTGTCGCCTCAGGGCAAGGTTGTGGAGCATGCAGCAGGCCACAATGATCTGATACACTCTAGCGGGTGAGTAGAGGAGGGCTCCACCAGACTTATTGATGATGCAGAATATTGCCTTTAGGAGCCCAAAAGCCAGCTCTACGGCACGCTGAGTCCTTTCATGGGCCTCGTTGAAGCAGACTTCACCTGGTGTGGTTGGGTTCTTCATTGGTGTCAACAACCAGGGACGGTTTGGGTAGACAGAGTCCCCTGTAATGAGTTGTGAAATGTGTGCAAACATGAGTCCAGGGCATCATCACATTTGGCAGCAGACATAGCATACAACCACACTTGACATATGTAATGTAGCAACCAGCCACGCCCTCTCTGTGTGCTGTTGTGTCATCAGCTGTGACATAGCCCACCATGTGCACATATGTTTCTATATCTCTACTGAGCTATGATTTAATTAGCCTAGGCTTATGGGCAACTTGTCAGAATGTGTCCTTAAAGCCCTGTAGGTGCCATTTGTGTGCTTAAATGGTTGAGTCCCTAGGCATGTAACTATATGAAGTGACAGGTTTAGAGTCCTCAGACATTGTGGAGAGTGTGCAATGAGTGTTCCCTGACCCACCTTGTGATTGTTGCACATGGTGAGCTGAAGTGTCATGACAGCCATCACCAGGTAAATCCCATCATCAAATGTGCTTGATGTTTGGTCATATGTGCTAACATAACAGCAGGAGGTGTTAATGCATGTTGTTTGCCGGTTTCTCACCATACTTGTGCCCTTTCTGTATCTGCACATATACCTGTTGCCACATCTGGCATTGCTGTAGTGTTGTACTGAGGCCAGCCACTCTACGTCCCTAAGCTCTGCACAATGAAAGCCCTTGCCAGTTGGCTGTGGTGTACATGAAGTATTGTGATGCATCTAACCATTTGGGACATGGCATTATGTGTAGATTTCTTTGGTCTGCCTGCAGAGAAAGTTGCCTTTTCAATTCCCACTTTCTGTAAATATTGCCATATGGACTGTTACTGAATTTCTTTGCACTGCTAGTGTGAGTCTGTAGCCACACCCTGTATCCATAAACAGCATGTGAAGCTCAAAAGATCATGCCATTCTACTAAGCTTCATCCCCTTGAGCCTGTGCCCAGTGGTTGCCATTGTTACGGCATTGGGTGCACGGTGGAGAGCTGCGACAGATGTGCTCGTCACAACTCTGACCATTTGTGTCACATGTCCTCGACAGGACCCATGATCACACTGCCGAGCTGGCTCCTTAATCCAGCTCAGGTGCCTACTGTAGATGCTGCTAATTATTTCGACATTGAACTTCTGCAAACAGTGTGTTGTTCACTGATGTTCTATGATACTTGACCCAGTGTTTTGGACATGAGGTGGGACATGTTAAATACAATCTAGATGTACCTTACTTTGACATGGTGTTTGTGTGCACACATAATTTAGAAATAAATTTCACATTTGTTCAATGACACAAAGAGCTGCATGTCCTTAAGAAGCATATAGGTACATGTGCATAGGTGGACACACGTAGAGGGTTGCATCTTTGTGTGTAAAACATGCGAATCCCTTGCATGTTGTCCTGGCAATATGGGCATGTCTGTAGCCTGGCTGTGACCTGTGGAGACCATATGCAGCTTGAGATCATCAGGGGTTGTGGATGTATGTGTTCAATGTTTGCCTTTTGGTGTAGCTGTCACTTGCATTTTGTGTGATATGTTATATTGTGTTGCTGGTCTATGTGATGTGGATTGCTCATGTCACACAAAACACACTGCTCTACTAACCTGTCAGTGCAGAGGCTGAGGTGGTGGTTGTGATGGATACCCTTATGGGGAGTGTTAGCAGTAATGCACCCATCCAATGTCTGCTATGTGCCATAGGTGGACATGATCGTAAAGATAGGTTGTTATTGGCTTGTTGGACTGACTTGTATTTATCTCTGCCTGTTCTTGTGTGGGACTTGTGGACATGATTTTCTGTGTTGTCTTTGCCATTCATGCAGGTCAACATCCATCAAAAGAAAGGGATTGGGCGTGCCATCGCCAAGAAGGTGCAGACCCTGGGGGTTCACAGCAGGCGGAGCACCCACCATCAGAAGAGATGGTAGGACCTGAGACGCAGGGCCAGAAAGATCGCAGAGGCCCAGCTGGGGACTGTCCTCCCAACGAGGACGGGCTGCTTGACGGACCATAACCCTCCTAATGGCCAGCATTTTGGCAGTGGCCTACCCTGAGTTGGATGGTGTTTGAAGGCAGCATAGCAGCCACAAGGGGGTAAGTGCAGACCTAACTCATGCGTACCCCTTTGCCAGGTGATTGAGTGAGGGGCAGAATTCTAGCCCTGACAATGTGGGAAGTGTCATAGATCTTCTGAGCTCACATTGGTGTACATGGGTCATGTATTGGTAACGGGTGTGCACATTCATTTTGGTATGGAACATGGTAATTAACTATTGGGACCCCTCAGTCATATAGCACAGAATGAAGCACATATGACTGTGTTTTATGTTCCAGTAATCTGCTTTTGCTACCCTTTTGGGTGTTAGTTCCCACCACTGCTCCCTAATGTCACAGTAGAAAGGTGGGTAGGCTCTTGCCCGCTGTTTTCTGCTGTGTATCAGGGGGTATGTCTTTGTATGATTTTAAGTCAGACAGGGACAAGTCATCTCAAGTGTTTGTTGGTTTCTGATGTGTCACAGCATTATGTGATGCAGTGGTGTCCATCAGACATGTCACATGAGATACATAGCTAACATCTTCACACCTGTTGCAAGCTAATTCCCCTTGGTAATTGAGGAGTGTACATTGACATGTGTGATGCCCAATCAGAGTTGGCAATATGCATGTTGGTTACCAATATGTATATGCTACATTTTCACTGGGACACATATGTTGGTATCAGATGTAAGAATGTGATTGCCATGCTGATGTCCTGATAGCAGAAAATTGTCACATCTTTTTTCCATGGTATACTTATTAAGATATGCTACAGATGCAATGGTTGCCCACTCACAGCTATGGCCCAGACAGTACCGTGTAAACATCATGGGGGTCATTCCAACCCTGGCGGTCAGTGTTAAACCAGCGGCCAAACCACAAACAGGCTGGCGGGTAAAAAAATGGAATTCCGACCCTGGCGGAAACCGCCAACAGAGACCGCCACATTACCACACCGCCCGCCACGGCGGCACAAACAGACAGCGTGGCGGTCACCGCCAACAGACAGGCGGGAGACAATGTACCGCCCACCCTATCACAACCTACCAATCTGCCACCTTTTCCGGGGCGGTAGCCCCGCCGATAAAAACACGGTGGAAACAGACATTTCAAAGGGAAAACGCTCACCTCCATACAGCCCACGAGGATTAAGGACAGCATGGAACCCGAACTCCACATACTCCCAGCGATTGTGTTCCTACTCCTCTACCAGGAGCACGAATGCCGGCGCAGAAGACAACGGTGAGTACTGCACCTACGACACAGGGGAGGGCTGGAGAAAATATTACGGGTACACACATACGCGACACACCCACCCTCACCCTCACCCACTACAACACACACATCAATGCGTATCAACACATCAGAGTGACACCCCCCAAACCTCCCGGAAGAATGCAAACACAAAATGAAATGATTCTAAACATAGGAATATATTGTATTACTGGATTACAAATATAAATCTACATCAAAAACTGTTATATACATAAATGTACAAGTCCGAGCATTGTAGCATGTATTGTCCGTGGACCACTGGGCCCAAATCACGTGGGCAAAGCCCACACAAGATACCTGACTCCAATGGAGAGAACACTGCAGGGGCATCAGATAGCAAAACTACAGGCACCTCAGGGGGAAGGGAAAGGGGGGCACCTCAGCCAGATGAGTCCACGACGCCAGATCCACGAGGGGCCTCCATGGCCACTGTTCAATCCTGGGAGTGCAAAGCCACAGTCTCTCAAGTCCGGACAGTGGGTGGGTTGCCCACTGTTCAATCCTGGGGAGTGCAAAGCCACAGTCTCTCATGTCTCTACAGTGGGTGGGTTGCCCACTGTTACATCCTGGGGAGTGCAAAGCCACAGTCTCTCAAGTCTCACAAGTGGGTGGGTTGCCCACTGTTCAATCCTGAGGAGTGCAAAGCCACAGTCTCTCAAGTCTCTAAAGTGGGTGGGTTGCCCATTGTTCTATCCTGGGGAGTACAAAACCACAGTCTCTCAAGTTTCACAAGTGGGTGGGTTGCCCACTGTTCAATCCTGGCAAGTGCAAAGCCACAGTCTCACAAGTGGATAGCAGTCTCCACTGGTTCTGGGTGGGGCCTGGTGCCCAGACTGCTTCGTGCAGCCCTGCCCGACTAAGATGCGGGCCAGCCCCTGGCGCTCATGGTTCAGCGGTGCTTGAGATGAAGTGCCCAGTTCAGCGGTGCTTGAGACGCCGGTGCCCAGTTCAGCGGTGCTTGAGATGAAGGGCCCAGTTCAGCGGTGCTTGAGATGAAGGGCCCAGTTCAGCGGTGCTTGACATGAAGGGCCCAGTTCAGCGGTGCTTGAGATGAAGGGCCCAGTTCAGCGGTGCTTGAGACGGCGGTGCCCAGTTCAGCGGTGCTTGACATTAAGGGCCCAGTTCAGCGGTGCTTGAGATGAAGGGCCCAGTTCAGCGGTGCTTGAGACGGCGGTGCCCAGTTCGGCGGTGCTTGAGACGGCGGTGCCCAGTTCAGCGGTGCTTGAGATGAAGGGCCCAGTTCAGCGGTGCTTGAGACGGCGGTGCCCAGTTCAGCGGTGCTTGAGATGAAGGGCCCAGTTCAGCGGTGCTTGAGATGAAGGGCCCAGTTCAGCGGTGCTTGAGATGAAGGGCCCAGTTCAGCGGTGCTTGAGATGGCGGTGCCCAGTTCAGCGGTGCTTGAGACGGTGGTGCCCAGTTCAGCGGTGCTTGAGATGAAGGGCCCAGTTCAGCGGTGCTTGAGACGGCGGTGCCCAGTTCAGCGGTGCTTGAGACGGTGGTGCCCAGTTCAGCGGTGCTTGAGATGAAGGTCCCAGTTCAGCGGTGCTTGAGATGAAGGGCCCAGTTCAGCGGTGCTTGACATGAAGGGCCCAGTTCAGCGGTGCTTGACATGAAGGGCCAAGTTCAGCGGTGCTTGAGACGGCGGTGCTTGAGAAGAAGTGCCCAGTTCAGCGGTGCTTGAGATGAAGGGCCCAGTTCAGCGGTGCTTGAGACGGCGGTGCCCAGTTCAGTGGTGCTTGAGACGGCGGTGCCCAGTTCAGCGGTGCTTGGGAAGAAGGGCCCAGTTCAGCGGTGCTTGAGAAGAAGGGCCCAGTTCAGCGGTGCTTGAGATGAAGGGCCCAGTTCAGCGGTGCTTGACATGAAGGGCCCAGTTCAGCGGATATGGCCATGGCGTTGAGCTCATTTGCCACCTGTCCTGTGGCTGGCGGTGCCTTCCTGCCCGTCTGTCCTATGGCTGGCGGGGCCCTCCTGGGCTGCAGTGCCGGGCATGTTGGAGGCCTCCTGCCCACCTGAGATGGGGCTGGCGGGGCCCTCCTGGCCAGCTGGGCTGATGGCGGTCTTGTTGGGCGTGCTGCCCTTCCCAGCCTTCCCTGATCACCTGTGGCCCGTCCCCACCTTGGGCGGTGTGACTGCTGTCTCCACACCTCCTGCCGGAGCCATGGTAGGGTTTTTTGTGCCTGGTGTCTTGACCCTCTCGCGCCGGCCACTGCCTATCTTTGATTGTTTCTCCGGGGGTGGGCTGCCCGTGCCTTGGCTCTATACTGAACTGGCTGCCCTGGAGGGTGGGGGACTCCATAGTCCATGGCAGACTGTCATGACAGGGCCCGGTTTTGTGGTGGTTGAGGTGCTTACTGGAGTCCTATGTCATGGCCGGGGTGGGGGAGTTGGTGGAAAGAGGTTAAGTTTGGAAAGGAAAAGCTTTTTAGGAGCAATGGGAGGGGTAGGTGTAGTGGGTATGGGAGTGGAGGAAGAGGATGTGGTTTTTGGAGTTTGAAGTCTGGTGTCTTTGGGTGAAGGTGCTTGGGCTGGAGGCTGTCGTGAGGTGGATGGCTGTTGGGTGGGTGGCTGCCTGCGTTTGTGTATCTTGGAAGAGGGGGTCACAGACACACTGGGAGAGGACACAGGGGACGTGTAAATGGCAGTGGGGGTGGTGACTGCACGTGTGCGGGGGGTGCTGGTGTGTGTGCTGGTGATGGACGTAGTGGCTGAAGATGTAGTACATGCAGGTGTGAGTGGAGACGTGACAGGGAGGGAGGAGGGAGACGAGGAGGAGGGGGACACAGTGGAGGCAGTGGGTGTTGGTATGTCTGTGTGTGGATGTTGCTTGTGTGAATGCCTGTGTGATGTGTGGTGCTTATGTCTGCCTGAGCTTCCCTTGGGTGTTGAGGTGTGTGCAGGCTGGTCTGATGGTGTGTCTGGGATAGGCAGAGGTACAGGTGATAGGGTCTGGGTGGAGGAAGTTGGAGGGGGAGGCTAGAGACAGGGACAATGGCTGCCATCAGTGCTGAGGCCAGAGTGTTGAACGATCGCTGAAGGGCAGCCTGACCAGAATGAATGCCCTCCAGGTATGCATTACTCTGGTGCACCTCTCTTTCGACACCCTGGATGGCATTCAATATGGTAGACTGCCCAACAGTGAGCGTCCTCAGGAGGTCAATGATCTCCTCACTGAGGGCAGCAGGGGTGACTGGGGCAGGGCCTGAGGTACCTGGGGCGAAGGAGATGCCCACCTTCCTGGGTGAGCGCGCACGGGGCAAACGCTGAGGGGCTGCTGGGAGGGCGGTGCTGGTGCGCTGGGTGGCGGCTGTACCTGTTGTTGCGGGGGGCACAGATATTGCCGCCACCACAAGGAAGCTCCCTTCAGAGGACGAGTCCGTGTCACTTATGTCTGCCCGAGTCCCCGCTGTGGAGCTCCCCTCGCCCTCCGTCCCACTGGTGAAATCGGAATCCGTTGCATGGCCCTCCATGGCCATGTGGGATGCAGCTCCCTCGTGCTCCGATGCCACTTCTCCTCCGCCTGATGATGCTAATGCACACATGAACAGGAAAAACACAAAAAAGGGGAGGGGGAGAAAATAAAGACATGTTGAGTGCATGCATTGGCGACACCGTTGGCGGGCAGGACAGACACAGAAGCCCCCTGCACTACGCCGCGCACTTGGGGTCCACTACTCAATCCGTGGGACATGGCCTACAAGCCTATGGACGACATCTGCACACATAGATGACACAGGGCCATGAATAGCTGTACTTGGCACCCTACAGAGGTGGGGGGTGGGGGCACAGGGCCATGCCTTACGGAGGGGCCTAGCCTACAGAACTCGCCCTGGCCTAGGTAGACCCACAGCCCTCCTCCCCCACCCAGACACCTCCACTGCGCGCAAAGTCACCAGAATAAGAGTGTACTCACCCCCTTGTGTCTGCTGTGATGTCCTCACGCGCCCATCCAAATCGGGGTAGGCCACCGCCAGGATCCGGAACATCAGGGGGGTCAAAGTCCGACTGGCACCCCTCCCACGTTGGGAGGCCATCCCCAGCTGAGCCTCCGCCGTCTTCCTGCTCCAGCGTCGGATGTCCTCCCATCTCTTCTGGCAGTGGGTGCCCCGTCTCTGGTGGACCCCCAGGGTCCGGACGTCCTTGGCGATGGCACGCCAAATATCAATCTTCTGGTGGGCGTTGACCTATGTGAAATGTACAGGGGGAGAAAAAGAATCATCACCTTCTGCACCCTCAATGTGAGTGGCCCCCCATCCCTACCCTTGCCATGTCATCCGTCGTTTGATGCATGCCTCAATTGCTCCCCTCCCCACCATCTTTCATCCACCCCACTCAACACAGGCATTGGCCACTAAGCATGGCCTCAGTGTACTTACCTGTTGGTCTGGAGGACCGTAGAGTAGCGCATACTGGGGGAGGACCCCATCCACGAGTTTCTCCAACTTCTGAGCTGTGAAGGCAGGGGCCCTTTCCCCAGTCGCATGAGCCATTGTCTCTTCCAGACCGAGGTCACAGCAGCACTTGCAGTGTAGGTCCTCTCCTGTCGAAGATCAGGTATCGAGTGATTAAGCTGATAGAAAATGGCGGTCACGCCCGCGGCGGTGCGTACCGCGGCGGTGCGTACCGCGACCGCCGCGCACATCGTGTCATTGGCTCCTGAGACCCATAGGGTTCAATGTTAACCAATGCTGCTTTGCGCTGCGGTCTTTGACCGCCTACCGCCACGGTGTGCCACGCCAGCGCATTTACCTCACATCCATTGTCGCACTTCACAGGTCAGGCAGCCGCCATTTCAAGGGCCCACATGGCTTACTTTTTACTGCGTCACACATACCTAGGCCTTGCATCAACACTCATACAAGCCATTCAATGCATTGGGAATCGTGTTTAGTGCAAGCTGTGGATACGTACCTGTGGGTTGATTGACTCTGTGCTCGCTGTTGTCCTTCATAGGCACCGTCCGCTGGGACATGCAAGGAGATGGAGGAATCTTCCCGTGTACAGACTGCTGGTAGACCTGTCGACAATGGAGGAAAGACATGTCATACTGACATATAGGCTTGACCGAGCCACTATTCATGAACTGTGTGCCCAGCTGGAGCCAGACCTGATGTCACCAATCCGCCAACCCACAGGGATCCCCCCTCTAGTGCAGGTGCTGTCAGTGCTCCATTTCTTTGCAAGTGGGTCATTTCAAACAACAGTGGCCATATCATCAGGGATGTCCCAGCCTATGTTTTCCAAGGTGTTGTCCAGAGTGTTGTCTGCCCTGCTGAAACACATGCGGAGCTACATCGTTTTCCCTGAGGTGGGGGATTTGCCTACAGTGAAGGGTGATTTCTATGCCCTTGGACATATCCCCAACATCATAGGTGCCATTGATGGGACCCATGTGGCTTTAGTACCCCCCAGCAGGAGTGAACAAGTGTACAGAAACAGGAAGAGTTATCATTCTATGAATGTACAGATGGTGTGTTTGGCTGACCAGTACATCTCCCATGTTAATGCTAAGTTCCCTGGCTCAGTGCATGACGCGTACATCATGCGGAATAGCAGCATCCCTTACGTGATGGGTCAACTCCAGAGGCAACATGTGTGGCTAATTGGTGACTCTGGTTACCCCAACCTGTCATGGCTACTGACCCCAATGAGTAATCCCAGGACAAGGGCAGAGGAACGGTACAATGAGGCCCATGGGCGAACTAGGAGGGTGATCGAGCGGACCTTCGGCCTCCTGAAGGCCAGGTTCAGGTGCCTCCATATGACAGGTGGATCCCTATTCTACTCACCAAAGAAGGTGTGCCAGATCATCGTGGCCTGCTGTATGCTTCACAACCTGGCTTTGCGACGCCAGGTGCCTTTTCTGCAGGAGGATGGTCCAGATGGTGGTGTTGTAGCAGCTGTGGAGCCTGTGGAGAGTGAAGACGAGGAAGCCGAAGAGGACGACATAGACAACAGGAACACAGTAATACAGCAGTATTTTCAATTACACACAGGTAAGATTCCAACCCGGCATATTACATACACTTAACCCCTACTACCTCTCTCCTGTCTGACCTTTTCCACCAGTGTATGGTAACTGAGTTGTGACTTTCCCTTCCAATTTCAGAGATGTGGGCCCCACTGCGTGACATCTGCTTTGTTTCCCCATGGACTACAGCTGTGTGACAGTGGTATGTTGGCATCACAATGTAAATATGCATTTTTGGCACAGTAATGTCTAATACATTTGTACAAACTCACAGCCAGACTCCTGATTGTTTTGTGCAATAACTGTGCTTATTTCAGTGCTCTATATTGGTGGGTGATTGCAAATCGGTGAGGGGTGATGGTGGAGGATTGTCCATGGCAGAGTCCAGACTATTAGTATCACAGGTGCATTGTCCAAATGCCTGTGGAAAGTGGAGCATGGGCAGTATAAGGATGGACAGGGTGTCAATGTGGGACAGTGGGATGACAATCAGGGAGGTATCCTTTCCTGGCGGGGGTCTTGGCATCTTACTCTGTCTTCTTCCTGGATCTCAGGACCCGCTTGCGGGGTGGTTCTCCTTCTGCAGGGGGTGGGGTGCTGGTGGCCTGCTGGTCCTGTGGCGGGGCCTCCTGTCCACTAGCGCCGGCAGAGGTGGTAGGCAGTTCTTGGTCCATGCTAGTGTCAGGGGCCCTTTGTGGTGCCACAGTGTTCCGCAATGTGGTGACTACCTGATTCAGAGCCCCTACAATGGTGCCCAGGGCGGAACTGATGTTTCGTAGTTCCTCCCTGAAGCCCAAATACTGTTCCTCCTGCAGAAGCTGGATCTCCTGAAACCTGGCCAGGACCGTCGCCATCGTCTCCTGGGAGTGGTGGTAGGCTCCCATGATGGAGGAGAGGGCCTCGTGGAGAGTGGGTTCCCTGGGCCTGTCCCCCCACTGTCGCACAGCGGCCCTCCCAGTTCCCCTGTTTCCCTGGGCCTCTGTCCCCTGGACTGTGTGCCCACTACCACTGCCCCCAGGTCCCTGTTGTTGTTGGGGTGGTGGGTTAACCTGGGTGCCCTGTAGTGGTGGACACACCGCTGCTTGACGTGTCCTGGGGACAGAGGGATGGGCCCGCTGGGTGGGTGTTGTGCTGGTGTTCCCAGAGGGGGGAAGGTCTGCTATGGGCTGTGACTGTGTCAGGGGAACCGACTGTCCAGAGGTCCCCGATGGGCCGGGCTGGTCATCTAGATCCAGGTCGACAGAGGTGCTGTCCTCACTGTGGGCCTCTTCTGGGGGTGGAGTGGACATTTGTGGACCCTCCTGCACGGTGACGTGGTGTTCGGGTCCTGCAGGGGTATAAAAGTATGGTTATTGCATTTGTGTGTGCCATAGCGTGTAATGGGTGGGTGCCCGTGTACCCCAGTGCGGGCATTCCCATGTGGGGGCTTTTGTGACGGTGGTTTGGGGGGGATGGGTATGTGCAGTGAACATGCTTTGTTGATGGGTGTCCATGCTTTGTGGTCGCATGCAGGGCTTGGGGTTGGGATGGGTGGGCTGTGATGGGGAGACATTTGCAAGGAGCAGGATGTGATGGGGGTGAGGGTGAGGGTGGGGGTATGAGTTGGCATGCTGGTGGAGTGGGGGGGATGAAGTAGTGAAGATGAGACTTACCAGAGTCCATTCCTCCAGATACTCCTGCGAGGCCCTCAGGATGCAGGATTGCCAAGACCTGCTCCTCCCATGTTGTGAATTCTGGGGGAGGAGGTGGGGGTCCGCCGCCAGTCCGCTGCACCGCGATGTTGTGCCTGGATACCATTGAACGCACCTTCCCCCGTAGGTCGTTCCACCGCTTCCTGATGTCGTCCCTATTTCTTGGGTGCTGTCCCACAGCGTTGACCCTAACGACTATTCTGCTCCATAGCTCCATCTTCCTGGCAATGGTGGTGTGCTGCACCTGTGTCCCGAAGAGCTGTGGCTCTACCCGTACAATTTCCTCCACCATGACCCTGAGTTCATCCTCCGAGAACCTGGGGTGTCTTTGTGGTGCCATGGGGCGGTGTGGGTGATGTGTGGGGTGGATTGTGTGGTGATGTGTATTGGTGTGTTGTGTGAAGTGCGTGGAAATATTGCTGGGTGAAAGTAAA
Source organism: Pleurodeles waltl (assembly GCF_031143425.1). Taxonomy (NCBI): domain Eukaryota; kingdom Metazoa; phylum Chordata; class Amphibia; order Caudata; family Salamandridae; genus Pleurodeles; species Pleurodeles waltl. The sequence goes on from NC_090444.1 coordinate 777,948,083, forward strand.
ATGCGCATCTGAGTGCTCAGTTCTCTTTTTCTAAGTGCGTGGTCCCGATTCTGTAGCAGTGGGGGTTTGTGGGTGATGTGGGTGTGTGTTTTATATTGTAATGGGTTTGTGGGAGTGGTGTGTGTATGTGTATCAGGTGTGTGTATTTGTAATTGTCCAATGTGGCTGTGTTTTGTAAGTGTGTGTGTATTATGAGCGCGCCGGTGTGTACTGCCAATGGTATACCGCGTTTGAAAGACCGCCGCGTGGATTCGTGTGTCGTGATAGTGTGGGCGTATTTCTGTTGGCGTGACGGTGTAGGTTTGGTCTTCGCCAGTTTCTCGCTGCCCTTTGGTGTTGCGGACTTTTGCGGATGTCTGTATTTTGGCGGTTTGCCTGTTGTGGGTCAGAATGACCGTGGCGGTTTACCGCGGCCGCTGCGGTATGTTGGCGGTCTTCTGACAGCGGTAAGCGGCTTTTACCGCCAAGGTTGGAATGACCACCCATGTGTATTCTAAAAACAAAGATCATGCCTCACTGTTGAAATGTATCATGCGTACCTGCTATAGCTATGAAGGATACATGTGGCCAAGGTGTTTGAGAACTTCATGGTTGATTATAAACGTATTTGGTATAGTTGTGGTAGTTCATTAACACCTGTGTGTAGGTTGGTAAGTGTAACCTGACTGTTGGCTTGCATCATGGTTGATGTTGGTTGAGCCCTGAGATTTATCTGGGTAAATAGTATTATTTGTTAAAAAATGTTTATTTCAGCTACCTGTGTCTGTTTTACTGTGGACTCTCCGTGTTTCAGGCAGCCTGGCCTCTTTTAAAGTGGTGTTTTTTTATTATTCGTTTTTGCCGTGACTGTGTGAATTGCCTTGCTAGTTTGTGGCACATACCCCCCCCCTTTTTACTTCTAAGTAAAAAGGCTACATACATCTTGCAGAGTGTGTTTTTAGGAGACTGTTTAATCTGTTTCTGTGATTTAAATTGTGCTTAAAAACTGTCTGCCCCCCTGTTTTTTTACCTTTAAAAAAGCCCGATTTCAGAGTGCACGCCCAGCAGTATTCCAGGGTTTGTTTCTTAAACAATCTCTCCCTTACCTGGAAAGTAGACTCTGCTAGCTTGGGTGTGTGGATTCAGCCTGTCTGTATCCAAGGATATTCTGAATAGAGCAGCAGTTGCCTTTCCCCCTGACTACAGGGATTGGACTTCAGTTCACTTGCTCCTTATATAAGTTCCTATTGGTTGTTACATATGTTGTTGGGATAGGTTGTTGGGAGATGGTCTTTCCATTGGTTGCTGGCTCCAGGGCTGGGGATATGATTGGTGGATAAGGCTGATAATATGATTGGCTGTTGGTTCTAGGGCTGATAATCTGATTGGCAGTTGGTTCTAGGGCTGTGATTGGTGGATAGGGCTGGGATTCTGATTGGCTGTTGGTTCTAGGGCTGTGATTGGTGGATAGGGCTGAGATTCTGATTGGCTGTTGGTTCTAGGGCTGTGATTGGTGGATAGGGCTGAGATTCTGATTGGATGTTGGTTCTAGGGCTGTGATTGGTGGAAAGGGCTGAGATTCTGATTGGCTGTTGGTTCTAGGGCTGTGATTGGTGGATAGGGCTGGGATTCTGATTGGTTGCTGGTTTTAGGGCTGGGGCTGTGATTGGTGGTCAGGGATAGGGCTGTGATTGGTGATTAGGGCTGGATCTCCCATTAGTTGTTTGAATCAGGGCTAGAAATTGGATTGGCTAGGGTTAGGACCAGCGTCTTATTGGCCAGTAGGGCTAATAAAGGCTAGGACTCAGGGGGTCTCAGCCCGGGCGTTGAGGCAAAGGGCGGAGAGGACAAGGGCAGCTGCCTGTTTGGGCTTGTTCGGGACAGGTAGGGACTAGGGACTAGGGTCAGAAATGCTGCCCAGTTCTCAATGGACCCGGAATGATTCCAGCCCCTACACATCCCTCAACATGCAAACACATATCCTACAAAGCGATCCAACTCATGCATCACAAACTGACCACAAACAGATTGCATTGTCCCATCACCCAACACAATACCCTTTATACAACACATATACACATATCCCCCACAACTACAACAGTCAAACACCTGCATTCTCACAGCAAACACCACTTTGTCCACTCCCACTAACACAACCTGCCATCACCCACACAATACAAAACTACAGTATACATTTCTCTCAGTCTCAGCCTTCCAGATACACACTCTCTGCTCATACTAACCAACAACACTATACACTGTTTGCTCCACACAGACCACCTGTCATCATAACAATGCACAAACCCTGCCTTCAAACACACCATCTACAAACACTCTTCCCCTCTCTTCACCAATTACACACAACCATACAATCCCCGCACTTCACACCACCACACATATTACCTCTTCCAGTCATCGCAACTAACACTAACTCCCCTGACACAAATCCATTCCCTCTTACACACCTCGTACATTCATCTCCAAATCACATCAACACCCTATCTAACACTCAAATTCCAATCACAATTCTTGTTGGGTTCCAGAGTAGCGTGCTACTCACCGAAAAGCGCTCCGACGCCTCGTCAGGGGTAGTAAGCGCTACATAAATACGATTACAATACAATACAATACAATGTACCAATTATATTAGCATCACTTTTGCTTTGCCTCTGTTAATCCTCCACAGACAGATGCCATGCTTGCCATGTCTGATGTGTGGGTACTGATGTTGTTTCTCATTCTGTGACAAATTAGTTTACTCATGTTAGTGTTTGCAAGATCTGTTTTCCTCCGTCCTGTACAGTACAGTAGTCTATTTGATACATACACAAATTAGTAAACTTTGATAGGTGGGTGGGACATTGGTGTGAGCTCACTTGGTCATTACATGACTTATATTGCTTATCTTCTGGAGACATTTATCCTAGATATTTTGGACGTGAGTCCATTGTACTCCTTTCTACATCACAATTGGTGCATGTGTGTGACGTGCACTACCTCCTTAAATAACATTTGGCAGGTGTGACATATTGATGAGTCATATGATGGTATGTGCCCATAGTGATATGGTTGGATCTATGTAACTTGGTGAAGGTATGGTTTGTTTGTACCAGGGTTGCCTGTCTTTGCTTGGCAACATATGGTATTGCCTGGTACATTACATCAGGGTAAGGTATTTGTCTGCTAATGATTGGGTCTCTGTAACTACCTTACAATGGGAATCCATTGCTTGTCGACTGTTTGACTATTCTGTTCTGATTATGGCACCTGTATTTTGTGGATGTGTCACCTAGTCATGATATGGTCAGTGTGATAGGTCAACTTCATTCCTGGTATTGTAGTTTTCTGTTAGCTTGCTTTGCTGGTGTGTTACACTTGTACAATTGAGGAACATGCATTGTTTAGTACTGTTACATAATGATGGCATTTTTCTAGCACTTCCTGTGGGGGGGGTGGGCAGTTTACATGATGGTATGCAATTTCATACTGATTTGTGATGAAAATGTTATCATGTGTATGTTATGACCCTACTTCACTTTCTATTTTCAGCATCAGCACTGGCAAAGGAGACCGGGAACAGCCGAGTGAGAAAGCTTTTGGCCTTGGGACCTCCAGTCATGACACCACAGCACTGAGGGAACCAGTGGTCCAGAGAGCGAGGGGAGTGCCACGTGGGAGACCGGATATGCAACATCTTCATCTGAGTCCTCCTCCAATAGCCACTCCCTAGTTGTGTTGGACTCATCGGGAACCACTCTTGTACCATCTCTGTTCGTCACCCCCAACTCTATCATCACCCTCCCTGCAGCTCCCCACCCAGTTGGCGTTGCCCACTCATCCAAGAGGGTAAGTGATGCCTTTGTCCCAGGCACCTCTGCCCCAGCCCCGGTCCCCCCGGAGGCTATTGACCTCCTGAGGTCTATCTGTCTGGGTCAGGTGGACATTGTGAATTCCATCCAGGGACTGGCAAGCCAGACCCAACAGAGCAATGCGTTCCTCGAGGGCATTCACTGTGCAATCTCTGGCCTATAGAGATCATTTCAGGCTCTGGCCTTCACACTGGCGGCAGCCAGTCACCCCTTGTCTACCGTTCCCCTTCCACCTTCCTCTTGCCAGTCCAAATCCCCCCTTCCCTGACCCAGCCAAAGCACACAAAGAGACTGGCATGCATCCACCTCAACAGCCAAGGGAACTGCAGGCAAACATAAGCACCACAAAGCACACCACTGGCACACACACAAACAACATCCACCTGCAGACACAGCAACAGTCACGACTTGCCCTGACACCCCTGCAACCACCAGCATCGCAGACACAACACCTGCAGACACCACACCAACATTCACTGATCCAGCTACCACACCTATCCTACCCGCAGACAATACCTCAACAGACCCCTAGACATCTACCCCAGTCACCACACCTGCAGACACCACAACCACTGACACGCCTACATGCAGAACATCCACCATAACTGCAGTTACCACCGCAACAGACAGCCACCCGCCCACTAAGGCATCCCCCAGAACCTCCACCCCCCTCAGCCCAAGACACATAAATGCCCTCAATCACCTACCCAACTGACACTCACCCCACACAAGCACACCTCCCACAAACATGCACCCAATACATCCACACCTAAACATCAGACAACTACTCCCTCACTCTCCACACCCAAACCCCCTTCTGATGACTGTCCCTGTTTGTCTAAAAACGTTTTCCTTACTAACCTTGACCTTTTCCCTACTCGCCGCCCCGTAACACCATTAAAAGATCTGCTACCCTCCCCAAGGCCATCCATTCCACCTCTAAGGTCTCCCCCATCCCCCTTGCCAGCACCCATGCCCCTCTCCCCACCAAGAAGAGGTCCTGCCCTCCCCTCCCAAATCAAAGCCAAAATCCGCCCCTTCCAAGTCCCCACCACCTCCTATATTCCCTGAGGTTCCTGCTTGCCTCCTTAATGCCTCTACTTGTGGAGTTTACATGTGTAGGAAAGTACCATCTTTCTTGGCATGTTACCCCCAAATTCTGCCTGATAGTCAGTGTGTTTTGACTGTGTCACTGGGATCCTCCTGGTCAGGACCCCAGTGCTTATGGTTTGTGGTCTTCATGTCATTATGTTTTACTGTTTTATCAGTATGCTTGACTGTGTCACTGGAGTCCTGCTAACCAGAACTCCAGTGCCTATGCTTTCTCAGATTCCAAATTGGTACTTACATACTCGTAACCCAGTATTCCACTCCAAATTAGGATACTGGACCACCCTTATACATCCCTAGTGTATAGTACCTAGGTACCCAGAGCATTGGCGTTCCAGGAGATCCTTATGGGCTGCAGCATTTCTTTTGCCACCCATAAGGAGCTCATACAAACACTTCTTCAGGACTGCCACTGCAGCCTGAGTGAAATAGTGCAAGCACTATTTCACAGCCATTTTCACTGCCCCAGGTAACTTATAAGTTACCTATATGTCTAACCTTCAGTTCCTGAAGGCTAGGTGCAAAGTTACTGTGTGTGAGGAGCAGTACCCCCATGTTGTCCAGGACCAATTTCCCGGACTTCGTGAGTGTGGGGACGCCATTATAAGTGTGCACTACATATAGGTCAATACATATATGTAGCTTCACGGTGGTAACCCCGAATATGGCCATGTGAGGTGTCTAGGAACTGGAAAGTGTACCCCCACTCCAATTCTTGTATTGGGGGGCAAATTCCATTCACCCTAGGGGATCCACCATGGACCCCCAGTACTGCCAAACCAGCTCTCTGAGGTTCCCGTGCAGCCCCAGCTGCTGCCACCTCACAGGCAGGCTTCTGCAGTTCTGGGCCTTGAGCAGCTCAATCCCAGGAAGGCAGAACAATACATTGCCTTTAGGAGAACGGGTGTTACACCCTCTCCCTTTGAAAATTGGTGTTACAGGCAAGGGAGGGGTATCCTCCTAGAGCCTCTGGAAATGCTTTCAAGGGCACAAACGGTGCCCTCTTTGCATAATCCAGTCTACACTGGTTAAGGGACCCCCAGTCCCTGCTCTGGCACGAAACTGGACAAAGGAAAAGGGAGTGACCACTCCTGTGTCCATCACCACCCCAGGGGTGATGCCCAGAGATCCTCCAGAGTGTCCCTGGGTTCTGCCATCTTGTTTTCAGGATGCTCAGGGAACTCTGCGAGCATCTGAGTGGCCAGTGCCAGCAGGTGACATCAGAGACCCCTCCTGATAGGTGCTTGCCTGGTTAGGTCCCAATCCCCCTCTCATGGTCACTTAGGGCCTCTCCTCCGGGAATTTCTGCAGATTCTGTTTTGCAAGATTCCAGCAGGAATTTGGTGGAGGTTTGAGCTTGCCTTCTGGAGCCAGACAGTACCCCTGTGCGGCTCCTGTTTTGCAGCTCCTAGGGCTTCTGGGCACTTCTCCAAGGAATCCTTCCTGCACAGTGTAGCCCAGGTCCCCAGCACTCTATCCTGCAACGCTCATCTCCCTGAGTTGTTCTCCAGCGGCATGGGATCCCTTTGTGTAGTGTGTGATGACCGTGATTTGCAGCTCCTTTGTCCCCGTGTCCTGTTACTCCTGTGGGTGCTGCCTGGTCTTTTGAGGGCTCTCTGAAGTGCTGAGAGCCCCCTCTGTCTCCTAAGTCTGAGATGAGACCCCCCGAGGTCTCTCCTGGGTCCAGGTAGCGCCTTTTCCTGCCAAACGCGTCGTTTACGTGAGCCAAGGCTTGTTGGCAGAATCCAACCACGAAAACCAGCCTGCATACATATACTTAATGTGGAACATCACTTGCACCAAGCAGCAACCCACAGCTTTCTTCTTTGGTGCATTGCTGACTTTTTCTTCCAACTGGAGAATTCACTTTTGCTCCTTCATCCGGGTTAGCAGGGGCTCCTGTTACTCCTGGACTCTTCAGCTGTACTTGGGCTTGGTCTCCTCTCTCCGCTGATCTTCAGATCCAGGAATCCATTGTTGGTGTCTTGCATTCTTGCTTGGTTTTTGCATAATTCTTTATCACTACTTCTGGGTGTTCTGAGGAAACTTGCTGTACTTTACTCCTGCTTTCCTGGGCTCTTGGGTGGGGTACTTTACTTACCTTTAGTGTTTTCTTACACTCACAGCGCCCCTCTACACACTATTCTTGCCTAGGTGGGAAACCAACATTCGTATTCCACTATTTTATTATATGGTTAGTGTTCCCCCCAGGCCTATTGTAACATATGGTGATTTTCACTATCTGCACAAATTTTTAGTCTCTAAGATATTTTGTCCTCGTGTCACTAAAATAAAGCACCTTTATTTTTGATAACAGTGAGTATTGTATTTTCTTGTGTGTATGTACTGTGTGACTACAGTGGTATTGCAAGAGCTTTGCATGTCTCCTAGTTCATCTTTTGCTGCTCTGCCTACAGCTACCTCTAGACAGCCTGGCTTCTAGACACTGCCTAGATTTTACTAATAAGGGATAACTGGGCCTGGTTTAGGGTGTAAGTACCTTAAGTACCCACTACAATCCAGGCCAGCCTCCTACAACATGGCAGTCAGTGTAATTTTATACTTATGGACGGGCCAATGGTCTTGGACTTTCATATATCTTGCTCACTCTATTTATTAAAGCCATCCAGTTACATGTTTGTCCTGCATTTCCTTTCCTAGGTTTGGGTTGTTCCTGGCTGACATTGGTTGTGTGGCTGTATTTTGTTGTGGGTGCTGCTTACTGCTTCATTAATTATTTTAGCAGTATGTGAGGTTGTGTGCAGTGCGGTTGTCCCCCAGGGGTAGGGTGACTGCTGTGTGATAGGTATGTGTATGTAGCTGACACATTGGTGTTATGGTATTTGTTGCATTTTTAGTGGTATGTGTTTGTTGTAGTGATGTGCGAAGTGGTCCTGAATTGTGAATGCCTTTTCCCCTGATGTCACTATTGTGTACAGGTGGTGTGTGTTCTGGGGCCAGTGCAGACATGGAGTGTGTTGAGTTGTGCAAGTGTGCTTTGCGTTTGTGTGAATGTGACTATTTTGATGTGTGTCCCTCAGACCTGGCTGCTTATTTGTATGGTATTTGGAGTAGTGTATGTTTTGTAGCCTTGCCCTTCACCCATATGTGTGCATGTGCATTGCATTTGTTGTTGGAATTGGTTGTCCATTAGATCTGAATGGGGTGTTGTGACGGGCTGGATGGTAACCACCCGCACATTGCCGCGACTTGTGCTGATGCTGCCACTGCTAACCCAGAACACTGCGGGTCATCCTCCAATGAGAGAGCTGCAGGCAGGGCGACGCGGGAAGGAGGGACGCTGAAAGAGGCAGCATCGGAATCGGAGAAGGCAAAGGAGGAGGGAGAGAAGACGTACCAAACAGACGAGGAGCAAGATGGAGTACCGACAGGTCGAGAAGATACCGGGGTGAGAAGACCCAGCCAGAAGATTCTGACAGTGGAAGAGCCGTTTTGCTGTGACCGGAGCGGGAAGTCCAACGAAGCCGCTGAAGGAGACGGAGGCAACACTGCAACCCGGGAAGCCGAGCGATACAACCCGCCACACTTCTGCAGAAGCGTGGCAAACTCAGGTATTTAAGAGCGCCATTACTTGGGAAGGGTGGACGGGTGGAGGATAATTGGAGTCAAGGGAGGGGGTGGGAAGAGAAATGGGAATATGGGACAGATGGGCACAATAATTGAAGCACGGGTGGGGAAGGGAAATACCCCAGAAGATATATAAAAAACAAACGGACCCAGGTCACATTCGTATCACGAGAGAAAAGAGAAAAAAAACCAGAAAAAGCTACAGCGGACAGGAAAGAAGAGAGAGAGAGAAGACAGATAAGGAAAAAGCCACAAGAAAAGGCTAAGGCCAACCCTGACAGGAGGGAAAAAGGGAAGAAAGATAAAGAAAGAGAAGGAAAGGAAAGGAAGAGAGAGAGAGAGAGAGAGAGAGAAAAGTAAAAAAAGAAGCAAGAAAAGACCAAAGACAAGGGGAAACAATGAGCAGTTAGGAAAATAGGAATAGAAAATTCAAAGCACTTATCGCTCTTATTTTCCTTTTCTACACATGCGCTTCCCGGGAGTCCTAAGAGACGAAGAGAAATAAGGAAGAGGGTCAGAACCGGGGATCGAGGGAGACGTAACCAAGAAAGACGGAAGAACAAGAGGAAGAAAATAGCAATCACTCATCCACTTTATCAAACAATAAAACCTCACTTACCCACTTGAAGACCGACTCCCCCGTTATTCATTACACTGCGTTCGCCACAGGCCTGTTTGTGTCAGCATGTTTTTGTGGGCCTTGTTCCAGTACAGCTTCCATCCATGTATGGTTTTGCAGCTCCCATCACTGCTGTGCCTGTGTTGTTGTGATGTGTCACTTTCTGTATATTGACTGTTTGTGTCTGCGTGTATTGTGCACGGAATAATAGGTTTGATGTACTGTGTGTGTGATGTGTGTGTTGTTTGCTGGGTTTATTAATGGTGTTGTTGTGTGTGTTCCATTGCACATAGATGTACATACGTGTTGTATGTGTGTCCGGTACCTGGCCAGTGTTGGGTGTGAGTGTGTGACATGTTATTGTTTTTGTGCAGTTTTTGTGTTATTGTTACAAGTTTGTATGTTGTATGGGAATCTGTGAGCCTGGGCCTATGCTGTGTTGCTGTGCTAAATGTGTGGTATTGATGTGTGGTGTGTGTGTGCGTATGTGCTAGCTGAAGTGTGCTTGATGTATATGTGTGGGTGTTCTCAATGCATTATGTGGTTGTATGTGTCACTATGCTGTTACATGTGAGTGCAGCCCTTTGCACCCCTCTCCCTATGGTATGTTATGTAACTGTACATATGTATACATTTTGCAAATATAACAGGTGAGTGTGTGTACTTATGGTTGTTGTCGTCCTTGTTGGCAATGGTCCTGCTGTCTTTCGGTGAGCAAGAGCAGTGGGATGATGTCTAGTTCTGGTTCCATGGCAGCTGCAGACATGTGTTGCTTCCTGGAGGTGAGTGTCTTCTTTTATACTGTTTGTTTCCATCAAGTGCTCTGTGATGAAAGGAAAATGGCGCTCACATTGGCGTTGTGCTACCTCCTAATAGGTCCATTGGAAACATGGTCTTTGCCGCACTGTTTGTGCCTCCAGACAACTGCCGCGGGCTGTGCTGGTTAGCGGTACTGGCGGACCACTGGCAGTCTTCTGTGTGCACCACCGCAAGACTCATAATTTGTGTATCAGCTCTGCCAGCCTGTTGGTGGTAGGACTGCCACCGCAAACATGGTTGTCACATGAACACTAAACTTGTAATGAGGCCCATGGTCTGTTAATCCGTGCCATGTACGGATTATGTTTTTTTACACCTGCCCCACTAGGGATCTCAGGCAGGGCTGAAGTGTGGAAGGAGGCTATTATCTACCACGTTTTCAGCTCAAATTATTAGAGTGGGTTTAACTTCATGCCATTTGTAAAGTATTTGGTTGAAATATTGCTCCACGAAGTTCCTGTTAATCAACTAGTATAATAATTGCTTTGATGCTATTAATTGTGATATCAATAATGCTGTAAGCAGAGAGCTAGAGACATCCTGTACCTATTTCAGGGGATGTTTCTCCTTTTATGAATTGGTAATTTGAATATTCATTGCTGCAAAAGGGTTGGAATGGCGACTTGAGGTTCAAGTGATAGTCAGGGTGAACCCCTCACAAATTTTGCCCATAAACCCATGGGAATGCACTTAATGAGTTTGTAGTTAAATGTTGATTGCATTTTGCTTTTGATTCATTTACTAATTCCCCTGTTTTACAGCTAACCTACACAGGCACGGAATGCTGTAGCATTATTGATTTTATCCTGATTACAGAGGATTTGCTTGGGATCTGCTTTGGGTACGAGATTGAGGACAATGTTTTTAGTGATCACAATTTACATGTCAGTGGTGAACTTCCTAAGGCGATCTGCAGGGTAGCTGTACCTCTACTCTACACAAAAAAAAAAGGTACGCAGCAGAAGTGGGAAAGGGTGGATAAACCAATGCTTCTCAGTAGAATTGTCAAACAGGACATGAACACACTTCTCATGTGTTTGAATGCTGAAGGGGACCCTAGTAAGATCACTATATGTAATAGTTTATTGTGTAAATCAATTGGGGAAACGTTGATCCATCAGATCACAAATTGTCCACAGAAACCCTCCAGGCGGCTTGATGCTAACTGTTATACAGCTCATGCATCTTTGTTAAACCATTAAAATGGACTGGCCAGATGAGGAACTTGTAAGGAAGAGTCATAGGTCTTACAGGTCAGCGCTCACTATCAGGAAAAGTGAGATTAGAACCAAGGCATGTGGGTCTTAGGTAGAAGTCAGCCACATGAGATTCTCAGCTGTTTTGGAAGGTGCTTAATAATCCTTCTTTTGGAACCTATCCCAAGACAGAAATTGACACTGCGATTGCCCCCTAAACATGGGTTGAGCACTTTAAGGAGATGTATGGTAATTTCAGATCTGTCAAATTATATTGGTGCCTTATTTGAAGATAACTTGACAACAGTTCCTACCAGAATAGCGATAGATTTACACAAAGTTAGTGCGGCCATAAATAGGTGCCCTGTAGGGAAGACACCTGGTCCTGATGATCTCCCGGAGAACATATTTAAGGACCATATCAATTTTTGGGCCCTTCTGGTGACTAATATTTTTAATGCCTTCTGTAAGACTGGACCACCGAAGTCCTGGTCTCATTCTTTATTTGTCCCCATATTCAAGACGGGTGAGAGAAGTGACCCAAAGTGCTATTATCTCATTTAATTGATTAACTCAACCTTGGAGATAATGCGTAGTATAATTTTGGACCACCTTGAGGTGTGGGACCAAGAAAAGAACATCATGTCAGATTTGCAACTTTGGTTCTGGGCTGGTTTAGGTACTGTTGATCAGTGCCTGAATCTACAACATATAATCAGTAAATACACTCTAGCTAAGCCGGGAATGCAAATCTAGCTTTATGTATTTAAAATCCACCTCTGACCATGATGATCTAAGCAAATGGTAATATAGTTTACTTCCTGAGGTATCAGCTATTGTGAGACATGGCTCAATGGGGGAAATTACTGATTAGTTTCCCCGGAAGTGCAGAAAGGTTGTGTTTTGGCAGCATTTTTTTTAACTTTATATACTACTAGTCTGGAAAAGTACCATGTCAATCTGGATGTAGATCTACCACGAGTAGGCACTCACTCTGTCCCTGTTTTACATTTTACTCTATGCGGATGATGCTGTCCTTATTGCTAGAATGAAACTTGGGTTGAAGAAGCTACTTGATAACATTTTTAGCTTTATGAATGGTTTGGAGTGACTGTGAACCATTTGTGGACCTAAGATGAACAGGAACAGGTCTCTTTTCATCAGCAGAACAAAAACCACACTTGTCCCAATAAATGTACTTAGTGGTGCTCCAGTAGCTAAATTTGCTTGCACTGTGGGGCACTTTTTAGGTTTTGCTTGCAGAGCACTTGCACTCTGCTTGTGACATCTTTTGTTTTTTTAAAATACAAATAAAATCTTAAAAGGGTTTAAATCCCACCTACAGGTCCAACATACTTACTATGTGTTGGCTTCACCAGTCATTCTCCTTTTCTTGCTTCTGACTGGTTAGCAGCCACTTCCGACATCAGCAAACAGAACTTCCTATCTTCTTTTCTCAGTGTCGGCTGTTCCCTGAAGCTTGAAAGTGTTTTCCAAGGCCCAGAGATCTTCAGTATTACAAGTAAGAGGTGTTGCACTTCAGGGCCTCCTACCTAAGCCCTACTTTATTCAATATCTATATTCAGCACTTTGACTGACTTGGTAGAGGCCCAGGGGCTGTCTTTATTCTTGTATGCTGAGGACGCTCAGGTCATTGTGTCTCTTAGGGCCTGATTTAGAGCTGGACAGAGGGAATACTCTGTCACAAACGTGACGGATATCCCATCTCCCATAATATGATCCCAATATATGCTATGGGGATCATAGTTCGCGGACAGGTTATCCATCACATTTGTGACAGAGTATTCCGTCCACCGAGATCTAAATCAGGTCTATAATGCGGAAGATGACGTACGCTCATTCAATTAAGGCCGCTGCCTGACGGAGGTGGCTGGGTGGGTGAGAACACATTTTCTCAAACAGACGGTGACACGACACAGGTGGGTAATACGCTGCAGCTCGAACCCACAATGGTGCCCAAACTTCCCTTGCCTTCTAGTTTGGTGGGTAAGAACTTGGGCATTTGGCTTGATTCCACGCTTTCTATGGATTATCAGATAGCTAAGATTGAAGCCTGTTGTTTCAGGCTATTTAAATGCCTTAGGAAAATTATCTGGCATTTCGCTCTCTCCACACAAAGAACCATCATGCAGTTTTTGATCATCTCTAGGATAGACTACAGTGATATGTTATACCTCATCACAAAAATAGCTGAAGATGCTTTAGATTGTGCAAAATTCAGCTGCTTGCGTGTTTTGCTATTTACCAAGGCATTCTTCAGTTTATTTACATCTACACACTTTTATTAGCAATAGATTAGCACTTACAAAATAAACCATTGTGCTACATGCACAAGACCTTGAATGGATGTGACCCGGCTTATCTCAATGTGCTGGTGCATATCTACCCTCCCGAGCGAACTCTTCGCTCTAGAAGTCAATATCTGGCTATAATATCTCGTTTTAAAATATAGAGGCGAGGTGACAGGTATTTTGCCTTTCTTGGCCTCACCCTGTGGAATTTTGGTCCTCCAAAAATTTGTGCCAGTTCCCAGTGGCGTAACGAAACTTGATTGGGCCCCCCTGCAAAGTCCCTGGAGGCGGCCATTTCTCTTCTGGACCCACTCAGGGGCCTGCCGCCCGCGCACAGTGTACTGTGCGGAGGGGGCCCCTTGGAGCTAGCCCCCGCCCACCCACCCACCTCTGCACTACAGGCGCCGCAGGGGCCTTTGTTACACCACTGCCAGTTCTTCCTTTTCAGTTTTTCGTAAATTGCTAAAAACGTGGAAGGCTTCCACTTCCTTATTGCGGGGCTGGGAAACCCCATTTAGGGTAGCCATGTGCTGCACAAATAAATAACTAGATAAATAGTTTTATCATACACATTTCTACCAATGTTTTAGATGTATAAATGTCTGCTGAACTGAATTAATTGCATTTGTGAAATGTAATTAAACCTCTGTTAGCTTTTTTGTAAAAGCTTTTAGTAAAACCATAAACTAAATTAAAAAGTGAATAAATCAAAGGCATTTCTGAAGACTTGGAAGGGCTCTATGAATCAATAAATCCCTACTATTCAAATTATTTCTAAGGGTACCGCAAATGTGAATATAATAAACTACCGAAATTCAAATGTAAAAGAAATTGAGACTCGCGTTGCAGATAGGTAGAAGAAAACACACATGACTAAGAAGCAAATGAAAATACACGTACTAAAGCTGCACAAAATTTGGCTGGTTCCTGCAGTGATTGTTGGAGAGCTCATTCTTTTGCAAAAGAGACACCAACATGCCACAATTGAGAAATAATGAGCCAGGCGTTTTTCCTAGCCATTTGTGAAAACACGGACTCTAGTACCCGAAAGGAGTGTCTAATTTACTCACAACAATTGTGCCAAGGCAATTAATTTAGAGTTTTATAACACAATTGCCAACTCTTTATAATGTAAAGCTCATTTTACCCTACTTTGAAAGTCGATGTATTCTGCAAGGTAGAAGTTAAGTGGAAAATGGTGGAAGATGATATTCATTTGGAGGACATTGCTTATTATGAGTGCCGTATACATTCAAGTCTAAGCTAAGAAACTGGAAAATTTAAAATATGTAATAGCGCATATCCTAAGTAAGACAATATCTTCTTTGGAAATTGTATCTCACTGTGGTGCCTTTGGCAAATTCACCTATTGAAAAACGTATTTTACGCCATTTATGTCACGTTGTACTTCTATACAAATTTCACTTGGTTCGTTGCATAAGGTACTAAATACAATGTAGGGCATACGAATTTAGGAGCAAGCTGGTGTCAAAACAGAGGTAAATTGCTGCACCAACATTGTGTTACTCAAATGTTCTATATCTCTAAATATAGAGAAGTAAAGATCCTGATGGTGTTAGCACACCACTTTTCCATTCACTTTTACTTAGCAGTGTCCAGCAGCTGCAGGCATGTAGGCAGAGTGGGGGCAGGCAAATGTAGAGTTGGTGCATGCATGCATACAAGGTGAGTGGTGTATGTAAATAAAACAACAAAAAAACTTACCTTGCTTGCTGCACGATGTCCCCTAGCCGACATCCTCCTTGTACAGTCTCCTTGGGCTCTACCAACTTCCCTATAGCAATCCTGGTGCTTCTTTCATGCTGGTAAGCAATATAAGAGAAGCACCAGGACTGAAGGAAGCGACCTCTCTCAGCGCTCTCAAGAGCACTGGAGGCCTGTGCTTTCCTAACACAGCTGCCTTAAGACAGCTAGGCTAGAGAAGATTAAAAGGTGCATGTCTTGAAGGCAGTCACAAGACAACCAGCCAAAAAGACATCACACTTTAAACTATTAGCTCACTGCTGCCACTCGGCAGTAGTGGCCCCATCCTGTTCTGACACTCGATTCAGAATGAAAGGATGGAAAATAAAATAGTAATAAATTAACTTAGTTACCATTTTATTTATCATCCGGGGGCATTTAAGGGAGAGGGGTGACGCTCCTCCGTCCTAATGGAGGAGTCGCTCCTGGAAGTGTCGGAAATTCCCGTAATTTTCATATGCACATTCATTTGATATTGTTGGAAAATTATGTGAAATTACACATAATTATGTAAAAATCAAATCCATCATTTAAGCAATATATTTTAGCATGAAATGCATCCTTCTGCCAATTTGTGACCTGAGGACACATTTCTTGTTAAAAAATAGCATGAAAAAATCACAAGTGCTGTGAACCAGGGCAAATGGCATTCTGGTGGTTTGTGTAGTTCTCAAACTGCTGAGCTGTAATGTTGTCATGAACAGCAGCATAACTATGCGATATGACATAAAGGTGTAATTGCGGGTGTTGTAGTTGGACTCCCGCTCCTAGGCAAGACTCCTGGTTTAGGAATGACAACACTTTTGTTTGTAGGTGACTAGGCCAATCCTACAACACGTCACAGCTGTCAGCCCAACCCTCCTAGCTCACAAGCAGTACCTCACCAAAAACCCAAATAGTAGAAGGTGATTTCTGGCAGCCTTACGCATGGACTTTAGGATGTGACATCTCAGGGAAGTCAGGGTGGAACGGAAGTTACCCTTTTCTCCCATTAGCAATACGTCTCAGTCACACCCAGGAAATGAAGGAGATGCAGGAAAGTTTTCAATTGATTTATTAAACAGACTGCAATCTACAATCAAATGCATGAGCTGCAATGATTAGGATAATGAACAAGGCAAAAATCAGAATTGTTATCATGAGAGCCGTGAATTCAAAGACCCCCACCATCTTGCAATAAACATGAAAAAATAAAACCCAAAACCCTAGCATGAAGAACCTAATCTCTAACTTAATGAGAGCGAGTAGTGCTAAACCTAAACTGCCAGCATCAGGTCCATGAAAAGCTCCCTTCAAACCTTGTTACCTTGGAATGAGACCTCTAGATCAGACTCTGTGGTGACACGAAGGCTGGATCTGCATCAAAGCGATGTGCAGAATAGATGGGGTGTATAGCATTTGGCAGAATGACATGTATTTATACAGATATTGTAGAACCCTTAACGAAGGTATGTTCCCAAACGTTAGAAATGGGATCTTTGTTTGGCAGTCAGGTTACCCCCTGTCCAAGCAATACCCTCACTCTAGTCAGGGTAAAGGAGAATCACCATCAGTTAATCTCCGCTCACCACCTTGATAGCTTGGCAAGAGCAGGCAGGCTTAACTTCAGAAGCAAGGTGTAATGTATTTGCACCAACACACACAGTCACTCTGTGAAAACACTACAAAATGACAAAACCCAGGTTTAGAAAAATTTATAATATTTATCTAAACAAAACAAGACCAAAATGGCAACAAAAAAAACATACAGAAGTCAAGTTATGAATTTAAAGAGCAAAAGAGTCTTAAATCCTTTGGAAAACAATGAAAATGTTGTTAACATACAAAAGTACCTGGGTAACGTCAAAATAAAGCCCAAAAAAGGGAGAGTGCATCGAAAAAGGCCAGCGATGCATCAATTTCTCACCTGCAAGCAAGAGCGTGTGTCGTTCCACCTCCAGACGGGTCATGTGCGTTGCCTCTTTTCTCCCCCAAGAGAGCAATGCGTTGATCACGACAGGCACCTTAGGTCATGGCAGGATTTGTGCTGATTTTGAGTGCCCAACGATGTTACGTTGCACGGTGTCAAGCAACCATGCTGCGTGGGGGCTTGCATCGTTAACAGCAGCCGCTGCAGGTGTTGCACATCGTTTTTCCAGCCACGTTGCATCGATCTCGCAGCTGTGATGCAGGTGGAGCATCAATTTTAGCCGCAAGGTCGGAGGCGCGTCGTTTTTCAGCTGTGAAGCGGGTGGTGCGTCCAAAGTTTCCCCGCACAGCGGTCTTTGCATGAATTTCTGTCCTTTCACACCAGCTGCACCTTTCAAGGGCCCAGAGAAAGGTAAGGCAACACTTGGCAAGCCCAACAGCTGGCAGAGAGAAGTCTTTGGTGTCCCTGAGACTTTAACAACAGGAGGCAAGCTCAGTTTTATGCCCCTGGAGATTCTTCACCAGTGGGAAGTTACACAAAAGTCAGTCTTTGTCCTCTCTCAGGTAGAAGAAGCTACTGCAGGCCAACCCAGCAAAGCAGAGTCAGAGGCAAAGGGGCAGTACTCCTCCTCCAGCTTCTCCAGCTCTTCTCCTTGGCAGAGGTTCCTCTTGGTTCAAGAAGTCATCTGATTTTCAAGGGTTTTGGGTACTCCTCTTATACCCCTTTCTGCCTTTGAAGTAGGCCTACTTCAAAGGAAGGTCTCTGTTGTTTTCAAGATCCTGCCTTGCCCAGGCCATGCCCCAGACACACACCAGGGGGTTGGAGACTGCATTGTGTGAGGGCAGGCAAAGTCCTTTCTGGTGTAAGTGACCACTCCTTCCCTCCCCTCAACCCAGATGGCCCATCAGGATATGCAAGCTACACTCCAGCTCCATTGCTGTCACTGTCTAGAGGAGCTGTGCAAGCAGCCCAACTGTCAAACTGACCCAGACAGAGAATCTACAAACAAGCAGAGCCACAGAATGGTTAAAGCAAGAAAATGTCTACTTTCTATAAGCGGCATTTTCAAACATACAATCTAAAAACCAACTTCACTAAAAGATGTATTTTTAAATTGTGTGTTCAGAGACCCCAAACTCCACATGTCTATCTGCACCCAGATGGAATCTGCGCTTTAATCATATTTAAAGGCAGCCCCTATGTTAACTTATGAGAGAGATAGGCCTTGCAACAGTTTAAAACAAATTTGGCAGTATTTCACAGCCAGGACATGTAAAACACATAAGTACATGTCCAACCTTTAACATACACTGCACCCTGCCCATGGGGCTACCTAGGGCCTACCTTAGGGGTGCCTTACATGTATGAAAAGGGAAGGGTTAGGCCTGGCAAGTGGGTACACTTGCCAAGTTGATTTGGCAGGTTAAGACTGCACACCCAGACACTGCAGTAGCAGGTTTTACAGGGCTACTAATGTGGGTGGCACCTGCACCTTGCTGCAGGCCCACTAGTAGCATTTGATTTACGGGCCCTGGGCACCTCTAGTGCACTTTGCTGGGACTTACCAGTAAATCAAATATGCCAATCATGGATAAGGCAATCTACACATATAATTGATAGAGTTAACACTTACACTTTAGCACTGGTCAGCAGTGGTAAAGTGTCCAGAGCAAACAAAACAACAAAAACAGAGTCCAGCACACAGAAAAATCCTGGGAATTAGAGGCAAAAAGTTAGGGGAGACCATGACAATGATGCCAAGTCTAACAACAAACAATAAACAAGGAACAGGCTTGTGGCGGAAATTATGTAAACAATCCCCACCAAAAGTACATTATGTTCCTGTCCCACATAGGTGGGAAAGGGACATGATGTGAATACCTACCTACATCACTTACTTTTAACGCTGACAGTGACGCCTTTACAGAGTGGCACTGATAACATAAATGAAAGCATTGCTCTAACTCTGAATAAAGGCAGCCATCTTAAAAGAAATAATAAAATAAATACACTAAGAAAGAGTAGGATAATTAGATTAAAAGTCACTAGGTGAAGAGGGCACAGGCTTGCAAGCCAGAAGACTAAGCTAAGGTACTGATTCCCATTAAAACTATATAGGATACACTACATGACAGGATGAAAAATAAAATGGTAATATATTAACTTTATGGCCATTTTATTTTTCATTCCTGCTGGGGGCATTTTAGACAGAGGGGTGACGCTGCTCCATCTTAATAGAGGAGTCACTCCTGGCAGTGTCTAAAATTCACGTAATTTTCCATTTGCTTATTTATTTGATATTTTTGGAAAATTATGTGAAATTACACATCATTATGTAAAAAGCAAATCCATCATTTAGAGATATTTTTAGCATAAAATGCATCCTTGCACCAATTTGTGACCTGAGAATCCATTTATTGTTAAAATATAGCACAGAAAACACAAGTGCTGAGAACCAGGGCAACTGGCATTCTTGCGATTTGTGTAGTTCCCAAACTGTAGAGCGGTAATGTTGTTACGAACTGCAGCATAGCTATGCGATATGACATGATGGTGTAATTGTGGGACTTTTGCAAAAGAAACGTGTTGGAAAATGGGTTATTGGTAAGGGCAGGTAATTACCTACACTTAGCAATAGGCCAGTAACCTCCACTTAGGTCCAGTTAGGTCTCAGTATATTAAACCCAGCTTAACCCTTGGTAGCTTGGCAACGAGTGACAAGACTTAACTTAGGAGACAGAGGTGGTCATTCTGACCCCGGCGGTAAAATGCACTTACCGCCGGTCAGAAGACCGCCGTAACACCGCCGCGGCCGCGGAAACCCGCCACGGTCATTCTGACCCGCAGAAGGCAAACCTTTGAAAATCCGACAGCCACAACCGACCGCCAGACCAGCGGTCGGCGGAAAGGTGGAGGTGACCAAACCTCCACCGCCACGGCAACAGAAATACGCCCATGCCATTACGACCCACGAATCCACGCGGCGGTCATTCAAACGCGGTATTCCATTGGCGGGACACACCGCCGCGGTCAGAATACACAGAAACGAACAAAACTCAGCCACATTGGACGATTTGAATCCCACACACCTGATACACATACACACACCACTCCCACACACACAATACAATATAAAACACCCACCCACATCACCCACAAACCCCTACGCAAAAAAATTCTGAAAGAAGGCCAGAGCGAGACACCAGCATCCACAAACTAACAGCCACAGCCACTCAACACCATCACCCACACACTATCCACACACAAAACAACACACACCACCACACTCAACACACTTAACTACACATACTCCACCCCACACATCATACACACCACCCCATGGCACCCCAAAGACAACCCCGCTTCACAGACGAAGAACTCAGGGTCATGGTGGAGGAAATCGTTCGGGTAGAGCCCCAGCTGTTCGGCACACAGATACAATACACCAGCATTGCCCGGAGGACGGAGCTATGGCAGAGGATTGTCGACAGGGTCAACGCTGTGGGACAGCACCCCAGAAATCGGGAAGACATCAGGAAGCGATGGAACGACCTACGGGGGAAGGTGCGTTCCATGGTATCCAGGCACAACATCGCCGTGCAGAAGACTGGGGAGGACCCCGACCTCAACCCCCACAATTCACATCATGGGAGGAGGAAGTCTTGAACATCCTGCATCCTGACGGCCTCGCAGGAGTCGGCGGAGGAATGGATACTGGTAAGTTGAAGCTTCAATACTGCTTCCCCCCCACCTGCATGCCAAATCATACCGCAACCCTCACCCCCATCCTCGAACCCCACCCTCACCCCCACCCCCACCACCATCCTCACCCCCACCACCATCCTCACCCCCACCCCCAGCACACCTATTCCCCGCCAATGTCTCACCATCACAACCCACACATCCCAAAACCTAGGCCTGCATGCGTCCACTAAGCATGGACACCCATCACCAAAGCATGCCCAATGCATATACACATCCCCCCCACAAGCCACCCTCACCAAAGCCCCCACACACGAATGCCAGCACTTGGGGACACGAGAACCCATAGATACACCCACATGCCACACATTGAAACTATAACCATACCTCTATACCCCTGCAGGACCCGACCGTCAACACACCGCGGCGGAGGGGCCAGAATTATCCACACCCCCCACCCAAGAGGCCGTCAGCGATGACAGCAGCTCTGTCGACCTGGACACCGATGACCAGCCCGGACCATCGGGGACCTCTGGACAGTCGGTTCCCCTCACACAGGCCCAGGCCACTACAGACCCAAACCCCTCTGGGAACACCAGCACAGCTCCCACCCAGCGGGCCCATGCCTCTGTCTCCAGGGCGCGTCAATCTGCGGTGTGTCTACCACTACAGGGCACCCAGGATAACCCACCACCCCAACAACAACAGGGACCTGGGGGCAGTGGTAGTGGGCACACCGGCCAGGGGGCAGAGGCCCAGGGAAACAGGGCAACTCGGACGGCAGCTGTGCGACAGGGGGGGGACGGGCCCAGGGAACCCACTCTCCACGAGGTCCTCACCACCATCATGGGAGCATACAACCGCTCCCAGGAGACGATGGCGACGGTACTGGCCCGGTTCCAGGAGATCCAGGTACTGCAGGAGGAACACTATCGGGGGTACAGGGAGGACATCAGAGCCATCAACACCACCCTGGTTACCATGGTAGGGCTGCTGCCGGACCTCGTCAACACCAGGGCGGACACTCAACAACACCCAAGGGCCCCTGCCACTAGCCTGGACCAAGAACAGCCAACCACCTCCGCCGGCGCTAGTGGACAGGAGGCCCCCGCACAGCAGCAGCCCACCAGACACCCACCTCCTGCAGGAGAAGAACCACCCCGCAAGAGGGCCCTGAGATCTCGCAAGAAGACAGAGTAGGATGTCAAGACCCCCGCCAGCAATGGATACCACCTGATGTCATCCCACTGTCCCACATTGTCACCCTGTCCATCCTTGAACTGCCCATGCTCCATCTCTCCACAGGCCTCTGGACAATGCACCTGTGTGACTGTTACTCTGGACTCTGCCATGGACATTCCTTCACCATAGCCCCCACCCACTTGAAACCACCCATCCCATTTTGAGCACTTAAATAAACACCTATTTTGCACAAAACTATCTGGAGTCTGGCTGTGATTTCAATATATTGTAATTGACATGACAGTGCAAATATGTCCTTGTACATGGTGAAGTCAACAAACAGCTGCCACAAAGCTGTAGTCCATGGGGAAACGAAGCACAGGACTCGTAGTGGGGACCCCAGATCTGAAATAGGGAGGGAAAAGCCAAAACTCAGTCATCATACACTGGGGCAAATAGACAGGCAGCAGAGATGCAGGAGAGTAGTTCACATTTACTAAATTATCTTTGAAATGTTACCTGTGTCCTATTGGAAGTACTGTTCAATGATTCTGTCCCTGTTGTCTGTTTCAGCCCCGTCGTCTTCCTCCTCGTCACTCTCCTCAGGTTCCACCGCTGCCACAACACCACTGTCTCGACCATCCTCCTGCAGGAAAGGCACCTGGCGGCGCAAAGCCAGGTTGTGAAGCATGCAGCAGGCCACGATGATGTGACACACCTTCTTAGGTGAGTACATTAGGGATCCACCTGTCATATGCAGGCACCTAAACCTGGCCTTTAGGAGGCCAAAGGTGCGTTCGATCACCCTCCTAGTACGCCCATGGGCCTCATTGTACCGTTCCTCTGCCCTGGTCCGGGGATTCCTTACTGGGGTCAGTAGCCACGACAGGTTGGGGTACCCAGAGTCCCCCACTAGCCATACACGGTGTCTCTGTAGCTGTTGTAGCTGTTCCATCACGTAAGGGATGCTGCTATTCCTTAGGATGTAGGCGTCATGCACTGACCCTGGGAATTTGGCATTTACATGCGAGATGTACTGGTCAGCCAAACACACCACCTGGATGTTCATTGAATGGTAACTTTTTCTGTTCCTGTACACCTGCTCCCTGTCTCTTGGGGGAACCAAAGCCACATGGGTCCCATCAATGGCACCAATGACGTTGGGAATATGTCCAAGGGCGTAGAAATCACCCTTCACTGTAGCCAATTCGCCCACCTCAGGGAAAATGATGTAGCTCCTCACGGATTTCATCAGGGCAGACAACACTCTGGATAACACCTTCAAAAACATGGGCTGAGACATCCCAGAAGCAATTCCCACTGTTGTCTGAAATGACCCACTTGCCAAGAAATGGAGTACTGACATGACCTGCACCAGAGGGGGAATCCCTGTGGGTTGGCGGATGGGGGACATCAGGTCGGGCTCCAGCTGGGCACACAGTTCATGGATAGTGGCACGGTTAAGACGGTAGGTCAGGATAATGTGGCGTTCTTCCATTGTCGACAGGTCCACCAGCGGTCGGTACAAGGGAGGATTCATCCGTCTCCTCGCCCAACCCAGCGGACGGTGCCTAGGAAGGACAACATGGAGCACACAGTCAAGCAACCCACAGGTACGTACTCACAGCTAGCACAGTAAACGATTCTCTATGCAGTGAATGGCGTGTCTGAGTGG
This sequence comes from Pleurodeles waltl, assembly GCF_031143425.1. Lineage (NCBI taxonomy): Eukaryota > Metazoa > Chordata > Amphibia > Caudata > Salamandridae > Pleurodeles > Pleurodeles waltl. The sequence goes on from NC_090444.1 coordinate 777,971,807, forward strand.
CTATGCAAGGCCTAGGCCTGTGTGACGCAGTTGAAATTGAGCCATGTGGGCCCTGGAAATGGCGGCTGCCTGACCTGTGAAGTGTGACAATGGGATGTGAGGTCAATGCTCTGGCGTGGCACACCGCGGCGGGCGGCGGGCGAAGACCGCGGCGCGAAGCCGCATTGGTTAACATTGAAGCCTATGGGTTTCAGGAGCCAATGGCGAAGGGCGCCGGCGGTGGCGGGACGCACCGCCGCGGTACGCACCGCCGCGGACGTGACCGCCATTTTCTATCTACTTATCCACTTGCGACTTGAACTTTCACAGGAGAGGACCTATACTGCAAGTGTTGCTGTGACCTCGGTCTGGAAGGGACAATGGCTGCTGCGCCTGGGGAAAGGGCCCCTGCCTTCACTGGAGAGGAGTTGGAGAAACTTGTGGATGGGGTCCTCCCCCAGTATGCGCTACTCTACGGTCCTCCAGACCAACAAGTGAGTTTAATTCAATCTGGATTTGGGGCCACTGGCTGGCTTGGGGGCCTGGCGGGGGGCCTGGCGGGGATGGGGGGCATGTTGGGCCTGGCAGGGGGCATGGCGGGGGGCCTGGCGGGGATGGGGGGCATGTTGGGCCTGGCGGGGGGCCTGGCGGGGATGGGGGGCATGTTGGGCATGGCGGGGGGCCTGGCGGGGATGGGGGGCATGTTGGGCCTGGCGGGGGGCATGGCGGGGGGCCTGGCGGGGAGCCTGGCGGGGATGGGGGGCATGTTGGGCATGGCGGGGGGCCTGGCGGGGATGGGGGGCATGTTGGGCCTGGCGGGGGGCATGGCGGGGGGCCTGGCGGGGATGGGGGGCATGTTGGGGGGCATGGCGGGGGGCCTGGCGGGGATAAGGGGCATGTTGGGCCTGGCGGGGGGCCTGGCGGGGATGGGGGGCATGTTGGGCATGGCGGGGGGCCTGGCGGGGATGGGGGGCATGTTGGGCCTGGCGGGGGCATGGCGGGGGGCCTGGCGGGGATGGGGGGCATGTTGGGCCTGGCGGGGGGCATGGCGGGGATGGGGGGCATGTTGGGCATGGCGGGGGCCTGGCGGGGATGGGGGGCGTTGGGCCACTGGCAAGGAAAATGCTGACAAACTTGAACGTGGTATTTCTCCCTCCCTGTACGTGTCACATAGGTCCGCGCCCATGAGAAGATCGGGATTTGGCGTGCCATCGCCAAGGAAGTCCGGACCCTGGGGGTCCACCATCGACGGGGCACCCACTGCCGCAAGAGGTGGGAGGACATCCGCCGCGGGACCAAGAAGACCGCCGAGTCTCTGCTGGGGATGGCCTCCCAACGTAGGCGGGGTGCCTGCCGTCAACTGAGCCCCCTGATGTTCCGGATCCTGGTGGTGGCCTACCCTGATTTGGATGGGCGCGTGAGGGCAGCACAGCAGACACAAGGGGGTGAGTACAAGCATTATCTACTCTGTTGTCGCGCAGTGGAGGTGTCTGGGTGGGGGAGGAGGTCTGGGGGTCCCCCTAGGCCAGGGCGATATCTGTAGGCTGGGCACCCCCGTAAGCCCCTGTGTCCCCAGCCACCACCCTCAGTAGTTTGTCAGTACAGCCATCCCTGGGCCGTGTCATCCATGGGTGCAGTTGTCAACTCTAGGCGTGTAGGGCATGTTCCACGGAATGCGTAGCGGACCCCAAGTGCGCAACTTAGTGCAGGGGGCATCTGTGTCTGTCATGTCCGCTAACTGTACCGGAGATCCATGTACTCAATATCCCTTTATTTCTCTCTCCCCCCCCCTTTTTGTTTGTCTTTCTGTGCTTGTGTGCATCAGCATCATCAGGCGGAGGAGAAGTGGCATCGGGGCAGGAGGGAGCTGCATCTCACATGGCCCAGGAGGGCCATGCCACAGAGTCAGACTGGACCAGTGAGACGGAGGGCGAGGGGAGCTCCACGACGGGGACGACTGGACCCTGCAGCGACACGTACACGTCCTCGGAAGGGGGCTCCCTTGCGGGGGTGGCACCATCCGTGCCCCCCGCCATTACAGGTACAGCCGCCACCCAGCGCACCATCTCCGCCCTCCCAGCAGCCCCTCAGCGTTCGCCCCGTGCCCGCTCTGCCAGGAAGCCGGGCATCTCCTTCGCCCCAGGCACCTCAGGCCCTGCCCCTGTTACCCCCGCTGCCCTCAGTGAGGAGGTCATTGACCTCCTCCGAACGCTCATTGTTGGGCAGACTACCCTTTTGAATGCCATCCAGGGGGTGGAGAGGGAGGTTCATCGCAGCAATGCGTACCTGGAGGGCATTCATTCGGGTCAGGCTGCCCATCAGCGATCGTTCCAGGCTCTGGCCTCAGCACTGACGGCAGCCATTGTCCCTGTCTCCTGCCTCCCTCTACTAACTCCCTCCTCCCAGTCTCCTGTTCCTCTGCCTGTCCCACCCACACCATCAGACCAGCCTGCACACACCTCAACACCCAAGAGAAGCTCATCCAAACATAAGCACCACAGATCACGCAGACATTCACACACGCAACATTCCGATGCAGACATGCCAACAGTCACTACCACCTCTGTGACCCCCACCTCCTCGTCTCCCTCCTCCCTCCCTGTGACGTCTACACTCACACCTCCATTCACCTCACCATCAGCCAGTGTTTCCATCACCAGCACACCCTCCACTCCAGTCCGCACACGTGCAGTCACCACCCCCACTGCCATTTACACGTCCCCTGTGTCCTCTCCCACTGTGTCTGTCACCCCCTCTTCCACACCACACAAACGCAGCCACCCACCCACCCAACAGCCATCCACCTCACGACAGCCTATCCCTCCTGCACCTGCACCCAAAGACAGCAAACGTGACTCACCTACAACCACATCCTCTCCCTCCACTCCCATTCCCACTGTACCTACCACTCTCCATTGTCCCAAGAAACTCTTCCTCGCCACTACTAACTTCTTTCCTGACCCTGAGCCCCCCCCTCCTTCTCGTCGGGGTAAGAAGAGCACCTCAGCCACCACCAGCCCTGCAGCCCCCTTGACAAGGGTGCAGGGGTATTGGAGCCCGCCAGCCCGCATGTCTGGATCTTCGCCCAGCAGCAAGGGGACAGCCAGCCCACCCCCTGGGAAGAGGAGCAGAAGGCGGAAGGGGCGCCGCAGGAGCCCGCCTTCTACATCCCCCCCGGACACCACCCAGAGACAGTCACCAGCCACAGCTCCAAAGGGAGGAAAGGGCCACAGGCCCACGACTAAGGAGGGCAAGGGCAGCAAGTCGGAGAGGTCAGGCAGCAGGCCTGCTGCCCAGGAGGAGCCCACAACCCCCATAGCCGCTGCCCCGGGAGGAACCGGCACAGCTGCCCCGGGAGAGCCCACCACCCCCATAGCCGCTGCCCAGGGAGGACCCAGCCCAGCTGGCCAGGAGGGCCCCACCACCCACAGCCCAGGTGGGCATTGAAGGAGCACCATCCCCGCTGCCCAGGGGGGCACCACCAGGCAATGAGCAGTTGGCCATAGACCGGCCGCCGTCTCCAGAACCGCTGAACTGGGCCCCGCCGTCTCAAGCACCGCTCCGCTGGGCCCCGCCGTCTCAAGAACTGCTGAACTGGGCCCTTCAAGGCAAGGAGCGCTGAACTGGGCCCCGCCGTCTCAAGAACCGCTGAACTGGGCCCTTCAAGGCAAGGAGCGCTGAACTGGGCCCCGCCGTCTTAAGAACCGCTCCGCTGGGCCCCACCGTCTCAAGAACCGATGAACCTGGCCCTTCAAGGCAAGGAGCGCTGAACTGGGCCCCGCCGTCTCAAGAACCGCTGAACTGGGCCCTTCAAGGCAAGGAGCGCTGAACTGGGCCCCGCCGTCTCCAGAACCGCTGAACTGGGCCCGCCGTCTCAAGAACCGCTGAACTGGGCCCTTCAAGGCAAGGAGCGCTGAACTGGGCCCCGCCGTCTTAAGAACCGCTCCGCTGGGCCCCGCCGTCTCAAGAACCGATGAACTGGGCCCTTCAAGGCAAGGAGCGCTGAACTGGGCCCCGCCGTCTCAAGAACCGCTGAACTGGGCCCTTCAAGGCAAGGAGCGCTGAACTGGGCCCCGCCGTCTCCAGAACCGCTGAACTGGGCCCCGCCGTCTCAAGCACCGCTCCGCTGGGCCCCGCCGTCTCATGAACCGCTGAACTGGGCCCTTCAAGGCAAGGAGCGCTGAACTGGGCCCCGCCGTCTCAAGAACCGCTGAACTGGGCCCCGCCGTCTCAAGCACCGCTCCGCTGGGCCCCGCCGTCTCAAGAACCGCTGAACTGGGCCCTTCAAGGCAAGAACCGCTGGCCCTTTGGCAGACGTGGCAGGGCAGGATCTATCTCGGGCAGGGCTGCAGTATGTCCTCTGGCCAACTTGCCTCCTCCAGTGGCAGTGGGGTCTGTTATGGACTGTATGGACCGTGGCTTTGCACTCCCCAGGATGGCCCAGTGGGCAGGCCACCCACTGTATGGACTGTTTGGACTGTGGCTTTGCTCTCCCCAGGATGGCCCAGTGGGCAGGCCACCCACTGTATGGACTGTATGGACTGTGGCTTTGCTCTCCCCAGGATGGCCCAGTGGGCAGGCCACCCACTGTATGGACTGTATGGACTGTGGCTTTGCTCTCCCCAGGATGGCCCAGTGGGCAGGCCACCCACTGTATGGACTGTATGGACTGTGGCTTTGCTCTCCCCAGGATGGCCCAGTGGGCAGGCCACCCACTGTATGGACTGTTTGGACTGTGGCTTTGCTCTCCCCAGGATGGCCCAGTGGGCAGGCCACCCACTGTATGGACTGTATGGACTGTGGCTTTGCTCTCCCCAGGATGGCCCAGTGGGCAGGCCACCCACTGTATGGACTGTATGGACTGTGGCTTTGCTCTCCCCAGGATGGCCCAGTGGGCAGGCCACCCACTGTATGGACTGTGGCTTTGCACTCCCCAGAATGGCCCAGTGGGCAGGCCACCCACTGTATGGACTGTTTGGACTGTGGCTTTGCTCTCCCCAGGATGGCCCAGTGGGCAGGCCACCCACTGTATGGACTGTATGGACTGTGGCTTAGCACTCCCCAGGATGGCCCAGTGGTCATGGAGTCCCCTCGTGGATCTGGCGTCGTGTACTCAAGTGGCTGAGGTGCCCCCCCTTCCCTTCCCCCTGAGGTGCCTGTCCTATTTTCTTTCTGATGCCCCTGCAGTGTTCTCTCCGTGGAGTTCTTGTTGTGGGACTGGGCCTTGCCCCTTTGCACAGGACCCCTGTGATCCACGGACAGTGGTTGGACTACATTTAGTAGCTGTGTATATTTTGTACATAGTTTATTTATTTATTGGGATTACTGGTGTACATATTTCAATATATCTGCCCGTTTATGATCTCTTATTTTGGTCTTTGCATTATTTCGGAGGGGGGTGGTTTGTGGGTTGTGACAGTGATCTGTGGGAATGCATTGATGTGTGTGTTGTAGTGGGTGTGGATGGGTGGGTGTGTGCCGGTAATCTTTTCCCTCCCCTGTGTCGTAGGTGCAGTACTCACCGATGTCTTCCGCGCCGCCGGGCGTGCTCCTGGTATATGAGCAGGTATAGGAGTGCGGGGATGACCTACAACTGGTTCCATACTGCCGGAATCTCGCGTGGAGTGCGTAGAGGTGAGCGTTTTCCCGTTCGTAGTCTGTTTCCGCCGTGTTCTTATCGGCGGTGCTCCCGCCCCGGAAAAGGTGGCGGATTGGTGGGTCGTGATAGGGTGGGCGGTACATTGTCTGCCGCCTGGCTGTTGGCGGGGACCGCCGCGCTGTTTGTTTGTACCGCCGTGGCGGGCGGAGTGTTAATACGGCGGGCTGTGTTGGCGGTTCCCACCAGGGTCAGAATTGCATATTTTAGACCGCCGGCCTGTTGGCGGCTTGGCCGCCGCTTTATCACCGACCGCCAGGGTCAGAATGAGGGCCAAAGTGTAAAGCATTCAAATATCACAAAGCAGTCATTAAATAAAACACAGAAAGCAAAAAAAAATTCCTAAACCAATTCATAAAAATAGATTATATTTTTATCTTTAAAATGACACAAAAAACGAATAAAATTGGATATGGGAAACCGGAGGTATGAATTTTTAAAGAATTATTGTTTTTTTTGCTCCTAGAAACAAAAAGCGCCAATCGGGTCATCTGGTTGCACCTCGACCGGGGCAAAGTCAAAGTTTAAGGCCGACCGCAATGGAGCCTGGCTCAGCTACAGGCCACGGGAGGCCTCGGTCAAAAGATTACCTTCGCACTTAGTCGTTTTTCTGAAGATTATCTTCAGCGGGATGAACCTGCCAGTCCAATCCGACCTCCTGGAACCCTTCTCCGGATACGCGTCGCGGGAATCCTCGGTGGAGATTTTTACCTTCGGACTTAGTCGTTTTTTCGAGGTGAAAGTCCTTCGACCGGGGTAAACCTGGATCTTGATCCAACGTCCTTGGAGCCCTCCTCGGATACGCTGGCTGGGAGGTCCCGGTCAACTTTGTACGTTTGGACTTAGTCTCTTTTTTGGAGATTTTCTTCACCGGGACGAACCTGCAAATCAGGCCGGGTCGCGGTTGAGGCAAGCCGGCTAGAGCTGCCGCAGCGGGTCGGTCCCTCTATGGATCTTTTTTTTTTAAATTCTCCAAACTTCTGTATCTTCTCCCAGATGTTCCTTTAAGGTTCTTTTGGAGTCCACAGCTCTCCCCAAGGGTCCAGAAGCTCTGAGATGATCCTTGGGGGTGTGGACTACAACTCCCAGAATGCACCTGGCACAAACTCCTTTTTGGCCACTGGGCAGTGGTCAGCTGGTTGATTTCTTTAGGAGTTGGTGCAGGGGACTTTGGTTAGCACTTATTCACCTGTAGCAAACAGGGAGTCCCTTCTTGAAATCTGATGGGGATCTGCGGAGTGGGTGCAGGTCTGCCAGTTTCATCCTTGCTCCTGGGTGAAAAACAGGGGGGTCCTGGTTCTCCAATCAGGGGCAGAGTCCTTCCCCCTGTGATGAACACTTTCTGGGAAGTGTGGCAAAAATCAATCCCAGGAGGCAACGTTCCCCAAAAATCCATCATGGCTGAAAGTGATTTTTGGAGGTTACATCTGGTTGAGCCCACCCACTGGTGTGGCTAAAAATCATAAACATACCCCTCTCCTGCCCTCTCCTAATCTAATCAAGGGGGCACCTAGTTGGCTGGGGTTGCAGGTTGTGGGGGTGTTGCTGGGTTGCTCCAAATGTCCTCTGCCTTTGAAGACCAGTTTGGCAGCCCTCCCCCTTCCTGCCTCACCATCTGCTGAGGGGAGATCCCCTCCCACAGGCACATCTCTTTGTGTGAAGCCAGGCCACTTCACACCTCATCAAGGCAGCCTGGACAATCAGAGCACAGCAGCAAAAACAATGCAGGGCGCTCGTTGGCTGGTTAGACGGGAGAACATGTCAGCCAGCTGAGGGGCCGGACGCGGAGGGCGCAGCAGGGCTGCAATGTGCGAAATGCGCTGAATGCCGTTTTTGAACTTTAGCCACTTACCGGGGGGTCGGAGGAAGCGGCGGGACTGCAATTTCGATTGAGGAATGGTTTTCTCTTCCCTTTGAAGGTGGCAGGGGGCACGGAGCACTTACATTCAGAAGCGGGAGGTGTCCCTGCTGAGAGCTACCTCGGAGGTGTTCAGAGGAAGGGAAGCAGTAGCAAGGATTCCTTTCCAGGGGAGGTGTGGCAGAGTCAGCACCAGCTACATTTACAAAGGCACAGGAAAAGACTTAGAAGAAGGTGAGAAGGTGATTTTTACAGTCGGGGCTGCAAGAAGTAAGCAAGAACGCCGAAGGTGTGTGGGAGGTTCTTTTTGCTCCATAAATATCAGACTACAAGTAGGGAATAACGTTCTTTTCTCGGCATTTCAAGGTCCCATGGTGGATAAGGCGGAGGGGGTGGCTTGAAGCCAGGCCAGTAGAGGAGAAGGGAAGATAGGAGTTAGGGGTGGAAGAGGTGGGGCAGCCTACTCCCTGCGAATTGCGAAGGCGACGTTAAAGCGGATAGAAGTGGAATCCAGCGAGAATTTTCAGAAGCAGACTGCGCGGGGGAGTAAGGAAGAGCAAATTAATAGTTTAGGTAAGAGAAAAGATATTCTAAGTAACTTAGGTTCCGCTTCAAAGAGGAAAATAAAGGTCACCCCCTCATTAAGGACTTATTTTAGGGTGTTACCCAGAACCCCGAAAATGTCAAGTGCGCAAGGGGCAGAGGCAGGACAGCCCATGCTATGAAGGGGGAAATATCTACCTCAATGGTTAATGGGGACTCGACCCAACAAAATATCCCTGGAACCCATTTTGGGGATGACGGATTTACTGGAGAAGGACGGGGGGTCAGTCAAGCCGACGTATAGGCTAAAGGGGAACTTGACCCCTTGAATGGGGTTGGCGAGGTAAACCTACCCAGAGACTCTGTTATAGATATGTTGAAGGCCCTAGCCATGGAATTGAAGGATGGTTTTAAAACGTCTAAAGCTAATCAGGAGGAGATTAGGAATTTGTGTGAAGATCTTGGCAAAAAAATAGACGATTTGGCAGGGCGGACAGCTGCCTTGGAGGAAGAGGTTGGTGACTTGAGGGCTGTTATGGAGGATAAGGACCAGATAAGAGGTCTGAAATCAGGAGAAGCAGGGATGCTGGCTAAGCTGGAATCCTTGGAAAACAATCAAAGGAGAAATAACTTGAGGTTCCTCAGAGTCCCCGAGGGATTGGAGGGAGATGACTTGAAGGGTTTTTTGGTAAAATTAATAACCCAGGAAATAAAATTTGATGATGCTGGAGTCGACATTGCAAAGGATATTCAAAGGATACATAGGGTCCCCACAAAAATGCCCCCCAACAGGGATAGGCCAAGGAAAATCTTGGTCTACTTTCTTACATATGGGCTTAAGGAACGCATTTTGGAGATGGCATTAAAGAAGAAGTCACTCTCAGTGAATGGTGCTCCATTTGAGGTTAGGTCCGACCTTGCTTTTTTAACTTTAAATAAGCAATGGGACCTGGGGGAAAGAATCGATATATTGAGAAGATTTGGGGCTACGGCCCAATTAAGTTTCCCAGCATCCCTAAGAGTAATGGCAAATAATAAGATGTATAATTTCAATGATTGTAATGATGTTGATGACCTGATTAAGAAATTAGAGCAAGATTCTGGCGTAGTATTGACCTCCTCCTCTAACATCGGTTAGTTGGTTATGGTGATATGAGGCTCTGAGCCCTGCATGATGACCCTTCATAGGCGGTAACGCCGATCTATGAAGATAGGGAGGGTACTCCGGGGGTTGGGAGAATGGAGGTGGGTTGAGGGGAGGGAGGGGGGTGATGGGGATCACTGGGTGGAGTATAGCATAGGGAAAAAGGGAAAAAAGGTCCTGGGTGATGTGATGGATAGAGGGGAAGGTAGGGAAATATGAGGTCTAACAGGGGGGGGGAGTCTGATTTGAAGGTCCTGTCCTGGAACGTTAATGGCCTCCAGGTGAAGAGCATACAAAAGAAGATGGTACAATATTTGAAGGACGCTCAATGTGACATGCTTATTTTGCAGGAGACCCATCTTTCTAGGGTAGAGTGTGTGGAAGTTTTTCGACCATGTAGATGGGTGCCGCAGATAGCTAGTTCTAATTTTGCGGGGGGTAGTAAGGGGGTAGCCATCATAATAAAAACCCATGCTAATATATCTTTTGTTGAGGGTCCGGTGGATAAGCCTGGGAGATGGGCGGTGGGGAGATTGAAGGTATGATTTTGCATTTGCTCTAGAGGGGTATTACGGTCCGAATCGGGATAATACAGCTCCGCTGAGAGAGCTCTCACTCATTTTGCTCCAATATTGGGACCCTATTATATGGGTGGGGGACTTTTATTTAGTGTTGAATTATGAGTTGGATAGGTCCTCATGGAGTAGGTAAAGAATTAACGAGAAAATGCATGCTCAGGTTCGATTAATGATGTTACAATTTGGTTTATATGATGTTTGGAGAGAAAAGCACAGGCGTGAAAGAGGCTATACTTATAACAACAAAAAATATAGACATCAATCTAGGATTGATTATTTTCTAATTGATGAAAGGTTGAAAGAGGCTGTGGAAGAAGTTTTACATATTGGGGCTCATCTCTCGGATCATTCGGCTGTGACTTTGAAGCTTAGTTGGTTTGGGGATAAGAGCGAGAGAAGGTGGGCTCTGGATAGAACGTTATTATTGGAAGATGAGGTCGTATCAGAGTTACAGAGAGGGACTGAATAATTTTTTGATCTTAATAAAGGGTCAGCCTCGCTTGCGATTGTATGGGATGCGTTCAAAGCGTTTTTGAGGGGGAAGCTGATAAGTGTAGCTGCATATAGAAGGAAAAAGTACTATGAAGAAATAAGTAGGCTAGAAAACGTGATTTGGCAGGTTGAGCAGAGATTGGCAGCCATGGATTTGGAGGAGGAAGAAGTCAATCAGTTATATAAACAAGATCAAGAGGCTCGTTTGGATTTAGCAGCAGTTATAGATAATCGGATCAGAATGAGATGTGAGGCCAACAGGGTGTTTCATTTTGAATACGGTGAGAACAGCGGCAAACTGTTGGCCTGAAAGATAAAAACTGGTATAGTTAGGAACCGGGTGGGAGAAATTCGGGACGGAATTTTGGGGGAGGTTAGGAAGAGCAAGAAAGAGGTGGAAGATACTTTCTTAAATGTTTTTAAGGAATTATACACTGAGGATTTAAAAGTTTCAGCAGATTCGGTGAAGGGATGGTTAGAGGGATTGGAATTGGCATCTCTAACTGAGGAGGAGAATAAGGCGATAAATGAGCAAATTGATATGGTAGAGCTTGAGCAGGCGATAAATGCGGGTAAATCAGGTAAGGTGGCAGGGCCTGATGGGTTGCCCGCCGAATTTTATAGAATCTTGGGCAGTAGCATTATGTTTTTTTTAGAGAACTTTTTAATAACATTCTTGTGACTGATGGGAAACCCCCCCCTCTTGGAAGGATGCTATTATCACTATAATTTTAAAACCAGGGAAGGATCCTAGGTGTTGTGAATCTTATCGTCCAATATCCCTCCTAAACTGTGACTATAAAATCTTTGCAAAAATTTGGTAGTCAGATTAGGGGGTGTTATGGGGAAGCTGATACACACTGATCAGAAAGGGTTCTTGAAAGGACAACATATGCAGGATTTGACACGTGGGTTGGTAGCCTCGGTTGATTTGGCCACCACATGCCACTCCCCTTTAGCAGTTGCGATGATCGATGCAACCAAAGCTTTTGATAGAGTCAACTGGGATTATTTAAAGACGGTATGTGAAGGTTATAATCTTGGGGGACACTGTAATAGGACGTTACATAAAATTTATCTTGATCCCTGTGCAAGAATTTTGGTTAATGGTGATCTTACTTCCTCGTTTAAGATAGGAAGGGGTACGCGGAAGGGGTGTCCATTATCCCTGCTTCTGTTTGACTTGTATATTGAGCCACTTGCTACTAGAATTAGGAATGATCAGCAAATTCTTCCCTTTGTGATTGGGAATTTTTCTATGAAAGTGTCCTTGTATGCAGATGATCTGATGATTTATACTTCTAATTTAACCCAGACTAATTTGGTTTTGGAAGAACTGATAAGAGATTTTGGGAGTATTTTGGGGTATGCAGTTAATAACCGAAAGACAGAGGTGATGGTTTGGAATATGGAAGTAGGAAGTTCTGTAATTAAGAAGGAGGAGGTTAAATACTTAGGGATTACTATAACACAGGATATAAATAAACTTGCAGAAACAAATTTTAGGAAGCTTATGAGGGAGGTGGATATCCTATTGAAGAGATGGTTAAATCTACCTTTAGCTATTATTGGTCGGGTTAATTTAATTAAGATGTGATTGCTCCCAAGTTTACATTTATCTTTAATTCGATTCCATTAATGTTTAGCAAGGATTCTTTAAGGAAACTGCAAGGAAAAATTAGCAGTTTCATTTGGGCATCTAAAGGTGTACGTATTTCTTCGAAAAAATTGAGAAGAAGGAAAGAAAAAGGAGGGTTGGCTGTGCCAGATATGCAATACTATGCGTGGGCCTTTTTTTTGAAGAATGCGAGGGAGACCTTTAGTTACTCATGTCGGTCAGACCTGGGGCAGGCTCTGATCACTATGGCAGAGGATAATGGGTTACAGACAAGTTTTATGTATAAGTTTGGTGACCCCAAGTACTTCAAGGAAATTAGATTGAAGGTGTTACAAGATTTAGCGAGGATATGGTATGCGATCAGAAGAACCACAAAATTATCGTATTATTGTGACAAGGCCCCGATTTGGGATTCCCCAGGGTCACCGGAGTGGACTAAGGATGCATTGGCAACCCCTCTAAAAGCTGCAGGTTAGTTATATTTGGGACAACTTTGTTATAATGGAGAGGTTAGATAATTTAAAAACCTGAATTGGGAGGTAGTTGGTAACGTGTCCAAATTCAAGTACCTTCAGATTATCAGCTGGGCGAAGGATTTAAAAGTGGAGTTGGGAGGCACAAATGAGTTGGAAGATCAGTGGCTCCTGGTTATCCCGTTGAAGAAGGAGGTGGCCAGATGGTACTGGCTATCTATGGATATCGTGGACGGTGATTTCGTCTTACCAGAGGAGCAATGGGGAGAGTGCGTGCCGGAGCACCAGCACAAAGACTTATGGCAAGTATCTACTACAATTTTATACAATATTGTCAAGCCTGCTGCGTTAAGGAGGAATCATTTGTTCTCAATTCACAGAGTTTTCTGGACACCAGCAAAGCTTTGTAGAATGGATCAGGACAATATGGTCGGATGCAGGAAGTGTGGGACCCTGGCGGTAGATGACGTCCATATGTTCCTGGAATGTCCCAAGCTCATCAATTTTTGGGTAGAGATTGGTGATGCTATTAGTGAAATACTCTCTATGAGATTCAAGGTAAGCACCTCGCTTGTGTTTTTGGGATGTTTGACAGGACCCCAGCGGATAAGTAGGGATGGCTCTAAGTTGTTGTTTTATATGATGCTTGTGGCAAGGAGAGCGATTTGTAAAAAATTGATTGATGCCTCACCCCCAACGTTTATGGATTGGAAAGATGCTTTGATGTATAATTTAAAGCTGGACACGAGTAAGATTTGTTAAAAAAAATAGATTCTGGAATCAATTGAAGCAGTGGTGGGGTTTGGGAGAGGTTGGGTGAGGATAAAGGAGCACATTTGGAGTTGGCACTGTCCAATGATTAAACTTGCCTCCAACGTACTACCACTGGCCGTCGTTGGTAAGTGGAGTGGGTATAGCGAGGCCATACTTCCGGGCAGATAAAGGTCTGGCAGAGTTGGGCAGTGTTTGATCATAGTGCACTCTGCTTTATTGACCCCCGCCTTATATCCTCTCGTGGTGAGGAAGGATGGTATGAAACTGAGGACAAAAACAAAAATACAAAAAAAAAAAAAACAATGCAGGGCTGAAGTTGGCAACTTTTCAGGTAAAGTTTAAAACTCTTTGCCTGAACAAGTTATATTAAATCCAACAACTGGAAGTTGTGGGATTTATCATATCAATTCATTTGATACCAAACTCTTTGTATCTGTCACTTAAGGGGACTTTTAAAATTAAAATAAAGTCTCCCCAATCTAGCCTATGAAGGCCATTCACTACAATGAGGGAAAAACGAATTTGCCAGTTTTTACCTCACCAGGGCTTATAAAACTATTTTTAAAAGGTCCCTGCTTAAAGTTACATGACACCCAGTCCTAGGGGCATATAGGGCACACCTTAGGGTTGAGTTATTTGTAAAAATAAGGTAGTTTAGGACTTTGGAACTACTTTTAATTCCAAAGTCGAATTTGCATATAACTTTAATTTAAAAGCAGCCAGCAAGGCAGGCCTGCCTTTAAAATTACACTGGGCACCTCAACAGTGCACCTATGGGTGCACCAACTATGCTGTGGTCCCTAAACCTACATAACCTACCATATACTAGGGACTTATAGGTAGGTTGACTTAGCCAATTATAATTAGCCTAATTTGCATACTGATTTTACACAGAGCACAGGCACTTGGACTTGTTAGCAGTACCCAGGGCGCCATCAGAGTCAGGAAAACACCAGCCAAAAGTGGAAAATGGGGGCAAAAAGTTAGGGGGGCCTCTGCAATCAGCCCTGTTTTCTCGCAAAACGCAACATGAAATTCATAAATTTACACCAATTATGTCAGTGTAATTTAAATTTCACCTGAGTCTAATTTTACAGAACATTACCCCTTTACTCCACATTTTTATAGTGCAGTTGTAATATTTATAATACCTAAATTCACCACTTGTACACCTGTGAAACACACAAGCATACAAACAATTTTTGCCCAAATATTCCTAGAAAGGTGTGAGACAATGCAAACTAAAATTTGGTATTTTGTCTGTACTGGTGCAAGTTTTGCTTGTAAATATAAAGCTAAGACTGTGTAGAGCAGCTGGGGGAACAACTGCTACAAGCAAGAACTATAAATGCACATATGTGAGATTCCTCAATCGTGTTCCAAATGCTGGCAAATTACTATCTTTTTTTAATAAAAAACCCCTATGAGCTGGGGAAATGTAGAAACATGTTTGTCCATACTGAACAATGCAATGGAGTTTTAAAAAGCCTGCTCTTAAAATGTCAATGTTAGGATCAGCATTGTAACTTAGGTTTTACCTGTAAGAAAAACATGGCTGCGGAAAATTCTAGATAGAAACACTGTGAGATGCTTTTGAAGAGAAACAATCAGTCATTTACCAAGCTGCTCAGATACTCTGGACCTGGTTCACATAGATAAACGTACAGCTTTGTGTAAGTTTGCTCTTTTTCGGTATTCACCAAACCATCATCTAATAGTAACTTTATGACTCCGCAGTCGGGGCAGAGGACTAAACACATAAAAAGGTAGGACAGACCTCATTTCATGTGCTGTGTTCTCCTCCCCGAATGCGGAGCCTTCGCATTCGTACAATTACTATGAGATCACAGTCAGGCCCTCAGACATTACAGGGGAAGACAAACATTTAGGAAACAGTGCAGCTCATTAAAAGAACAGATCTATGCTTTCCTAACACATATTATGATTTATTTAAAAGCTTCTCTTGTAAAAAGTTTTAGTGACAATTCAGACACAGTAAACTATAGTTATCACCCAGCAGGTTTTGGACTGGGATGTAATTAATGTGTGGCAATAGAGCTCCCTTCCCTGGAGGGCTGGTGTGGCCCATCTTTTTTTCTTTGTAATATTATTAATCTTTAGTACTATAATCCTGAAAAAAATATTAATCCCATTATGGAATGTACATATGTTTTTATGTGTCATACTAAAATATAATGCACAATATATCATAGTGCACATTATATCATATTTAATAAACAGATATAGAAGAAAACGTTCTTGAAGGACATGATGATTACAATTTAGATGCTGTAGAGGTCCAAGAGTATACCAACAATGATCTGTCTCCACCAATGGAGATTACAATTACATCTAAAGAGTCTGAAAAACAGTGCCTCCAAATAGACATCCTCAATATCTACTATAAATGGATGGCCAACTACACAAAGAAGAACACACTTTTATATACTTAAGGACTTTCAGGATACAAGCAAGCACATATGAGATTTGCTGGCCACTCATACAGCTTCCAGTCAACAAGGAGCATTCAGGCCCCATTTTCGCGATGCTGCTGAGCAGCCATGGCTGCTTCTCGAGCACATTTTCCACTTTAGAATCAGCTAAATGTACCTGAAAAGATGTTTTAAAATGAATATTCTACTCCAACGGACTGTGCAGGTTGTTTTTAGTGCAAAAAGCATTTTGTTTATTTGACTTTTTTTTCAACAGAAAGGAAATGCCCCAGAAACTCCAATGTCCTCTTCCTGTCCAGCAGGCTCCTCCCAGTGCTTTGTTTATCTCCTGGTCACTTTTCATTTGGATTTCGAAATGAAAGGATCACTCTCTTTGTCTGCAGTTCCTGATGTGTATATATAACATTGTATTTCAAGGACTTTGTTTTTGTGATATCACAAGTGTTGTGCAGGGGCATGGTCTGGTCATGAGCACTGATGGCCGCTTGCTGAATCGGTTCCGCATGCCGGAGTGTTCCTGAGGACTGCAGCAGGGCATCAGCAGCTGCAGAGGCTGACCGTGCACCAGCCTACATCACCTCCTTTGCCCCTATGCCTGCATGGGGGTCCTGATTCCCACCACAGCCCTCACAACACAACACCGAGGTTGCAGCAGCTCGAACCAGAGCCGCGCAGCCGGACTTCCTCAGCGCGTGGAGCAGTACCCTCAATTTGCTCAGTGAGCTGCACCTTTTCTCAGAGGACGTGGGGTGCTTTGGTCCTATCTTGGCACCCCTGCGCTTCAGACACATTAGTGGGAGACCCCCCTCAGTAGCCTCAATGGGGGACCTGGAACCTTGGCTTTCCCTGCCTGCATTTACCTCTGCATGCAGACTGTCGCCCGCTTCATGACCACAGTGGTCACCCCAATGTTCCTGTGGGCTTTGTACCTCCATTTTGGATCAGGCTGCATGTCTTCTTTCGTGGCCCAACAGGATTTACCAATGCTGCCTGCGTTGCACCTTGCAGTGCCTGGTGAGTGTCTTCGGCCCGAGCCTTCCCCCAGCTGCATTTGAGGTCCCACATCCGTAACTGATGTCTGACCGACAGGAGCCTACTTCCCTCCCTATGTCTTCACATTACGGCAGCCTCTAGACACCACTCTGCTCCTTCTTACAAAGACTGGGGCATCATGCAGGATTCTCCTGTCCCCACACTGAGGGTGAATCCTACATGTCTGCCCCCCCTCCATGGTCAGGGAGCCTGCTGCCACCGGGGCTTGCCCTGGAGACGCCCAGCCTGACAGCGTCCTACAGCCTGTTCTGAACCCTTTTCGTTGTTTCCACTGTGACCCCATAGCCAGCCTTCTTGCACCATGCGCCACTCCATCTGCACAACTCCACATGGCAGTGTAGGGCTGGACTACTCCGCCTGTGGTATTCTTGGGGCCACACCCCTTACCTGGACTTTACACTGGAGGGCAGTGGGCCTTCCACGATAGATGAGGCGCTCCTCCTGGACTCACAACAGCTACATCACCATGCTGACCCATTGGAAGGGGGGCCCTGAATGATTGTCTGACCCCCACATTGTGCTGCTCAACATCTTCTTCGACGTATGGCTCAACCCACCTCCCTTGCCCCCACTATCGGAGTGATCTCCACAGGTAGGTCATCCCTCTCCCACCTCGGAATTTGAAAGGACGACATGGGTACTACCATCCTACCTGAGTGGCACCTCCTAGGCGCGTTACTCCCTCAGGCACTCTTTGTCTTTCAGATGTCTTCTACTCCTTGATCACCCATGCTGGGGGTTTCCCCTCACCCTTCTGTGCCTTGAGGTGCTCCCACCACCCCAGATTCAGAACTTTTACTTTTCTCTGGCCCTTGACTTGGAGATGACCTCCGGCAAGTCCTCCAGCAAATGCTTCCACCAGCTTCTCTTCTCTGAGGCTGTCTTCCAGCAACGCACCGTGGCTGCCCCCAAGGCGTTACCTGCTGCTGTTTCCCTGCTGCAGCTTCCCCTTGTCCATAGCAGGATACCACAATGGAGTGCATCCTACAGAATGCCACTGTGGTCAGCCGCCACCTGGAAGGTGTGAACTCCAAAATCTCAGACTTCACTACAGAGACCAAATCCATCCGAGCCAACATCACAGGCTTTCAGGACAGGGTCGGGGGGATGGGGCACCATCTTGTGGCCAAGGAGGACATCTCAACACCATATCTGACAGAGACTAGGAACTTGCGTACTTGTCGACACAGACCTGGATGATAGAAGCCGTAGAGACAATTATTTTTCTGATTCCCGGAACATAGCAAGAGCACAGATGTCGGGGTTTCCTCAAGGGCCTCCTCCCCATGCTTATGGGACTCATCTTCTCTCACCCCTGCAGATACAACAAGCTCACCCTGTGGGCCCCATGTGCCAGGACTCATCAGGAAGGGCATGTCCCCTCATAGCCTGCTTCCTTCACCATGAGCAGGTGCAACAACTTCTGGCTGCTGCCCGATCCCATGGTCCATACACCTTAGATGGGAGCAAGAGCACATAGCTGCAGATTTTTCATGGGAAACCAATGATAGGAGAAAGGCATTTTTGGCTCTTCTGCCTCAGTTGAAAAACCTGGACATCAAATTTGGACTTTTTGAACCTGCCCGTATGTGGATCACAACGGATGGCAGGTCCAAAGACTTCTTCGACCCGGATGCCCTGCGCTTCTTCCTGAAAGGACTCTCTGGCCATGCTATGGACCTTGCCCCCTGGACTCGCCGGCTGCCCCTAGCCCCTTGAGCATGACTCCTCCCCCAACCATATCTAGTGGCCACTGGAGTTCTGGTGGGAACTGCAACCGGGGCAGAAATTGGGACTGATTGGCCAGATCAAAGGACAGCAGGGATGTGGCCCTTAGGACAGTGGCAACCCATACTCAGGCAGCGACAAATCCCTGTCCCCACTGAAACCCTCCCAACCCGATGGCTGAGACGTGCTCCTTCTTGCCACGGCTGCTGTTCCCCTGTGCGGCAGCATCACAATGAGGTTCTTGGCATCCTCTGGACAAATGGATGAGAATATAGTTCTAGCCTGCATATCTATCTTCTGTACTTTTGAAATTGTCATGGCATTTGCTGGTTGCTCTTGAACAGCTTTGATTCATTTTTTTCTCAGATGCCCTATTTTGTATTGCTATGTTCCCATGTTTCTCTGTATTGATGTGTGTTTACCATATCAAACAACTTTTAATGCTCTAACCACTGTTAGAATGTTATTCATTGCTGTAATGCCGCCACTTTGGTCCTGGCCTGCTTGTTTCTCCCCCTTCCCCTTTCCTCTAGTCCACTGCTAAACCACATCCCCCATATCTTCCCCACCCTCACCCCTTTAATTAGTTGTCATGGCTGTATAATCTCAGTTATGTTTTCTCAGCATCCCCCCCCCACACCTGTGACAGTCCATGGGTGCATTATCCTTTATTAGTCAGCCCCCATCACGGCTCTGTTATCGACTTGGGATTCAAAATGTGTGTTTTATTTTCTGCCCCTCTTCATGGGACCTCCAGCCTGCTTATTCCTTTTCCTTTTCCCTTTTCCCCTCTGTAGCTGGCAACCCACCTACTCCTGTGTATGAGGGATCTTTCTGTGTCACACTCTTTCTTCCTTTTTCTTTCTCATTTATTTATTCAATTCTCTTTCTTTTCACTTCTCTCCCTCTTCCCTCCTACCTACCTTTTCTTTCTTAATTTCCTTTGCTCTTTTTCGTTCTGTCTCTTGATGCTTCTACTTATTATCACCATCATTCTACCCCCCGTCTCAATGGCTGCTCTTGCCACAACACCTTCCCCTTTCCTGTGAACCATTTTCTGAAACATTAATGGCCTGACACACTACATAACGCGCAAGAAGATGCTGTCCTGTCTGCAGTCTAAACAAGTGGACGTTGTCCTCTTGCAGAAAACCTACCTCTCCCATCTGGAGTTTAAAAACTGTGCCTTGACTAGGTGGGATGGGTGGTTCATAGCAGCTGCCCGGGGACACTAGCAACAGGACCCGGACCTTCCAGGAAATATGACATTGTGATTTTTTTGCACAGGTCTCTGCCCTTCACTATCATCAAGACATGGACTGACCTGGAAAGCCACTATGGGGGTCATTCTGACCCCCGCCGGCGGCGGAAGCCGCCCGCCTGGCGGGAACCGCCAGAAGACCGTACCGCGGTCAAAAGACCGCAGCGGTCATTCTGACTTTCCCGCTGGGCTGGCGGGCGACCGCCAAAAGGCCGCCCGCCCAGCGGGAAAGCACCAGCAACGAGGAAGCCGGCTCCGAATGGAGCCGGCGGAGTTACTGGTGTGCGACGGGTGCAGTTGCACCCGTCGTGATTTTCAGTGTCTGCTAGGCAGACACTGAAAATCAATGTGGGGCCCTGTTAGGTGGCCCCTGCAGTGCCCATGCCGATGGCATGGGCACTGCAGGGGCCCCCAGGGGCCCCACGACACCCGTTCCCGCCAGCCTGGTTCTGGCGGTGAAAACCGCCAGAACCAGACTGGCGGGAAGGGGGTCGGAATCCCCATGGCGGCGCTGCTTGCAGCGCCGCCGTGGAGGATTCACAGGGGCAGGGGAAAACCGGCGGGAAACCGCCGTTTTCCCTTTTCTGACCGCGGCGTCAGAATTGCCCTTGATGCACCGCCAGCCTGTTGGCGGTGCATCCTCCAACCCCGGCCCTGGCGGTCCATGACTGCCAGGGTCGGAATGACCCCCTATGTCTTTTCTAAACTCAAGCTCGGAGGGTGGACACTCTGTGTTGGCTCAGTGTACGCATCCACAGGTCCCAAGCATCACTTTTCCCTTCAGCTCAATCACCTCCTTATGGAAATTGCAGTCTCCCACTATCTCATTGGAGGGGGACTGGAATTTAGCGTGGGACGTGGTGCTTGACCACACTAGCCATCAGGATGTAGGTAAATATGCGGAAGGGCTCTCGTTGGGGATATAATCTCTGATCACAGATAGGTGAACCATTGGCTTCTCTCACACCCAGGTGACTGGGAACACACATTTTTATCACTGGTCCATGGTACCCAGTCCAGACTGGACTAGTTCCTGGTTTCTCACCAAGTAGTTGTCCTCTCCCACGAATCACAGATCATGGAGGCTGAGCTCTCTGACCATACTCTACCTACTTCCTCTGGGTTTGGGTCTTGCCTTCCCAGGCCATAAACCATGGTATTTGAATATATTGTGCTATCTCACTTCCCAGGGCAAATCACAGCTCTATTCCCACGCTACTTATATGGAACATAACAAGGGCTCTGTTTCCTTCTATCTAGTCAAATGGGCAGCTGCAAAGGTGACTATCTTGGGACCAGCTGACGTGGAATGCAGCCCTAGCCAATGGTCAGAGAGTGACCCAACAGAGAGAACTGGAGGGTGAGATTGCATCTCTCACATGCATCTATACCGCATCACCTATTCGCCGCCTGAAGAGGGCCTGTATGGAACTTAATGCCCTGTTCACTTTCAAGGCCAAGTAAGTGTTCTATCAGCTTATGGGTCACCATTATGAACAGGGCAAAAGGGCTGGAGGTCTATTGGCAGCCCAGCTGGGACAACAGGAGACAGCACTTGCTATCCTGGCTATTCAATCCGTGGGTGATGCCATCCTTACCCGTCTGCAGGACATTGTCAAGGAATTCGCAGAATTCTATTGGGCTTTTTACACCATGGAGACTACTGCAGACCCTGCCCCGCCCCCCTTTGATGCCTTCTTTGATGGAGTGTGCCTTCCTACCTTTAATCGGTCTGATAGTGATTTGCTTGAAGGGGAAATTAGCAAGACTGAGATAGCGAAGGTTATCTCCAGGCTTCCCTCCTGGAGAAGATGGCCTCCCTGCGGAGTTCTACAAGTGGGCAGGCAAGGATGTGGTGAACTTCCTCTATGAAGCCTTTTGAGAAGCCGATCATACAGGCTCCCTTAGATCCATCTCTAATAGGGCGATGATATCAGTCCTTTCTAAACAGGAGAAGGATCCCCCTACTCTGTGGGAGCTCCCTACTCAGTAAATCGATCAAGTACTTTTATTTGGCTAATTTTAGCCACAAAAAGACAATAAATACAATATACAGACATATTAAGATACATATACAAAAATCACACCAGTAAACTGATATGAACTCACAAAATTTGTGCAGTTAGAACTCACTGCTATTATTAGGAATGAACAGAGACCCCCATGGATTTTCTAATCTTAAGGGCACAAAAAATGAAGCTAGTTACAGCCCCGCAAATAAGAATGCTTTCCAAACACTGAAGGAGTTTAAAACTTACTCTTGCAGATCTAGAATTAAAAGTACGCAAATTGGGATGCAAAAATTGAGCTCTCAGGTCAGAATAAAACTTGCAGGAAAGAATAAAATGGATGAAAGATTACTGACTGATGTTATCACATGGGCAACAGGGTAAGCAAGGGAACCAACTACCTTGTACATGATATGCTACAAAGAAAGGAGATGTGGACAGCCTAAAGTGGGTCAAGTGGAATCTGTGTTCCTGATTGGGACCCACATTAAATATGGCTCAATGCAGTTGTGAGAAATACAAGCAGAAGGTATCCATGCACTGAGATTTTTCTGTGCGTTCTGATCCCTATTATTGTGTAACGTAGGGTCTCATTTATTATGCCTTAGCGGCACACAGCACCGTCAGAGCATGATTTTTTGTAACTCTCCCATGGCGCAGTGTGCCAACCCATATTTACACTTTCCATGGCCTTGCAAATATAGATCCCTTTCATGCATAACACTGGATGAAAGGGGCACTGTATTTTGTAGACAAATTAGGCCCATAGTTCGGATATGGGGCCTAGATTTAGCATCCATTTCCTCAGGTGAGTGAAACATAAGAGAAATGCCGAATTCAGTGAATTAATTTTGATAAAAGATAGCTAAGCAGTTCTTTCCCCATGGTCTAATTTGATACAATCATTCAAGATTGAGCAAGAAAATTTGGTATGTGGGGAGACCCAAATTTTATCCCAAATTAAAAGTGGAGCTAAATTGACCAAATCTTCTTTATAAAATAGTCCAGCCTATGAATGGGTTATGATACTGGCAGAGCTCCAGGTACCGCCAGAAATCTGGCCAGAAATGTATTCTCAGCAACCTGTAAGGAATGGCAATCCACGCACCCCCCTACTCTGACTCCTTACAAGCACAGGGAAAGGCATTTAGATTTACACATAGAAATAAGTGCATGAACTAGCTTTTGTTTAAGCTGTTTAGCAAATCGGAAACAGCATCAACCACAGCTTCTGTCTTAAGCCCTCTCCGGGCAAGGAGCTTAACCCATTCAAAATTTTATTAAAATGTAATTCTGATATAATTAAAAGTAGATACTTTAGTAATCGGGATCCTATCAATGAAAAACCTTCAAGAGCGAGCACTTTTGGGGCCAAGAGTCATAATGAAAGATTTCTTCTGGCTGACCCCCAGATTGAAGTATCTCATAAATTCATTAAAAGAGTCCAATAAAAACTTGAGACCGTTTGCAGTCCAAGATAAAAGCACTGCATCATTTGCGTAAAGTAAGATGGGCACTGTGTGTGTCTCAAACCTCGGTAAGTCCTTCCTGTTGTCTTGAACAAAAATTGGTCAAGTGCATTAAGATAAAAGAGAAAAAGGAAGGGAACTAAAATACAACCCTGTCTGACCGCTTAACAGACGTTAAAACAAAGAGTAAAACCCCTGTCATGGCTATAACGGACTTGAGCCATGATGTCCCAGCGTAGGCGTTTTAAGATATCAACAAAGAGGCATCCACCCCTGCTGTTGTCATTAGGACCTAGAACCTACCCCTGTCCAGTAAGTTGGAAGCACTTGAAAGGTCTATGAAGGCAAGATGTAAAGAGCCATTCATGGCCTTCACATACTTTCCAGCGATCAGGAGCAAGTTGAGGGAATGCTCAACTGTGCCAATGCCCCACATACAACCAAACTGGGCATCAGTGAAATATCCTCTCTCTTCTGCCCAGTCTTCAAGTTTCTGGAAAATCACCGTTCCCCGTATCTTGACCAAGGAGTCCAAAAGAGAAATCGGACGATAACATGACAGATCTCCTCAGTCACCCTTTTTGAAAATGGGAACAATGGTTGATTTTCTCCAAGAACAAGGTATTTCAGCCACAAAGAAAACTCAAAACACATTTGTTTACAAAGTGGCCCAGAACACTGAGTTTTTTCTGAAGACATCAACTTTAACCCCTTCAGGGCCAGGGGCTTTGCAGCGGGTACTCTTCATAATCGCCAAAGCATCGTCATTAAAGCAAATAGGGAAGGACCAAGGTTTACAACCAATAGTTTGGGGCAAAAAAGTTGACTCATCAGCTAAGAGAGAATTAGAGGGATCTAGTTTTAACTGGGAGCAAGGATTAGCCTGATGAATGCTTGAGAAATAGGTCAGCCAAACATTTGAAGGGATATGGCTTTCAATCTTAGAGTTTTTATCCTCCTGTAAATATGGGTGGTTAATCACCTCCCAGAAGGCCATAGAATGCTTAAGCTGGCAGTTGCTACCAGGCCCTCCCAGGCCTTTTCCATGATCCCTCTCTTCCTGATATAAAGGGTTTGCTTAAATAGGGGGTCATTACAACATTGACGGTAAAAGCCGCTTACCACCGTGCAGAAGACTGCCAACACACCGCCGCGGAATACTGCCACTGCCATTATGACCCACAGCTTGGAATCCGCCAAAATCTAGACACCCACACAAGTCCACCACACCAAAGGTCAGTGATAAACTGGCGATAACAAAACCTCCACCGTCACGCCAACAGGAATGCGCCCACACTATCACGACCCACGAAGCCACGCGATGGTCTTTAAACCGTGGTATTCCATTGGCGGTACACACCGCTGCGCTCAAAATACACACACACTTACAAAACACAACCACATTGGACAATTCGAAATACACACACCTGATACACATACACACACCACTCCCACACATCCAATACAATATAAAACACACACCCACATCACCCACAAACCCTTACGACAACAATTGCGACAGAAGGCCAGAGAGAGACACCACCAGAAAGAACAATACCATCCACAGGCACTCCACACCATCACTTACACAACATCCACGCACCTCACACAACACACCTCTAAATATCACCCACACATCACAACACACACCACCCCACACATCACCCACACCACTCCATGGCACCGCAAAGACACCCCAGGTTTTCTGAGGAGGAGCTCAGGGTCATGGTGGAAGAAATGATCCGGGTAGAGCCACAGCTATTCGGATCACAGGTGCAGCACACCACCATAGCTAGGAAGATGGAGCTATGGCGAACAATCGTGGACAGGGTCAATGCAGTGGGACAGCACCCAAGAACTAGGGATGACATCAGGAAGAGGTAAAATGAGCTACGGGGGAAGGTGCCTTCCGTGGTCTCCAGACACTAGATTGTGGTTCAGAGGACTGGCGGTGGACTCCCACCTCCTCCCCCAGAACTCACTACATGGGAGGAGCATGTCTTGGCTATACTGCATCCTGAGGGCCTCGCAGGAGTAGCTGGAGGAATGGACTCTGGTAAGTCAAACCTTTAACTACTTCATCCCCCACCCACCTGCATGCTATCACATACCCCCACCCTCGCCCTCACTCCCATCACTCCAACTCCTCACATATGTCCCAATATCACAAACCACACAACCCAAACCCAAGCCCTGCTTGTAACACCAAAGCATGGACACCCATCACCAAAGCATGTCCACTGCACATACCCATACACCCCCCTATACCATTATCACACAAGGTCCCACACAAGAATGGAAACACTGGGGTACAGGGTCACCCACCCATTGCACACCATGGCACACACAGATGCAATAATCATGCTTTTACATCCCTGCAGGACCCCTACCCAACGTCACCGGACAGGAGGGTCCAGACATGTCCACTCCACCCACAGAAGAGGCCCACAGTGATGACAGCAGATCTGTCCAACTGGATCTAGGTGACCAGCCCGGCCCATCTGGGACCTCGGGACAGTCGGTTCCCCTCACACTGGCACAAGCCACAACAGAGCCTCCCCCTCTGGAAACACCAGCACAGCACCCACCCAGCGGGCCCATACCTCTGTCCCCAGGACACGTCAAGCAGCAGTGTGTCCACCACTACAGGGTACCCAGGCTAACCCACCACCCCAACAACACCAGGGACCTGGGGGCAGTGGTAGTGGGCACACGGTTCAGGGGACAGAGGCCCAGGGAAACAGGTGAACTGGGAGGGCTGCTGTGCGACAGGGGGAGGACAGGCCCAGGGACCCACTCTCCACTAGGCCCTCTCCAACATCATGGGAGCCTTCCACCATTCCCAGGAGACAATGGCAACGGTACCGGCCAAGTTTCAGGAGACCCAGCAGCTGCAGGTGGAACAGTATTTGGGGTTCAGGGAGGAATTAAAATCCATCAATTCCACCCTGGGCACCATTGTAGGGGTGCTGAAGGAACTCGTCAACACCAGGAGGGACACTGTGGCACAACAAGGGGCCCCTGACACTAACCTGCATGGTGAACTGCCGGACAGAAGGCACCGCCACAGGACCACGACACCAGCACCCCACCCCCTGCAGATGGAGAACCACCCCGCAAGCGGTCCCTGAGATCCAGGACAATGACAGAGAGCAATGCCAAGACCCCGCCAAGAAATGAGACCACCCTGATTGTCATCCTTCTGTCCCACTTTGTCACCCTGTCCATCCATCAACTGCCCCAGCTCCACTTCCTATGCCCCTTTGGACAATGCACCTATGAGACTAATAACTGGACTCTGCCATGGACATTCCTCCACCATCACCCCTGACCATTGTACAACCCCCTCAACTATTTGGCACTTAAATAAACACACTCAAATCACAAAACAATCTGGAGTCAGTCTGTGCTTTCGAAAATGTGTATTAGCAATAACAGTGGCAAAATGCTATTTCCAATGTAATGTCAACATACCTATGTCACACAGCTCTAGTCCATGCAGAAACAAAGTAGTGTTCACACAGTGGGACCCACATCTGTGAAATCGAAAGGGAAAGTGACAACTGAGTGTCCATACACTCGGTGAAAATGACAGACAGATGAGAGGTAGAAGAATTAAATCAGATGTAGCAGGCAGTGTTTTCTTCTTACCTGTGTCTCACTGGAAGTATTGCTGGATCACCGTGTTCCTGTTGTCTATGTCCTCTTCTTCTGCTTCCTCGTCTTCACTGTCCACAGGCTCCACAGCTGCCACAACACCTCCATCTGGACCATCTTCCTGCAGAAAAGGCACCTGTCGTCGCAAAGCCAAGTTGTGAAGCATACAGCAGGCCACGATGATCTGGCACACCTTCTTTGGTGAGTAGAATAGGGAACCACCTGTCATATGGAGGCACCGGAACCTGGCCTTCAGGAGGCCGAAGGTCCTCTCTATAATCCTAGTCCGGCCATGGGCCTCATTGTAGTGTTCCTCTGCCCTTGTCCTGGAATTCCTCACTGGGGTCAGTAGCCATGACAGGTTGGGATAACCAGAGTCACCTGCAAATGTCAAAGGACAACTCTTAGACACACACTAACTCTTAGGGACATCCGCAGACCCAGACACCTAGTCACACTGTATTGGGCCCATGTCCTCACCTAATAGCCACACACGGTGCCTCTGGAGTTGCCCCATAACATAAGGGATGTTGCTATTCCGCAGAATGTAAGCGTCATGCACTGAGCCAGGAAATGTGGCATTCACATGGGAGATGTACTGGTCTGCCAAACACACCATCTGCACTTTCATAGAATGGTAACTCTTCCGGTTTCTGTACAGCTGTTCACTCCTGCAGGGGGGTACCAAGGCCATATGTGTCCCATCAATGGCACCTATGATGTTGGGGATATGTCCCAGGGCATAGAAGTCACCTTTCACTGTAGGCAAATCCTCCACCTGAGGGAAAACGATGTAGCTGCGTGTGCGTTTCAGCAGGGCAGACAACACGTTGGAGAACATAGGCTGGGACATCCCTAATGCTATGGCCACTGTCATCTGAAAAGACCCACTTGCCAGGAAATGGAGTACTGACAGCACCTGCACTAGAGGGGGGATTCCTGTGGGATGGCGGATAGCTGACATCAGCTCTGGCTCCAACTGGGCACACAGTTCCAGGATTGTGGTACGATCAAGTCTGTAGGTGATAATTACATGTCGCTCCTCCATTGTCGACAGGTCCACCAGCGGTCTGTACACCGGAGGATGCCGCCATCTCCTCACTTGCCCCAGCGGACGTGCTCTATGGAGGAAAACAGCGAGCAGAGAGTCAACCAACACTGAGATACGTAAACACAACTTAATTGGAAAATGTTTTAAAATCGACATATGGCTGTATTAGTGTTTAAGCAAGGCCTAGATATGTGTGACGCAGTCAAAAATAATGCCATGTGGCCCCCTGACCTGTAATGTGGGACAAGGTGATATGAGGTAACTGCTGTGGCGTTGTACACTGTCGCGGTAGGCGGTCAAAGACCGCGGCGCAATCCTGCATTGGTTAACATTGGACCCTATGGGTCCCAGGAGCCAATGACGATGTACGCCGGCGGTGACGGTACGCACCGCCGTGGACGTCACCGCCATTTTCTGTCTGTTCAATCACTTGATACCTAATCTTTGACAGGAGAGGACCTACACTGCAAGTGCTGCTGTGACCTCAGTCTGGAAAAGACAATGGCTCGTGTGTCTGAGGAAAGGGCCCCTGCCTTCAGCACGGAGGAGTTGGATAAACTAGTGGATGGGGTCCTCCCCCAGTACATGCTACTCTACGGTCCTCCAGACAAACAGGTGAGTACACTGTGAGCATGCTGTATGGGCAATGTCTGTTTGGAGTGGTGTGGATGAAAGATAGGGGGGGGAGAATGAGGCGTGCATGAAATGACGGTGAGTGCATGTGCGTCATGGCAAGGGTAGGGATGCGGGCCAATGACTGTGACGGTGCGGACGGTTATATCTTCTCCTTTTCCCCTGTACTATTCCTGTAGGTCAGCGCCCACCAGAAGAATGATATTTGGCGTTCCATCGCCAAGGAAGTCCGGACCCTGGGGGTCTACCACAGACAGAGCACCCACTGCCGGAAAAGATGGGAGGACATTCACCGCTGGAGCAAGAAGACGGCGGATGCCCAGCCGGGGATGGCCTCCCAACGTGGGAGGGGTGCCCGTCGCACCATGACCCCCCTGATGATCCGGATCCTGGCGGTGGCATACCCGGAGTTGGATGGGCGCTTGAGGGCATCACAGCAGCCACAAGGGGGTGAGTACACTCTCATTCAGCTGATTCAGCGTGCATTGTAGGTGTCTGGGTGGAGGAGGTGGGCTGTGGGTTCCCCTAGGCCAGGGCGAGTTTAGTAGGCAAGGTCCCTTCTTAAGGCAGGCCATGTGGCACCCCACCCCACCTGTGTACAGAGCCAACTACACCTAGTCAGGCTCCTGTGACTTCCATGTGTGCAGCAATCGGGGAACTCCAAGTGCACGGCGTAGTGCAGGGGGCTACTGTGTCTGTAGTGTCCGCCAACGGTAGCGGTATTGCATGCATTCAACATGTCTTTCTTCTGTCTTCCCCCCCGTTTTGGTGGTCTCCCTGTGCTTGTGTGCATTAGCATCATCAGGCGGAGGAGCAGTGGCACCGAAACAGGAGGGAGCTGCATCCCACAGGGCCCTGGAGGGCGGCACAACGGAGTCAGAATTCACCAGTGGGACGGAGGGCGAGGGGAGCTCCACGGCGGGGACAGGAGCTGAGACCAGTGACACGGACTCCTCCTCTGATGGGAGCTCCCTTGCGGTGGTGGGCCCTTCTGTGCTCCCCGCATCTACAGGTACAGCCGCCACCCCCCCTACCAGCACCGCCCTCCCAGCAGCCCCTCAGCGTTTGCCCCGTTGCCGCTCACCCAGGAGGGTGGGCATCTGCTTCGCCCAGGCACCTCAGGCCCTGCTCCAGTCAGCCCTGCTGCCCTCAGTGAGGAGGCCATTGACCTCCTCAGGTCCCTCACTGTTGGGCAGTCCACCATTTTGAATGCCATCCAGGGTGTAGAGAGGCAGTTGCAACAGACCAATGCATACCTGGAGGGCATTCATTCTGGTCAGGCAGCCCATCAGCGAGCTTTTCAGACTCTGGCCTCAGCACTGATGGCAGCCATTGTCCCTGTCTCTAGCCTCCCCCTCCAACTTCCTCCACCCAGACCCAAACCCCTGTACCTCAGCCTATCCCAAGCACACCATCAGACCAGCATGCACACACGTCAACACACAAGGGAAGCTCAGGCAAACATAAGCACCACACATCACACAGGCACTAACTCAAGCATCATACACATGCAGACATACCAACAGCCACTGCCTCCACTGTGTCCCCCTCCTCCTCGTCTCCCTCCTCCCCCCCAGTCTCGTCTCCACTCACACCTGCATGCACTACATCTTCAGCCACTACCTCCATCACCAGTACACCCACCACCACACCCCGCTCACATGCAGTCACCACCCCCACTACCATTCACACATCCGCTGTGTCCTCTCCCAGTGTGTCTGTGAGCCCACCTCCCAAGGTACACAAACGCAGCCACACACCCACTCAACAGCCATCCACCTCACGATAGCCTCCAGCCCACCTTCACCCAAAGTCAGCAAACGTACACCTCCTTCAACCACTACCTCTCCCTCCACTCCCAAACCCCCTCCATCTACCCGTCCCAGTGTGTCCCAAAAACTTTTCCTGTCCAACCTGGACCTCTTCCCCTCACCTCCCCCACCCCTTCAGTCTCCTAGGGCCCGCCTCTCCAGGTCCCAACCCAGCGCCTCAGCCACAACATCTGCGGGAACAGTGGTGCCAGTAGTAACCGGCTTCTGGAGTGCTCCAGGCAGCAGGGCAGCCAGTGTGCCAAGGAGCCAAAGCACGGAGTGTCCCCCACCTCAAAAGGACAAAAAGTTGGCCAGTGCTCGGCGGGAGAGAGGAAAAAAATCTTCCACCAAAGCCTCTCCCAGGAGTACAGTTGGGAGTGTGGAGACAGCTGCGCCACCATCCAAGGTAGGAAAGGCGCACAGTAAAACAGGCAAGTCTGGGAAAACCTGCACGGCAGACAAGACCGCCACAAACACCGCTGCCTAGGACACCGACGCCACAAGCACCGCTGCCAAGGACACCGCGCCACAAGCACCGCTGCCAAGGACACCACTCCACCAGCACCGCTGAACAGGACACCGCCGCAACAAGCACCGCAGGCCAGTCAGCACCAAAGATTCTGACTCTACTGAGGCCGCCACGAGCACGATGAAGCACTCTAGGCACAAAGCCCCCTCCCGAACCAGTGGAGAAAGGCATCCACTACCTCATTCCTTGGCAGGATGAAGCACTCTGGGCACAAAGCTCCTTCCAGACCCAGTGTAGATTCACATCCACTACCTCAGTTCTTGGCAGGATGAAGCACTCTGGGCACAAAGCCCCCTTCAGAACCAGTGGAGATAGGCATCCACTACCTCAGTCCTTGGCAGGATGAAGCACTCTGGGCACAAAGCCCCTCCAGAACCAGTGGAGATTCACATCCACTACCTCAGTCCTTGGCAGGATGAAGCACTCTGGGCACAAAGCCCCCTCCAGAACCAGTGGAGAATGACATCCACTTGAGAGACTGTGGCTTTGCACTCCCCAGGATAAAGCAGTGGGCAACCCACCCACTGGAGAGACTTGAGAGACTGTGGCTTTGCACTCCCCAGGAAAAAGCAGTGGGCAACCCACCTACTGGAGAGACTTGAGAGACTGTGGCTTTGCACTCCCCAGGATGCAGCAGTGGGCAACCCACCCACTGGAGAGACTTGAGAGACTGTGGCTTTGCACTCCCCAGGATAAAGCAGAGGGCAACCCACCCACTGGAGAGACTTGAGAGACTGTGGATTTGCACTCCCCAGGATAAAGCAGTGGGCAACCCACCCACTTGAGTGACTTGAGAGACTGTGGCTTTGCACTCCCCAGGATAAAGCAGTGGGCAACCCACCCACTTGAGAGACTGTGGCTTTGCACTCCCCAGGATAAAGCAGTGGGAAAACCACCCACTGGAGAGACTTGAGAGACTGTGGCTTTGCACTCCCCAGGATACATCAATGGGCATGGAGCCCCCTCGTGGATCTGGCGTCGTGCACTCATCTGGCTGAGGTGCCCCTCCCCTTCCCTTCCCCCTGAGGTGCCTGTTGTATTTCTATCTGATGCCCCAGCAGTTTTCTCTCTGTTTTGATCGGGTATTGAGTGCGGGCCTCGCCCATGCATTTTGGGCCCAGTGGTCCACGGACAATGATGTTGGAATACCTTGGACTTGTATTCTTGGTGTATATATTTGTTTCTAGTGTAAATATATGTATATGAATGGATATATTTTTGATTACTGTTTTTGAATAGATTACAAACGTTCGACTCATTTCCTTTTGTCCTTGCATTCTTCCAGGGGGAGTTGGGGGTTGTTAATGTAATGTATCAACATGTACTTGTGTGTGTTTTGTAGTGGGTGAGGGTGGGGGTGGGAGTGTTGCGTGTTGCATGTGTGTGTCACTCTTTTTTCCCTCCCCCCCTCCCCTGTGTTGTAGGTGCAGTACTCACCGTGGGCTCGCCGCCGTCTTTGTTGTTCCTGGTAGAGAAGCAGGAAGATAAAGGCTGGCAGTGTCTGGAGCTCGGGTTCCATGGCGTCCTGATTCCTCGTGGGGTGTGTAGAGGTGAGCGTTTTCCCTTCCAAGTCCTGTTTCCGCTGTGTTTTTGTTCGCGGTGAATCCGCCCCGGAAAAGGTGGCGGATTGGACTGTTATAATACAGTGGGCGGAACCTTGTCTTCCGCCTGTCTGTTGGCGGTTACCGCCACAGTGTTTGTTTGTACCGCCGTGACGGTCGGAGTGTTAAAGTGGCTGTCTATGTTGGCGGTTTCCGCCACGGTCGTGATTCAATTTTTTTTACCGCCGGCCTGTTGGCGGTTTTACTGCCGCTTTAACACTGACCGCCAGAATTGTAATGACCACCATAATATCCTGGCTTGTCTCATATTATCCAGATTCCTAGGAATAGACTTTATTGCCAATTTAAAATTCTTATGTGCAGACAAACACACTTGAGTGAGTCATCTACAACCGCCAGGGCAGAACTGAGGTCTTTATCCATACCGGGGCACCGGTCCTCCATGATGCTACTCGTTAGGCTTCTGCCCTGCGCACACCCACCCCTATCACCCCATCAGCTTGCTTGGCGGTTATATTCCATCATGCCCCAATGGCACAGGCTGTATTGACCTGACCTAATAAGTCCTGATACGTCTTCCCTTTTCCCTCTCCTTCCTTCTCCCACCTTTCCCCCCTTTGACACGTAAACTCAAGTATGGGCCCCCTGCCTGTTTCTTTTTCTTTGCCTTTAAATGCCCTTCTGTCAGGCCCCACCTTCTTTTTGGCGTTTTGTTATCTCCCTTGTGAGGTTGACTTGGATGTAATTATGGATTTGCATGCCCTTCTTATTAATGTTTGTTACTGTGCCTGAGGGGTCTCTACCCTGGGGGCTCTAGACTTGACACTTGACATGGGTCTTGCTTTTTTGCTTTATTTCAGACTGTATTAATTGACAATGTATAATGGTTTCGCTATTTTCTTCTGACAATTCCCGTTTCCTCCCCGTTTTTTGTATTGTTCAGTTTTGATCCTTCAATAAAGAATTGTGAAACAAAAAAGGGTGTTGTTTGTTTTGCAGAGTACATGCACCGGTATTTATTTGAATCTTTATTCGATTTTTTAATTTGATTGTGGTTTGCAGTTTTGATAGGGGCCTAGTTCTTATTATACATTTATTTTTTTATATTTTATAAGGGAAACAGGTTGCACACCCCAGTATGTCTTCTCCATGTTTGTTAAATTCACACTATTGATTTATTTTACTATGTGGCCTAGTCTGCCCACTGACTATCCAGCCAGTAGTAGTCATGGGTACATGACACAACAGTGTCTGTGGTATATGTTGCTTTAAAGCATCATTTAGATGAGGGACGGCATTGGATTGAATTAAAAATGTGGGTTTATTGTTTTTTGTATTTCATGTTTTTTTTCTGCAAAAAGTGTATTTTGGTGGGGTAATATTTGATGCCTTGGGAGGATGTGTGTTGTTGTAAAAATGTAATAGCTCACATAATTTTCGCTTTTGCCATTGCTGAATTAAAGGTAGTGTTTTTTTAATTGCTATCATGCCTCCGTTGCCTGGTCAGTGTATGTGTTTGCCATAGGCCACCATTTGTCTTTGTTCTCCATGTCATGTGTCCTGGGACCATTTTGTGTAGTCAGTGTCCATAGGTTTGCATGTGTTCTTTGTTGCCTATGCCTCCTTGCTTGGTGTTTGACCATATGGCTGGCGACCATTTTGTGTAGCCAGCCACTGTGATTTTGCAATAGGCCTGCATGTGTTCTTTGTTAGCCAATGCCTCCTTCCTTGCTGTTGTTGTTGTTTGATCAGGCGGATGTGGCCATTTTGTGTAACCAGCCAGTGTGCTTTAATAGGCCTGCATGTGTTCTTTGCTGTCCATGCCTCCTTGCTTGTTGTTGTTTGTTGACCAGGTGTCTAGCGGCCATTTTGTGTAGGTAGTCAGTGTGCTTTTGTCAGAGGCCTGCATTTGTTCTTTGTTTTCCAATGCCTTCTTGCTTGCTGTTGCTGTAGTTTGAACATGTGGCAGGCTGCCGTTTTGTGGAGGCAGTCAGTGTGCTTTTGCCATAGGCCTGCATGTGTTCTTTATTCTTCAATGCCTCCTTGCTCGCTGTTGTTGTTTAAGCATATGGCCGGTGGTCATTTTGTGCAGCCAGCCAGTGTGCTTTGGCATAGGCCTGCATGTATTCCTCTCTGTTCTCCATGCCTCCTTGCTTGTTGTTTGACCATGTGGCTCGTGGCCATTTTATGTAGCCAGCCAGTGTGCTTTTTCCATAGGCGTGATGTGTTCCTTGTTCTCCATGCCTCCTTGGTTGATTATGTGGCTGGGGACCATTTTATGTAGGCAATCAGTGTGCTTTTGCCATAGGCCTGTATTTGTTCTTCTTTGTTGTTCATTCCTCCTTACTTGTTGTTTGACCATGTGGACAGTGGTCATTTTGTGTAGCCTGCCAGTGTGCTTTTTCCATAGGCTTGCATGTGTTCTTTATTTTCCTTGCCTTCTTGGTTGACTATGTGTCTAGCGGCCATGTTGTTGAGCCAGCCAGTGTGTGTTTCCATAGACCTGCATGGGTTCTTTTTTGTCCTTGCTTCCTTGCTTGTTGTTGTTATTCAACCAAGTGGCAGGCACCCATTTTGTGTAGGCAACAAGTAGGCAACATGTGTGTAAATAGAGGGCTATACCTTTTTCTTTTTGTTCATTTCTTTTTACTTCTCTCTGATATCAGTTTAATGAATGCTTGAGGATCATTGAAGTATATGTATGAATAGTTTTTAATATTATATGCATTTTTTCCATTTTTCACTTTCACCTCCTTGCCTTCCAAATCCCAATGGGTTCCTCATAGTAACCTAAAACACCAGTAATTATTTTTTATCACTTTATTTTCTTACTGGTTTAAATTTTTAAATCTTTTAAAATTTAAATGTATTTTTCTTCCTTGTCTTACTTTACATTTTCCTTCCACCCACCCCCCTGCCTGCTATAGGCGCATATTGCACACCAGAATTAATATTTTAAGGATTGTCATTACTCATTTTTCCCTGGACAACTCTGCCTGCTATAGGGGTACACCAGCATTCATTTTGTAAGGATTATTCCATTTTCACCTGGACCCCATTACTTCCATAGGCAGGATTGCCCCTGGAGCCCCTGTCTGCCATCAGTGTACACCAGTATTATTTTTTTAAGTATTATTCCATTTTACCTTCATTCCCTGCTTACAATAGGTGCACACCAGCATTCATTTTAAGAATTATTCAATTTTTCCAGCACCCTCTGCCTGCCATAGGAACACACCAGCATTCATTTTTAAGGATTATTCCATTTTACACTGACCCCTCTGTCTGCCGCAGGTGTCTCCCCTTAGAATGCACATAAAGCAAACAATTACATCTGAATGTTGTTATCCTGATTGATAATGAAATATGTTATGGTGGTGTAGTTTGACTTTGGAGTGAATATACTATTATTGTTAATTATTTAGGATAATAAGTAACCACACTAGATTAGATTGCCTGCACTATAACTAATCCAAACTTCAAAAATGCCATTTTTCAATAAATGTTTTTATTGGTTGTTTGCTTTTAGGTGAACAAGACACATCACCCACAGAGTACTGCCAGACAGAAGGTCAGCACAAAGTGACATGACTACAACACATGAGT
Organism: Pleurodeles waltl; assembly: GCF_031143425.1. Lineage (NCBI taxonomy): Eukaryota > Metazoa > Chordata > Amphibia > Caudata > Salamandridae > Pleurodeles > Pleurodeles waltl. The sequence continues at coordinate 778,007,744 of NC_090444.1, forward strand.
CCTCCAGTCTCTTATGCTTGTGCAGCTAAGTGTCACTGCCAACTGACAGAGCTTGAAGATGGCCCCAAATATAGGTGCTGCATGAAAGTCACCAATGAGGGGTAGAAGAAGAAGCAGATTTCCACCACTGGCGTGTCTTCCAAAACCCTTTTCAGGAAACATGTGCCTGCCGCACCATCCTCTGGGCAGCAAGCTGGGAGCAGCACTCCCGCATCAACTACACCACTCCAACCGAGGCCCAAGGCCATGTCTCTAAGAGAGGCAGCCACTGCAATCATGACAACGAGCAATGAGTCTAAATTGGCTGTTGTCTCAACTGCAAACTAATACCCAATTGTCACAAGAAACTGAGTAAAGTGGACAACAGGAGCCACAACCAGAGCAAGCAATAGTCCTTCCTGAAATAGGAGCAGAACAGGCAGTTGAGCTTCCTGCTGAGTAAGATGTACCTCTTCTTGAACCATTGGATTCCCGATCTCCAGTAAGAAAAAGAAAGGACACTCCACCTTCTTCTCCAAGCCACCCCTTTGATCATCTGGACATGGATTGGACTCCAGCTGAGTTTGAGACTCGCCATGAGAGACAAGGGAAAAAGAAAGTTCCTGAAAACCTTAGAATTATGGAAGGGGAGGACGAGGATGAGACAGACATTGTCATGGAAGCTGACTCAGAGGACACCAACATTACCCCTCCTATTCAACCTCCTCTGAGGGATGCTGCAGTGGTACCACCACCACCGCCACCTTCCATATTTGTGAGTCCCGAGCTGAGACCTGCAACCACCACTACCTCAGTCGAAGAACACACTGAAGGGAGGCAATCGTTAACACACCCACCCACCTCCAGTTTTTCAGGCATTGTCAGCAGCACCAGTGGTCCACTAAGAAAGTTCTCCTCCCCAGTTTGGAACTTCTTTATGATTAGCATACAGGAGCATAACATTGCAATATGCTCCATTTGCCATGTGTTTGTTCAGGTAAGCCTGGTTCACACTATGGTACTGGAGGCCAAACGACCCATATGAAAACTCAACACACAATCCAGTGGGAGGAGCACTTTAAAAAAATTGCCGCAGGTGGTGTTGGCGATGAGAGAGGGTAAATCAGCGCAGATCACAGTGGGTGGTAAAGGTTATGAGGGAGAAGAGAGTGACACCGTCACACAAAATAGCCCTTTCTCCAGCAGTGCACCGGTATCACCTGCCTCAGGAACCTCAAAATGGCACAAGAGTCAGATGGAGACAACACAGCATACAGTGACTGCCTGAAGATGCACATTGAGTCTACCATCTCCTCATTCCCTCAAGAAGTCCCTTGCATCAATGATACCAGAAAAGAAAAAAAATACAGGCTACTATTACAGGCATGTTTAGGCAGGAGTGACCCTACGAATGTAACCACCCAACAGCATATTTGTACAATGGGAAGCTGGTTAAAATGTTAGGGCCCTATCTCTTCTCTTCTTCTTTTGTTGAAGGAGTGGGACTTTTGGAATTTCTGGCAGCCATCTGCCCGAAATCGGAGGTTCTAGCTGGACCTATTTTCCCAGAGTTGCTGTTCAAGCTGTACATCACTCTGCGCTGCAATTGGTTGGAATAGGTTTGCAGCAAAATGCTGTTCACACTATGCACCTGACGACAGATGTGGATCAGTTGTCAAGCAACTTATTACATGTGTATTGCTGCACACTGGATTCTCTTTTTTCAAAGTTTAGGAAACAGCTACCTACAGGTCTCCGCGCTGAAGAAATCTTTAAGGGAGTTAAGCGGCATGCAACAGTAGCCATGTTTGCAATGGAGAAATCCCATACAGGTGCAAACATCTTGGAAGACTTTAACAGCAAGGTGTTTGAATGCCTGCAACCAAGCGATCTCAGATTTGGACTCATTGCCACAGACTTTGGCAGCAATATAGTTAAGGCCATGGCAGATGGTGGCTATTTCAGGGTCCTGGGTTTGGTGCATTGCGTCAACCTGATTGTGCAGGACTTTCTAAAAAAAGAAGACATGGGCAGCAACATACTGGCTTCCTGCAAAAGAATCTACACTCATGTCAGCTATTCTCTTAAAACCCAGAAGCAGTTCAGGATCATTCAGCGTGCTAACAGAGTACAGATCAACGCTTTCATCCAGGAGGTGCCAACACGTTGGAACTTGACCTATTTTATGTTGCACGTTTGTTTCAGCAGTACAAATCAATCAATGACTATGGGCCTGATTGAGACTGGCAGAGGAGATTACTCTGTCAGAAACGTGACGAATATCCCATCTGCTCTATTACGATCCCATAATTGCCTATGGAGATCGTAATACGGTGGACGGGATGTCTGGTAGGCCTAATGTGATTCAAAGAGAAGGGGATGCAATTGGGAAAAGCATGACCATGATGGTGGACAAATGGGGCCAAGCTAGATGTCTGGCACATATACCACTTCCTTTTGAGATTTTCACTTGGGAAGCCAGCAAGATGGACAGTACAATGAGTCAAGCTATCCCTTTTTCAGAACGGGGTGTTTCACTATACAAGATGTGGATTGTTGAACAAATGAGAGACCTGGAAGAGGATTGGCTGAAAGTTAGAGTCCTGAGTAGAAGTTCTGGTGTGCAGGCTTTAACCTTCAGGGAGGGCAGTGCTATTGTCTCACAGCAGCCTACACCAGTCACAAGAACACCTGCAACAACAGCAACAGAAGAACTGGACCCAACCTCTGTAATGGGTTTGTTTCAAATGGCAAGGTATAAGTCAAGTGAGGAGGTGAAGGCAAAAGCGGCTGAGCAAGTGACAGCACCATTACGATTCAGAGGATGTTCTAGGGCTACCTCGACAACCCAAAAGAGGTGTATATGGATCATAATTTCATTGGTCTATTGGTATGGAAAGATGCACCAATGACAGAGCTCAGCAGGCTAGCAATAAAGTATCTTGCTTGCTGGTAGCCAGTGTCTGCTGAGTGTGTGTTCACTGCAGAGGGTGCAGTTGTCAGAGTGAGAAGGATCAGTCTCTCATCTCAAAATGTGGAGAGATTGACCTTGATCAAAATGAACCAATACTTCATACCACACAATTACACTGTTCCTGAAATACCACAGAAAGGGGAGGAGGAGGAGGATGAGGGTGATTGGTTAAACTCAAATGTGTTAGCTAACCAACTTCTGGGCAAATCACCTGATGTTGAGGATGAACTCTACTTCCAGACTGAGTAGGCTACCATAGAACTTTTTAATCATTCATCGTTGAACTCATTTGCCAAAAAAACAAGGATATAGCCAGAGGAACATTATGTCACAATTTGCTCCCTGCGCTCTCGTGCCAATCACCAGGGGGCCGTATAGTGGGACTTTCCAATGCACTAATAAGCTTCTGGATCTTCCCCTGATTGCATATCCTGGTTTCCAGCCATTTGGACACTATTGGCAAATACCATTGAGTCCCAGTTCATGTCGGATTTTGTAGAAGCCAGTTTGCTTATGCTTGGAACTCCAATAGCTACAATCCCCTACTCACTGCTTCCACTCCACCCTTGCAGGCCAAGGATGGGTGAAGGAATTCAGCATACCTGTGGCTGGCAGTTGCTAGCCTCCTTAGCCCTAGCGGGGCTGCTCCGGTAAAGATCATTTAATTTATTAGACTGTCAATGTGTTGCTTCCATCAAAGAGGAGACAGAGGAGATACAATTATGTACCACTATGCTTGGATTGGAACAGCTAACTAGTGCACCAATAATTGTGGTGGCAGACAGTGAGGGACGGTCTTCATCTACTTTGTAAAAATGATCTTGATGATTTGCAATATTTAGGGCCTGGTGGGTGATTTTTTGTGCTGGTTATTGGCCCTGTCACACTTAGCAAGATTTACTTGTAGGGTCCATTCCTTGCTGCACTTTCTTTTCTAGTTCTTCAGAGACAGTTTAGTTAACAAACACAAATCTATACAAAATACTCAAACTATTTTCTCTACCTGTTCTTCAATAGCAGTGCGTACTGGTCCATTTCTCTTTTTTGGGTAATGACGGAGTCGAACTGATTTGTTAATCAGAGTCAGCATGGAAGGACACAGGGTGGGACTACCACAACAGCCAGAAGAAGGAAGTTATTGACTTCAAGGTCAAAGGAAAACCAAAATGATGATGACTCTAAGAGGGCTACTCAGCTCTGTGGACTGGAGAGAGGTGCTTCATTTTGGAAATGCTACTGAGTGTGTGGGATGGCTCAAATGTCACATTTATATGGCATGTGGCTGTGGATAGGGGGCTGTAACTAGAGACAGACATGTGGATATCAGTGACGTTATCACATGAAGGAAGCACTAGGCTAAATGTTATGACAGTTGTAAGATTGATCAGCCAGGTTGAAGCTTACCTTCTGCTCTTCTTCTTGACTCTCCAATATTGTTACTCTTTTACAATACACAGGCCTTCTCTTATCAAAAGGCGAAAGCTCCATAAAACTCCTGCTTACCTTACTGGACCGATTCAGCCATTCACCCAAGACAGACATTTGGAGAAGAATGGAGATGCATCACCCAATTTGGCATTTATATACAGTGTCATTTTTCTTTTAACAATCATAATTTTTAGGACTGTGTCGGTTTACTCCTCCATGATTTGTATTTTTCAAATCCTAGATAGCAGAACATTTAGCTATACATAATGACTTGAATCTCTGGGGCTGAAGGACTGTTTACAATGCATTTAATTAAACTGTCATTCCTTAATTTCCTTCCACAACAGATTTGATGATTATGATGTGCTGCTCATCGCCCTGATGAGTATTGTTGTGTAGTGTTGTCTTTGTCACATGTTCCCCAACTCCCCTTTCGCATCCATTCATTGAGCCCCTAACCCTCTTCCCCCATGCTGTGTGATTTATTGGGGTGTAATTTAATTTACAATACACCAAAATACACTGTTACAAAGAGGAAGATGGAAGAGGAAATCCTAATTCTATGAGCAAGAATCCTCACACACCCAACTGGGTGTCATGCTTCATCATTGGAAATGCTCCTCGTCAGACTGGCGCTGCAATGTCTGACGGGCACCCCCTGCAGGGGGGCTCTTAGCTGGAGATCTTATACTCGATGATGCATAGACCCCAAAAGGTGGGTTTGGAAGGAAAGAAGGGAGAAAAAGATAGAAATTAAAATTGGCTCAGGACCCAATCCTAAGGGTAATCATTAATTCAAACAAGGAGGGTGAAGGCCGAGATTAAAACAAATGAGGAGAGTGAAATGAATGTAATGGTCAGAACACTCTTAACCACATATAATGGAGTAAGGGTGGTGTGGAATTACCAGACCATCCCTGAAACTAGGGTCAACATGTTTCGCGTCTTAAATGGTCCGAATGGATCCAGCGACGCTTCTTCAGGACCAGGTGGAAATTAAACTTCTCCTTCTCTATAAATGAAAAAAACACATGGACTGAGACTGTCAATTGTCAGTGCTCCTGTCACTTACACTAATGTGTGATTTGGACGTCCTATTCCTAATTGTCGCCCTGCAAACAAAAGAACAGGTGACGAAACAATAATGTAGTTAAAATAAATCGACTACAGAGAACATTGTAATGGGTGAAAAACACTCTGTGATGGTGCAGGTGGTAGCACACTGGTGCATGCAAAAAATGATTAAATAGCTTACCCCCTCATTAAAGGAACGAGCTTCATGGAACAGCAGGGGCCCAATATCCGAGCATGAATTATCTATTCATTAATTGAACAAAAAAATGTGGCTGTTAGTAAAGGTAAACAAGGTCAGATGTCCCCAAATAGTCTCACAGTAAAAGTACCCACATTTTGGAAAAATAGCCTCTTACAACAATGTAAAGTTTAAATCCAGAACCCACTATTCCAATCAGTAAATGCAGAGTCGTCAACCATACTGCAGGATAAGACTGAAAGAATTAAAAATAGGCCACTCTGGTATGTAGTATTATCGAATGTTAATAACATAATCCTCCAATTATGAGGTATAAAAGGAGAGTGACAACAATACCAGCAGAAAAGTCATACTGACCAAAGTCCTAAGCACTAGCGAAATGAGGGCAAAAAGTCACCGGTAACCGCCTGTAATACCGTTAAATCAGTAACCGGAAGATGGAAGGAGCTAAAATCCAGCGCCCGTGAATGCCGATCCCGGGCACATGGCAAAGTAGTCTAAGTCTGCGTTGTTGAGGGAGAAAAAACTTACTTGGTCAACTCCCGGTCATTGCCGTACATCTACCCTGAGCCGCACTCCCGAAGGGATGGTTTAGAGTGCGGCGAGCAGTACAGAAGAACCCCCTTGCCGGAAGCAGGTGCGTCAGCGGGACGCGTGTGTTGCTAGGCAACACTAACCCAGCTTCCGCAGTGTGTTGCGGTAATGTTTTTGAAAAAAAGGTCAAAACAAAAAGAGGACTGATCAGTATCAGTATCCTCCACTGAAATTCCATTTTTGGATTTGTTGATCAGTATTGACAATGGCAAACTTGTGACAAGAACTTACCATAAAACCTCTGATCGCAACAGTTTATTACTTTATGAAAGCCACCACCCTAAAGCTCTTCGGGACAATCTTCCCTTCGGTCAGTTCCTTCGACTACGTCGGAATTGTGCCAGTTTACCCACTTTTAACACTCAAGCCCAGGATCTTTCAAAAAATTTTAGTGAACGTCATTACCCAGATTAAGTGGTTAAAAATGCTTATAAACGAGCTAAGTATTGTAATCGGGACACATTATTGCAGACTAGTCCTCGTCCAACAGATAATAAGCTGACCTGTGTATCCACATTCACTCCATTTTCCAACACCATAAAGAGGGTAATCAATAAAAGATAGAACATATTGTGTAGTGGAGGTATAGATATTCAGAAACCTCTTTTTGCTTTCAAACAAACGACCAACATTAGGGATATGTTGGTCCATACCTGACCGCGTCCTGGGGGTCACTCCTGGTAGACAAAGGGCTTTGTGGGATATTCCACCGGTTGCAGGCCATTTCCCTTGTGGTAACTGCAATGTGTGTATACTCACGAAACGCATAGATACCCTCGAACTTGACCCAATAGGCACATGGCGGTTACTGAAGCACACCAATTGTAATACTCACAATTGTGTATACTTGATTGTCTGCCCGTGTAATATGTATTATGTAGGCATGACTACGAGAGCGGTTAAATTGAGAATCAATGAACATAGGAGTAACATTAGATGGGGCCGCTCCACAACCAACCTCAGTCTTCATTACATTGAGGTGAACCATAGCCCAGATGACATGTGGTGGGTTATTTTGCAGACCTGCCCTCTGAAGGACCCAAAAGCCCTTTTTGAACTTGAACAACGTTGAGTGTACAAACTTAACACCCATATTAGGGACTCAATGATGACATACCTTGGATTAGTCTTTCACTAAGATAATTTCATCAACATGTTTGGTTCTCCACCAATCACTTTGTTTAGGACTGGCCTCTTACCAAGGTCAGTTTCTTCCATATATCGGTACCCTGTTTGACATTTGAACATGATTGTTTCAATAATCACTGCCACATGATGCCACCTTATCCTTACTATCATTGACCACTATTATTTATCGTCTCCCAGTAATGTTACCCTACATTTGTTGGGTGCTTGAACCCTGGGTGACCATTCTTAAAAAGTACCCCTCCCTTGTTTGTGAAAAAGAAATGTTCTTCTTCCTTCGTTCTGAGTATACATTTTTGACATATATAACCCCTTCCGATCGTTTTCCGATCGCGATGGACATTTGAGGATCAGTCCTCTTTTTGTTTGAACCTTTTTAAAAAAAAATGACACAACACACTGCGGAAGCTGGGTTAGTGTTGCCTAGCAACACACGCGTCACGCTGACGCACCCGCTTCCGGCAAGCGGGTTCTTTTGTACTGCTCGCCGCGCTCTCACCATTCCTTCGGGAGCGCGGCTCAGGGTAGATGTACGGCAATGACCGGGAGTTGACCAAGTAAGTTTTTTCTCCCTCAACAACGCGGACTTAGACTACTTTGCCATGTGGCCGGGATCGGCATTCACGGGCGCTGGATTTTAGCTCCTTCCATCTTCCGGTTACTGATTCAACGGTATTACAGGCGGTTACCGGTGACTTTTTGCCCTCATTTCGCTAGTGCTTAGGACTTTGGTCAGTATGACTCTTCTGCTGGTATTGTTGTGACTCTCCTTTTATACCTCATAATTGGAGGATTATGTTATTAACATTCGATAATACTACATACCAGAGTGGCCTATTTTTAATTCTTTCAGTCTTATCCCGCAGTATGGTTGACGACTCTGCATTTACTGATTAGAATAGTGGGTTCTGGATTTAAACTTTATGTTGTTGTAAGAGGCTATTTTTCCAAAATGTGGGTACTTTTACTGTGAGACTTTTTGGGGACTTCTGATCTTGTTTACCTTTACTAACAGCCACATCTTTTTGTTCAATTAATGAATAGATAGTTCATGCTCGGTTATTGGGCCCCCGCTGTCCCATGAAGCTTGTTCCTTTAATGAGGGGGTAAGCTATTTAATCATTTTTTGCATGCACCAGTGTGCTACCACCTGCACCATCACAGCGTGTTTTTCACCCATTACAATGTTCTCTGTAGTCGATTTATTTTAACTACATTATTGTTTCGTCACCTGTTCTTTTGTTTGCAGTGCGACAATTGGGAATAGGACGTCCAAAACACACATTAGTGTAAGTGACAGGAGCACTGACAATTGACAGTCTCAGTCCATGTGTATTTTTTCATTTATAGAGAAGGAGAAGTTCAATTTCCACCTAGTCCTGAAGAAGCGTCGCTGGATCCATCCGGACCATTTAAGACGCGAAATATGTTGACGCTAGTTTCAGGGATGGTCTGGTAATTCCACACCACCCTTACTCCATTATATGTGGTTGAGAGTGTTCTGACCATTACATTCATTTCACTCTCCTCATCTGTTTTAATCTTGGCCTTCACCCTCCTTGTTTGAATAAATGATTACCCTTAGGTTTGGGTCCTGGGCCAATTTTAATTTCTATCTTTTTCTCCCTTCTTTCCTTCCAAACCCACCTTTTGGGGTCTTGGCATCATCGAGTAAAAGATCTCCGGCTAAGAGCCCCCCTGCAGGGGGTGCCCGACAGACATTGCAGCGCCAGTCTGACGAGGAGCATTTCCGATGATGAAGCATGACACCCAGTTGGGTGTGTGAGGATTCTTGCTCCTAGAATTAGGATTTCCTCTTCCATCTTCCTCTTTGGAACAGTGTATTTTGGTGTATTGTGCATTCTATCAGGGAGGTGATACACTGGACCATTAATCCTCCCTATCCCTCTTTTTGTTGATGTAATTTAATTTACACCATAAATGGATCGCACACTTAGTGGGAGGGATATGGTGCACGGGACACCAACTCACTGCAGGATCTTCTTTTACCTGAGCAGTGGTCCACATGAGCCCCACTTACCCACCCACGCCTAAAAGAGATCCATAATTTAGATATATAGGCCCTCATTATGAACACAGCCGTTGAAACTGCTGTGTTCCTGCTGGCGGTCAAACTACTGACCGTCAGGGCCCCCGGATCTCCGCTGGCCGTATTAGGAACATTCCTCTGGGTTGGCAGCCGGAAATAATGTCCCTGGCCGGGACATTGACGGCGGCTCCACATGGATTCCGACCACCGCCAGGCTGCCTGACGGAGGCAGCCTGGTGGTGAGTGAGGGCTGCCGATGGCGGCCCTCATGGTGTTGGTTATGTGGTGGTGTGGCCCGCCATGCCGGCTGGCAGGTTTTCCCGCCATCGCCAGCATGGCGGGCCACACCGTCAAGTTCGTAATGACCACCATAATGTCATTCGTCAACATCAACTCAGCCTTGTGCTACATTTAACCTTGTTCTCTCCTGAGTCCTAAGTGCTTTGTTCTTTTAAAACATTCCTTAATAAAATAAACTAAACAGACACTTGGGTGGTCATTGCAACCCTGGCGGTCGGTGTTAAAGCGGCGGTAAGACCGCCAACAGGCCGGCGGTAAAAATTTTGCAATTACGACCGAGGCGGAAACCGCCAACAAAGACAGCCACTTTAACACTCCAACCGCCAGGGCGGTACAGACAAACAGCGCAGCGGTCTCCGCCAACAGACAGGCGGAGGACACAGTACCGCCCACAGTATCACAACCTACCAATCCGCCACCTTTTCCGGGGCGGATTCACCGCGGATAAAAACACGGCAGAAACAGGATTCCGAAGGGAAAACGCTCACCTCTACACACCCCACGAGGAACTAGGACACCATGGAGCCTGAACTCCAAATTCTCCCTGCGATAGTCTTCCTGCTCCTCTACCAGGAGCACGAACGCCGGCGGCGAAGACCACAGTGCGTACTGCACCTACGACACAGGGGAGGGGGGAGGGAAAAAACAGGGACACACACACGCAACACCCCCACCCCCACCCTCACCCACTACAACACACACACTAATACAAATTAATACATGATAGACACACCCCCCAACCATCCCGTAAGAATGCAAAGTCAAAAGGAAATGAGTGTAACCATTGTAATATAATAAAATCAAGTAGGCAAAAATATATATATACAACATTTACAAAATATACACCAAGCATAGTAGTCCAGGTAGTGCTCCAATTAAGTCTGTGGAACACTGGGCCCACAAGGTATGGGCGAGGACCGCACAAGATCCCCGACCATGATGGAGAGAACACTGCAGGGGCATCAGAGAGCAAGAAACAGGCACCTCAGGGGGAGGGAAAGGGGGGGCACCTTAGCCGGTTGAGTGCACAACGCCAAATCCACGAGGGGGCCACATGCCCACTGTGCAATCGTGGGGAGTGCAAAGCCACAGTCTCTCAAGTCTCTACAGTGGGTGGGTTGCCCACTGTTCAATCCTGGGGAGTGCAAAGCCACAGTCTCTCAAGTCTCTACAGTGGGTGGGTTGCCCACTGTTCCATCCTGGGGAGTGCAAAGCCACAGTCTCTCAAGTCTCTACAGTGGGTGGGTTGCCCACTGTTCAATCCTGGGGAGTGTAAAGCCATAGTCTCTCAAGTGGATAACAGTCTCCACTGGTTCTGGAGGGGGCATTGTGCCCAGAGTGCATCATCCTGCTAAGGACAGAGGTAGTGGATGGATCTCTCCATTGGTTCTGTAGGGACATTGTGCCCAGAGTGCTTCATCCTGCTAAGGACAGAGGTAGTGGATGTATCTCTCCACTGGTTCTGAAGTGGGCATTGTGCCCAGAGTGCTTCATCCTGCTAAGGACAGAGGTAGTGGATGGATCTCTCCACTGGTTCTGGAGGGGGCATGGTGCCCAGAGTGCTTCATCCTGCTAAGGACAGAGGTAGTGGATGGATCTCTCCACTCGTTCTGGAGGGGGCATTGTGCCCAGAGTGCTTCATCCTGCTAAGGACAGAGGTAGTGGATGGATCTCTCCACTGGTTTTGGAGGGGGTATGGTGCCCAGAGTACTTCATTCTGCCCGTGACGGACTCAGTAGCGTCAGTGCCCTTGGCGCTCATGGGCCAGCGTTGCTTGAGACGGCGTTGCCCTGTTCAGCTGTGCTTGAGACGGCGGTGCCCTGTTCAGTGGTGCTTGAGACGGCGGTGCCCTGTTCAACGGTGCTTGAGACGGCGGTGCCCTGTTCAGCGGTGCTTGGAGCGGCGGGCTCCTTTGCAGTGACTCAGCTGCTGGCAGTCCTTCATGGCCCAGCGGGGCTTGTGCTGGCGGTCCTCTCTAGCCCAGCGGGGTTTGTGCTGGCGGTCCTCTCTAGCCCAGCGGGGCTTGTGCTGGCGGTCCTCTCTGTCCCAGCGGGGCTTGTGCTGGCGGTCCTCTCTACCCCAACAGGGCTTGTGCTGGCGGTCCTCTCTGTCACAGCGGGGCTTGTGCTGGCGGTCCGCCGGGGCTTGTGCTGGAGGTCCTCTCTAGCCCAGCAGGGCTTGTGCTGGTGGTCCTCTCTGTACCAGCGGGGATGATGGCTGTGGCCTGCAGGTCAGCGGGGATGATGGCTATGACCTCCTGGTCAGCGGGGATGACGGCTGTGGCCTCCTGGGCAGCGGGGATGATGGGGGTGTCCTCCGCCGTGCTGCTCTTCCCAGACTTTCCTGGTTTCTTGTGGCCCTTCCCCACCTTGGAAGGTGTCGCAGCTGACTCCACACTCCCACCGGGACCCCTGGGAGCGGCTTTGGTGGCTGGAGTCTTCCCCCTCTCCCGCTGGGCACTGGCCAACTTCTGATGCTTGATAGGTGGGGGACTGTCTGTGCTGTGGCTCCGTGCCACACTGGCTGCCCTGGTGGCCGGTGCACTCCAGATTCCGGTAACTGAAGGCACCACTTGTCCTGGAGATATTGTGGCTGAGGTGCTAGTTCGGGACCTAGGAGACGGATGGGGTGGGGGAGGTGTGGGAAAGAGGTCAAGGTTGGACAGGAAATGTTTTTTGGAGACACTAGGATGGGTAGCTGGAGGGGGTTTGGGAATGGAGGAAGAGGTTGTGGTTGTAGGAGGTGTTCGTTTGCTGACTTTGGGTGAAGGTGCATGCCCTGGAGGCTGTCGTGAGGTGGATGGCTGTTGGATGGGTGTGTGCCTGCATTTGTGTATCTTGGGAGGTGGCGTCACAGACACACTGGGAGAGGACACAGGGGACGTGTGAATGGTAGTGGGGGTGGTGACTGCACGTGAGCGGGGTGTGGTGGTGGGTGTGCTGGTGATGGTAGTAGTGGCTGTAGAGGTAGTGCATGCAGGTGTGAGTGTAGACGAGACTGGGAGTGAGGAGGGAGATGAGGAGGAGGGGGACACAGTGGAGGCAGTGGATGTTGGTGTGTCTGCATGTGTCTGATGCTTGCGTGAGGGCCTGTGGGATGTGTGGTGCTTATGTTTGCCTGAGCTTCCCTTGTGTGTTGACGTGTGAGTATGCTGGTCTAGAGGTGTGCTTGGGATAGGCTGGGGTACAGGGGATTGGGTCTGGGTGGAGGAAGTTGGAGGGGGGAGGCTAGACACAGGGACAATGGCTGCCATCAGTGCTGAGGCCAGAGTCTGAAAAGCTCGCTGAAGGGCCCCTGACCAGAATGAATGCCCTCCAGGAATGCATTTGTTTGTTGCAACTGCCTTTCTACACCCTGGATGGCATTCAAAATGGTAGACTGCCCAACAGCGAGGGACCTGAGTAGGTCAATGGCCTCCTCACTGAGGGCAGCAGGGGTGACTGGGGCAGGGGCTGAGGTGCCTGGGGCGAAGGTGATGCTCACCCTCCGGGGTGAGCGGGCACGAGGCAAAGGCTGAGGGGCTGCTGGGAGCTCCCATCAGAGGATGAGTCCGTGTCGCTGGTCTCAGCTCCTGTCCCCGCCGTGGAGCTCCCCTCGCCCTCCGTCCCACTTGTGAAGTCCGATTTCGTAGTGTGGCCCTCCATGGGCATGTGGGATGCAGCCCCCTCGTGCTCCGGTGCCACTGCTCCTCCGCCTGATGATGCTAATGCACACAAGAACAGGGAGACCACAAAAAGGGGAGGGACGACAGAGGAAAGACATGTTGAGTGCATGCATTACCGCTATTGTTGGCGGTCACGACAGACACAGACACATCAGGGGGGTCATGGTGCGCCGGGCACCCCTCCCACGTTGGGAGGCCATCACCAGCTGAGCCTCCACCGTCTTCTTGCTCCAGTGGCAAATGTCCTCCCATCTTTTCCGGCAGTGGGTGCTTCGTCTGTGGTAGACCCCCAGGGTCCGGACGTCCTTGGCGATTTCACGCCAAATATATTTTTTCTGGTGGGTGCTGACCTACATGATTTGTACAGGGGGAAGAGGAACTTATCACCAACTGCACCGTCACAGTCATTGGCCCCCATCCCTACCCTTGGCATGTGGCACATGCACTCACCGTCGTTTCATGCACGCCGCACTCTCCCCCTTCCTTCTTACATCCACACCTCTCCACACAGGCATAGCCCATACAGCATGCTCCCAGTGTACTTTCCGGTTTGTCTGGAGGACCGTAGAGTAGCGTGTACTGGCGGAGGACCCCATCCACAAGTTTCTCCAACTCCTCCGATGTGAAGGAAGAGGCCCTTTCCCCAGGCACTCGAGCCATTGTCTCTTCCAGACCGAGGTCACAGCAGCACTTGCAGTGTAGGTCCTCTCCTGTCGAAGATCAGGTATCGAGTGATTGAACAGATAGAAAATGGCGGTCACTTCCGCAGTGGTGCGTACCGTCACCGCCAGCGTACATCGTCATTGGCTCCTGGGACCCATAGGGTCCATTGTTAACCAATGCAGCATTGCGCCGCGGTCTTCGACCGCCTACTGTGACGGTGTACAACGCCAGCGCAGTTACCTCACATCCCTTTATCCCACTTTAGAGGTCAGGCAGCCGCCATTTCAGGGGTCCACATGGCTTCATTTTTAACTGTGTCACACATACCTAGGCCTAGACTCAACACACATACAGGCCACTTTTTAGATTATGATTGGTGTTCTGTGTAAGCTGTGGGTACGTACCTCTGAGTTGTTTGACTCTGTGCTCGCTGTTGTCCTTCATAGGCACCGTCCGCTGGGACATGTGAGGAGATGGCGGCATCCTCCGGTATACCGACCTTTGGTGGACCTGTTGACAATGGAGGAAAGACATGTGATCATCACGTACAGGCTTGACCGTGCCACAATCCAGGAACTGTGTACCCAGTTGGAGCCAGACCTGATGTCAGCTATCCGCCATCCCACAGGAATCCCCCCTCAAGTGAAGGTGCTGTCAGTGCTCCATTTCCTTGTATGTGGGTCATTTCAAACAACAGTGGCCATAGCATCAGGGATGTCCCAGCCTATGTTTTCCAACGTGTTTTCCAGAGTGTTGTCTGCCCTGCTGAAACACATGCGGAGCTACATCGTTTTCCCTCAGGTGGAGGATTTGCCTACAATGAAAGGTGATTTCTATGCCCTGGGACATATCCCCAACATCATAGGTGCCATTGATGGGAAACATGTGGCTTTGGTCCCCCCCCACAGGAGTGAACAGGTGTACAGAAACCGGAAGAGTTATCATTTGATGAATGTGCAGATGGTATGTTTGGCAGACCAGTACATCTCCCATGTGAATGCCAAGTTCCCTGGCTCAGTGCATGACGCCTACATCCTGTGAAATAGCAGCATCCCTTATGTGATGGGTCAACTCCAGAGGCACCGTGTGTGGCTATTAGGTGAGCACCTGGAAGCAAGACAGTGGGAATGATTGTCTGGGTCTGGGGATATCCCTACAGGTTAGTGTGTGTCCAACAGTTGTCCCTCACCATTTGCAGGTGACTCTGGTTACCCCAACCTGTCATGGCTACTGACCCCAGTGAGGAATCCCAGGGTAGGGCAGAGGAACGCTACAATGAGGCCCATGGGCGAACTAGGAGGGTGATCGAGCGGACCTTCGGCCTCCTGAAGGCCAGGTTCAGGTGCCTCCATATGACAGGTGGATCCCTATTCTACTCACCAAAGAAGGTGTGCCAGATCATTGTGGCCTGCTGTATGGGTCACAACTTGGTTTTGCGATGACAGGTGCCTTTTCTGCAGGAGGATGGTCCAGATGGCGGTGTTGTTGCAGCTATGGAGCCTGTGGACAGTGAAGATGAGGAAACAGAAGAAGAAGCGATGCGCTGTATGAACAAGAATTCAGCATACCTCTGTGTTTCCCGCTGCGCCATCGCTAAATTTGCTGCTGAGTGCCACCACAGGCACCGTTGCGCCATGATGCGAGGATGGCTGTGTTGTGGGGAAGATTGTTTAAAACAATCTTTAATGACGATTTGCTCTTTCTATATATACTGCAGAATTCAGCACACATAGAAAGAGCAAAAAAGGAGAAGTTAAAGTATTTCTCCTCGTTGCGCCATGCTAACATCACCCCTGAGTTGGCATTAGATTTTGGCTCTGCCGCATGTTTACGAAATCTTGTAAATCTGGGGCAGTGACAAAATGCAATGGGTGTTGCTGTGGCACTCCCACAGCAACACCTTTTGCACGCCCCTTCCACGCAAAGTGCTGCAGGTGAAAGGGCCGTAATTACAAGGTGGTGTAATGCCACAAAAATTGGCTGAACGCTGCCTTGTGAATTCTGCGCAGTGCACAGCGCCACCGGAGCATCACAAAAAGTATCACTCCGGTGGCACTAGGGGCTTGTAAATATGCCCTTAATGTGCACAGGCGTTTATGTCCCTGTCATGGCATGTGGTTAAAGGAAACAAATAATGCGAGCAGTGAAAAAGCAAAACTAAATAAGAATATTTACTTTCATAGCATTTCTTTCTTGAAGGTCTGATATAATCACTATAATGTTTCCTCTCTGCCCTGATGTCACCTTCTGTATTAGAGCTCCCCATCCACAGGTACTGATGGGCAGATTTATAGAAAGTGGCACTGCACCAAGTGCATCGCCATTTTCCTTGCGCCCCTTCTCTCCCCTCTACCGTCACCATGTGTGTGCCGTATTTAAAATACGGCGCACCATGGTGCAGGGTAGGGGGCAAAAGCGTCATTTCACATGACGCTATTGATGTACACTGCAGGAGGAGCACCAAAATATTGGCGCTATTCCTGCACAGTACGTAGGGCCCCATTCTAAAGAATGGACACCCCTTTTTAACGCCTGCTCTTCAGCAGGCGTTAAAAGTGGCGTAAAAAATGGCACAGGAAACCTCATAGATGCATGCATTGCGCCAGCCTGTAAACACGGCGAGGGGATTTCGCCCTCATTGGGCCAAATTAGCGAGAAAAAAAATTAGGTTAATGTGGCGCAAGGGCATTATAAATATTTCCCTCAGTGTGCCCAGCCAGGAGATCAGCTGTGTATTCTAAATTTAAAAATGAGAATTTTTATTCTCTGCAGACTGGAGAAGCCTGCAGAGTCGATCCAATGGAATAAGGCACTCGGTGCGGGTCACCGGTGGATATATCTTGGACTTTCTTCTGTGCCCTTCAGTTTTCTTGTTTTGTATTTGCCAAACAGAAACATGAAGGGCCAGATTTACAAGGCCCTAACGCCTCCTTCTGCCACACCAGGGTCATTTATTTTACGCTAACGTTGCTCAAAGAGGCAATTTCGCCACACCATATTATCAAAGTGGCTCAATGCATGCATTGCGCCACTTTGTGACCCCTTTTGCTACATAGGGGGTCATTACGACCTCAGCGGTCTTTTCGCAAGACTGCCGAGGTACCGCCGTGCTGAAGACCGCCAGTGTTGGCGGTCTTCCACGCCGCGTATTATGACCGCTGGCAGCCCGCCGACCTTTTTCGTACAGAAAGCCACCAGCAGCCATACTGGCGGACGGCGGGAAAGTGGAGGTTGCTCAACCTCCACCGCCACATCAACAGAACACCGCCCACTGAATCACGTCCCATGATTTGGTGTGGCAGTGTTCTGGTGACGGTGTTCTGGTGGTGGAGCTGCCCCCATGGATCCCATCCCCTCCCGGAGGATCAACGGACAAGGTAAGTTGATCGTCAGTTAGGGAAGGGGGTGGGGGGTGTTGTGTGTTGTGTGCGTGCATGGGGGTGTGTGTGTGTGAGAGTGTAGAGGGGGTGAGTGAGTGAGTGTATGCGTGCGGGGGGTGTTGTGTGTATGGGAAATGTGTGCAGGTCGGACGGTGTGCATGTCTGTTTGTATGTGTGCGGGTATGTGTTGTCGGGGTGTATGTGTGCGTGTAGGGGTGTGTATATGTGCATGTTGGGGGTGTGTGCGTGTAGGGGTGTGTATATGTGCATGTTCGAGGTCGGGGTTGGGGTGGGGAGGGGGGTTGTGCCACCTTTGGGGGGTGGCAGGGGGGTGGGGGATGTGGGGGGAGGATTCGTGGGGGGGTTGTGGGGGTGGGGGAGACCCCTATCAGTTCCAGGGAAGGAATTCCCTACCACTGATAGTGCCTACCGCCATGGATCTCATGGCGGTCCCAACCACCCGAGATCTATGGCGGTATGCAGCGTCCTTATACCGTCGGCGGTCTACTGATGACTGCCGGGCTGGAGACCGCAATCTCCAGCCCAGCGGTCTTCCCCGCCATGGTGGTCGGAATGGCGAAGTGGCGGATTACCGCTGCGGTCATAATTCAATTTTTTTTTTCGCCGGCCTGTTTATAGTCTTACCGCCGCTTTACCACCGACCGCCAGGGTTGTAATGAGGGCCAAAATGCCTGCATCAGGCATAATGTATGCAAGGGGGTCTTCTGGCGTGAGGAAGCCCACAAAAATGGTGCTGTGAAATCTACCAGATTTCACTGTGCCATTTTGGCATCATTTGCAGCAAAGCACCACAATAGCATCAAAAGGTTTGACGCTATTGGCCTAAAGTGTGCCATGGTGCACCATATTGTAAATACGGCGCAACCATGGTGTCGTTAGGTGGGGCGTCTCAAGAAAACCAGCGCATCAGTTCCTTGTAAAAATGCCCCGAAGTGCCATAACAGTGCCCCACCCAACCCAATTTTTCCCTCTGTGCTCCCATAGCCCACAGAGCATGTGTGATTCCAGTGTGCAGCTGTACAAGTGCAGAGACAGCAGCTGAACACTGTACATGCACTGCACTTTACACATATGCATAAAATAACAAGAGTGAGAGCCTTCTAATGTATGTTGTACACCATTGCCAGGACTCTACTCAGCCCCATGTTTTGTACTGATTAAAAAACATATTTTTATATTAAATGTTTCCTTGAAAAGTGGCTGACCAAGTCACTTATTCATTATGTTTTTTATACTTACCTGGTTGGAGCATAGTATACTCTTGTGGATTCTCTGAGAGTAAGTACATGGGGTGGAAGGCACTGTGAGAAGCTCAAGGTACTATCGTCTTTGCTGTGCTCCCACACGTGCACTGGGTATGCAGACTTTATTTTGTCAGGAGAAACACATTAATACAGTGCAAGAAGCAAACATCTTGAGTCTGCAGTGTCTTTAAAACTTGTGATGATCTGCTGTCTCTTTTGCCAGTGTTGGCGGTCTTCCACGCCGCGTATTATGACCGCTGGCAGCCCGCCGACCTTTTTCGTACAGAAAGCCACCAGCAGCCATACTGGCGGACGGCGGGAAAGTTGAGGTTGCTCAACCTCCACCGCCACATCAACAGAACACCGCCCACTGAATCACGTCCCATGATTTGGTGTGGCAGTGTTCTGGTGACGGTGTTCTGGTGGTGGAGCTGCCCCCATGGATCCCATCCCCTCCCGGAGGATCAACGGACAAGGTAAGTTGATCGTCAGTTAGGGAAGGGGGTGGGGGGTGTTGTGTGTTGTGTGCGTGCATGGGGGTGTGTGTGTGAGAGTGTAGAGGGGGTGAGTGAGTGAGTGTATGCGTGCGGGGGGTGTTGTGTGTATGGGAAATGTGTGCAGGTCGGACGGTGTGCATGTCTGTTTGTATGTGTGCGGGTATGTGTTGTCGGGGTGTATGTGTGCGTGTAGGGGTGTGTATATGTGCATGTTGGGGGTGTGTGCATGTAGGGGTGTGTATATGTGCATGTTCGAGGTCGGGGTTGGGGTGGGGAGGGGGGTTGTGCCACCTTTGGGGGGTGGCAGGGGGGTGAGGGATGTGGGGGGAGGATTCGTGGGGGGGTTGTGGGGGTGGGGGAGACCCCTATCAGTTCCAGGGAAGGAATTCCCTACCACTGATAGTGCCTACCGCCATGGATCTCATGGCGGTCCCAACCACCCGAGATCTATGGCGGTATGCAGCGTCCTTATACCGTCGGCGGTCTACTGATGACTGCCGGGCTGGAGACCGCAATCTCCAGCCCAGCGGTCTTCCCCGCCATGGTGGTCGGAATGGCGAAGTGGCGGATTACCGCTGCGGTCATAATTCAATTTTTTTTTTCGCCGGCCTGTTTATAGTCTTACTGCCGCTTTACCACCGACCGCCAGGGTTGTAATGAGGGCCAAAATGCCTGCATCAGGCATAATGTATGCAAGGGGGTCTTCTGGCGTGAGGAAGCCCACAAAAATGGTGCTGTGAAATCTACCAGATTTCACTGTGCCATTTTGGCATCATTTGCAGCAAAGCACCACAATAGCATCAAAAGGTTTGACGCTATTGGCCTAAAGTGTGCCATGGTGCACCATATTGTAAATACGGCGCAACCATGGTGTCGTTAGGTGGGGCGTCTCAAGAAAACCAGCGCATCAGTTCCTTGTAAAAATGCCCCGAAGTGCCATAACAGTGCCCCACCCAACCCAATTTTTCCCTCTGTGCTCCCATAGCCCACAGAGCATGTGTGATTCCAGTGTGCAGCTGTACAAGTGCAGAGACAGCAGCTGAACACTGTACATGCACTGCACTTTACACATATGCATAAAATAACAAGAGTGAGAGCCTTCTAATGTATGTTGTACACCATTGCCAGGACTCTACTCAGCCCCATGTTTTGTACTGATTAAAAAACATATTTTTATATTAAATGTTTCCTTGAAAAGTGGCTGACCAAGTCACTTATTCATTATGTTTTTTATACTTACCTGGTTGGAGCATAGTATACTCTTGTGGATTCTCTGAGAGTAAGTACATGGGGTGGAAGGCACTGTGAGAAGCTCAAGGTACTATCGTCTTTGCTGTGCTCCCACACGTGCACTGGGTATGCAGACTTTATTTTGTCAGGAGAAACACATTAATACAGTGCAAGAAGCAAACATCTTGAGTCTGCAGTGTCTTTAAAACTTGTGATGATCTGCTGTCTCTTTTGCTGTGTCTCCCCTGCAGCTTCTCAGCTCATCTCATGGTGGGGTGGGGTCAGTGATGCACACTGACCCCACCCCAACCTATGACATGGAAGGGTGGGGTGACCTCTTCTCCACTCTCAGATTGACGTGAAGCTCCAGCGGTACAGGGCTTTATCCTGAAGAGCCCAGGGGCTAGGTTTACCATCACGATATTAGGGGGTGGAGGTCAGTCCTCGAGGCTAAGTTTTGGCAGAGCAGATTACCTCACAAACCTCAGGGCTGAGAGCTCATTAGTCTGGCAAATAGCATAGTGTTTGCAGGGAAATGTTGGGCATACACCAGCCTGCACAAGAGAAGTGCAATCGGAGTAGATGCAGCAGCCCCTAGCCAGCGAAACCGAGTGAGTGTTTTTCAACAATTGAACACTCCCTTGTGCTCAAATCTGCTTTACGTTTATCAGAAATACTGCCTTACCATTAGATCAAATATGTATTTATGTTCACCTGCCCTGGGTAATAAATAAAGGGGGTGAAGCCCCTACGCCCATGACTAGAAACTGCCAGTGTTAATAATAATGCTATGTCACACATACCACATATAAAATGCAGATATCCTGTCTGCCATAAGTATACAGTGGGACAAATGAGATATTTGAACTTGGCTGTGATGCCACTGGAACTCCGATGGGTGACCTGTTTGGATAAGAACTTTGGCATTTTGGTTAGTTCTGAGAGCTACACATGCAATTCGTCCCCCAATGCTTGAGAGCTAGTCTCAGCGCTCAATTTGGTTTGAGTTATAGGGATGGGGTTCTTATTAGTGTACCTGTTACTATCTGGTGGGGTGTGAGATGGTGATCGCTGCTGAGTGTGTTCCTCAATGTGAACAAGGCTAGGGGAAGGCAATGGAGTCACTTCTTGTTGAGGATTGTGCAAATTTTGCTTATTTTGTTTTTCAGTAGGCGGTTGGGCCTCTCAATGACACCGCTGCTTTGGGCGTGGTATAATGAGGCTAGTTTATGTGTAGTCCCCAATATGGTACAGATGTGGTCAATCATGGAGGTAATGAAGTGCTTTACGTTGTCTGACTGGATGACGTCTGGCACCCCCACCTGGGTATTACCTCTCTGAGAAGGAACGTTGCCGTTGCCGCTGCCTTGGCATCGCAGTGCACACAAGGACTGGCTTCGATCCACCCGGAGTATAGGCAGGCCACTACAATCAGATACCGATAGTTAGCACGTCTGTTGATCATGTCAATGAAGTCAATGTGTAGCGCCCTGAATTGCCCCATTGGTCTAGGGACGGCCAATGACACAACCTTGAGAGAAGGTTAAGGGGAGTGTAGTTGGCAGACCGAGCATTCATTCAGGTGCGTTGCTACTATTTCAGAGAGGGTGAGAATAAACCAGTCGCTTTGAAGCTCTGTCGTCATGTTGTCCTTGGATGTGTGTTGGTAGGTGTATTTGGGGCAGAGATATGTTGACTAAGCTCTGCGGAATAACGGTTTTCCCTGTGGGTGTGTGTCAGTCTATGAGGTTGAGTGCAGTCTGTGCCCCTGGCTACCCACCACTCCTTTTCTTCAGGTAATACAGTTTTCTTCAACTCCCTCATGTACAATTCTGTTGTTTCTATGTAAAGCTTATCTTGAGGGGGTTCTGACTCTGCAAAACCTGGTTGGCTAGTGCATTACCCCAAGATGAAAAATCTATGCCCCCAGTATGGGCAGCGTATTTTACCATGGCCACATGCATAGGGAGGGTCAGCACATTGATGAGTAGCTCTAGTAGGTCCCGGTGTGCGATGGGTGTGCTGTCTGATTTTAGAAACACTCACTTTTTCCACCTAAATATGCTTGAATGTACTGCAATGGTGACATAAGCTGAGTCCAAATAAATTGTTACTGTATTCCCCAAACTTTAGGTGAGGGCTTCAATTAGTGTGGTTAGTTCTGCCACCTGTGCTGAGAAGTCGGAGAGGAGAGTTAATTATGCAATGGCCTGTAGCCTCACCAATGACGCATGGCTATTGGCCATGACAACTGCTGCCCCCGTATGTCTTACCCTTATCTCTTCGTCAATCGTGGAGGAACTGTCGATGACATGTACCTCGCTATCTCGGATGGGATCCTCCTCTGCCTGGCTGATCCCCTCAAGGGTGTATGTCGAGCAGTCATGGGTCTCCTCCCCCTCCTGGATCTGTTGGGGTAGGAAGGTGGCTGGGTTGACCAAGTTGCACCAAACTACCTTCAGCGATGACCTGGGGAGAATCAGCTCGTAGCCTGAAACACTGAATGTTCTGCATACAGCATCAGCAGAGCCCCCATCACAATGGAGGTGCTCTTGTCAACAGCAAAGGCCGGTGCAATTAGCGCCTTTTCATGTGGGAGGTGGCCCTGCATTACGAAATCTAAGAGTCCGCTGAAGTACACGAGGGGCTTGTGCCCCATGGAATATTTCTGTGTTAAAACTGCCAACATGATTTGCTCATCACAGTGGCTGAATAGGAAGAACTCTTTCCTGTAATATAGTGTCCCTAACAAGGAGAAGTGCGTGATCTCTTAGGTTTGCAGAAGATATTGTGCATCTCAGGAATCTGGGCTAATTCCTTGTGGCTGGCTTTCGCCTTTTTCATTGCCTCGAGCAAAGGGGCAACAAGCGTGCTGTAACTGAAGACCCACTAGCGAACATAGTTGCACAGGCCCAAAAACTTCTGCATGCCCCTTTTTCTTTTCAGTGGTGGCATAGCCCCGATAGAGACCATGTTCTTCGGCGTGATTCGCCGATCAGCCTCTGATACCAGTTGGCCCAGATAACTAACCTCCTTTTGCACATACTGCATCTTCCATCGCTTCAGTTTGCATCCTCTCTCAGCAACCACAGTCACAAGGGCCAACCTGGCCTAACAACATAGGTCCTCGGAGGGACTGCATATCAAGATGTCACCAGCAAACTGTATCAGGGTGATATCTGATCGGAAGTTGGTGAGGTTCTTCCTCAGTATCCTATTGAAGATTTTGGGGGACTCACAGTTCCCCTGTGGTAGTCTCTGATACAGCAGCTGAACATCTCAGAAAGTGAACGTGAACACAGTCTGGTACTGACTGTGGGGGTGCAGCAGAATGTTAAAGAATGTATTCTTGAAGTCTACCACAGAGAAACAGTGGGCTTCTGCGGGTATACTGGTAAGCATGATGGAGGGGTCTGGCACCACAGGAAGTTCCTGGACCACAATGTCATTGAGAGGGTGCAGGCCTTGCACCAGGCACAAGGTCCCTCCCTTACTCTTGTTCGTGGGGAATATTGGGGTACTAAAGGGGGAGGCCCCCACATGGAGGACCCCCTGATCAATTAATGCTTATATCGTGGCTGATATACTCTCATCAGCTTCCTTGGAGATAGGGTACTGACCCACCCAGGGTAGGATGGCCCATTCTCTCAATGTTATCTTTACCGGCTCAGTGGTATTGATGAGTCCCAAGTTGTAGGGAATCCTCACTGCTTGCTGCGGTAGAACCATGGACGAGTTCTGCTCCTTGCTCCTGCCCTGTTGTCAGTAACACCATGGGTGATGGAGCCCCATTTTGCAGTTCTATCCTAACCATAACCAAGTCGGCAAAGTCAAACTCAGAGAAGCTCCTGTGTACTTTCTGTACAGTTATTCATCTTTACCTCCCGCTCACTAAAACCAGGTGTCATGAAGATGATGCCCACCTGGCATCCTCTTGGTCAGTGGCCAGCAGGACCTCATACTCAGACTGCACCTTGATGGCCTCTAATAGAGCAGTGTCTCTTCTTGGGGTTCCATATTAAGGTGACCCTTCCGGTGGAACACTTATTTGCATATAGCTGCAGCCTACGGCCCAACAGTTCTGGTGCATTGGCGATGATTGTGAGAACTGTTTAGTAAAGGCTGTCAGGTTGGCAGATGCCGCTCTTATCAGCCAGCCTGTGCAATGTGGGTGGGTTAAGGCCATAAGTCTTGAGGGGGTAATCCAAGGGGTTGAACCGGTCATTGTTCCATCTTTGGAGAAATGAATGGTCATGTTTAGCTTGGCCATTAAGTCTCTTTCTTGGAGATTAGTTGGGGATGAGGGATGATACAGCAGCCATCCCTTCACACAGCTGCCTCCCATGTCTAACTCCAGAGGTTTTGTGAAGGGGACCCTTATGACCGCCCCTGAGAACTGCTGTGCATCCATAGATTCTTTGGACAAGGACACAAGCCCTTCTTTTAAGCATATTTTCATAGCTCCTATATCTATTAGGAAGTGATAGGATATGTTATTTACCAGAACTGTCACTCTAGGCTCTTCGTCTTCGTTACTAGCAGTACGGGGCATGCAAGAGTGGGCGACTGTGCTACCAGACACAGGGCTGGCCCATAATGGTCCAGCAAATTATCTGATTCTGGGATTGGGCTTGTGACCCGGTCCTGGCAGTCCCCGTACAACCTCCTTAAATCGTGTCACTATCTGCTTTGCCTTCTCTGAACTTCTGCGGCGGTGTCCCAATTGATCTTTCACCTTCTGTGCCATCGCAGTAACAGCTGTTCTGACCAAGATTTCCTGTTTCCAGTCAACAAACTGGTTCAATGCTAACCACTTCTTGCTCTTTTTCTCTTCTCTCCTTGCTTGAACTTTCCTTCTTTCCCACTGTATGAGGCACTGCTGCATGTAGGTGAAATTCCAGTCGTGATTTCCCCTACCGTACCTCATGCAGTCATCTGCTGTAGCATATCCTGTGGTTTGAACAATCCTCCCTTAGGTTAGGACCAGTCAAATTGATTCCTCTCCCCAGTCCAGTCTGCCGGGAAGTCGCAGAACGGGCATGCATAGAATTTCCCATTGTTTCTCACTACTACCTCCCAAGGGGTCAGTCTGCAATTGTCCTGTGCTCGGGCCCGGCAATATCTACTTTCGTTGGTGGATTCCGAAAGACCTGGATCCTTTCCCTCATCATTGCTAGTTGTGACTCCTAGGCACCTCTCTGTTCCTCACATGTGCTCCTTGTGCCACTAAGTCTTAGTCTGTCGACTGTGACGGATGAGGGGTTGAGCTTGTGGGCACTCTAGCGCTGGACTGGGGTGGTGCTGGAAGTGTCGGGCCGGTGGACCTGATGATCTGCCATGCCTAGATGTAGCAGTCTGCTATTCAGTAGGGGTCCCTTGAGCTCCCTCAAATGGGGGGTTAGCGTATCCCAACGTGGGAATAGCAGGCATTGGGCAGAGCACCTCCATTCCTACATATGGCGGGGACGGTGCAGTCACCTTGCTTATTAGTGATGGGACATGGTTATAGGTCTGGACTTCCTCAAAAATGGCCCAGAGTTCTAGTAGGGCTCCCCTTTTGCCATTCTTTTGCCCTATATACTTTTTATGTATGTCCTTGTGTGTGTGGTTAATTTAGTGTCGTAGGTTCCCTCTTTAGGCCAGGGGAACGTTGGTATGTGCATGTAACTTGTGGCAGAGTTTGCTAAGTTTTTTGGCCTGACTGGGGAACTTACTCTGTATGCATTCTAGAGGTGATCCCATGATGCCTTTTGGGTAGTCTTTCCAGGGGACAGTTACTCTACTAGGTTTCACGTTCTTTAGTGGATTTTTAAGTTACACAAGTTCTACTTTCTCTGTTTTTATAGAGTTTTCTCTCTTAATTTGCTAACTTTTCTGTTTCTTATAGATTATTTTTTTTACTCTGATTCTGAACTATGCACAAGGGAACTACTGGATCTCTCTGGTCATAGGAACTATGTACACAAGGCGTTTACCCAACCTAATCTGGTGGGGGAGGCTATACACATGGGGATTCATAAATCTAATTGCCTCAACGTTATTCACAGATGCATCAAAAACACTTAACTAACAAGTGTATGAAGGGACACAATCGTAGGAAAAAGTGCAATTGTTAGTTCACAACAGTCTGCAATTTGGGAACAAAATAGTGAGCCTTACTTCGGAATCAAACAACAAATTGTGCAAATCAACAATTTCTTCATGTATGAATTAAACATTCACAACACAACATTTAAGACAAACAGAGTCACATTGATCTACCAGTAGTACTGAATAATTTCAAAATTACACCACTTCAACCAGAAGGGTGATGCTGGCTAGGCCCAAACTATCAGGGGAACAGACTGTCTTCAAAACCTTTGCCCTGCCCATTCCTAGCGCTCGTTATCCTGTGAACAAGGGAAGCTCTACGCTGCATGAAGCTAGGGGAGCCCGATAATCTTGTCGATACCAGCTCAGGAGAAAAGATTACAACAGTTTAAATGGAGAAAGAAAGGACTTACTTCTGTGACCACAGACCCTTCTTGGCAAAACATAGCTATGCCTAATCTATGGGATCCCAATTGCTTTAGTACCCTAATGTCCGAATTCCCCTCAAGTAACACGCAGGGGTTCTGTGTACCATCTGTATCACACCCAACAATCCAAGAGAAGTGCACCTGTCACTTCTTTTGAATATCATCAGTGTTAATAAACTGGTTGCACTGAGAAAACCAGAATTGCCTAATAAGATCAAGATGTGGGCTCTACATCACACTTAGAGCCTATGTGTAGCAAATGCATCACACCCTGCGGTCCAAGTGAAGGCACCTCTTAAAACAGAGCTGGCTCTATGTCACAGCCAGACCTTATCTGTACCATCAGTGTCACACCCAGCGGTCCAAGTGGTCAGCAAACCAAAAACCCTGTATTACACCCAGCAGTCAAGCATACCGGATGTGTTACTCCCAGAGGTCCACGCGATCACCCTTCCAGAAGTACACAATCAAGAAAGTGACTTCTGCGGATTGTGAGTGTTCCTAGTTTGCCGCATGCCAAATGCTAGGACTAAGGCTCTGATGTCGTCTCTTACCCTTGTGACTGCAGCTTCAGGGCTGACTTCGATTCTGCAGAACTTTCAAACAATTGCGACGACTGCTCACCTTTCTTGTTTGCGCAAATGTGAATCCATCCACACAGGGTCTCCTTTCTTTGGTCGCTGTTGAGTTTGAAGAGCCAAACAGCTCCTTTATGGCTTGCCAAAATATTGGCCGAATAAGGATTTACCTTAAAAAGCAAGAGACAAGAGGCACGTGGCAAAAAAAGGAAACAGTTTGTTTAATTAAACATCACATCCAGAAGAGTAGTTACAGCCCCAGGGTCTGAGGACTGTCTTTCATAGAACATCAAAATTACCAGTTTTTTGCATTTTGTTGGGAGCAATAAACACATAAAAACATTCTTTCCCTGATGAAATATGTGAACTATTGACAAGTAATCACAGCTACAATTTCCAGATAAGGAATGCGGGTAGGACATTTGACCCAGCGTGGACACTATGTGGACCAGCTCGTATGTGTCCAGATGTCCGGCCTGAGGGGTGCGTGGTCACTGCATGTGCTGGGTGTGCTCTGTCCTGATTGGCTGATCATTTGTATTTTATTGAGGAAAATCTCCAGGGACCATTGTAGTGTTGATGCCTATCTGTGGGACCTGATCTAAGCTTGTGTGTTTAGCTATTGTCTAAATGTTACCCCACCTGTGACCTGTCACTCATTAACCTTTAGACATGGGCTGCATACTCTGCCTGGCGTACCTATTTGCTGGGGCTGAGGGAGAGAGTTCATGACGGGGGAATCCAACAGGGGTGATGTGACTTTGTTAGTGTATGAAAATGTATTGTTTGTGCATAAAGGTGTCTTGTTGTCATGTGCATCAATTGATTCAATAGTATCACTGTTAGAAATGGGGTCTTTGGTTGGCAGTCAGGTTACCCCCTGTCGAAGCAACGACCCTCACTCTAGTCAGAGTAAGTCACACACAATCCAAATTATCCTGTGCCCACCCTCTGGTAGCTTGGCACTGAGCAGTCAGGCTTAACTTAGAAGGCAATGTGTAAAGTATCTGTGCAATTAATCATACAATAACACAATTTAGCACCACAAAAATACACCACACAGTGTTTAGAAAAATATGTAATATTTATGTGGATATTTGCAGGTCAAAACGATCAAAAGATGCAATGATAAAATGTAAAGATATCACTGAAAAGTGATATAAAGTGTCTTAAGTCTTTTAAAAGTAAACAAAGTCTCTTTCAAGCACAAAGTACCTGGCTCACGTGAGAAGGGCAGCAGAGGAGGAGAAGCGGGGAGACAAAGGGGTGTGCGTCGATTTCTCGGGCCGCATACGGTCAATGCGTCGTTTAGTTTCCACCAGGGACGGCTGTGCGTCGATTTCCGGCGCTCGGTCGTGGATCCTCTTTGGGTTGTGGGGTTTTCAGACGCCCCGGGGTCTGTGCGTGGAATCCTGGGCTTGTGACAAGCTCTGCGTCGTTCCGGTGGGCGGTGCAGGGAAATTTCTCCCTCACGGCAGGCGCTGTGTCGATTTTCCCTCTGGAAGTCAGGCGTTGTCGTCCCAGGTCAGCTGTGCGTCGATCTGGTGGGCCATGCGTCGAAGTTCTGGTCGCACTGCAGGTGCCGCGCCTTTCTTTTCCTTGCGAAGTCGAGCGTCGTCGTCCCGTTTCGGCGTGCGCTGAATTTTTTACCGCAGGACAGGCTGTGCGTCGTTTTTGCCAAGCTGTGCGTCTAATTTTCACCGCACAAGGAGCCCAGTTGCAAGAGAGAAGTCTTTTTGGTCCTGAGACTTCAGGGAAGAGGAGGCAAGCTCTATCCAAACCCTTGGAGAGCACTTCTTCAACACAGCCAGGGAACCGCAAAGCAGCAGGGCAACAGCAAGGCAGCAGTCCTTCACAGAAAGCAGTGAGGTGAGTTCTTCTTGGCAGGATGCAGGTTCTGGTTACAAGTTTCTTCTCAAGGAAGTGTCTGAGGTGGTAGGGCAGAGGCCCTGATTTTATACACAAATGTGCCTTTGAAGTGGGGGAGGCTTCAAAGAGTGGTTAGAAGTGCACCAGGTCCCCTTTCAGATCAATCATGTCTGCCAGGGTCCCAGTAGGGGGTGTGGCAGTCCTTTGTGTGAGAGCAGGCCCTCCACCCTTCCAGCCCAGGAAGACCCATGCAGATGTATGCAAGTGAGGCTGAGTATCCTGTGTTTGGGGTGTGTCTGAGTGAATGCACATGGAGCTGTCAACTAAACCCAGCCAGACGTGGATTGCAAGGCACAGAAAGATTTAAGTGCAGCGAAATGCTCACTTTCTAAAAGTGGCATTTCTAAATTAGTAATATTAAATCCAACTTCACCAGTCAGCAGGATTTTGTATTACCATTCTGGCCATACTAAATGTGACCTTCCTACTCCTTTCAGATCAGCAGCTACTACTCCAACAATGTATGAGGGCAGCCCCAATGTTAGCCTGTGAAGGGAGCAGGCCTCACAGTAGTGTAGAAACAAATGTAAGAGTTTTACACTACCAGGACATGTAAACTACACAGGTACATGTCCTGCCTTTTACCCACACAGCACCCTGCCCTAGGGGTTACCTAGGGCACACCTTAGGCGTGACTTATATGTAGAAAAAGGGGGGTTTTAGGCTTGGCAAGTACTTTTAAATGCCGAGTCGAATTGGCAGTGAAACTGCACACACAGGCCTTGCAATGGCAGGCCTGAGACAAGGTTAAGGGGCTACTTAAGTGGGTGGCACAATCAGTGCTGCAGGCCCACTAGTAGCATTTAATATACAAGCCCTGGGCACATACAGTGCCTTCTACTAGGGACTTATAAGTTAATTAAATAGTCCAATTGAGTATGATCCAATGTTACCATGTTTAAAGGGAGAGAGCATATGCACTTTAGCACTGGTTAGCAGTGGTAAAGTGCGCAGAGTCTAAAAACCAGCAAAAACAGTGTCCAAAAAGTGGAGGGAGGCAGGCAAAAAGTTAGGGGTGACCACCCTAATGCTGTCAGGTCTAACAATCACCTAGGGCTACATGTACGAAGCATTTTGCACATCACAAACAGCGAATCGGGCCGTTTGCGACGTGCAAAATGCACTTTGCCATGTTCAAACCCATTTTGGCGATTCAGTAAACTATTTACCGAATCAAAAAAGGGATTGCGAGTCGCAATTAGGAAGGGGTGTTCCCTTCCTAATTGCGAGTTGCAGTCCCATGTATGATTGTCTTGTGACCGTGAATGCGGTCGCAAAACAATCGCAGTTACCACCAGTGTCACACTAGTGCTAACCCATTCGCAAACGGGATTTCCCCTTTGTGAATGGTAGTAAAAACATTTTTTCAGAGCAGGCAGTGGTCCTATAGACCACTGCCTGCTCTGAAAAAATGAAACGAGAACATTTCATTTTTTATTTTTTAAATGCATCTTCCTTTAAGGACAACGGGCTGCATTTAAAAAAAAAACTGCTTTATTTAAAAGCAGTCACAGACATGGTGGTCTGCTGTCTCCAGCAGGCCACCATCCCTGTGAGGTCGGCCATTCCCAAGGGGTCGCAAATTGCGACCTACCTCATGAATATTCATAAGGTAGGGCATTTGCGACCCCTTGCGAATCGCAAACAGTGTCATTGACACTGTTCAACATTATGTTTGTGACTCGCAATTTGCGAGTCGCAAAACAATACTTTCATACATGTAGCCCCTAATTTCCTAAACTTAAGCCCTATTCCTAATTTCCTAAACCTCTACTACATTTGCAACTACTAATGCAATGCAACAGATAAAGGCCCATATTTATGAAAAATGGCGCACAACTGAGCTAGCGCAGTTGTGCAGCATTTTTTTAAGGTGCGCTATCACCATTCACTAATGCTATGTGTGCCATATTTATAAAATGACGCACGATGGCGCTAAAGAATGGCTAGCGTCTAAAAAAAAGACGCTAACTGGTGGCGGATGACATTAAGGCAAATGGAGCTAGTGGGTCAAAAATGAAATTAGGCTGATTAGTGGGAAAATATATGCTGCTAGTAAGCCTAGGGTCATTTTTTGACGCATATATGTGTAGACAGGAGTCATTACCACTACCCCAGGGCCCACCACAAGGGACCAGTGTCCCTAGGGCAAGCCAAAAATACCCAGTGCCAGCCAGGGGCCCCCATGTAAGGGACCCCCAGTGGCACACCACACACATATACATACACTTACCTGGGATGGGCTTCCTCCTCCTATAGTGTCCCTGTGATGAGGGTGGTGGTGATGCTGGGGGTTGGGGTGGGCATCTTTGTGCCCATTCCATGGTGTTTTCCCATGAAAATGGGCCTGCCTGCACATTAACACCTGTGTGACCAGGCATTAAATAATGGCGCTAAGAGGGCTTAGCGCCACTATTTAGGCCTGCCTCCCACTTGCACGTCGTTTCAGCACGTCGCGTGTTAAATATGATGCTGAGGGGGGGCTAGCATCATTTTAAGGTAGGGAACCCCTACCTTGTTACTCATTGACGCAAGGTGGGTTGGTGCTTCCTAGAAATGGCGCTAACTCCAATATTTTGACGCTAGATAGGTTTAGCATCAAAATATGAAGTCAAGTTAGCGCCATATTAGCATTAAAATGAATGAGGCTAAAGCAACGCTACCCTTCCATAAATATGGGCCACAGTTTGCTTCTCAACACCCTTTGATGGGCCAACAATGTTGTAATGAGGGCCTCAGTCTTTCTTCTCAATGCATAAATGCATAGTACACATCACTGGGAGATTGGGACTGTGTGAGCTACATAGAGTAAGTGAGAGAGATCAAGTTTTAATAATAAATTAGTGACATAGAAGTAGCATATGGTAACTAATAAATCTGTAGTTCTAAAAGCCCAATAGAGAAAATAATGTTGAAATTAAAATGTGCAACTGTAAGTTGCAAAAATTATTAGAAAATGTAATATTTTGGTGGAATTGCATGCAGTCATAGCAGAAACAATTTACTGTTGCTGAGAAGATTTCTGAAAGTTGTAAACTTTGTGGTGCCACCTACAGTGTGCCCACCTGAAGAACCAATTGAGTGGGTGTTGGTTTTTCTAATTAGTGAAGAACTTTGGAATGGAAGTCAGTTTCCCTCTGAACCTTTTTGAAGACAGCTGGTCTTGAGATCTCTTTAGAGTCAGTTCTATGTTTGCTTACTTTGATCTCATATCTCTTCTCTAAGTCCCCTGATGAGTTTTCTCATCATAGTTCTAACTGCCCTATTCTGTTATGTGGTTCAGTACTAATAAGGCCAACTAATTCTGAACTGCTGATCTGTCCTATGTGCAGCCCTTGTTCTGCACCACTCTGAAGCTGCTATCAACTGACGCTAGAAGACGATGGCCGTCCCTGCTTGATGAATCATCCTGTATTGTGCCCCATGAGGAGAGGTATAACTAAATGTGGTTTCTTGTTTCCATTTTAGCTTCGTCACTTACACCTGCATATTTTTATAGTTAGTTGTCCTAGTTAGATGTTTTTGCAAATTATTTTTTGCTTCTTTTATTTTTGCTTTTGCCCGCATGTGGTAGCCTGTTCGCACACTCAAGTCTCAAATTTGGTTAGTATTAAAAATGGCCCAGCTCTGACATCAATTGTCAAAAATGTATTCTGATGTTTTACTAATGTCGCCATCACCTGCTTTGAAGTCTGGAAATAATGTTCAAATTGTGTTGTTGCTAATCTACATAATTCTTTTTGAGTGTTTAAAAGTGCTGGTGGTTAGTAGGTTAAACCTTTTCGGACGTTTGGATCAGTCTGTGGTTTTTATAGCTTAGTTTTGCAGACTATTTACGTGACATTGATTTTGGGTTTGTATAATGCTTTGAAACTTGATTTTGATTGGAATTGTTGATGGTGTTTAATATTTTTTATGGGTCTTATGTTAATGTTTTGAGATTGTATGATTCTGACTACTGCCTCCATCACCAAGTCTAAAAATTCAGTTGACCTCTGAGGGTGAGCTTGGTGGTTGTTGAGCCCTGAGCTGGTGAGTAGGAATTTTCTGGGACCCCAGCACTCCAGCAACAGGCACAGAGAACTCACTGATATTACTACCACTATCTTAGTGATGGGACAGAGGAGTCTGCATGACTTCTTAAATATTATGCCCAAGAGAGCACAGATGAGAACTATTACGTAGCACTGAGCACATGGCTAGCTTAAACTGGATCACATAATATTCGTAACATAAACTTAACTTATTTCTGAGTGTGAGCAGCATGCTATTTGACAAAAATTAGCATTTTAGAAAACAAAAAATAAATAATTGCTCACTGAGCACTGCAACCTCACCCTAGCAGGTTGAGCAGGTCCTGTTCCCTGTCTAGCAGGTCAACCCAGAGGTGAGTCAGCTGCTGCACTGTGCACTGAACTTCAGTGCTCCAGTGCATTCTCCCCCACAGCAGCTGAAAATCCCGTAGAGCGCACCCCTCCCAGGCCTGCTTCCTTGCTGCCAGCATGGAGGGGAGGTGGCACTGAACATAAAAAAACAAGTGCAGCGATCTCCGCCTCCAACAAATGGGAATGAGCTGAACCCTTTAGCAGTGCCTTTGACCTCACATTGTGTGGTTGTAGCAGGCGCCTGTTGCTCCTCGGACTGGGTGGGAAAACATAAGAAAGGAAGAAAAAGAAACAGAAAGGAAGAACTAAAGGAAGCTGAAAGGGAAAACAAAAAAAGTACAAAAAGTCACAAAAGTAAAAAAAGACAAAAAAATAAAATACACAAACACAAAGACACACACTGATTAAAAAAGGTAAATGAGGAGTGAATAAGTGAGGTAAGGTGAGGCTTGGAATAGATTTTAAATGGATACAAATATCAGGCCCAGCACCATGCAGAGAACAGAAAGCAGGTAAAGCTAAATGATGTGTCCATGCAGAATGTGTGGTGCTGTTTTTGCTGATTTTTCAGGGCTGAACACGCTGCAGACCTGAAAAAGTAGCGCAAACAGGTGGACAAGCATTCTTCTGCCCATTTGCGAAGTTCCTTGGAATCTCGCAGATTTGTTTGGAACTCCACTGAATTCCATGGAACAAAACTCTGTGAGTTCCACCTAGGCCTAATTATCTAGAGCAGAATTTGTCAAAATTGAAAAATCTAAATTATGCATTTAATCCAAACATTTGTTTGCCATTAATATGCTGTCACAGAACATAGATGACAGCTTGTCTGCCATGATTAATAATATTGACAATTTAAATGAAACAATTAAATCCTTTCATGATTCTGTTATTGGGGAGACACTGTAAAAAACACGAAATACATTGACATATTGCAAAGTTTGAGTAAAAGTATGGAGAAATTGGCAACTGTTCCAGTGATACTCAGCCATAGAACAATACACATCAGACAAGAAATAGCACACTGTACTGAAGATGAAGCAAATAGTTTAAGGGAGATAACAACATGTTTTGAATTTTTGAAAACTATGTAAACACGTTCTAGAGGTCAGGCTACTCCTGCTCCAGAACGTGAGGAGGCTTCTAGCCAAATTAGTATGTATGTGTCTGATGTCATCAAATCCAGACATACATGGGGTTAGGCTGCTGATTTAGAAGTAGATATGTTGCAAACTAATATAGAGAGGCCCACTCCCAGAAAACAAAGGAAGAGACATTGAAAATATTTTTGGTGAACTCCAAAGGGAAAACGTATTTGTTTAGATCACAGAGCATTTGAATATTTTGTTAATATGAATAAAATACTCCGAATTGTCTCTCTTTACATTTTTTGTGTGAATATTAATTGAAATACAATTTACTTTTCCTCATTTTGACTGTGAGTACTTAACTATATACATGTATATTTTAGGTTTAGGCAGGGCCGGCTTTAGCGCTGGTGGCGCCCAGTGCGGCAATCTTTTTTGGCGCCCCCCCCCACTCACCCCTCCATGACCACCTCCTCGGATTCCCTCACTCACACCCAGCAAAAGCACCCCTCTTCTCTCCATAGACCCACTCTCACATACATTTCATTTGGTTTGAAGTGCTGGTAAAGTCTAGCTTTACCAATCCGCCCAGCTATCCACATTAAATATAGTTTTGTTCTTTGCAGCAGGCATATTACCCTCTGCCCTGCTTTATAGTGAGTCAACACTGCCACTAGATAAAATGCCAAATCTCTCTCTAGCAGGAACATCAATTACATGAGTTATCTTGACATTTTAATTTCTTCCTGAAGGCTGGACGCACAAGAAACATTTCAGCAACGGGGAACATCCGGAACGACGACTCCGGAACAACGATCTACATTGTTAATGCAAGCTTTACCACGCTTGCGTTAACAATGACTCCCTTTTTCTCTGCCTTACCCACACATGTGCTGAACAATGCACATGCGTGGTTAAGGCAGAGAAAAAGCAAGAGGATGCAGTCAGGTAAGTGGGCTGGGGTAGGGTTGGGGGTAGTTTTTAGGGGTGAGGGTGTATTAAGGGCTTGGGGTGGGGAGAGTTCGGGGTAGTTTGTTTTTTAGGGGCGGGGTGGGGGATCGGGGTAGTTCTGTTTTTTAGGGGCAGGGATCAGGGCATTTTTGTTTTTAGGGGCAGGGTAGTTTTGTGTTGGGGTGGAGGGGTCGGGGTACTTTTGTTTTTGGGGGTGGGGGATTGGGGTAGTTTGTTTTTTGGAGGTTGGAGTATTTTGTTTTTTGGGGTGGCTGGGTGGAGGGTCGGGTTAGTTTGTTTTTTTGGGGTGGGGGTCGGGGTAGTTTGGTTTTTGGGATGGGGGATCGGGGTAGTTTGGTTTGTAGGGTTGTGGGATCAGGGCAGTTTCATTGTTGGGGTGGTAGTTGGGGTAGTTAATGTTTTTGGGGGTGGGGAAGGGGTAGTTTTGTTTTTGGCGGTGGGGGATCGGGGTAGTTTTCTTTTTGGGGTGTAGGGTCGGGGTAGTTTGGTTTTTTGGGGGTGGGGGTCAGGGTAGTTTGGTTTTTGGGGTGGGGGTCAGGGTAGTATGGTTTTTGGGGGTGGGAGGATCGGGGTAGTTTAGTTTTTGGGGCTGGGTTTGGAGTAGTTAGTGTTTTTGGGGTGGGGGTCAGGGTAGTTTGGTTTTTGGGGGTGGTGGGTCAGGTAGATTGGTTTTTGGAGTGAGGGGTTGGGGTAGTTTGTTTTTTGGGGGTGGGGGTCAGGGTAATAAGTGTTTTTGGGGTTGGGGATTGGGGTCGTTTGATTTATGGGGCTGGAGGTGGGGGATCGGGGTAGTTTTGTTTTTAGGGGTGGGGAGTCAATTGTTTTTATGGTGGGTGGGTGAGGTTGGGGAAGGGTCTAGGGCTCAAGGTGGGTGGGGGGTATCTGGGGTAGTTTTGTTTTAGGTGTGAGGTGGTAGAGGTGGTTTTAGTATTAGGGGTACTTCTGGACCTTAGGATAGGTGGGGGGGTCGCATGCTAGAACCACGCATGCCTTTCCCACACATGCCTTTACTAGCCATGCTTTTACAATGAAAAATCGTTGTAAAGGCATGTGTGGTAAAGGCATTTGTGGTAACAACGCAGTCGTTATTCAGACTGTATTGTTCAGGCATGCGTGGTTCCAGCATTTGTTGTTCCATCATACATTCTTCAGCAGCTGCTTTTAAAGTTTCGTAAGGTATTGCCAAACACATGGTCCCCTGAGGTTATCGCGCCTCCCCCCATCCAGGTCAGCACCAGGTGCCGCTGCACCGGTCGCACCGCCCTAAAGCCAGTCCTGGGTTTAGGGTTGGGTGGTCTTCCTCTACATAAGACCTGCCTGCTCTGGCTGCATCAGAAGTCCCTAACTTGCTGCTAGATTGTATAGCATAACAGCACATTCTCTGACTATCTTGCAAGCCACTAAAGGGGAATATTGGAGTGCTTCCTTACTCTTTTGAAGGCAGTAAGTGCCCAAAATTACTTTCTAAAATAGTTATTGCTTACTTGTGGGCATTATTGTACCAGTGTTGCCCCTTTGTCATTGCATTGAGGCAGATGGTTATTATCCAAGTACGTAATGCATAGCACATTTGCTAATACAAATAGATGATAAAATTAAAACCAAAACTATATAGAATATATTAATGAAAATTTATAAAGACAATGCAAACACCTTAGGAAAGTGATCACCAAACTCTCCTCTTGCAGGGCGGTTGTATAACGCACAGTCCCGGTGGACATAGTCATAAGTGGAACCAGGAAATGTAGTCACAAGATCAGTTATTAAACAGCCAGCACTGCAAGCTATCTGAATGTTTACGGAGTGTTGGCTCTTCCTATTCCTAATCAAAAATTCAGTTGCCTTAGGAGGGCAAATTAAAACATATGTGCCATCAAACCAGCCTATGACCTGTTTGAAAATTGGCAAACAAATCTAATTTTGTTTGCAGCAACTCCTTTTGAGTACTTGGTAAAATATTATATCTATGAATGTTTAGCAGTGGCAATGATCTCCAATAGTTTCATGAAGATAAAAGATTTAAGCAGCTAAGTACCTGAATGTGTGTGTATATAGAAACACTCGTGTGTATCGCTAAACAACACAGTATAATTCAGAAATTAAATAAAACTAACATTAGTGCTGAGCCTAAACTTGGCATAGCTCATCCTCAGTCTGCTGGAAAGAAGGCATTTTTTTAAGAGCAGCCCGTTTTCCTTAAAGAAAAACAGGGTGCAGTTCAAGCAAAAAAATGAAAAGCTTTCCTTTCATTTTTTAGAGAAGGCATTGGTCTGTGAGACCACTACCTTCTCTGAAAACATATTTTCACTTCCATTCACAAAGGGGAAGGCGTTCCTTTGGGACTCCTTCCTGTTTAGGAATGGGTTAACACAAATTTTATATTGGTGTTAACTGTGATTGTTTTGCGACTGCATTCTTGGTCACAAAACAATCATACATACCGCTGCAACTTGCATTTAGGGAGAGACGCCCTTGGAACGCCACTTCCTAATTGCGACTCGCAAACCCTTTTTGTGATTCAGTAAATAGATTACTGAATCGCAAAATTAGGTTTGTACTTTGGAAAATGCTTTTTTCTCGTCTTGTCTGTGAATCACGCCGTTTGTGACAAGAAAAAAGCTTTGTACATCTGGCCGCAGGTGTTAATTTAACTTTCACTCAAGGGTCCAAATATAGGCTGATGATGGCCTTTAAAAGATGCACTTGGATGCCACATTTGGCCAGTCTGGACCATAATTTGACACTGTCCATATTCTTAATTGCTGTGGTGAAGTCTATGAATGCCATGTAAAGTGGGTGCTCCCTTTTATGCTTTGCTTGTCTGACCAGAATGGTTAAACGTGGCAGGTTGCCTCTTCACTACTACCTTTCAGGAATCATGTTTCATGTATTGTTATCAGGTGTGTCTTCCTTGCCCACAGTTTTATCTCACTGTTTTATAAGTTTAGCAAAGCATTTCCCCTCTACATCAAGGAGGGTGATTAGGCTAAAATGTTCTGGTGCATTAACCGGTCTCTTTTTCTGTCGAGCGTTCAAGCGCTTTAACCTGTTGTAAGCATTGTGGGTTTTTATCCACGCCCATCACTTTCACTCGTTCGTGGGCTTTCCTTCAAAAAATCCTATGTTATCATTGGTAAATGGTTTACGTTTGTCCCTCCTTGGGGCGGTTTTGTTACCCCCTTACAGGCTGCTCTTGCTACATGGATAATTGCACAATTGCCGATAGGTTTGACTGCAAGTGAACTTCTTTTTCATTTTGTATCTCTCCTTCACGTTCATGGTGGGCATGTCACTGTGAATCGGCTCACTAATGTCAACTGTTTTACTTTTCATTTTCAATTTAACTAGCAGGAAAAGTCCAGTTAGGAATTTAAAAGGCTAACAGCTCTAATTCGAGCAAATGCAGGCCCCATTGCATTGCAAATGTTTGTTGTGTATTGGCACCAGAATTGAGACTCTCAAGCCATCTCGGATGGCAACAGATTCCTACCAAGACTTGAATAGTGGGGAGAGGATTGTGGCCTTGTGCGAGTGAGCAAGCTTGAAGATGGATGCTGGGATGACATTTGGCCCTGGAGCCCCATTGGTGCTGATTCCTTTAATTTTCCACCTCTTCTTGCATTGTGGATAGGACATCAATGCTTGCTTGTGCGATTTTATAATCATATCCCATTTAGAACGCATTTGTATTACAGGTTGTTATTTTCAACATATAGCTTTGCAATTTAACTTGCTCAGGATGCAAATGATGTACTTGGGAAGGAAGGTTAGTTATTCCATGCTACGTTTGGTTAACCCGGTTCCAAAATTCCCTTAGGTCCTTTGCTTTTGCAACTTCAAACAGTATGATCCATAGTTTTTTTTTTCTCTGAATTTTTTTTCTTTCCAAAATATTTTACTGCATTCTCAAATATTTTACTTCATGTTTTATTATAGCATTGCCTTTGACAGATTTCAAGTGTCTAGTTGTCCTATTTAATTGGATTTTTAAATCCCTTATGTCTGCTCCTCAGAATTGTTGGAAGGTGATGATGTGCTTGGCCAGTCATGGTACCTTAATGCCTTTTGTTAGGATCTCAAATAGTTGAGATAAGAAATGAGCCCAATGAAGTGTAATATATGCCTCAGGGTTACTCTTCTTCCTGCTGGCCTCTAGGAATGCCTTTAGTTACGTAACACAGTCTCCTACATTACCAGTTTGTCATTTTAATTTCTGGCTCAATCTTAA
Source organism: Pleurodeles waltl (assembly GCF_031143425.1). NCBI lineage: Eukaryota > Metazoa > Chordata > Amphibia > Caudata > Salamandridae > Pleurodeles > Pleurodeles waltl. The sequence continues at coordinate 778,047,885 of NC_090444.1, forward strand.
CCTGGCTGCCAAGGTGCATCAGTTTGTCATATATATACATTTGCAGCCTTAAAGCTGGAGAGTGGTTTTCAGCATTGCATGGTCACTATCAAGGTTATCTATTCACTGATTCAGTGAAAATGAGCAGTTAAGATCCACATATAATCTAGTATAGCTAGTCTTTGGTAAAATATGTGGAGATATGCTGCTGATTGATGTGTGGTTATGCTGCTGTTGGGTAGGCGCAGGTTTGGTAGCTTCTTTGATAGGGCTTTGCCATTCTGTTTTTTTTCTGAAACTGGAATTTGATGGGTGGTATTCTTTAGTCCAGATCATCGTACTGCTGCCACATCGAGAGATCACCTGTGCCAAAAAAGCTTTGCATTTAAATTGTCAGCCATATTTAACGTATGTGATCTACTATGGTGTGCAGTACTGCTAACAGAGCCGATGGTTGCCCTTTTTTACAGGGTTCAACTTTATTTAAACAGTTGATATTATTTGTGGCAATGCTTGCTCTTATTTGTCCATGACTGGGTCAAGCTTGACAAAAAAGAAATCTTCTGTTCCTGATTGCATCCATGTTGCATCTACTGTCAGTACATTATAAATGTAGATTGCAACAACTCCTGACGCATGCCACCTTTGGTTCCCCTATTTCACTAGAGCGAAGAACTCAATGTAGACCATGAATGGCACTAATACCAATGACCATGTCTCTTGAAGACATTTTATAACAAATTTATTTCAGCTGTTACAAAAGTCAGGTTTAGTGTGGATTCCATTAAAGCCCCTGATGTTCCATGAGCACAGTCTTTTTTTAAATATTGATGGGCTTGTTTTTGCTTTAGGTCAATTGTTAAAGTGCTGACTGTAACCAAACCCAACTGTTTTCTATTGGAGTGAGCTTTTTGCAACACGTTTTATTTGCTACTTTTGTTTCATAAGATGCTGACAGGCCATTGCCCATGGTTAAGTTTTCTCTGCCCTTCGGGATTATATAAAATTGCATAGGAGGTCTGTCTTTGCTGCATCCCTCACTTTCCGCGTTTGAGTAAAGTTATCTACCTGAATATTGATTTGTTCTCCAAATATTGTAGGGTCTTTCATCGTTCAAGGTGGTACTATTTTATTGCCCCATTGTGCCAATTGCATTTTTTGCCCTTTTATTTGGTCAGGTATCCTCACATGAGTGTATTTAATCTCTGTTCAGACATTAGTTTCCCCTTCCACTCCGTTTGAAGGAAATAACCTCCGTAGCTTTTGAGTCCATATCGCTTAGTTATGGCAGTACTTAACAAAGTAGTATGTCTTCTCTTCCTCGAAATTTGTATTCTGGATATAAAACTGATGTGTTGTTGGCTCTGTTTTTTTAATGCTGAGGGACATACTTAAGAACCCCTAGATACTCCTTGCGCCACATTAGCGTTATTTCTTATTTGTGCTAATGTAGCCCAATGAGGCCAAAATCCGACGCATATTTACAAAGTGGTGCAATGCATGCATTCCCCCACTTTGTAACCCTTTGTGTTACACTATGCCTGCGCCAGGCAATATGTATGCAAAGGGGGAGTTTCACCGTTAAGGGGTCCAAAAACATGGCGCAAAAAGATCTGCCAGATTTCGTTGTGTCATTTTCTTCAGCACTTTTAACGCCTGCTCAGAGCAGGCTTAAAATGAGGCATAACATTGATTACAGTGGGCCTCAATAAGCTTTGCAGGATAAGCGTCCAAATGTTTGATGCTAATCTTGCAAAGCTCCTTACTAGCATCAACAATTCTGACGCTTGTCCCCTAACTACCACCATGGTACGCCGTATTTTAAACATGGCGCACACATGGTGGCATTAGGGGCGCTAAGGGGCGCAAGAAAAGTGGCACTGCACTGTGTGCAGCACCACTTTTCTTAAAATGCCCCTGAATTGTTTACTCTACTTTTGTCTAGCCTACTCTTGGTTTCGGTGGGGTTTGGAGGGTGTGGATGGCTAGTTTCAAACCCCCCCATTGGGGAGGAGGGGTGACAAAAAATGGTGCAAGGAAATCTAAGTGATTTCCTTGCACCATTTTTTTGGGCACTTTTAACGCCTGCTCAGAGCCTTTTAAAGAAGCCTTCAATTCTCTTTCCATTAATAGTTGTTAATTTTATGCATCTAATTATCTTTTGGCTAGTAGTGCTCCTTCTGGCCTTTACTACATTCTCGGCCCGATGTTGTACCAGTGCTTTTCAGTTCATTTACCCAATGGTGAGTTTGCAGTACTAGCGAGCTTTATGTTCTCAAATCATTGTAGAGGATTGTTGTTTTAATAAGTTCTGTTTTGTCTGCTGCTAGTGTCATAGGACTCTCGTCATGGGGTTGAGACGGCTAGTTTTGGGTGGCTGAACCACCACATGTGAGGGAGTGAGTCTTATCCCGCACCGTCTGATGGCTGTTGGTCTAACCATTTCCTCTAGCTAGCAGTACCTCACCAAAACCCAAGAGTAAAAGGTGACTTATGGCAGCCTGATGCATGACACTCTATGACTTCTCAGGAAGTTGTGGTGGAATAGATCTTACCCCTTCCTCTCAGTTACACAAGTCTAATACATGCAAAAGGCTAACAGAAGCAGGATTTGGTTGAATACATTTAATTGAAGTAACTGAGTTCTATGAAGAAAGGCATGAATTGTGATTATTAACCCCTTCGCTGTCAGGCCTTTTCCCCATCAGGTGCCAAGCCTTTTTTGGCTATTTGGGGCAGTTCGCGCTTAGGCCCTCATAACTTTTTGTCCACATAAGCTACCCACGCCTAATTTGCGTCCTTTTTTTACAACATCCTAGGGATTTTAGAGGTACCCAGACTTTGTGGGTTCCCCAGAAGGAGGCCAAGAAATTAGCCAAAATACAGTGAAAATTTCGTTTTTTGAAAAAAAGGGGAAAAAGGGGCTGCAGAAGAAGGCTTGTGGTTTTTTCCCTCAAAAGGGCATCAACAAAGGGTTTGCGGTGCTAAAATCACCAGCTTCCCATCTTTCAGGAACAGGCAGACTTGAATCAGAAAACCCAATTTTTCAACACAATTTTGGCATTTTACTGGGACATACCCCATTTTTACGATTTTTTGTGCTTTCAGCCTCCTTCCAGTCAGTGACAGAAATGGGCATGAAACCAATGCTGGATCCCAGAAACCGCAACATTTCTGAAAAGTAGACAAAATTCGGAATTCTGCAAGGGGTAATTTGTGTAGATCCTACAAGGGTTTCCTACAGAAAACAACAACTGAAAAAGAAAAATATTGAAATTAAGGTGAAAAAAACATCATTTTTTCTCTACATTTTACTCTGTAACTTTTTCCTGCAACGTCAGATTTTCGAAAGCAATATACCGTTACGTCTGCTGGACTCTTCTGGTTGTGGGGATATATAGGGCTTGTGGGTTCACCAAGAACTCTAGGTACCCAGAGACAATAAATGACCTGCACCCTGCAGTGGGTTTTCATTCTATACTGGGTATACAGAAATTCATTTGCTGAAATATAAAGAGTAAAAAATAGCTATCAAGAAAACCTTTGTATTTCCAAAATGGGCACAAGATAAGGTGTTGAGAAGCAGTGGTTATTTGCACATCTCTGAATTCCGGGGTGCCCATACTAGCATGTGAGTTACAGGGCATTTCTCAAATAGATGTCTTTTTTACACACTGTCTTACATTTGGAAGGGAAAAATGTAGAGAAAGACAAGGGGCAATAACACTTGTTTTGCTATTCTATGTTCCCCCAAGTCTCCAGATAAAAATGATACGTCACTTGTGTGGCTAGACCTAGCGCCCGCGACAGGATATGCCCCAAAACACAACGTGGACACATCACAGAAAACAGAGCTGTTTTTTGCAAAGTGCCTACCTGTAGATTTTGGCCTCTAGCTCAGCCGGCACCTAGGGAAACGTAACAAACCTGTGCATTTTTGAAAACTAGAGACCTAGGGGATTCCAAGATGGGGTGACTTGTGGGGCTCTGACCAGGTTCTGTTACCCAGAATCCTTTGCAAACCTCAAAATGTGGCTAAAAAAACATATTTTCCTCACATTTCGGTTACAGAAAGTTCTGGAATCTGAGAGGAGCCACAAATTTCCTTCCACCCAGCTTTCCCCCAAGTCTCCCGATAAAAATGATACCTCACTTGTGTGGGTAGGCCTAGCGCCCGCGACAGGATATGCCCCAAAACAGAACGTGGACACATCACAGAAAACAGAGCTGTTTTTTGCAAAGTGCCTACCTGTAGATTTTGGCCTCTAGCTCAGCCGGTACCTAGGGAAACCTACCAAACCTGTGCATTTTTGAAAACTAGAGACCTAGGGGAATCCAAGATGGGGTGACTTGTGGGGCTCTGACCAGGTTCTGTTACCCAGAATCCTTTGCAAACCTCAAAATTTGGCTAAAAAAACACATGTTCCTCATATTTCGGTGACAGAAAGTTCTGGAATCTGAGATGAGTCACAAATTTCCTTCCACCCAGCGTTCCCCCAAGTCTCCTGATAAAAATGGTACCTCACTTGTGTGGGTAGGCCTAGCGCTGCGACAGGAAATGTCCCAAAACACAAAGTGGGCACATCCCATTTTTTGACAGAAAACAGAGCTGTTTGTTGCAAAGTGCCTACCTGTAGATTTTGGCCTCTAGCTCAGCCGGCACCTAGGGAAACCTACCCAACCTGTGCATTTTTTAAAACTAGAGACCTAGGGGAATCCAAGATGGGGTGACTTGTGGGGCTCTGACCAGGTTCTGCTACCCAGAATCATTTGCAAACCTCAAAATTTGGCTAAAAAAACATATTTTCCTCACATTTCGGTAACAGAAAGTTCTGGAATCTGAGAGGAGCCACAAATTTCCTTCCACCCAGCGTTCCCCCAAGTCTCCTGATAAAAATGGTACCTCACTTGTGTGGGTAGGCCTAGCGCCGCGACAGGAAATGTCCCAAAACACAAAGTGGGCACATCCCATTTTTTGACAGAAAACAGAGTTGTTTTTTGCAAAGTGCCTGTAGATCTTGGCCTCTAGCTCAGCCGGCACCTAGGGAAACCTACCAAACCTGTGCATTTTTGAAAACTAGAGACCCAGGGGAATCCAAGATGGGGTGACTTGTGGGGCTCTGACCAGGTTCTGTTACCCAGAATCCTTTGCAAACCTCAAAATTTGGCTAAAAAAACACAGGTTCCTCACATTTCTGTGGCAGAAAGTTCTGGAATCTGAGAGGAGGCACAAATTTCCTTCCGCCCAGCGTTCCCCCAAGTCTCCCGGTAAAAATGATACCTTACTTGTGTGGGTGGGCCAGGTGCCTGCAACAGAATAAGGCCCAGAACTTGTAGAGATAGAGGGGATAGCACAGCAAGTTTGTAAGGACATATTCTTTTATACATCTTTAGACTGACTCTGCTTTGGGGACCCACATAAGTGAGGTGTCATTTTACTTGGGAGACTGAGGGGAACACTTGGGAGTAGGAATTTTGTGCTGGAGCGGTGATCGTACAAACAAAACTCAGGAAAATATGCTTTTTTAAGCAAATTTTTCGGTTGGCAGAGGCGTCTGGGTAAGAAAATGTTGGGGGATCCACGCAAGCCACATCTCCCTGCACTCCTTGGGGTGTCTAGTTTTAAAAAATGTCTGGGTTTGGTAGGTTTCCCTAGATGAAGGCCGCACCCAGGACCAAAAACACAGGTGGTCCCTCCCCCCCAAACACAGGTAGTTTTGTAATATATCATTTTGATTTGTCCACATACGTCTGTGATGTGCCAAACACTAAAATTGTGAAAAGAAACGCACTTAGGTTATATGAAAAAGACCCCTCACCCACCAACCAAGTTGGTGGCATGCTTCATCATCGGGGTCCCACCTGAGACACCTAGCGTGTCTCAAGTGTGCTGCAACGCCTGATTACAGCGGAGCAGGTTTTGTCATTTGTACCACACATACTGGTTGGATTTGGCACGAGGGTGAGTGATGGTTCAGTAGATAAAATTTTATTAACAAGAGATTTCACAAAAGTGAAATGCACTGGTAATAACTGAAAGGCCAAAAAACTGAACCAATGACTCACAGCTCGTGAGCTGTAAAGCCACGACAAGGCACCAACCGCTTTACAGTCCATTCACACACCTTTCATACATGACATGCACAAGACCATTCACGCCACCAGCCACGGGCCCAGCACATTACAAGACTCGCATCCACAGACAGCGCCAGTCAAGGGCCCATCACTTTCCTACGCCCACATGCCTGATACAGCAATCACACAAGCTGATGAGTGTGTGGACTGGCGTTTGGCTGGCACCGCCAGCCAAGCGCCACCCCACCCACACCACCAGCCAAGCGCCACCCCACCCACACCGCCAGCCAAGCGCCACCCCACCCACACCGCCAGCCAAGCGCCACCCCACCCACACCACCAGCCAAGCGCCACCCCACCCACACCGCCAGCCAAGTGCCACCTAAACCCACCCACATCGCCAGCCAAGCGCCACCCCCACCCACCCACACCGCCAGCAAAGCACCACCCCACCCACACCGCCAGCCAAGCGCCACCCCACCCACACCGCCAGCCAAGCGCCACCCCACGCACACCGCCAGCCAAGCGCCACCCTACACATACCATCACTTTTTTTTTGTTTTTAAACAAAGAAACCACTAATCATAAATAAGTACAAAGCTACAAACACAAAAGCTCTAACTGAATACATGACTAATGCCAACCGTGATACCGAACATACAAAAATATAAAACAGCAGTTTACGCTCACAGAATTTCCCAATAATTCTTCTGTGTGTGGTAGCTCCTGAAACAGCCACCCACACACAGCCCAGGCTTTGAAGGACAATCAGGGCAGTACATCCTAGTCTCCTTCCTGATACCTCTTCGAGCACAGACTCTACATCTCTTAGCAGGAAAGTTTTTTTTGGCCGTGGGAGGAATGTGTTTTGCAAAGTGACGATTTTTCAATCTAGCCACATCCTCCACCACTGCTTCTCTAGGAGCTCTTGCCTGTTCCAGCACAACAAGGCTAGCTATGATAGACTCCTGAAATTTCACAAATGTCATCCTTGACTCTGGAGAACTATCCTTGAACACAACAAAAGCATTAAAAGTTGCCAAGTGGAACAAGTGAACCGCTAATTTCTTATACCACACATAAGACTTATGAGCAGCAGTGTAAGGTTCTAACCTCTGATCTACTCTATCAACACCACCCATGTGCTTATTATAGTCTAAGATGCACACAGGTTTGCGCACTTCGGCAACCTGACCCCAAACAGCCACAGGTGAAGTACTCTCATCATGGATGGTGCTTAGCATGTATACATCCCTCTTGTCTACAAATTTCAGAGCTAGCAGCTCATCATTCCGCAAGGCACTGCACTGTGCCTTCTCAAGTTTTTTACAGACAAGCTCTTTTGGATAGCCTTTCCGATTAGAGCGGATTGTGCCACAAGCAACAGTGTCCACTCTGAACAACTCCTTGAACAACCGAACTCCAGTGTAGAAGTTATCTACATATAAATGGTGACCTTTGTTAAACAGTCGTCTACCAAGTTCCCACACAATTTTCTCACTAACTCCAAAAGTGGGTGGACAACCAGGGGGGTCAATATTGGAATCCCTACCAGTGTAGACCCGGAAATTATAAACATATCCTGTGCTACTTTCTGACAGCATATACAATTTAATTCCATACCGTGCCCTCTTGCTAGGAATGTACTGCCTAAAAACCAAACGACCCTTGAACAGGACCAAAGACTCATCTACAGATATTTCTTTCCCTGGAACATAGATCTCTGAAAACCGATCTACCAAATGATCAAGGACAGGTCTAATCTTAAAAAGACGGTCAGAATCAGGATGATCTCGTGGCAAGGCTAAAGCATTATCTACAAAATGCAACATCCGAAGAAGAAGCTCATACCGGTTACGACTCATGATGGCAGGAAATATAGCAGTTGCCATCAAGGGACTAGTAGACCAATATGAAGACAGCGATGGCTTCCTTATCAGCCCCATCAAAAAAGTTAAACCCAAGAACTTTTTCAACTCTTCCAGATTTGTGGGAATCCACCGGCTAGCTCTAGAGTGTGGCCTAAGTCTGGCAGCGTTGTCCCTCAAAAACTGCTCTGCATACAAATTAGTCTGCTCAACAATCTCTTCCAAAAATATATCGTCCATGAACAACTCAATAAAGTTGACGGGCAAAAAGTTTTCCGTATTAACTCGACACCCTGGAAAACCAGTAAACGCAGGCAACTGTGGCTGCTCCATGTTTGGTGCAACCCATGTGTCAGGTCTTCCAATGGGAAGCCTTTCATCCGCTGGCTCCTGCACCATTGGCTCATCACTGTCCTCCTCTAAAACAGGCCCTTCATCAGCACTGAGAGTGGCTTCATCATCAGATGATTCATCTCTGACAGAAAATTCACTTCCAGAATCCTGCACTTCCTCCTCTGCCTCAGATGCAGAGTCAGTCTCATATTCATGGTCAGAAGATGACTCAAAAAGCACACTAACAGCCTGCTGAGCGGTCATCCTACAGCTAGCCATGATCCTTCCTACAAAAATGAACTGGACAAATACACCACCAACAACCAGCACTGTGTAAGATAAGTAACAAAGTATAGCTTTATCACTAATAGTTATAAACTCAAAAACTATACTGCTCACTTGCCTGAAAAAGCTTGACTCACCAGCAACTACTCTGCACAGCCACAGCAATCACCAACGATATCCCACTAAAAAAGAGAAGAAAAAAAAGCAAATTAGACATAAGACAACACAATAATCATTGTGTATAAATCTAAGGACAATTTAGCACACAATCCTGCATTCAGTACACCACCTACAAACATGTCATTCATGCATGGCAACAATACTCACTTGGAGTAAATTTATTTACTTACCTAAAACATGCAACTACGCAAACCGCAGGACAACTACTGCCAAAACTTCAACAAGCCACAGCAAAGTCAGCAAAAGCTTTGAACTAGAACAAAAAGGAGAAAAACTGTTATTATCATAAAAGCAAATACTTCGCCAGTTGACAAACACTCCGCCACCAACCATTTTTTAATTTTCCCTTGTGTCTAGAGTTCTCTGCTTGGGGGAAGATGGGCCTAAAAAAAAATAGGCCAATCTACCCCCAAAAGAGGGGGGGGGCAGAAATCGCCCAGATTACATTGCACCCTTTGGGGGGGCGACCCTTGCCCAAGGGGCCACACCCCCACACAAAGCACACACACATATACAGTAGTATCCCTGGCGCTATGGGGATTCTGCCCCCCTTGGGGACAGAAAGGCCTAAAAAAATAGGCATATCTGCCCCCAAGGGGGGCAGAACTGCCCAATAATACATATGGGCCACTGGGGGCGACCCTTGCCCAAGGGGCTGCCCCCCAACACATATAAAAAAAACAACAATAAAATCCCTGGTGTCTAGTGGCTTTCTGCCCCCCTTGGGGGTAGATTGGCCTAAAAATAAGGCCAATCTGCCCCCAAGGAGGCCAGAAACGGCAATAAATACATTGGCCCCACAGGGGGAGCGACCCTTGCCCAAGGGGCCACCACCCCACACAAAGCACACATACACACATATAATATCCCTGGCGCTATTGGGATTCTGCCCCCCTTGGGGGGGCAGAAAGGCCTAAAAAAATAGAACTGCCCAGTAATACATATGGGCCCCTGGGGGCGACCCTTGCCCAAGGGGCCGCCCCCCAACACAAATAAAAAAAAACAACAATAAAATCCCTGGTGTCTAGTGGCTTTCTGCCCCCCTTGGGGGCAGATTGGCCTTAAAATAAGGCCAATCTGCCCCCAAGGGGGGCAGAAATGACGATAAATACATTGCCCCCCCAGGGGGAGCGACCCTTGCCCAAGGGGCCAACCCCCAACACAAAGCACACATACAAAACATAATATTTCTGGCGCTATTGGGATTCTGCCCCCCTTGGGGGCAGAAAGGCCTAAAAAAAAATAGGCCTATCTGCCCCCACGGGGGGCAGAACTGCCCAAAAATGCATGTGGGCCCCTGGGGGTGACCCTTGCCCAAGGGGCCGCCCCCCAACACAAAAAATGAAAACCAACAATAAAATCCCTGATGTCTAGTGGCTTTCTGCCCCTCTTGGGGGCAGATCGGCCTAAAAATAGGGCCAATCTGCCCCCAATGGGGGCAGAAACGACGATAAATACATTGTGCCCCCAGGGGTAGCGACCCTTGCCCAAGGGGCCACCCCCAACACAAAGCACACATACAAACATACTATTTCTGGCGCTATTGGGATTCTGCCCCCCTTGGGGGCAGAAAGGCCTAAAAAAACATAGGCCTCTCTGCCCCCAAGGGGGGAAGAACTGCCCAAAAATACATGTGGGCCCCTGGGGGCGACCCTTGCCCAAGGGGCCACCCCCCAACACAAAAAAATAAAAAAACAACAATAAAATCCCTGGTGTCTAGTGGCTTTCTGTCCCCCTTGGGGGCAGATCGGCCTAAAAATAGGGCCAATCTGCCCCCAGGGGGGGCAGAAACAACGAAAAATACATTTGCCCCCAAAGGGGAGCGACCCTTGCTCAAGGGGTCGCTCCCCCACACTAATATCACACACACATACTGAAATCCCTGGTGTCTAGTGGGCATTCCTGCTGCCCGATCGCATCGCGATCGGGCAGCAGGAATGCTCAAAGAGACATCGAGGGAAAGGAAAACCCTTTCCTTTCCCTCTATGCCTCTTTCAGAGCATCCCCCCCCCCGCACGAAGGTGAAAAACTCACCTTCTCCCTTAGACGCGCTGGAAGCAAATGGCTTCCAGCGCGTCTTTCCCCCTTTCCATGAAATCAGCGCGCGATCGCGCGCTGACGTCAAGGGGGGTGGGGGAGGGTGAGGGTGAAAGGGGAAGGGAGGGGGCGGCCCTCGGGGGAAGCGCTAGCGCTTCCCCCGACTGCCAGTCCCAGGACGTAATGGTTACGTCCATGGCGCCACATGGGTGCTGCCATGGAAGTAACCATTACGTCCGTGGCGGGGAAGGGGTTAAGACAATGAAACACAACACTTTTATTATGGTGACCTAAAAAGTGAAACAGAAAAAAAGTCCCAACATTCTTTTACACCAGTGAATCTAAAATCCCTACCTGTACTGCTGAAAATCTGTCTGAAAGTGATAGCAGTGTTAGCCCTACTTTGCCCGAAGTATTTGCAAGGAAGCCTCTTCCTCATACCTGAGCAATGTATGGGTTTTGCCTGTTGGTCTGCTGGCAGTTCTTCCAAGTGGATGAAGTAGTGAGGCTACGTTCAGAAGAGCTGCTATAACATAGTATAGCATAAGATGGCTGGCTAGAATGTCCCCTCTTAATTCGTTTCTCGCAGTGTGTTGTTTGAGAAAACATGTTGTTGTTCTCAGAACTGCCCTGAAGTGATAATGTGTCTTTTCTGTGTGATGTAGGCATTGTACTCTTTGGACCAGCAATATCCTGTAAGTAATCATGTACAGCCTTCGGCTGATCACAAGATGAAATGTCATGCAAAAGTACTAATAGCAAAGTCTCTGTGGAAAGGTAGCTTATAACAATAATAAAACATAATGGCTAAAATGAAGCATTTACTAAAATAGCAAAAAAGAATAGATGAAATTAACTAGGTAAAAGGACACAGGCAACAGGCCCAAAGGTAAAATAAATGTGCCCATGCAAAGCATTAAAATAACCCCACAACACTGGCTGCTTTTGCTGTCCCAGCATTCAAAATTAGGTAAATGTTTCATCCAGCCATTGGAATAAAATCTGATTATCTTTTGTCTGTTATGAGCGCTTCAGTTTGGTTCTGCAATGGTAACATGGTAGAGCATTGGGTAGTGTATTTGTACCCTTGATGTGGCCTTGTTATTGTGCTCTTTTTTCTGATTGAGAGGGCCAGAAGGAGTAGGCTTCTTGGGATTGACAGATGAATAGCCATTTCATTAGATACTTTGGGCCCCAACTCCCCTTTTTGGCTCCCAAACATTACTCCCCTTGGTGAACCTTGGGCCGCTCTTTGGGCTCTTTAATTGTTGTTATTAATTTATGCCTTCACTGCAAGTTACACTGCTGCTGCCAGTCTGCAGTGTACTCTCCATCCCACACACTACCCCTCGTGGCCTCTATTGACTCCCTCTTCTGGCAAAGGGCTCACCAGTGGCCTCTGCTGCTGGTCAGTCTCCCTCTGGAGGTCAAGAGGAGCCACTTGCAGGACCAGGCAACAAGGTGGAGTCACTGCACAGAAGTGTAATCCTGGACTCAAATCTGGCAGGGGCAAGTGTGCCTTGGCTGCTCCTGTAGCGGTGACCCACTGGGTCACAGGACTGGCAAATTGCTAGAGTTTGCTCAGTGCCACTGGACCTCCAATATCACAGCACTGACATGATGGTACTCAATCTCCTTTGCTCAGTCCAGAGGCATTTTAAGGCATGGACAAAGTCGACAATTACCCAGGGCCCCCACTTATCGAAAGGCCCCCTAGTAAATTCAACTTTCTGCCACTCAGTCTATCAGGATATGACTTTCAGCTGTTTTTTTGTGTAAATGAGAGTATTATTCCATATTGTTTGGCATCATGCAGGCTTGGTCTAGCATAAAACAGCTAACAAAAGACTAATTTCTTCTGAACAGGGCGCCCCAACATATTCCTTGCCCAGGACCCTGAAATTTCTTAAGATGACACTGCCACAGTCCACGGCTATCGCAGCTGCTGCAGCTGTCTCTCTGCACTGCTCAGCTTCGCCGCCCTCCTGCATGCTCCTACTTGCTTCTATCTCATTTTTGGTTGGGCTTACATCTGCTTCCCTTTCTGTTTGTGAACAAATAGTACTTCTCAAAATAGATAACAAATTGAGAATCAGTAATAGGTAATCCTTAATTTCAGTTGCAAAAATGGTGAGTCCGTAAGATTCAGTTCACATTACTATTTTTGCAATTGGAATCGAAATCCGCATTGATACATACTGAAATTACTTTCTCCAAGTCCCTAACCTACTTGCAATAGATTTCCAATTGGCATACGGGCCGTACATCTGGCCGCTAGTGACATGTGGAAGCGTTCAACCAGAATGATCCTCCAAATTCTAAATACCGAGTTTACCCAAGACCCCTCACATCCATCACATGAATCGTCATTTGGCACCTATGAATGCAAATTACCTGTGCCAAGTGTGTTATTCATTTAACTATCTATGCATCACTTTTCCCTTGGAAACAATGTACACAAGCAGTAAAATCTTCAGTTCATCGCTTTCAGCCAAACATGGTACTAAAACGTTAGGCAGCAAGGCATCTTGTTCTTTCAGGAAATTGAGGAGTCCAGTGCAGATTTAGAGACTGTTGCTCATTGCAAAAGTTGACAGTAATATTGAATTTATTTCCTTACTGTGTCACCTCTGACTTTACACTTTACAGTCACAAGGCCAAGCCCAAATTGCCTGTGTCCTCCTACAATATATATGTCTGTGCCTTGCACACTGGTCACGATGGTCTACTTAAATTTGTTTACATTAGCACACTATGGGGGTCATTCTGACCCCGGCCGGCGGCGGTAGCCGCCGGCCTGGCTGGGACCGCCAGAAGACCGTACCGCGGTCAAAAGACTGCAGCGGTCATTCTGGGTTTCCCACTGGGCTGGCGGGCGACCGCCAAAAGGCCGCCCGCCAGCCCAGTGGGAAACGCCCTTCCACGATGAAGCCGGCTCCGAATGGAGCCGGCGGAGTGGAAGGTGTGCGACGGGTGCAGTAGCACCCGTCGCGAATTTCAGTGTCTGCTGAGCAGACACTGAAATTCAAAGTGGGGCCCTCTTACGGGGGCCCCTGCAGTTCCCATGCCATTGGCATGGGCACCGCAGGGGCCTCCAGGAGCCCCATGACACCCCTCACCGCCATCCTGTTCCTGGCGGTCGGAACCGCCAGGAACAGGATGGCGGTGAGGGGGTCGGAATCCCCATGGCGGCGCAGTCATGGCGGATTCCCATGGGCAGCGGAAAGTCGGCGGTACACCGCCAACTTTCCGTTTCTGGCCGCGGCTGTACCGTCGCAGTCAGAATGCCCGGCGGAGCACCGCCAGCCTGTTGCCGGTGCTCCCGCCGACCCCGGCCCCGGCGGTCCTTGACCGCCGGGGTCAGAATGACCCCCTAAATATATAAATATAATGGCATTTTTTTCTATCATTTTTAGAGTCTGCATTTCCTGTGTGTTATGCCACTTTCTCTTTTCAGGACATAAAGTTCCTCTTCATTTTCAGGGATTTTGTCTAGAGGATGATCACTCCCACACTTGTGATGCCAGATAAATTACCCTTATTCATTGTTGTATCTTCCAGAGCCTTATAACCTTTGGGGATAAAATGTTTATTCATCTTGATCATTGCTAGTCTCTTCATATTTTGAGGAGAGAGGCTTGTCTTCCTCACCATTACAATTGTGCCAGCTGTACTGAAATCCCATTTCATTGATATATTGCCTAAAAGCCTTGGCAGATACTTTATTGCTATTCTCAATATCTCTATATCTCAATTTGGAGTAATGAACATGACACTCTTAATAGGGATATCTTAAGGGATTGTTTGGCTTGCGACAATGTAAAGAATATTCCCTGGCTGATGCACATAAGGAAGATGGCTCATGATTTGGGGCGGCCTGAATTGTTTGACTATCCTGAGGGCCTGACTAGTTGTGATAAGAAATGGGTAAAGGATAATTTCCTAAGAATCCAGAGGACCAGGAGGGAGGGGGAGGCCTTAGGGAAAAAATCGATCAGGGATTTCATCATGTTGAAGATGTGGGTAGGTCCGGAGCGCTATCTCTTAGAGATAAAGAATGTGAGGGAAAGGTCTCTTATAACCCGATTCCGTTTGGGGATCATCAGAAGTAATCTGTGTTTCCCGTTAGGTCAGTATGGGGACAAATGTATTAGACCCTGCCCCTGTGATGGGGTGTCCCAACAGACCTTGTCCCATTTTACATTGTTTTGTGTTTTTTATGCACCATTTAGAACTCGATTTTTATTACCTCTCCTAAAGCCCAAGGGTTTCGTGCAATATCGTCCTGCTTTTATGTGGTTGCAAATGGCCTCAGATGTATTGGTGTGGAAGGGCCTGGGATCATTCCTGAAGGGAGCTATTACTTGGCGTAATAACGTTGAGTTTTTAGAATTAATTTTTCTATTTTATTGCTTTCTATGAATGTGGTCTTTTATGTTTATATTCTTGATGGGTGTTTTTATTATATATGGTTGTATTGCTATTTTTTACAAATGTATTGGTGATTATTTGCTGTAATGGATGAATTTTTTCATACCGAATAAAAGTTATTATTATTATTATACTTTATTGCTAGCCTGCTGCATTAGGGCCACTGTCCCTTTTACCCATGCCAACAAATCACTGGTTCTTGATCCAAGTAAAATTCTGATTGATTGTTAGACGTGACAGCATTAGGGTGGTCTTCGCTCAAACTTTTCGCCCGCTTGCCTCCAATTCTGCTGAATTTGTTTTTGTTGGCCTTAGGCGTCTGTGCACTGTATCACTGCTAACCAGTGCTAA
This sequence comes from Pleurodeles waltl, assembly GCF_031143425.1. Classification (NCBI taxonomy): domain Eukaryota; kingdom Metazoa; phylum Chordata; class Amphibia; order Caudata; family Salamandridae; genus Pleurodeles; species Pleurodeles waltl. The sequence continues at coordinate 778,063,424 of NC_090444.1, forward strand.
AGGGCTTGTGCTCTCTGCCCCTAAAATATTTTTTGTTTGGTATATAATTAATTGGCCTATTTAATTTACTTATAAGTCCTTTATAACATGCACTAAATAAAGTCCCTAATAATGTGCCTAGGGCCTACATAGCAAATGCTACTAGTCACTTGCAGCACTGCTTGCATGACCCACTTAAGTAAAATGTTAAAACATGTCAGATGCCTGCCAGTGCAGCTTGAATGCAGTGTTACACTGCCATGCTGACTTGGCTTTTTAAACCCCTTCCCACACCTTCAATTTCTCTTTTATTACATAGAAGTCATCCCTAAGATAGGCCGTAGGTAGGTAGCCAATGGGGCAGGTTGCTGTGTAATTAAACAGAAGGACATCTACCTTTAAATTTTACATGTCCTCTTAGTGAAAAACTCCCAAATTAATTTTTCACTACTGTGAGGCATAGCTCCCTCATAGGATAACATTGAGGCTTCCTCGTTACATTTAATAAGCTGTACTTCCTGATTGGAAAAGGTTAGATCTGTCATGTTTAGTACCTATGTGTTGCACTGGGTTCTGCCCCTGCAGTATGCCTAGATTTCTTGCTATTCTCATTACTCGGTTTTTGGAGTTTTTACTGTGGGTTAGTCTCAATACCGGTGTCTCACCCACTATAATCATATGGCAAACGGACCGCATGTGTTTACTCTCATTGTCCACATTTTAATATAAGGCTGCTGCGACACAGCAGGGGTCAGTGGCACATGGCTTGTTACATGTGAGCACGAGTACACACACGTGTGTACATGTGTACAAGCTGCACATGGAAGACTACTGTTGTGCACAGTCCATTAACAGCACACAGGTAGCCTGATGCAATGGGGATCCTGCAGGGGTAGGTATTCACCTGGGATAGGCCTCATGAGGGTAGTGTACACTATTAGGGAAAGTCAGTATGCTTTACTGTTTTAACTATAGTGACACTCCATTATAAACATAGTGAGAGAACTTCCTTGGAATTTAGTTTCACTTTCCTTGGCCTACAGACACCATTGACGTGTAGAATTGGAGTGTAACCTGTGCAAGAATACCACATTTATAATGTCCAAAAAGAGCTGTACATCTTGTGGGTAATTAATAGTTTCCATATTTTCCTGACTCAGCTCAGAATCAGAGCCCGGCCTTGTGTCACCCTACTGTGGTTAGTAATTAAATTTTCTTCAGAAGGAGGAACACAGGGGGCCACCCGACAAAAAAGGAGCAATTAGTGCTACTTTTCCTAGTTCCTGAGGAGGAAATGGTTGAGGCGGAATGATCTGTATCAATCACCCAAGAGCCACACTACACCAGGGTTGGGCCTGCTCAAACCCACTGTATAGAGAGTGCCCAGACAACTGGAGCCAGCCCAGCGGGAGGACTCTCTTTGAAGTTCTAGTGTGCAAGTCACTGGCAGTGATGTCAGAGAGGGGTGGAGCTGAGACCCCAGGAGCTGATGTGACCAATGGCTCATTGATGATGCCATTTTGGAATGTCCCAACATGCTGTGCAGGAGGGTTCGGACAGGAGTGGAGAGGTGATGTGGCACCCCAGGATTGGCTAGGGGTGCCTGTCTTCTGGAACCTTCCTCTCCTCATTATAAACTCTTGCACAAGGGCAAGACTCTTCCTTGCTTGTGGATTTCTACACACTTCACTGATAGATCCTGGGACTGCCATGGAGAACTGGAAAGAGGAACCACCTGACAACCACTCAGGACCAAGGCCTCTGCCCGGTTGACCCCAGGATGAGTGAGTCTTTCCAAGAACCAGTGAGGCTGACCCCCTTATGTCCCCTGAGAACCAGTTGGAGGAAAGCCCTGGAATATTCAGCGCCCACCAACAAAGATCCAAAGGAGAACTGGCACAGGGAGTAAGGCAGTTATGCCGAAACACATTGCAGGGGCTGGACATTTTTGAATGTCTAAAAAAACTATTTGGTATACTGAGAGCACGTGTTCTCTTCCTTTTAGATTTTCATATATTTTTTCTGCTGGGTACCACTCCAGCATTCACACGCCACTCCATGGGTCCGGTATAAGCGGTCTTGCTTCAAAATGTAAAAAGAAACTCTATAGCTATATATCTATATGTATATGTGCATGTATATATATATATATATATCTATATATATATAGGAGTACATCTCAACCTTCTTTTTTCAGAGTCAGAGATTTTTGAAGACAGTGAAGAGGTAACAGAAGCCACTGAGTTCTCTGGTTTAGTCTTTCCTTCACCATCTCGATCAGAAGACCAATGAATCAAAGGTCTAAAGTGAGAAGAGTCTCGGGTAACAGACTTTCCAGGGTGCTAGGCAGTCACCATGTGTCCCTTGGGAGACACCACTTGGAAAAGTTCAGCATCATATGGAGAATCAGATTTTCTTCTTCGTATCTGGCAGGCGATCTCCAAATCTTCTCTTTTGAAAGTGATATTCTTTGCATGTCGCCTCTTGTCTCCATAGGCTTTTATTTTCTGCTTGTTAACCAAGTTACTTGTATGAATTGTGTTCTTACGTCTTTCTCTATTTTTGGTCCATTGGGGTTACTTGCTTTCATTGATCTCCCGAAGGTCACAGGGTTTTATCCAGTGGTCGAGTGAGGTGTTGAACGATATGCTTGTTAGGTAGAATTTAATACAGTTTTCAAATTGAGCTTCTCAAGAGTTGCATGCTGTATTGCCTTCATTAGTGTATTTATAGATCTCTTAACGAGTCCATTAGCCTACAGCCACAAAGGTGTACTCTTTTGATGCTTTATATTCAGATTCTCCAGGAATTCTTTCAATTCTCAACTGTTAAAAGGCGGCCCGTTATCAGACTTCAAAATAGCTGGAATGCCCGATGTCACAAAATTGCCATCTAGTCTGTCAATGACAACATACAGTACTTGTGTGAGAGCTCTGTCATGCTCCTTCTATGTAGCTAATATGTCATTGCCATAAATGAAGGCATTCCCAACAAGCTGTATGATACGTGGAATGAAGTCTTGGAAAAGTTCTGCAGCAATGACACACCACATCTAAGGGCCTGATTTAGAGTTTGGTGGGGTGGTTACTCTGTCACAATCCTATTATATACTATGGGATTTATATTTCAGAGGACGGGATATCCATCACCACTGTGACGGAGCACCCCTCTGCCAAACTCTAAATCAGGCCCTACGTCTTTTGTATTGAAACAGACCAACATGTGTAGAAAAGTTTGTAATGTACCTGCAATTTTCTTCGAGTTCCAACTGATGATAATCTTTATTCAAATCAAGGCAAGAGATGATCTTTGCACCATTCCATTGCGTTATCATGCCAGCAATGTGCCAGCGATGTGTGGACCTGGATGTCATTCTTGTTCATTTGACTTGTATGTCTGACGCATGTCAACCCATATGCTCCTTCACTGTCCTTTTTGGGCACTACCACAAAGGGAGAAATCCATGGCCCTGGACCAGTAGAACGCTCAATAACGTCATGCATTCATATGCAGCTTTACTTTCATAGTCTTCAGCTTTTCTAAACCATGAAATAATGATAGGACGTGAATTACTATTTCATGATGGGCATTCACGTTGTCATTCACAGAAATCATTCCCATGTCAGAGGCTGTGCTGAACCTGAGTGGACAGGCACATGACGCTGTACCTGGAAGCACATGGAAGGGTGCTTGCACCTTAGCTCTCTTGTGTTACATTGATGCCACAAATGAACCTTTACTTTTCATGGGCGCCAGTGCAGACCATATATACACTTTGGTTTTTGGTGATGTAAGCTGCGATTATGGAAATTGTTCATTGTATTTCTCTTCAGGCATTATGTTTATCGATGCACCACTGTTAATAATGGAAGGTATCGAACAATCATTTATATTCAAAGTAATCTTTGGACAGTGTTTGCGTGATTTTGGTGCTTTGGCATGTCGACTTTTCTTTGACTGAAATTTTGCTTCACTTGCGGCCAGTCCAACATGCACATGTTTCTCTGAGATAAACATCAAAATGGCATAACTATCTTCCTCACTTTCTCTTGATATTGATCACTGTGGATTTGCCTCAGCTAATGTCGCTGCTTGACCTTGTGTTCATTCATTGAGTTCATTCATTGGGACGTTCTGGTAGCCAATTTTGTCTTCAAACCATGACACGCTTACTTTTTCCTTCGATTACAAACCATCCCAAAATGTTTCTATTTCCTACAGTCTTTACATATCTATTCAATAGTGGAACATTTACCTTTGTGTGGAAATGAAAATCTACATCAAAAATGTAACTTCTTTTTTTTTGTGTCAACATCACTTTGTGCCCTTCAGTCTTTTGCTTTGTCTTACTTTTCACATTCATGACTGATTCACTCTGGGCACCTCCGGCGTCCATGTCAGCAGCTTGTCTTTCAGCATGCTCTTCAGCGCTGGCAGCCATTAACACCCGCTCCAGACTTTGGGGCTTATTTGCAAGCCCCTGAGGTGCAGGGCAGAGCAGCAAGTGTCGTGTTGCGCCACCCGGCGCCACCAGCAAAGGGCAGAAATGAGCTTTATCTACAAAGAACAGCACATTTCTGTCCTCTCCCACTGAGCTGGTACTAAAATTAGCTGCCTAGCTCCAACACAGGCACCCTTGCACCATAGTGCAGAGGTGCCTGCAGTAAAGGGAATGATTGCTTATCTGAAGGTGTCCCTTACTGCACATAAACAATCAATAATGGCAATTTTTCTATGTGTGCCGCAGGATGCAGCACACTTAGAAGTAGCTAATCTTCATTGTTTAAAGATTGTTTATGTGCAGAAAAAGACACCTTCCTGCACATAAACAATTATTTATGGCATTTTGCTTTTTCTATGTGTGCTGGAGAATGCATCACACATAAAAAGTGAAAAACAAGGAGAAATGAAAGTATTTCTTCTCATTGCACCACTCAAATGCCACCCCTGGGATGGCATTCATTTTTGGCGCTGCCTCAGATTTACGATTTCTTGTAAATCTGTTGCAGTGTCAAAAGCAATAGCTGTTGCATGGAAATGCCCACAGCAACACCCATTGCACACCCCTCGCCCGCAGAAAACTGTGTCGGGGCCCATATTTACAATGCGGCATTAAGCCATGCAAAGTGGCTTAGCGCTGCCTTGTAAATGTGGAAATGGGCACAGCGCCACTGGAGCATATCTGAAAGTGACACTCCAGTGGCACTAGAGGCTTGTAAATAAGGCTCTAAGATTTTCTTTCAACATTCATCATATGATTGAATCTGACAAGCATCCATCAATAACTCGAAGATGCATAGCTTCTTCATCATTAAATTCATTTAACTTACAGTGTTTGATGAGTGTATAAAATCTCTCCACAAATTCACAAATGGTTTCACCAAATCGTTGACATTCTTGACTGAAAATATATCTTTCATAATCAGCGTTTGCTACTGGATTGAATTTGAGATTCAACTCTTCTTTAATCTGACGGTATGTGGCTTCTTCGTCAGTTCTCTGCATTTTCTTTGTAAGTTCTTTTACACCATCACCAAAAAGATTTTTGAGATACTTGATAATCTTTCTGTTAACAGTCTCTTCAAATGCATCAATGAAATCATCAACTGTGGCTTCTTTTTTAGACTCCATCTGAAATTGAAAAATGTCATTAGTCCGAAAGTCGCTTTCGGCTCTTTATTCTTTGAAGACCTATGAAGTTATTATGAGCCCCATTTGGCACCTTTGTGGGCAAACAGCTTTGGGTATGGATGGCTCTGTAAGGACAACCCTGGGCACTTTCCCTTGAGCCACTTCACCGAGTGCTGTGGTTCAATGACTGTCTTTAGTGAATTCAGGAAATCAGGTATTTCTTCTTTTTTAAATGTCAGTTTGTACTTCCTGAATCTCTGCCTTGCAGCATGTCTGTTTGCAGTACTATTTAAGTTATGATTATCTTTGGCTGCACATTGTAACCCTGGTTGTATCCGCCTTTAGATTGAATGCTCCCTGTAAAGTGCAATTTTATCTTGTGTGGTAGGGTGGTACCTTTATGTATGGCCTGACCAACATGTTTACGGACAACGATGTGTAGATTCTTTGCAATGATTTAATCGTCTCCAACTGCTTTACAGTGGCTGGAGCTGTGCTTTGACTCCACAATAATTAAGCACTGATCTGTTCTTCGACAGAGATACCCATGGCATACAGGAGCAGTTTACTTGGCCCACGGCAAACTTTTTTGAGAGAACACGATTGTTCTTTGGGTTACTTATTCCTTATCTCTTTGCCAGTTGTAGTGCCTTCCCCAGCCTGGATACTTACAAATGAAGCCACAATTGGAGCTGAATATTACAAGTCTTTATTCATCTAGGTGTAACTAAGAACTCAACATTCTAAAAGAAGCTTTCATTGCATTCCGCTTTGTCACCTACATCACACTTCTGTAGAGTCCATTCCAAGCCTAAAGGGTTCTGTCATAAAACTCGCAAGATACTACAGTCATGACTCGTCTCTTGTTTGTCATTTGAGTCTATTGATATGGTTGTGACTTTTAATGTATAGATTGTATCTCCTTTGCATTTTGTTTACCATGCAAACTAGTAATATCCTCCCTCTGTGCTTTGTGTTGGATTGGGTCTTCTGTGCGGTGGTGCACTTTTGTTCGATTGGAAGCAGTCCATGCACTCCCTGATGGAATACTGGGCCTGTGTTCCATTGGTTTATAAATGCAAAAGAAAACGTGGTTCCTTCTGATAAGCTCAGAGTATGCAATAAGGTAAATGAAAATCAGCCAACAGTTTTTACTGAAGAATAAGTATATACTTTCTATTGCAGCATTAAAAGAAACAGTCAAGCTGGTAAGTGGTCCCTAAAACAGTGCAGTGCTAAGTGCTTATTCACAAATGTGAATAGATTATGTAGTAGTATAACTGATTTATTGAAACACAGACACTACTACAAGTTCATATTTGAAATGTGTACACTTGCTTACCTAGCAGACAGTTCACATCTTGGAAATCATTACCAGGGCTGAATAGAAGTTAAAAATGAACATTGATCAAATGATTGGATACATATAGATTTGGACCATAGCTGTTGTGAAAAAATATGATTACCCATAGGATGCTACCTTTCTCCTTGTTGTGGATACACTAGCACATCCAAGAGCTCAATTATAGTAAAGCGCTGTTGCTTGCAACATTCAAATTTATTTGGGTATATTCTTTACATCCTTGAATATCACGTTTGCAATACCCAATGCTTGTTAAATGTCTCATTTATTATAACCAATGCTTGTTGCTATGCACATTGTGTTCCACGTGCTAAACTTGTGCCAACTGTAACTGTCAAAACATGTGCTCTTCACAATGTGCTCTGTATTGAACATGTGCCACAATCAGGAGTTTAATTGCTCATTTACTTAACAAGCAATCAACTGCCAAAAGGCTCATGTGCACATTTGATTATTTAAGGAGGCTTGTGAGTTTGAGGCTTTGCTTGGCTTCGTACCTATTGCTCTGCTCACCTGCTTCCAATCAAGTCAAGTTCCTCGTCCTCCAGCCTGCCTATAGTCTAGTTCCAGTGTTCCTATCTCTCCAGCCAGCTCCCAGTTGAGTTCCAGCATTTCTCGTTCTCCGGACAGCCTCCAGTCGAGTTCTGGCGATCCTCGCCCCCCAATCTGCTTCTTGAGGAGTTCCGGCACTCCTCTTCCGTCTTCTGCTGACGATCCCATATTTTCTGTAAAAGAGAGAAAATAAAAAAAAAGATGAAAAAACACAGTTTTGGGTCTTCTAAAAATGTTAAGCAAGTAACTTCATTTCAAGATAAAGAAATATTAATTGCTTAAATGAAACAAAACAGAGCTCTTTCCTTTAAATAATTTATGACAATAAGACCTAGCATGATTTATTGTTTGGGTGGGAATCCAAGATACTGCTAAACAGACATTAAGGAAAGTCACATTTCCTGTAACAAGCGCTCCCCTGAGAATTAGGAGATTGGAAATAGAGCAAGTTTATCAAAACCATTCTTGGCAAGAGAATACGCCAGAAAACAAAGAAGCCTTTTAGTCAAGTTGATTGTTTTTGATTTTTGACATTGCTTCAGAGACTCTGAAAGTATTGTAAAAAGAGCAAGAGACTTGTTCAGCCTTATATAAACGTAAGCACAATGTGTCAACAATATATAATTTTGCAATACTTTATGCAAGTTCAATGTATTAATGAACTAATTATTTTGCATCCCAGAATCCTAAAAACCAAGATCCCAGTATTTTGAGAAATCAGAAGACCTGACGCCCAACACGACACGCAGTCCAGGGACCGGCAATCCGATTCTGCAGACCACAAAGCAGAAGCTGGTATTTTCAGTTTTTTTCTCTTCCCAAAACGCCCTTCCCCTCGAGGCCTTGCGAGAGGGAATGTACCTTTATCGTGGTCAGTTAGTCCTCCCGGGATTGGGAATTGTCATCGCCCCATTGGAAAGCCTAGAATTCAGGTGAGTGGCTTGCATGGAACGGAAAGCCAAGCCACAATATTAAAGTTCCCTTGGGGAGATGTCATCATGGATCACGAGTCTGTAACTGATTCAGATCATTTAACCACTACTGAGCAGTTGACAGTGCTAGTACAAAATTTAGAGATACAAGTCCTGAAATTATAAAACTGATAATCAATAGCTCAGGGAGACCCAAACATGTTCTACATCCTTCATGCAATGGAGGGATCCTTCAGGTTCACGGCCCATTATTAAGCCCCCAAAATGTGGTACTCAACCCTCCACTCCTGCTAATCCTCTGTCCAGAATCTACATGTCACAGCGACCACTCCAACATCTGTGCTGTTGGCCAACCCTGAAAAATTCACTGGGGATAGTTCTCGCTTGCTGCTTTCATGAGCAAATGCCAATTAAATTTTTTGTGTAAACCTCAAATATTTTCATCTGATGCTGCTAAGGTAGCTGTAGCTTCCTGTCTTTGTGGTGTTGCTGCCAAATGGTCTACTCCACTTATTGAAAACAATGATCTCATTCTATAGATTTTTCCACCTCTAAGGCAGCCCTAATGCGATTGTTTGCAAAACATGTTTTAATCCAGTCTTGTGATTACAAATTATTACATTTACGACAGGGGTCCAAATACCGCCTCACTTACATTACTACTTTCAACCGGTTAGTTACTGAAAATAGATGGCCTGAAGAAAAACATACCTCATTTTTTTACAGAGGCCTGAGGGATGATTTAAAAGATAGTTTATCCCACATTGTTGAATTACCAGAGGATTGCACTGAATTTATAAATTTAGTAGTGAGACTAGATCATGGGTTAGGAGAAAGGACATCTGAATGTCCTCAGAGTGAACACAGGATAGTTGTTTTAAAAACAGATCAAAAAGAAATCAAAGCAAAGGCATAGGAACCAGAACCCATGCAAATTCGGAGAGTTAGAGGCCCTGTGTCAATATTGTGGGAAATCCAGTCACTTTGCATAAGACTGCACAGGTAAACCTAAAAAGAAAAAAGTTGTCGCTAGTTTGAGTTTAACCGAACTGCTGCAGGAAAACTAATGCTCTCAGAGAGAACTGAGATTGCCTCTCTGAGTGTCTCCCAATACTTGGCTAATGTTGAAACCATTTACCTAGACACGTGACCATTAGATTAAACCTTATTCTATCCCCTCGGAATAGACAAAGTTTGTAAGTGCTCATAGACTCAGCTGCTACAATTAATTTCCTTGATCTGGCCCTAGCAGCCAAGCTGGGAGTGTCACGTGTTACCAAGGCAGTGCCTTAACCAGTTAGGGCGGTTGATGGCTCAGCCTTGTCCTCTGGCCTTATTCGATTTCACACTAATCTGTTAACCATAGTATGAGACAATGGTCATATAGAAGATACAACCTTTGACCTAATTGATACCCCCACCTTTGGTGTTATTTGTGGTATTCCTTGGCTGTAATGCCATCATCTTAAAATTGATTGGGTTTCTCGAACAGTCACCTTGGACTCCCCCTTCTGCATGACCACATGCTATCAAGAAGCCAGCTGTCCTGTGACACCCCTACATTATACTGCAACCAAAGACCCTTCTCTCCTTATTTTACCAGAAATATTGGGATTTCCAAGACTTCTTTGACTGAGTCAAAGCAAGTCAGTTCCTACACATAGGGTTTATAATTGTTGGATAGACCTAGTTCCTGGAGAAGTCCTTCCTTGCAGTAGAATATATGCATTAACCGAACCCGAGAATCAATATCTGTGCAAGTATTTGGATGAATTGTTGGATTTGGGGTTTATAAGACATTCTACTTCTTCCATTTTGTTGCCTCTTTTCTTCGTGACAAAAAATATGGAGATTTGCGGGCTTGTATTGATTACAGAATGGTTAATAAAGCAACCATCAAAAATTGTTACCCCTTTAAAACAAGCTAGACTTGCATGGTACATATCACCTGATCCGTGTCAAGGAAGGAAACGAATGGAAGACTGCCTTTCGGACAAAGTGTATTTTGTTCAAATACACCCTGATGCCCTTTGGGCTTTGCAACGTCCTGGCAGCATTCCAATACTTTATCAATTATGTATTACTTGAGTTCCTAGATGTCTCTAAAACTAAGCAAGAACACACTCAACACGTTAGGGCCATTCTGCAACATCTACGTGAACACTCCCTGTATGCCAAATTAGAAACATTTACCTTTCACACTGACTCAGTAGAGTTCCTTGGTTATCACTTATCACCCAGCGGCATTACCATGGACCCCAGAAAAGTAGATACTATTCTTTCTGGACAACCTCTACTTCTATTAAGGATGTCCAAAAGATTCTTAAGGCCTGATTTATGAAACGTTTGCGCCGCATTAGCGTAATGTTTTGACGCAAAAGCGGTGCAAAATTACAAAAAACAATAATATTTTGTAAATTTGCACTGATTTTACGTCAAAAAATTACGCCAAGGCATCACAAACTTTTCATAAATCAGGCCTTTAGTTTTGCCAACTTTTATAGGCGCTTGATCCCTCAATTCTCACAAATAGTGGTCCCTATAATCACCTTATTAAAGAAAGGACAACCATGTATCTGGTCTCGAGCAGCAGAAGAGGCCTGCACAAATCTCAAAAGAAGTTTCACCTCTGCTCACATTTTACGCCACCCAGATCCTAAGCAGCCATTTTATGTTGAAGCTGATGCTTTTCAATTCGCTCTGGGAAGTGTGATATTGCAAAAAGATTCACAAAAAGGGCATCTCCATTGTGTAGCCTTTTATTCTACAAAACTCCTTCCAACAGGACTCAATTTTACCATTTCTGAAAGAGAACTAGTAGCTATTAAAACAGTATTCAATGAGTGGTGACATAATTTGCCGGGAGCAACTCTCACTAACTACACTAACCATAAGAATTTGCAAATCTTTTTTCAGTTAAGGCTTTGACCCTTAGACAAATGCGCTGGCTTCACTTCTTCAAGGATTTTGATTTCATTATCACATACAGACCAGAGACCAAACAAATTCAGTCAGATATCTTGTCACGTACAGGGCACCCAGAGGATGCTAGTTCTTGTAACCCTCCCAGTATAATACCTGCAGACAAAGTGCTAGCTCTAACCACAATAGATACATTCATGGAGAATGTCAAGAAGCCATCACATGACCTCCCCCCTGAACAGTGGCTCAGAAACCCACATAATACATTCGAACAGGACTATTACTTACATGCAGGGAAGTTGTACATTCCACTGCAGGAATTGCAACATCAAGTACTAGTTTGGAGTCATGATTCTGCTCCCGATGGACACACAGGTATACAAACGGCTTTAGTAAACTGTTCACGAAATTTTTGATGGAAATCAATGCACGAAGATATTTATGGCCATGTGAATTTATGCCCAACCCGTGCCCAGCATAAATCCTTACATCTCACTCCAGCTGATCTTCTCCAACCCTTTCCAATTTTGCCTAAACCATGGCACACAGTCAGCATGGATTTTATTACAGACTTACCAGAATCTAACACACATACTACTGTGTTAGTTGCAGTAGACCTCTTGTCAAAAATGGCACATTTCGTGCCACTCAAGAAATTACCAGTGTAATTATTTCGCAGCCTAGAATCCTAAAAACCCGGAACCCAGCATTTTGAGAAATCAGAAGTCCTGATGCCCAACACGACAGGCATTCCAGGGTCCAGCAGTCCGATTCTGCAGTCCACGAAGCAGAAGTCGGTATTTTCTCTTTTCCTCATCCCAAAGCCCCCTTCCCCTTGAGGCCTTGTGAGAGGGCAATGTACTCTCCATCGCGGTCACGTTAGTCCTCTCTGGGATTGGGTAATTGTAGTCGCTCATCGGAATGCCTGGAATTCAGGTGCGTGGCTCACACAGAAAACTCCTGTCTTGATGAGGATGCCACCCATAAGTAACGTCCTGGCGGTCATAACGTAGACATGTCTTTGTATTGTCTATGTAAGCAGGTGTACACATTTTAAACACAAACTTGTAGTAGAATCTGTGGGTCAATAAATCAATTGTACCACAGCGCAATCTCCTCACATTTGTCACTAAGCAGTTAACACTGCACCCTCTCATGAAGCACCTTCTTGTTTGAAAGGATTTCGCAATCCTGTGACTTTTTGAGGGTGGCGGGACTCCATGGTGGTCTCTCTCATGTTCTTGTTTTTGCTTTGACTAAGATGTGCCTTCTCCACTTGGGTAGACCAATGCCTTTGATGTCTGGTGTTCCTGCTATTGCATTATTGCCACTCATGACTTTTTTTCCCTCATCACTAGCTTACAGAAGGGATCCCCTTTACTGAAAGCTGCCCCAGTTCCTTGGCTCTTCTACTGCCTTGTGTGGGAAGACCGTTGCAGGTGTCCCTTCTATGGAGGGCTTTCTCACCTGGTTACTTTAAGGCATGAATCACATTTACTTGAGATAATGATAATTCTACCAGGCAGGAAGCCACAGTATCTGGGCAGGTTGGGACACTGCAATGGAGCTGACTCTGAGGAATTGGGTCCCTGGGCCATACTATGGCTCGGAGAGGGGGTGGGGTGCATGGCCCCTTCCCTTTAATTTAAAGACGGCCCCAGGGGATGTGATCTCTGTGGCCTTAAATAGGCTCAGGGAGATATCGGCCCAGGGGGCGTGGGATCACTGGACCCTCAGGGAGGCTCAGGATGAAGGACTGTGCATCTACTTTCCTTAATTTATATTAGGGCCCTGGGTTATGGCTCCCTGGGGCCACAGGGATGATCTGGGATAGAGGCCTTCATGCTTCCTCCCCTATAAAGTACAATGCCCCCCCCTCCCCCGGCCTGAGCCCAACCGAGTGGAGTTTACATACAATTTTACAATATATCCATCACAAAATAACATTTTAAAAATGTTTCTGGCTCTGGTGGGAAACCCCGCCAGGCCTAGAGGGGTAAGGTATGTCTATACTGCCCCCTTATATCATTTTTAACCTTTTTTCAGGACTGCAGACTCGGTCCCCGAGTCCTAAAGTAGCTTCTATCAAATCTTTGTTCATGTGGTGACAGCCAATCAGATCTTATCTCAAGATCTGTCGGCTGTGCAGATCCTCTAGCATGACATATCCATATTTGTTTATCTTAATTTCTTGAAAACCACTGAACGGAATTACACCAAATCATAAAAAGTACATTTTCTGGGCCTAAATCTTGCTTGCTTTCTGCTGGATTGATGTAATTCTGTTTAGCGGTTTTGGCCGTTGCTGTGTCTAATTTTCCTATGGAAAAATTAATGTGGAAAATGCATTTTGGGACCCCCTCGTTTTCTCTGCCCCCTCTCGACGGATCACCTCACATTATGTGTGTCTGTATTTTTTTTAAAGTCCAAATAAGTTCATTTGATTTAACATTATTTCTTGAGGGGTTCTACTCATAGTCCATGTCTCCATCATTTTTGGTGGCAGTGTGTTGCAGCATGAGTTTTTGGCCATGTGTGATGCTGGATTTACTACTACTCCTTTTTGGCTATAGTAACCTGAATTCTAACATTTGGCTCCACTCCATGTTTCTGAGGGTGAGTCAGTCTACACTTTTGAGTAACTTTTACACTTGTAAATGTTGAAAAGACAAAAGTACCAAAGTTACTCAAAAGTAAAAGAGTAAACTTACACATGTAACATACTCACAGGTGCAAGTTAACTTTGTGAACAGCTCTGGTAAATTTGAATCCTCTCTGCTTTTCAGGGGTTGGAGACATGTAAGCCCAAACTTCATAGTAAATTTATAGTCAGAAATGGTGAATAGCTATAAGTACTAAGGCCCTGATTTATACTTTTTGATGCAAAACTGTGCTAACACAGTTTTGTGTGAAATAGTATACCGCCGGCTAGCGCCATCCCAAGATGCCAGCTGGGCATCATATTTATGGTATGACAGTAGCCGGAGGTAAGGCCCGGCTAGTGTCATAAAAAAGGATGCTAGCCGGGTGGGGGAGACGTAGGGGGAACAGGAGGTTGTGCATCAAAAGATGACGCTAGTATGGGCAGAGGCATAAATAATGCCTCTAACCAGACTAGCGTCATCATTTGATGCACAATCCCAAGGACATGACTCCGCCTTAGTAAAGACAAGAGTTGTGCCCACCACCCCAATGGCCATGTAGGAGGGGACACAAGTTAGGCACTCCCATGCCATTTCTTTAAAAAAATTAAATGCTTACCTGTATTTACATTACTATGGCCATGTAGGAGGGGACACAAGTTAGGCCCCCCCATGCCATTTCTTTTAAAAAATTAAACGCTTACCTGTACTTACATTACTCGACAGAGGATGGGGACCCCCTTCCTCTGGTGTCCCTCTGGTGTGGATGAGGGTGTCCCTGGGGGTAGGGAAGGACACCTGTGGGCCCATTTCATGGTCGCCGACCATGGAAATAGGCCCACAGGTCCCCTAACGCTTGCCCTGACCCAGGTGTTAAATAATGGCGGTAAGCATGCTTAGCGCCATTATTTAAGGCCCCCTTCCCCCTCCGTGCTTGATTTTAGCATTGGGGGATAGATACGGTGCTAAGGCAATATCGTCATTTTTTGCCCTGGAATGCCTTCCTTGCATCTCATTGACGCAAGGTAGTTGCCCGTAGGCAAAAAATGAATTTAACTCCAAAACTTTGGCACTAGACGGGTCTAGCACCAAAGTATAAATTTGGAGTTAGGTTTGTGACAAATTTGCGTAAAAAAACGGACGCAAATTTGGCGCAAACAGGATATAAATATGCCCCTAAATTTACCATAAAGAGTAAGAGTGCAGATTTACTTAACTGGAAATGCCCTTTTGTACACAGGCCCTATAATGTCTAATTCCACATTTACCCTTAGTCTAGCACTCCTATGGACTTTATTTTGGATGTCAAGAAAAAATAAATTATTAGGCAGTGTCCTTTGGATCAATAAGTGCCCCAGAAACCTTCCTATTCTCTGCTAAATGTCCATAGCAGTAATCCTGTGTTTACACAGCAAGAAGAATCTCAGGACACCTTACAGATTAAAAACACATACAACTGACATCAGCAATTTATGGAACATTTGGGATTGAAATAATACAATAATAATTAAATAACTTTCTCTCATCCCATATTTATTTATTTTTTATTAGCCACAGTCATTTTTTGACAGAATACTCCATGAGGAGAAATTAGTGGCGCACCAACCACTGTCTATTTTAAATACCTTAGGAATTAAAAACATTCATAAATGTTGGCATAAAGAAGCTATAGCGAACAGTAGATCCTCTGAAACTGATCTATGTAGAACGATCTCAACCATGCACCGTTCACATTCAATAGGCAGGTCCACTGGTTCTGTTTGCCAGGGGATGGGCAAATTATTTGGCATGTTGACAGCATTACCTGGTAAGAAAAAAAAAAAACTTATATGACATAATGCAGCACAATTTGTGGCAGAATTACCTATTTATTTTGTCCTTTTTATGCATGTTAAATCTCTTTGAGCATAGATTTCACCTTATTAGTGATAGTTTACAATTTAAACAGAGCAATCTGCAAATGAAAGATTACCAATAGCCTTTTTTGAAGGACCTTCAATTGAGCAGCAATATGTGTGGCAGCATTTTAGGGGCATATTTATACTCCATGTGTGTCATTTTTTTTATACAAATTCGTCACAAAACTAACTCCATATTTATATTTTGATGTTAGACATGTCTAAGTCAAAATATTGGACAATGTTTTAGATGCCTGAGCCTAGGTGTTCCCATCTAAAAAATGGTGCTAACCCCATAGCCCCATACTTATTCCCCCATGCTAAAATGACGCATGGGTGGGAGGAGGGGCTAAATAATGATGCAAAGCTTGCTTTGCACCATTATTTAATGTCTGGGTCAGACCAGGCGTTAGGGGACATGTGGACCCATTTCCATGGTTAAACACCATGGAATGGGTCCAAAGGTGCCCCTCCTTATGCCCCAGGAACACCCCCACTCACTCCAGGGGGACTCTGGAGGATGGTGGACTCCATCCCAGGTAGGTAGGGTAAGTATACGTACGTTTAAAAAAAAAAATTGAAGTGCCATTGGGGCAGGGTGCAGGACCATGCCCAGGGACAGTGGTCCCCTGTGCTGGCCTTTGGGAAGGTCGGCATGACTTCTGTCTTTTCTAAGACAGGAGTCATGGGGTATGGATGGTTTTGCATCAGAAAATGATGCGAGGCTGGTTAGAGGCATGTTTTTTGCCTCTAACCCGCCTAATGTCATTTTTGGTGCAAAACCCCCTTCTCCCGTACCGCCACCCCCACCTGGCTAATGGCATTTTTTTTATGCTAGCCCATCCTTTGCACCGGCTTGCACCATTCTATAAATATGGCACCTGGCTGGTACTCAGGAATGGCACAAGCAGGTGCTAAACTTTTCGATGCAAAACTGCTTTAGTGCAGTTTTGTATCAAAAAGTACAAATATGCCCATTAGTATCTTAGTTTGGATCAGGAGGCTCCTTATGCTCAGGAAAGAATCTGGCAGCATTTGTGCAGGATAGGGCAACCCCAGAGTGGTGACTGTGTGAGGCTCCTTCAGGATGGCACTGAGGGCTGGCTGTGACATCGTGGACCGCAGATCAGTGATGTTTGACACAAAATTGTGCTGACTCAGTCCACCAACTGGCACTCACCAAAATGATGGCCTGCAAGGTGGTCATGATGTGGGAGTGGCATACCTTTGCTGCTCCATAGGTGAGCGTCGCTTGGATCAGACGGCCCCTGACAGAGATGAGGTGAGTGGGGCGGCTGAGATATGGCACTCTGCATGGAGGTCTACATTAAGTGGATGTAGTGCCTGGGTGAGGAGGCCTGTGTTGGCTTTGCCACTATGAAGCTGGGGGTGGTGTTGTGGTGACACCCATCTGGAGCCACAGATTGGCCTGGTTTCCCTGACAGAGAGAGGAGCTGAGATCCTTTTCCCCTTGTTTGGCTTGCAAGACAATTGCCATCAAAGTGACGGCCCTTATTGACGGGTACACCGGGGTACACCATAGCTACCTAGAGGTACACCCCAGTCAAATTAGTTTTTGAACTGCCTGCCCTGGCTTTCACTTGGTGATTATTCCCATTTTACCTTTTCTGTAATGTCTTCAAAGAGGAAGTACAAACTGAAACCCTGAACTTCATTCAGACAAATGAGGGCTCAATGGACTCCGTAGGCACCACCTGGAAGGACCCCAAGGTTTACTTGCATGGAATATGCATCATGAAACAACACAGAGTCCATAAAGTCTTGCACACTCAGCTAGAAACACTATGGGGGTCATTCTGACCCTGGCGGTCCATGACCGCCATGGCGGAGGGCGGCGGAAGCACCGCCAACAGGCTGGCGGTGCTTCCTGGGCGATTCTGACCGTGGCGGTAAAGCCGCTGTCAGAAAAGGGGAGCCGGCGGTTTCCCGCCGGTTTCCCGCCGGTTTCCCGCTGGCCCAGGGTATCCGCCATGGCGGCGCTGCTTGCAGCACCGCCATGGGGATTCCGACCGCCTTCCCGCCAGCCTGTTTCTGGCGGTGTCCACCGCCAGAACCAGGATGGCGGGAACGGGTGCGTGGGGCCCCTGGGGGCCCCTGCACTGCCCATGCCACTGGCATGGGCAGTGCAGGGGCCCCCTAACAGGGCCCCACAAAGATTTTCACTGTCTGCTTGGCAGACAGTGAAAATCGCGACGGGTGCCACTGCACCCGTCGCACCCCTGCAACTCCGCCGGCTCCATTCCGAGCCGGCTTCATTGTTAAAGGGGCTTTCCCGCTGGGCCGGCCGGCGGTCTTCTGGCGGTCGCCCGCCGGCCCAGCGGGAAAGCCAGAATGGCCGCCTATATCTAAACTAAAGATCTAAGAGAATCAACGATGTCAGTGTCCTGACGCATAGGGATTAGCCAGGTTGTGTAATTAAATATATGAATTTACTGCTCTTGCTGATCAACAGCAGAAGCATACACACAATATTTCACAGATCACAGCATACAGCGAAGCTGAGCAACCTAGCAGGATGCACCATCACACAGCTCCAGCAATTACTCAACTGTAAAGTGATACAGGACAGGCCCACAATGAGGTGGAGGACAGACTTGCAGAATTTGTAAAGTATATTTCCACATTATACTTCTCAAATATGAGTGATTCCGCTACCTACTTAGGCTTCATACTATGGCATGACTATAGGGGCCACAAAGAAAATTCTAACTTGGAAGAAATCACTGCTGTAATATCGGGGCTCCCAACATGCAAGGCTTCCAGTAGCAATGGTTTCCCTGTGGAGTTTTATATAGCTTACTCATACCAGCTGCTCCATGACTACTGAGAAGATATAATGAGTCACTGAAGAAGGATTTACTCAAACCCCTCTTTCAGGGAAGCCGCACTCATCACACTGTTAAAGCCTAGCAAGCCTGCAGCATACTGTGACTCATACTGTCCTTGTGTCTTATACATATTGACACAAAGATCCTTGCGAAGGAGCTGATAAAATCAATACTGTTCTTGCTGCCGGACCTGGTCCTCCCGGGCAAGGCAGTAACCACAGCTATCTATCGATTTGCCCTCACGCATCAGCTGAATCTGTAATTAAATACGGTGGCAGTTTTTCTAGACACCAAAAAGGCATTTGACTCTGTGAAGTGGTCCTTTGTATTCGGCGTCCTTAGCAGGACAGGTTTTCCCATCAGCTATATCTGTTGGGTAAAGCTACTATATATGTGTCCCACTGCCAGAGTAAGACTGAACGGTCTTCTTAATGACAATGAGTAGAGTGTCTCTACATGGATGTCCCATTTCCTCATCATTTATGCAATTGCTTCTGAGCCCTTGGTATGTGTGGTGAGACAACTACACGCACAATACGGCCTAAACTTTACACCTCACAACCTCCTCATCTTAATACCAGCTGACGATTTAACCCTATACCTTTGCGACCCAGTTGGCAACTGAGTGTGATCATCAAGTTGTTTAAACTTTTATTTGTACCATCATAAATTGCAATAAATTACCAATTCTTCTCCTAATCTCCAGCACCCATGTGAAAGTGCTTGAGGATCTGATACCATAGTGCACCTCCTCAGTGAAGTACTTGAGCATTTGGGTCAGCCTAGACAGAATTGTTGTACTTTACAAAAACTATGGAGTGGCTATGACCAAAATAGGGGACCTGGTTAAAATGTGGTGAGAAGTGCTTCTCTCCTTAATGAAGCACCTGGCTTTGATGAAAAGGGTCACCTGCCACAGTTGTCTGTCTGTTCTATAATGTCCCTGTGTTGCTGAACAAACAATTCTTTATAACACCGTGCTCGCACATGATTGCAAAGGCATGGGCAGGCAAGCAACCACAGAACACTTGGAACACTTGGAAAACTCTCACATTGCCTTTTGAGTGTAATGTCCGGCAGCAAATTTTGACTCTATTGTATTTGCACACAGTTGCAATTTGCCCATTACTGGACATACCACATGGCACACGTATCGAATAAACATGACACTGCATACCCTCCTCCCGAATGGCATTGTTCAGTCATTAGGTGGTGTGCGAACGCTAGGAGATCAATCAATCAATCAATCAAGGATTTATAGAGCGCACTAATCACCCGTTAGGGTCTCAAGGCGCTGGGGGGGAGCTACTGGTCGTAGAGCCATGTCTTGAGGTGTTTCCTGAATGTCAATGGGTCTTGGGTCTGGCGAAGGTGGAGCGGTAGGGAGTTCCAGGTCTTGGCGGCTAGGTGAGAGAAGGATCTTCCTCCGGTGGTGGTGCGGCGGATGCGGGGGATGGAGGCGAGGGCGAGGCTGGCGGAGCGAAGATTGCGGGTGGGGGTGTGGAAGGTGAGTCTGTCGTTGAAGTAGGCTGGGCCTGTGTCGTGGAGGGCCTTGTGTGCGTGGATGAGGAGTTTGATCCTCTTTGATACTGGTAGCCAGTGAAGGTCTCTGAGGTGGGGGGAAATGTGGTTGCGACGTGGGATGTCCAGAATGAGGCGTGCGGATGCATTCTGGATTCTTTGCAGCTTTGTTAGGAGTTTGGTTGTTATTCCTGCATATAGGGCGTTTCCGTAGTCCAATCGGCTGCTGACCAGGGCGTGGGTGACAGTTTTCCTGGTTTCGACGGGAATCCACTTGAAGATTTTGCGGAGCATGCGGAGAGTGTTGTAGCAGGAAGAGGAGATGGTATTGACCTGCTGAGTCATGCTGAGTGTGGGGTCCAAGATGAAGCCTAGGTTGCGTGCGTGGGTGAGGGCGCGGTTCCTAGGGAGGTGGGCCACCAGGAGTCATTCCAAGTTGAGGGGTTGGTGCCAAAGATGAGTATTTCTGTCTTGTCTGTGTTCAACTTGAGGTGGCTTGATTCCATCCAGCTGGCGATGGCGTGAAGTCCGTTGTGGAGGTTGTTCTTTGCAGTTGTAGGGTCTTTCGTGAGGGAGAGGATGAGCTGAGTGTCATCTGCGTAGGAAACTATGTTGATGTGGTGGCTTCGTGCGATGTTGGTGAGGGGGGCCATGTAAACGTTAAAGAGTGTGGGGCTGAGCGAAGATCCTTGGGGAACGCCACAGATGATTCTGGAGGCTTTTGACAGGAACGGTGGGAGGCGGACTCTCTGGGTTCTGCCTGAGAGAAATGACGAGATCCAGTTGAGTGCTTTGTCGCAGATTCCAGCGTTGTGGAGGCGTATGCGGAGAGTGTGGTGACATACCGTGTCGAAAGCTGCGGAGAGGTCCAGGAGGATGAGTGCTGCTGTTTCTCCTTCATTGAGCATGGTCCTAATGTCGTCTGTGGCAGCAATGAGTGCAGTATCAGTGCTGTGGTTTCTGCGGAATCCGGATTGGGAGGTGTCGAGTACCTTGCTGTCTTCCAGGAACTGGGATAGTTGGCTGTTTACGATTTTTTCAATGACCTTGGCTGGGAAGGGTAGGAGGGAGATTGTCCGGTAGTTCTTGGGGTCGTCTGGGTCTGCCTTTGGTTTCTTCAGCAGGGCGTTGATTTCTGAGTGCTTCCATCTTTATGGGAAGGTGGCTGACTCGAAGGAGCTGTTGATGGTTTTGCAGAGGTGGGTGGCGATGATGATGTTTGCCTTATTGAAGATATGGTGTGGGCAGGGGTCCGATGGTGATCCGGAGTGGATGGAGGCCATGGTGGTGGCGGTGTCCTCTATGTTGAAGGGGGTCTAGGTGTGGAGGAGGTGGGTGTTGCTTGGAGCGTTGGGTTCTTGTGTGTTTGTAGTCAGCTGGTGGGTCTGGGGTTTGAAGCTATTGTAGATTTCTTCTATCTTTTAATGGAAGTGGGTTGCCAGTGAGTTGCAGAACTCCTGTGATGGCAGGGGTTCGTTGGAGCAGGTCCTGGGGGTGGAGAGCTCATTGACGATTCCGAAGAGCTCTTTACTGTTGTGAGCATTGGCGTTGATGCGGTTTTTGAAGTGGGTCCTTTTGGTGGTGCGGATCAGTTGGTGATGTTTGCGTAGGGCATCCTTGAAAGCAATGTGGTTGGAGTTGGTAGGGTCAAGGTGCCAGGTTTTTTCCATTCTGCGACATAGCCGTTTGGATTCCTGTAGTTCTGTGGTGAACCAGCTGGCCTTGATTCTGTGGGAGGTGTTTGGGGGTTTTTTGAGCGGTGCGAGGGTGTTGGCATAATCTTCTATCCAGCGATGCAGGTTGGTGGTGGCTGTGTTGGGGTCCGGGGTCCCGGGGTGGGGCCCGGGCGAGAGTAGAGATCAGTTGATCCGTTGATATTTTGCTCCAGTTGTGTCGGGGAGGTTGTGTGCAGTGGTGGTGAGTGACTGGTTTTTGGTAGGAGAAGTGTATGCAGCGGTGATCTGTCCAGAAGAGACGTGGTTGCTGGCTGAGAAGATGGGGTTGAGTGTGTGGCCTGCGGAGTGGGTGGGTGTAGTGACGAGTTGCTTGAGGCCGAGGTTGGCGAGGTTGGCGATTAGGTTGGTGGTGTTGATATTGTTGTTATTTTATAGGTGGAAGTTTAGGTCACCGAGGAGGATGTAGTCTGTTGAGGCGAGGGCTTGGGAGTTGATGGTGTCGGCGATGTCGTCGCAGAACTGCGGTCTGGGTCCAGGGAATCTGTGGACCAGTGTTCCTCTGAGTGTGTTGTTGGCGTTGATATGGATTTTGAAGTGGAGGTGCTCGGCGGAGTTGATTGTGTCGTGGGAGTTGGTGGAGACTCTTATGGTGTGTTTGTGGACCATGGCGATTCCTCCTCCTGGTCTGTTGATTCGGTCTCTTCTGGTGATCTTGTAGTTTTCTGCATGGTGGAGTACACTCAAAAAGCCTGGAGACACACTCTGTGGTTGACTAAAGCTCCCCACGCTTTATGCCCCAGCGCAACATCTGGTACAGCACCTGTTGAGCCAACTCACACAGGAACCACAGTCCCTTTGCAGGCTAAGAAATTGGTGTCTTCACACAATTGGAGATGTTTATCTTGATGTTATTTTGACTAGGACCCATCACTGTTGCAGTGGAGTGAATGGCCCTAGTCCATCTCACTTACCTCCACCTAAAAGCACTCAGCAAATCACATAAGCCCGCCTTTCTGCAGGCATCCCTGCTATGTGGGACCCTGGAAGCAGTCATCACACACCCATCCAAACAGACATCCAGTGACCACCGTATACATAATCACGCAGGCTACAGTGGTCCACAAAGCCAGAGCTGACTGGAAAGGGGATACTGTGGGAAACTATCCCTGATAAGGAGTGGAAATATTGTTGCGAGAAAAACAGGAAACTGTTCCTCAATGGCAGATCATGACATATAGTTCCAGTTCCTGCACTGCTTCCACCGGATGCCTTGTGCCTCGCTAGGCTCTGACTGTGTCTGGACTCACACTGTCTGAGGTGCAGGGCCTTTGGATGCGGACTTCATACACCTAAGCTGGTGATTCCCGGCAATAAAAAACTTCTGGACTAATAATTTTGAGACTATTACAAAGATGGTGGAGCTGTCCCTTGAGTGTTCTCAAGGATGGTGCTCTTGGGCTATGCAGCTGACATCCAGGGCAACGTCCATCACTTTCTCACTGTTGCTGTGCTCTTTACTGAGAGGGGCTTATGGGGCAGTGGCATGGGAGAAGAATGCAGATAGGTAGGAGCACTGAGAGAAAACATAATTTTTGCAAAGTAACAGAAGTTTTTGGTGACTTTCGACCAGAGAGAGGGAGAGTGCGTGTGCGTTTTTTGTCTGAGTGTATGTAAAAAATCCTGTTGAAGTCCGACAGATACCTCACCATACCCGACTGGAAGCACCTGTACCCAGCTATTTATCAGACGATACATATATTAGGGTGGTGTAACGCCCCCCACAAGATATGCGCCTGAGAAGGGAACTTCATCAGATTGTTAGAAATGGGGTCTTTGGTTGACAGTCAGGTTACCCCCTGTTCAAGCAAGGACCCTCACTCTAGTCAGGGTAAAAGAGAATCACCCTCAGCTAACCCCTGCTTACCCCCTTGGTAGGTTGGCAGAGCAGTAGGCTTAACTTCAGAGTGCAAGGTGTAAAGTATTTGTACCAACACACACAGTAACTTAATGAAAACACTACAAAATGACACAACACCAGTTTAGAAAAATAGCAAGTATTTATCTAAACAAAACAAGACCAAAACGACAAAAATGACAAAAATCCAACATACACAAGTCAAGTTATGAATTTTTAAAGATTAAGCTCAAAAATAGCACTTAGAAACAAAAATGCTTCGATGAGGTGTTAACACGGCGTCGTGACGGAGTCGTTCCCAACACCAGCGGCGCCGGACACGGAGTCGCGTAGACCCCCAAGTACAGTACCTTTGGTGAAGAGTGAAAACAAGTCGATGCGCGAAGTCGGGGACCACGGCGTCTGTGCGAAGCGTTGAATCCGCGAACTTCGAGCGGAGTCGGTCACGACGTGGTGCAGTGACTTCCACGGAGTCGCGGACTTCAGCGGGGCTGCAGCGACGTCGGGCCTGCGAAGAGTGTCGCGTTCCAGCGAAGGTCACGGCATCGGGTGCAGACGGCATCCCCGGATTCAGCAGCGGCGTCGGTCCGGAGTCGTCCGAAGTCGATGTCCTTGGATTTCCACCAGCTTTCCTTTCAAGGGCCCAGGGACTGGATAGGGCACCACTTGTCAGAGCAGGAGTCTCTCCAGAGACTCCAGGTGCTGACGGAGAGAATTCTTTGCTGTCCCTGAGACTTCAAACAACAGGAGGCAAGCTCTAAATCAAGCCCTTGGAGATTTCTTCACAAGATGGAAGGCACACAAAGTCCAGTCTTTGCCCTCTTACTCTGGCAGAAGCAGCAACTGCAGGATAGCTCCACAAAGCACAGTCACAGGCAGGGCAGCTCTTCTTCCTCAGCTATTCAGCTCTTCTCCAGGCAGAGGTTCCTCTTGTTTCCAGAAGTGTTCCAAAGTCTGTGGTTTTGGGTGCCCTTCTTATACCCAATGTCTCCTTTGAAGTAGGCCTACTCCAAAGTAAAGTCTCTTTTGAATGTGAAATCCTGCCTTGCCCAGGCCAGGCCCCAGACACTCACCAGGGGGTCGGAGACTGCATTGTGTGAGGACAGGCACAGCCCTTTCAGATGTAAGTGACCACTCCTCCCCTCCCTCCTACCACAGATGGCTCATCAGGAAATGCAGACTACACCCCAGCTCCTTTTGTTGTCACTGTCTAGTGTGAGGTGCAACCAGCCCAACTGTCAAACTGACCCAGACAGGGAATCCACAAACAGTCAGAGTCACAGAAATGGTATAAGCAAGAAAAGGCTCACTTTCTAAAAGTGGCATTTTCAAACGCACAATCGTAAAATCAACTTTACTAAAAGATGTATTTTTAACTTGTGAGCTCAGAGACCCCAAACTCCACATGTCCATCCGCTCCCAAAGGGAATCTACACTTTAATCAGATTTAAAGGTAGCCCCCATGTTAACCTATGAGAGGGACAGGCCTTGCAACAGAAAAAAAACGAATTTAGCAATATTTCACTGTCAGGACATATAAAACACAGTACTATATGTCCTACCTTAACCATACACTGCACCCTGCCCTTGGGGCTACCTAGGGCCTACCTTAGGGGTGTCTTACATGCAAGAAAAGGGAAGGTTTAGGCCTGGCAAGTGGGTACACTTGCCAAGTCGAATTTACAGTTAAAACTGCACACACAGACACTGCAGTGGCAGGTCTGAGACATGATTACAGAGCTACTTATGTGGGTGGCACAACCAGTGCTACAGGCCCACTAGTAGCATTTGATTTACAGGCCCTGGCACCTCTAGTGCACTTTACTAGGGACTTACTAATAAATCAAATATGCCAATCACTGATAAACCAATCACATACACATTTTACAGAGAGAGCATATGCACTTTAGCACTGGTTAGCAGTGGTAAAGTGCTCAGAGTTCAAAAGCCAACAGCAACAGGTCAGAAAAAATAGGAGGCAGGAGGCAAAAAGATTGAGGATGACCCTGCATAAGCAAAATAGTCCAACACAGACTATGAGGGGAATTCCCATATGTAAATAGTTTGTGACTCAATTTTATGATGTGCGGACCTCTTAATTCAGTTGGAGTTACCATCCAGAGCATAGGGTTACACTCGCCGAGGATCCAGGCGCTAGCTCATGTCAGAGATTTTACCTTCAGACTACGGAGTTTTTGTTTGTGAAGTGTTCATGCAGCAACAGAGAAATTGCGTCCACACCATGGACCGCTGGCCAGTGTACTTTTTGCATTCATACCCCTGAGTAGCTCCTTATCTTTTATTATCACTAACTGCTGCGCAGTGTAAAATGTGCAGTAGTTATTGGGCTGTGATAGACACTTCATTCAAACAATGGGTGAAGGAGCTGGGCCACAGTGGCCAGTGGCCGTAGGGGGCTGAGCTTCAGCCTCTCTTGATGAATGTTTAGTTGGTGTTGACTTCTGGCTGACAGCTAATGTTGTCTGCACTAGGCCTTAAAAGAGAACTTGTTTGTAACTACTGTGCTTCCATGAATATTGATGAAGCTACAACAAATTGTTTCATACAACTCTATCTCGGTCAGCAGGCTCTAAGTAGTCATAAGGAAATTAGTATCAGGATGTCACCCCTAGCCAAAACGAACGAAATGCAGAAGCCAATCAAATATTCTAAAAGAGCCACAGAGACATGAAGAATTATCACAGGCTGCTTACATTAAGTGCAGGAAATAAGTAGGGCAAGTTTGCAATTTGTAGGTCACAATCGCAAAATAGTAATAAATCTCTGGGGCCCGGGTTTGCCGTCCTTCATGAAACTTAGTGCTGCATTAAAAAAATGCAGTGGTGCATTGTCCAAAGGACAAAAATCCTCCTGCAGTTGGATGGGAGCAGCCAGCTTGATCCCCTAAATGTCAGCAGTTTCTCATGCAAGGTAATCCCTAGTATTACCTTGCATGGGGTACTGAATCTCCCGCCAGATTAAGGGAATCGCAGAGATTCTCTGTCCGGTATCACATGTACCAACGTAGTCCTCAGTGTGTGTGGGTGTGTTGGCATTTGGTGGTCAGTATGTTGGTGTGTATGTTGTATGAAGTTGGACATATACTTTGACCACTAGAGTTCCTCTGGTTGTCTACCAACTTCTCTCCATCTCTTTTTGTTCTTCCCTGCAGTCCTCATGTGTCTCTAGTTCCGCCGCTGTCCCTGCATCGTCCCATGCCCCACCGCTGCTGGCCCTCTGCATCGCCTCCTGCTAACCCTGAAGTCTAGCCATGTATATCCTGTAATACTTCAGTGTACTCTCCACATTCTGTCATTGTTCCCCCTGAAACCCCATCCCCTTGCAA
Source organism: Pleurodeles waltl (assembly GCF_031143425.1). NCBI lineage: Eukaryota > Metazoa > Chordata > Amphibia > Caudata > Salamandridae > Pleurodeles > Pleurodeles waltl. The sequence goes on from NC_090444.1 coordinate 778,090,650, forward strand.
CTATTTGTGCATCTTTTCCCATTCTCTGTTGGCCCTCTGTCTGCCCCTTTGTGTACCACCAGCCCTGCAACCCCTCTCTGTGACACTTGGCACCAGCAGTCGCACACGTGCCCCCAATGTACCAGGCCATCTGCATATCCCTGTCTGCCCCTCTGTGGACCCGGTCCTGCCCCCTATCCACCACCGCTGCAGCCACCATGAGCCACCCTGCCCCTGCAGCCCCTATGTGTGCCTTTCTGTAACCCTGCAAGCCTTCTGTAAGTTCCCTGCATCTCCTGTAGATGTTCTGTTTGCCCCCACTCACTGCAGCCCCTACGTGGGTCCCCCCTGTGGCTTTTGTGAACCGCCAGACCGTCCTGGCTATTTGAGTGTGCCTGTGAGTACTCTGTGTGCCATATACTGCCCTCTAACCTTCGTCCAGTTCCTTGTAGCTCGTTTGTGGGACCCCGGCCAATGCAGCACCTGTGTGCTGCCCTACCCTGGCTTTGGGGCCCACTTTGTGTCCAAACCCGCCAATTCCCTGCACTCTCTCTGTTGCACACCTCCCCTCTATGTGCTTATAATCCCCATCAGCATTTCTATGTTGACATGCTAAATCCTCCTAATACAGATCTAAAAAGTGCAGGGAGGGGTTTAATATTAACCACCAAGGGAAGGAGGCATTAGAGGGATTTTCCTACCCCTCATTCTCCTTGTGCTTTTATCACTAAGCCTTGTCTGTGGTCTTTGGGTAGTTCATTAATATCCACCTTTGTCTTAACCTAAAAAGATGCATATGCCGTTCTGCTACCTTTGTTCAAGGGTAAAGCCCGGGTAAATATACACCCCTATGCTTGCACTTGGACGGCGAAGAAAGGCGTAGAAAAATAGAAAAGCCAAGAGTGGGTACAAGTAATCGGGTGCAGGGTTTGGTATTTGGTGACCTGCTCCTACGTGGTGCATGCAGTATGGCAGGTCTGACTGCACCTGCCCATGAACCCTTTTACCAACTGGGAACAGGGGACAGTGGCAATTTTGAACTGGGACCTGCTCCTGCACATTGTTCCCGATTGGGAACAGTGTGTGAGGCCATGTGTCAAGTGGCTCGGTTCACTGTGGCCTAAACGTTGTTGCAGGCCATGGAGGAGCAGGTCAGATGGCACCCACCCCTTCACAGAGTTATTTAAATCATGTTGCTACAAATGCCAAATTATGAACAATTGTGTGACCTATTCTATGAGGGTATAATTTTGACCAAAAACAGCGAAATCTCGAAATCTACAAATTACGCAGCTAATAATATGGAACGATGTGTGCAATACACGATTATGCAATAAACGCCACATCCAAAGAATATCATGGTTACACTACCCCTGAACTTTGTCCATTGGTTTATTAAAAATAGGATGGCACGAATTAAAAAAAAACATAAATACATTTGATTGACAAGGACCTTTTTTCCTGTCAACCTTTTCGTGCCTGCAAACTTTAAGTTGTGTTCATGGACCCAAAGACTGTGAGTTAAGGATGAGGGGCAAGATCTCCTTCCTGGAAAAAGTCTAAATTTCATGTAGGTGTGGTAGTTTCAGCATTCGATTACCCCAGGCCAGGGGCAGGGAGGGGTTGGGCGGGATGAGTAAAGGATCCTCCCAAAGGTTAAAATAAAAAACAATTGTACAGTGTCTGCAAGCTCGGAGTTCTGAGATTTCTGTCTCAGAATTAAGGCTTCTCGCTAAAAAAAAGGTTTGGATCTCTGTTGGAAATTGGGTTATTAAGGGGCATATTTATACTCCGTTTGCGCCGAATTTGCGTCGTTTTTTTCGACGCAAATTCGACGCAAAACTAACTCCATATTTATACTTTGGCGTTAGACGCGTCTAGCGCCAAAGTTCATGGAGTTAGCGTCATTTTTTTGCGTGAACACCTTCCTTGCGTTAATGATATGCAAGGTAGGCGTTCCCGTCTAAAAAAATGACTGCGATGCTATTGCGTCGTATTTATACTCCCGGGCAAAAATGACGCCCGGGAGTGGGCGGGTCTAAAAAACCCGCATTTGCGCCGGATTTTAGCACCTGGGTCAGGGCAGGCGTTAAGGGACCTGTGGGCTCAGAATGAGCCCAGAGGTGCCCTCCCAAGCCCCCAGGGACACCCCCTGCCACCCTTGCCCACCCCAGGAGGACACCCAAGGATGGAGGGACCCACCCCAGGGAAGAGAAGGTAAGTTGTGGTAAGTATTTTTTTAAAAAAAAAATTGTGGCATAGGGGGGCCTGATTTGTGCCCCCTACATGCCACTATGCCCAATGACCATGCCCAGGGGACAGAAGTCCCCTGGGCATGGCCATTGGGCAAGGGGGCATGACTCCTGTCTTTGCTAAGACAGGAGTCATTTCAATGGGGGATGGGCGTCGTAAAAAAATGGCGCAAATCGGGTTAAGACGTTTTTTTTGCCTCAGCCTGACTTGCCCCATTTTTAGACGCCCAAACGCCATTTTTCCCTACGCCGGCGCTGCCTGGTGTACGTGGTTTTTTTTCACGCACACCAGGCAGCGCCGGTCGGCTAACGCCATTCAATAAATACGGCGCCCGCATGGCGCTTCAGAATGGCGTTAGCCGTCGCTAATTTTTTTGGCGCAAAACTGCGTTAGCGCAGTTTTGCGTCAAAAAGTATAAATATGGGCCTAAATGTGTGGCCAGCACAAGTAATACGTCCTCAGTTGTCCTCGGTGGGTATCAAACACCTCATTGTAGCACTTGACTCTCAGAAAGCAGAGAGGCACAGCAGTCTAAGGCCTACTCAAGGGAAGTGGTGTGGGCTAGGAATCTCAAATTACTGGAACACAATAATAATGCTTCTAAAAATTATTGTTGAGTCAGTACTTTTTATTTAGAAAAAATGGAGAACTACATTTATTAAGCACACATTACTAGATGCTACATTTGCAAATATAAAATGGCAGATGGAACATACCATAGATGACGTTATGTAATGACTGGTGACCCCCTAGAGGAGTCACTCAAACGTGAGCTTTAACAGTCATTGTTTAATAACTCTAATACTTTGGCATGAATCATTGTCATAATTGTATGAGGATAAATCAATAAAACATATGCAATCATCACGAATATCCAATAAACATTTATCAGGAATTAACTTTGTGTTTGTGCATTCTTTTAAAAAAGTGTAACTTTACAATCAACACCTACTGGGCACAACCACATGAAAACAGTATGACGAAAATCATTGCAGTAAAACCGGATCGTTAACCCCTAAATGGCATAACCACATAAAAAAACATTATAGTGTAACCAAACAGTCAGCCTCTAAAGGGTACAATGCATTCCACATTTTTAAGATCTTCAGGACTTCTAAAATGTTACCATTCACAAAAACTCTAAAGAACAAATTACACCCAGCTGTAGAACAAAAGATCCAACTATGGGAGAACTTGAAAATGCATTGAATAGAGGGAAAGGTGAAGATTTTGCCCCGACCTATGATGGAGACAAATAAAATGACCTGAAGAAAAAGAGCATGTCATGCTGAACGTTCTGGTGGTGGTCTCATCATCCTAGGACCACCACAGACTGAGTTATGGTAAAAAATGTGTTGTTAAAGGAATGTCCCGCAAAGTGTTAAGGGGTGAGGTTCCAGAGTGCAGTGAATATTATAGTATCAGCTCTTCTGCTGTGCCAGGAAGAGCCATGCTGAGGTTTTCCGTTCATTTTGTCCTTTTGAAAGCGGTCCTGCGCTGCATTTCACATTTTTATTATTGTAGAGAAGAATGCCCAGTCCCACCGAAGCTCTCCAGAGCTGGCTATCATTGGAGGACAGCACGGGGAGCCCACCCCCAGATGTACTTCGCTGCTTCCCACACAGCCCGTACTCCTGCGTGTGGTCGTGGGAGCCAGCAACCCTTCAATGTGCCTGCCCGTTCAGCCGGCAGACGTGTGCCTGGGTGGCTTTTTCCCACTGTATTAAGGGGCCCAAGGGTGGGAACCTGTGCCCCTCTGGTTTCCGATGGGAAAGTGAGATGGTACTTCCCCACGTACTGCGGTGCTGGGGGGTCTGGGGATGCCCCTTTTTCATAAGTCTGCCCAGGGGACTCGGTCTGCAGGTGAGATGGAAACTTCTGGAGGGGGCACCACACACCGTGTCTCCCCCAACGTGTGAAATGTAACTTTCTTGTGCCATCCCCTGACCTTACAATGCATCAGAGGAAAAGACGACTCCTCGACTCGCTCTGGTGCTGTCTGTGTGGCATGGATCATCGGACGGGCACAACATACCTGGCAACAGTACCATTCCTCAGTACCTTAGGGGAACACCCTTCAGTACAGAGCAGTGCCAGTCCTTGGCGAGGCGCTGGACCTGGTGGCACCGAGGGCACGTAACACGCTTCCAGAGGTGAATAACCAGTGCTTTACCACATGCTGAGACTAAAACAATCTCAGGCTTCAAGCGTTGGGCAATAAAAAAGAGATAACACACTCCAGCTGTGTTGGCTAGTAGTCGCCGGGCAAGCCCACCACCCCTGGGAGAACATGTAGAGTGGGGCCCAGGAAGTGCATCAGGCAGGGAGACCAGCACCTGAAAACCAGCAGTCTTATGGGCGATCACTTCTTGTAGTCCCACAGGGCCTTAAGAGAAGGGAGTCAGGGAGCAGCTGGCAGCAGGGAAACAAGCAGAGAAGCAATCCAGTGCATCCTTTATGCCAGCAGATAGCAGAGCAACAACAGAAGAACAATCCATTTGAGTTATTTTGGCAGCACAACAGTCCTTCTGACAGAGGTTCAGTCCCAGATCCAAAAGTGCACTCCAATCATAGGGTCAGGGCCCCTGTACTTATACTCAAATGTCTTTGTTCAATGGTGCCTTCAAATGATCCCTTTCAAGTGTAACACAAGCCCTTTCAATCCAGTCCTGGCCCCAGACATCAGTAGGGGGTAATTCAGCCCATTGTTTGAGGACAGGACACAGCCTATTGACATGTAACGTGTGAACGGTCCTCCCTCTCCCCAGCCCAGGATGACTATCAGTATGCATATGCCTCTTCTGTCACACCAAGCCCCTCGTGTGCTGTGAGTGTCTGGAAAGTATGCACCAAGTGAAGCTGTCACTCTGCCCGCCCTACATGTTGATTGGAGTCAGGCTGCAGAGCACTTAGAGACGTATTTATAGGCCCCTTGCGAAACAGAAGCATCACTTTTCGTGATGCTCCTGTGGCGAGGTTAGACTTGGCATCCTTGGCGTGGTCTCCCCTAACTTTTTGCATCTGTTTCCCAGGTTGTTCGTGAGGGCTGGACTCTGTTTTTGCTGTTTTTGTTACTCTGGGTACTTTACCACTGCTCTCCAGTGCTAAAGTGCAAGTGCTCCTATATAAAATGTGTATGTAATTGGCTTTTCATGATTGGCATATTTGATTTACTGGTAAGTCCTGATGAAGCAGAAAAAGAAAGACTAACAAACATTCATATATCATGTAACAAAATCATATATAGTGTGATTTTAGCAAAGAAAAATAATGTATGTGGGAAAATGTGCCCACGGAGTAGTTCGCCATTATTATAAACGAGCTTAATTAATCATGAAGAATTGACAATGTAGTAATCCATCATAATTGCAAATGTATTCTATGATTTTTGTTGAAACTGTTATATGCTTAGCTTAAATTTAGTGGAGGCTTTGGCCTAGTTGCCTGGTCTCAAATTTAACTGCGTGGTTTTCACTTGTATTAACACAAACTTATTTTAAACTTTAAGGCTGTATTTTTCCAGTAGAATGACTAATACACTTATCTCAAGGTTTTGTGCTAGGCAAGTTTCATCCCCTTTGAAGCAAGGTCAGTTTCTGCAGGTGCAGACAATAAAGACACTGATACAGAAATAATTGGCAAACTTTGTTGCTACTTGTGTTCCAAAACCCCAAGGACACCTTATGCATAAATGAGTACTAAGAGAAAGACACTATTCATTGGTCAAAAAGAAGCCACCCTATGAACCCTCCAATGGAAGACCCTGAAGAATTTGGAACGTTTTCTTACTTAAACCCATCGGACAAAGAGAAGTCAGAAAATTTTCTTTGATGCCATTTGAGGGCAAGATTCAAGAAGCCATTTTGATGACCCTTTGATGTTTTTTCTCTGTCGCAGAGAGAGAGACTTTAATTTTGCCCCGTCTTGTCCATGCAATAACTTTTGTCCCCCCATTTTCCTTGCTGCCGCAAGGAAAATTTGCTTTAACTTTGCCCCTCTGAAATCTGCCCCATGCTGATCGAACCGGTACCTGAAGGGCGAAGATTTTCCTTGAATGCTGATTGTATTTGGTAATTATGAAAGGATAATTGTATTATGCATTGTGTTTTCCTTCTTAGTTACCAACTGCTTATTTTGACAGAGCCCAAGCCAGACGTTTTCTAAATTTGTGTTGACTAAATTCGTTTTTGCATGAAGCCCCACATGCCGATGCTAATTAGAGGTTAGTTGAGGTATTCATTTGATGCACCATGTTGAACTGAAATCTTGTTATGCTGACCGATGTATGCAATTAGTCAAATTCAGTTACTTATATTAGTGATTTGCATTGCTATAACCGAGTGCATTATAATCCAGATTTTGCGTAGATTGTGTTTCTTCCGTCGCTATGGACAGCTAGTAATGTTCGTATACGTATATCATTTGATTTTGAGACTTACTTATATTGTGTTAGCTTTGTTAATATAGGGAAATAAACTCATTAACCTTTAATAAACAGGTGTGGTTATTCATGACTAAAAGGTCATGGTGTGTCTAATTAATGATTTTCTGTTTAACTAATTTGTTGTTTGATCTATTAATTGAGTATTGGTCATTGATAATAAATGGTTATTGATTATTGATTTGAGTGATCCGACTATTCTTGGATGAGGAGAACCCAACTCGGTCAAAAGGTTCACCGACCTCCGGCGTGTCCAAGTACAAGTAATTAATAAAGACTGGACGCGCTATCAGTCCCTAGTACAGTGCACTAGAGGTGCCCAGGGCCTGTATATCAACTGCTACTAGTGGGTCTGCAGTACTGGTTGTGCCACCCCCACTAGTAGCCCTGTAAACATGGCTCAGACCTGCCACTGCAGTGTCTGTGTGTGCAATTTTAAAATGCCAATTCAACTTGGCAAGTGTACCCACTTGCCAGGCTTAAACCTTATATTTTCCTACATTTAAGACACCCCTAGGGTAGGCCCTAGGTAGCCCCATCGAAAGGGTGCAGTGTATGTTTAAGGTAGGACATATACTAATGTGTTTTACTGCCAAATTCGTTTTTCACTGTTGCAAGGTCTATTTCTCTCATAGGTTAACATCGGGGCTACCTTTAAATGTGATTAAAGTGTAGATTCCCTTTGGGAGCAGCTGGACTTGTGGAGTTGGGGGTCTCTGAACTCACAATTTAAAAATACATGTTTTAGTAAAGTTGGTTTTGAAATTGTGTGTTAGAAAATGCCACTTTTAGAAGGTAGGTATTTTTCTTGCTTAAATCATTCTGTGACTCTGCCTGTTTGTGGATTCCCTGTCTGGGTCACTTTGACAGTTGGGCTGTTTGCACCTCTCTCTAGACAGTGACACAAAGGGAGCTGGGGTGTAGCCTGCATATCTTGATGAGCCATCTATGCTAGGAGGGAGTGGAGGAGTGGTCACTTATACCTAAAAGGGCTGTGCCTGCCCTCACACAATGCAGTCTGCAACCCCCTAGTGTGTGTCTGTGGCCTGGCCTGGGCAAGGTAGGATCTCACAAACAAGAGAGACTTTCCTTTGAAATAGGCCTACTTCAAAGGCCAAAATGGGTATAAGAAGAGCACCCAAACCCCTGAAAAAGTAGATCACTTTTGGAAATCAAGAGGATCCTCTGCCTGGAGAAGAGATGAAGAGTTGAGGGGAAGTGCTGCCTTGCCTGTGACTGTGCTTTGTGGTGCTATCCTGCAGTTTCTGCTTCTGCATGTGCAAGGGGACAAAGACTGGACTTTGTTGTACATTCCTGCTTGTGAAGAAATCTCAAAGGGCCTGTCCTGGGCTTGCCTCCTGTTGTTGAAGTCTCAGGGCCATCAAAGACTTCCCCTGCCAGCATGTGGACTCTCTCATGAGACTCCTGCCCTGCCAAGTGGTGCAGTTTCTGAGGCCTTGAAAGATGAAGCTGCAGACCAACACTGAGAATCCACGCACAGACTGGCATGTGGGGAAAGATGTACGGTCTCGCTTGCGAGTGAGAAATCGACCCATCGCTGGCCTTTTCCCACGCACACTCGCCCAGGCGGTGTTATTTTGACGCAGCCCAGGTACTTTTTCATGATAACAGCGTTAGCACTGTTTCCTAAGGATTTCAGACTCTTTTTGCTTTTTAATTCATAACTTGACTTGTGTGTGGTTGACTTTTGTAATTTTGGTCTTGTTTTGTTTAGATAAATATTACCTAGTTTTCTAAACCTATGTTGTGTCATTTTGTAGTGTTTTCACTGAGTTACTGTGTGTGTTGGTACAAATACTTTACACCTAGCACTCTGAAGTTAAGCCAAGTTACCAAGGAGGTGAGGGGGGGTTAACTGAGAGTGATTCTCCTTTACCCTGACTAGAGTTAGGATCCTTGCTTGGACATGGGGTAACCTGACTGCCAACCAAAGACCCCAGTTCTAACAGACGCTGATCACTGCGCCGTATTTATAAGGAGGCGTTAAGCCACTTTTTGTGGCTTAACATCACTTTGTAAATACAGCCCCTTCCCACACAGCACTGTGCATGGAGGGGGCGTGCAATGGGTGTTGCTGAGGGCATGCCACAGCAACACCCATTGCATTTTGACACTGCCTCAGATTTATGAAACTTCGTAAGTCGGAGGCAGCGCAATAATATAACTGCACCCACAGGGGTGGCGTTAGGAGGGCGCAACGTTTTTTTGCTTTTTCTGTGCGTGCTACATTCTGCAGCGCGCATAGTGAGAGCAAAATGCCAGAAATTATTGTTTATTTCCTGGAAGGTGTCCCTTCCTGCACATAAACAATCATTTGAAAATGATGCTCAGGCATTTCTGTGTGTGCTGCATTGTGCAGCACACACAGAAGTACCAAAGCAACATTAGTGATTGTTTATGTGCAGGAAGGGACACCTTTCCGCCCATAAACAATCACACCCCTCAACGCAGACATCCTTGCACAATGATACAAGGATGCCTGCGTTGGTGCTGGCAGCTAAGTTTAGCGCCAGCGCAGGTGACAACACAGGTGTGTACTGTATTCACTTAAATACGGCGCATCCCTGCATTTCTAAAGTGACGCGGTGTGGCGCTGACAATTTTGGCGCAGCACCGCCCTTAAAATTTTAAACACAGAGAAATGCCCACTTTCTGAAGGTGGCATTTCTAAAATAGTAATGTAAAATCCAACTACTGCAAGAAATAGGATTTCTCACTACCATTCCAAACATACCAAACATGCCCACGCTACTCCTCACAGATCAGAAAATACCGCTTAGACACATATAAGGGAATTCCCAATGCCAACCAATGAGAGGAGCAGCCCTCACTGTATGGAAAAACTAAATAGGCTGACTGTCACTACTAGGACATGTAAAACATATAACTACATGTCTTACCTTTCACATATACGCCCCCTTCCCATAGGGCTACCAAGGACCTACCTTAAGGTGACTTAGGTGCCGTAAAAGGGGGAGTTTAAGCTTTGCCAAGCAGTTTGAATTGCTGAATCAATGTGGCACTAAACTGTGCACACAAGTACTGCAGTGAAAGGCCTGAGACAGGCTTGAGAGGCTACTTCTGCGGGTGGAGCATTCAGTGCTGCAGGCCCACTAGCAGCATTTAAATTACAGACCCCAGGAATATGGGATATCACTTTACAAGGCACTTACAGGTAAATTATATAAGCCAAATATGTGTAAGCCAATCATACCAAGTTTTAGGGGAGAGAGCACATGCACTTTAGCACTGATCAGCAATGGTAAAGTCCTAAAGCCAACAAAGAGAGGGTCAGAAAAATAGGAGGAGAAAGTCCAAAATTTTGGGGAGCACCCAACAGAAAATGCCATTTCCAACACTGCAAAGTCCCCATTGCGACAAGATTCCTGTGCGCTGTGACCAGACTGCGCACGACAGACGTCTCCCATGTGCAGGCGCACACATGTGCACATGCGTGTGCATGAGTGTTCATGTGTAACCAACCAAGTTCTCCATGCCCTTGCTGGGTCTCAGGAGCCTTATCTTAAAAGGCAGACACTGGTGGTAATCATGTGCAGTCCATTTACTGTGTGATTGCCGTTGTCGAGACACCGGTAGTGAAGCTCACCCACAGTAAAAAGTCCAAAAAACGGGTGGTCAAAAATGCAAAAAAATGCCGACGTACTTCTGGGGCAGAATCCAGTGCAACAGTCTCTGTAAGTCCCTTTCTATTGTCTGTGTCTCGGTACTGAGTTCACGGAATATGAGTGCCATTTGCTATGTGCTGACTCAAAATTAGGCCCACAACATACCAATACATTTAGGCACCATTGGGATTTTAATAATTATATTATGTCCTCATAATTGGTCTATTAGGAGTGTGCTAGCATCAAATTGAATTTTAAGGGATGTTAATAATGTACTGAACTTTTTTAAAAACATGACTGTTATGCCAGCAATGAAGGAAGGACTTTCTCCATAGTCTGCAGGCTTCTGGCTGAGTCTGCTGGCTATTTCCCACGTTAAAGAGAATTCTGAGCTTTTCATGGATGGCTGCAGGTTTCCTCTAACCTTTCATCACATCAAAAAGTTTATTTTTCCTTGGCAAAAGGAGGTATATACGCTATTTCCTGGAAAGCAGGAGACCTAAACAGAGGATAATATTGCTCAAATATACGTTTCAGAATGCCCTCGCTGAGGTACCACAAGGAAAAATCCCTTGACCTTCTCTAGTGCTCCAGAGCAAGACAGATATATATGGTTCCTTCTAGAAACTCCAAAAAAACTCTTTTAACACATAAGCCCTGCAACTGTTGGGCAGGTTACAGAACCTGGCTAAAGGCCATATGTGAATTGCATTGTACTTTGGGAACTCCAATGTAAATTTGTCTCGGATGTGCTATCTTCTAATAATGCTCTTTTCCTCTATTTTCACAATTAGCTTTTCTTTATGTCACGCATAGAATCTGCAAGCATCTCTGGTATTTGATTCATTCGTGTTCTAGTACTCTAAAGTTACAGTTTTCTTTTTACTTTGCTTGATTTCCCTCACCTTTCATGTTACATCACCCATCAGTTTATTCAAGTAAGGTAATTACCATCAATTGTTTAAAATAACATTTTGAAGGGCGATTTAGAAGTTTGTCAATGATACGTATATTTAACAAAAAAGAAAATTGGTTATTTTGGATTCTTACCATTTGGTATAAATCAGCAACAATAATCTTAAGCAAAGTAGATAGTAATACGCTTAGTTCAGCAGATCTCAACACATTATGGCCCATAGTTATACTTTTTTAACTCTGCATTTGCGTAATTTTTTTACGCAAAAGCGGCACAAACTTACAAAATACAATTGCATTTTGTAAGTTTGTGCTGCTTTTGCGTCAAAAAGCGGCGCAAATGCGGCACTAAAAAAGTATAAATACGGGCCTATGTGAGAGGCAAGATGAGGTAGAAGAGAAATTAAGCTGATGGAAAGACCTAGTCATCATGAAATCAGCAATTGATGGGAATCACGTCACTAACCTCACTCCAGGCAAACAAAATGACTTCCTGATGGCTTAGAATTAGGATAATTTCCTACTATCAAGCAGAGCTCAATTTGGCCTTAGTGAAAGACTGGGAAGTACATTGAAGGAAAGTGAGATTTGTATGGTGGAGGTTCTAATTGGGCTTGTGAAAATATTAGATGAGTCACTGAAAGAAAAGTGTATCAAATGAAAACCGAGTTTGAAAGACTAGCATTTCTCAGGGATTTGCCTCCTACCCACACAAAGGCTGGCACCAGGTATAATAAATATTAGATGTTCATAGCCACTCTTCTGAACACTCCTGGACCTGTGGACATTACAGAGGATGTACTGCCCTGCTGCCCTGCTGCTTGAGGACTGCCCTGATGACTGAGAAGGAAGACCAGACCTGCCAAACTTCATCCCAGGTTGAGTGACTCCAATGGTCAGCTGGCCTGTGTGAGCTGGAGGAACACAACAGGCTTTAGATGCCATCTTGCAACTGCCCAGCTGACCTGATGCACTAGACCTGCCTCTACCTACAACTAGGACTGACTGAGCCCTGCTGCTGGCTTCTGCTGGAATGAGTCCCTGATCCACAAGTGGATACTCCCCTACTCCTGGACCCTTGGCTACCATCAGAGTGTACTTTTCCCTGTCTAACTTTGAGATCCATCAAATCTGATGCAAGGTAATACAATTTGACAGAGGACCTCACATTGCAGCTCCTTGCAGCTCCTGTTTGATGAGCTCATTGGAACTGACGCAGCATAAAGCAACATGACACAGGATCTTGCATTGCAGTACTTGCAGCTCCTTATCAGAACTGATGCAGCATGATGCAATCGACGCAGGACCTCACATTGCATCTCTCGCAGTTCCTGATTGAAAGAGCACCACAACAGGATGCATGACTTTGCATTGCAGCACAGTGCAGCTCCTGGTCGGAACCGACGCTGAGTGATGCGAAGTGTTGCATCAAGGGAATAGGGTACAACTCTCAGTGGGGCTACCTTCGTTCCTGTATCTGGCCTGCACTCAATCATGGTTGACCTTAACTTTTCACTTTTTCCTAGTCCAGGGAAACCAGATATCGACAGTTGGTGCTTTGTCCTTCTAGTCTCTATTCTCACTTACAAGTTCAAAATTGAATATCTCCAGTTCTACTGATAGGATTTTTTCCATTCTGATATCACTCTGGTTATTTAAATTGACTCCATTTTTCTAAGTTCCTTGAGGATTTTTCTTGTGTTGTGTTTTAAATTTATTACCCGTTGTGTGCTACATGAATACTTTACAAGTTGCCTCTAAGTGGAATGTGACTTTTTTGTGTCAATCTACCAGAGAGTTAAGCACAGGTTAATTTAGTGACTTTTTGTGGTTCACCCTAGCAAAGATTGTGGTAGTTGCCTGAGTGGGTTTTCCACTCCCCTCAACCAAAAACACAATTTCTTACACTACACATAAACTCACTCTCACGTTGAATTCCTCTTTGAATACACACAATTACAACCTCCAAAATGTCACACAATTGTCTACATCAACTGGAATGAATTATTGTTTGCTCCTGGTACTTCCTGTGCTAGAGGATACCTGCTCAGTGTAACTCTCACTTCTACTGACAGATGATGAAAATTTTGTTGACAGGCTCACTATACACATCACACTCAACATAATACAATGGTCCCATGTCTAAACGTCTCCATCTGCCAGCCCTGGAGATAGCCTTTTTCAAATCAAGACCTATGGAGTTGAGGCGTCGACACCTATAAATCTTATTAATTATTATAATTGTAATTAATATTTTCAAACCTTTGTATCTTGATAAATTCTGTGCACCTAATATGTTCCTCCTATATTTTAATGTACATGCCATGCTCACCAATATAATGTGCTGCCTCCACTCTTTGATGTAATTGTTGTGTGCCATCACATCACTCCGAACAAATACAACAATCTTGTCCATAATACTAAATGGTTATGACAAGATTAACCCCTTAGCTGCTGGGCCTCCCCCTCTCCCCTCCCCCCCTCCCCCCCCCCCCAGTGCTGAGCCCTTTTTTGGCTATTTGGGGTAGTTCACACTTAGGCATTCATAACTTTTTGTCCACATAAGCTATCCATGCCAAATTTGTGTCCTTTTTTTCCTACATCCTATGGATTCTAAAGGTACCCAGAGTTTGTGGGTTCCCCTGGAGGAGACCAAGAAATTAGCCAAAATACAGCAAAAAGTTTGCTTTTTTCACACAAAAATTGAAAAAAGGGCTGCTGAAGAAGGCTTGTGGTTTTTTTCATCAACAAAGGGTTTGCAGTGCTAAAATCATCATCTTCCCAGATTTCAGCAACAGGCAGACTTGAATCAGAAAACCACATTTTTCAACACAATTTTGGCATTTTACTGAGACATACCCCATTTTTGCTCTTTTTGTGCTTTCAGCCTCCTTCCAGTTAGTGACAGGAATGGGTATGGAACCAATGCTGGATCTCAGAAAGCTAAACATTTCTGAAAAGTAGACAATATTCTAAATTCAGCAAGGGGCCATCTGTGTAGATCTTACAAGGTTTTTTTTTTACAGAAAATAACAGCTGAAATAAAAGAAAATTGAAATTGAGCTAAAAAAACAGTCTTTTTTCTCTATGTTTTACTCTGTAACTTTGTCCTGAGATGTCAGATTTTTTAAAGCAATATACCGTTACATCTGCTGGACTCCTCTGGTTGATATATAGGGCTTATAGGTTCATCAAGATCCCTAGGTACCCAGAGACAATAAATGAGCTGCACCTTGCATTGGGTTTTCATTCCATACCGGGTATACAGCAATGAATTTGCAGAAATATAAAGAGTGTAAAATAGGTATCAAGAAAACCTTTGTATTTTCAAAATGGGCACAAGATAAGGTGTTGAAAAGCAGTGGTTATTTGCACATCTCTGAACTCCAGGGTGCCCATACTAGTATGTGAATTACAGGGCATTTCTCAAATAAACGTCTTTTTTACACACTGGCTTACATTTGGAAGGAAAAAATGCAGAGAAAGACAAGGGGCAACAACACGTGTTCTACTATTCTGTGTTCCCCCAAGTCTCTCGATATAAATGGTACCTCACTTGTGTGGGTAGACCTAATGCCCGCGACAGGAAACGCAACATGGACACATCACATTTTTACATTAAAAACTGACATGTTTTTTAGAAAGTGCCTAGCTGTGGATTTTGGCCTCTAGTTCAGCCGGCCCCTAAGGAAACCTACCAAACCTGTGCATTTTTGAAAACTAGACACCTAGGGGAATCCAAGATGGGGTGACTTGTGGGGCTCTCACCAGGTTCTGTTACCCAGAATCCTTTGCAAACCTCAAAATATGGCCAAAAAAACACTTTTTCCTCACATTTCGGTGACAGAAAGTTCCTGAATCTGAGAGGAGCCACAAATTTCCTTCCACCCAGTTCTCCCCCAAGTCTCCCGATAACAATGGTACCTCACTTGTGTTGGTAAGCCTAGTGCCCGCGACAGGAAATGCCCCAAAACACAACATGGACACATCACATTTTCCCAAAGAAAACAGAGCTGTTTTTTGCAACGTGCCACGCTGTGGATTTTGGCCTCTAGCTCAGCCAGCACCTATTGAAACCTACCAAACCTTTGCATTTTTTAAAACTCGAAACTTAGGGAAATCCAAGATGGGGTGAATTGTGGAGCTCTCACCAGGTTCTGTTACCCAGAATCTTTTGCAAACCTCACTATTTGGCAAAAAAATAACTTTTTCCTCACATTTCGGTGATAGAAAGTTCTGGAATCTGAGAGGAGCCAAAACTTTCCTTCCACCCAACATTCCCTCAAGTCTCCCGATACAAATGGTACCTCACTTGTGTGGGTAGGCCTAGTGTCCGCGACAGGAATAGATCACACAACAGTCAATGTTGGTCCTTACATTAGGGCAACTGTTGACCCCGGGGTGATCCATTCCTGACGCAGGCACTAGGTACAGACACTCAAGTGGGGTAGTGTTTTTATCAGGACAGGTGGGGAAACAATGGGTGGTAGGAATTTTGTGGATCCAGCATATTCCTGTAGTTTGTGTGACAGAAGTGCAAGAAAAAGTTTAGTTTTTAGTCAACTTATCAGCTTTGCAGGGTATTCTGGGTAAGAAAACTTTGGGGAATCCACACAAGTCACACTTCTGTGGACTGCCCCGGATGTCTAGTTCCCAGAAATGTATGGGTTTAGTATGTTTCCCTATATGGCCGCCGAGCCCAGGACCAAAAACAAAGGTGCCTGCCTCACAAAACCAGTTTGTTTTGTGATAGATAAGTTTGATGTCTCCACAACATGATTTGGGTGGTTGACTTTAGGGTTGAACTAAATTGGGGAGCTCCCAAGAGAGCACCCTCTCTCTGTGCTTGCCACCCCAGGCACCTGCTCTCTGGGTTGGGCTAACCCGCTATTGTCCCGTTGCACAGACTGTGCTTGCAAAGAGACAGCAGGACTGTCCTCATCACTCCCTCATAATTACTGGACAAGGAGTTATTGAATGGGACTCCTCCCACTGAAAAATCACTCCCAGGGTCTGTGCCATTGTCCTATCCCTCAGATGCTATCTCAGTATCTGCTGTCTCAGTCTCTGATCCTATGTCAGAGCTGTCCTCTATAACCCGAATGAGGGCTTAAGCAGCGGTCATCCAACGAGATGCCGTCGCAGCTACTGGCTAAACTATTGCTCTAAAATACTAGCCTTCGTAGACAGTCGCAAAATTGCTGCTGGGTGTGTGTCTGTGACACGTGCAACAGTAGAGGTCTCCTTACCTTCGCTTTTTCCCTCAATCAGCACGTTCTTTCAAGACAGTCAATAAACACCTTGTCACATACCATTCGTCACAGTCTTCAGAACCTTTAGCGCCAAGTCCAGCAATCATTATTGGTGCTCCCACTCCCATGACCTCCTCCTCAGATTCCCTCACTACCACCCAGCAAAAGTGCCCTTCATCTCTCCATAGCCCCCCACACATACATTTCATTTGTATTATAGCACAGCTAATGACAGACTTTACTAATGTACTCAGCTATTTACATAAAATACAGATTGGCTTTTTGCAGCAGGCATATAAACCTTCTGCGCTACTTTATGGCATCAAAACTGCCACTAGACAAAAGTCTGATCCTTTTGTAGAAGAAACATAATCACAAGACTTACTGGACTTTTTTATTGCTGCCTAAAAGCTACAGTTGAAATGCGTCAGTTGAAGTATGTGCATTGCTTTGAAGACGCAAGCTGCAACTGCAAGACAACTGGTGGCGAATACATACATATATATATATATATATATATATTTATATATATATATATATATATATATAGATCACTTTTATATGTGAGTCTGGTTTTCCTGGGGGCCGATAGCAAACTCCAGGGAAACCACACATGCATTGACAACAGTGATCTATATATATATATATATATATATATATATATATATATATATATATATACACACATATATATCTATATAGATATTTCTACCTATGTAGATAGATATACCTATCTACCTATATATATATATATATATATATAGAGAGAGAGAGAGAGAGAGAAAGATATATATATATATATATATATATATAAATATATATATAGATCTATATATTGTTTTATTAGTTGTATGATTTCCTTGGGGGCCATAGTGGCCCCCAGGGAAACCATACAGCTACTAAAAAATGATTGCCCCCCACAGGGGGTCGCCCTGCTCACAGTCGACCCCCTGTCAATATCTTTTTTTTTTAATGTAGCCGTTGGGGGACGAGATTGGGCACGATCGCGTCCCCCAGGGGACCTACCTTTTTTTGTAAAATAAATGGCCCCTGGGGGCGGCCCATTTGCCTAAGAGGCCGACCCCCCAAGTCAAATTCCTGATGTCGAGTGGGGTTTCCTGGCCCTCGAGTCTCCCCTTTCAAATGAGGCCTAACCGAACGTCAGGAAGTCCGTTTGGGGCTGTTTTCAATACAGTGACGTCAGCAAAAAGGAGTGGGTGGGGGGGAGACACGGGGTATTTTTAGAAAAAATTGGAGGATTTTTTAGCCCCCTCCCTGGTGTCGGCCACTGGTCATGACCCGCACCAGGGAGGTAGTGTGGGTGTCAGCCAGTGGCGGACACCCGCACTGCAGGGGTTATGAAAGCCTAAACAAACATTCTGCTATTACACAAACACAGCTCTCTTTTTAATCATTATTGAATGAATCCCAGATAAAATGTTACAGATAATTGTGATAAGCTTAAAAAAACATGTGGAATGTTGTTACTGTTCTTCCACACTGTGAGCCTGCACTGTTCATATGGCACACTACGCGGTTTGTAGAAGTCTGGTCACAAATGGCCGGTAGGCTGTGAGAATGACCCTTGAGTCACTTGCTCTCCGAGGTGAGCAGCGAGCCTGCTGACACTTGTTCGCCAGAGGGTGATCTTGAACCCTGGAGGGTGCTGCATATAGAGAGGAAGGGTATTTCAACATAATTAAGTCTTAACTGTGGCGATGGGATTGGGCCATCTTGTCGGGTCTGGTCACATGTGCATCAGAAGCTCAATCAGCACCTTCGAGATGGATGCACATAGATACTTTGGCGGGAGTCTGGTCATACATGTATTTCAGAAGTTGAGAATGTATCCTGTGGGGGATTTCGGACTGATACTCGGAAATTCTTGTTGCATATATGCACAAGAGGATGAGTGGATTATTTAATGTGGGTTCTAGGCCCGGATATTTTTTCTTT
Organism: Pleurodeles waltl; assembly: GCF_031143425.1. Classification (NCBI taxonomy): domain Eukaryota; kingdom Metazoa; phylum Chordata; class Amphibia; order Caudata; family Salamandridae; genus Pleurodeles; species Pleurodeles waltl. The sequence goes on from NC_090444.1 coordinate 778,109,093, forward strand.
ACAAAAGATTAATCTTTCAAAAATTCCAAATTTTTGGTTTTGATATTTGCACTGTTTTTTTCAGCTATGCCAACTCTTTTCATGAAATTGTTGTACATATTAAACTGCTTTGAGTAAAATGTCTCAGGAGGCAATCATTCAATAAATGAAGGAGGTATCTTGCATGATTTATGTAACAGAGGGCATAAATCATTTAAATTTTTCTTGCTGATGGCTACCAAATACGCCACATAATGAGACGATATATTGCAAGACTCTCGTACTGGGAGGAATATCACAAGTACAAATTTCTCAGATACAACCACCCAAGCATAATGTAAGTAATAAATGTAATTTTCTGGGAAATTAAAGATGTCTTGTCACTCTTATGAACAAGGTGCTAAGTTTGAACAGTGGATGTTCTTCCAAAAGAGGCTCTTGGCAGTCTGATCACACAAGCCCCCAAAGACTAAGCCTGTATGCTGGAGGTGGAAGCACACATAGTTTGTGATGAACATAGTCAGGTAAGATAAAGACACCAAAGAGTCAGTCAACATCTTAGAGGTAGCAGCCTCAAGACGTGTGTGGTTGTGTGACATAATGACCATGCATTGTGCAAATGACAGCACAAAGAAGATTGTATAGTCTTGATATACACGTTTTAGAGGGCAAGCATACACCATGGAGATGGCTCAGCACAGATGGTTAAGGGATGTCGTCACATGCATGCATCAGATGCTGAGAATTCATTTTTTGATGGGTTAGAATCCGAGACTACTGTGGTTTGCACCACACAGGCCCTAATGACTATGAGGGCTAGAAGCACAGAGTACTCGGGGCTGTCTCACATATAGACTCCAGAGGCATAGAATGAATCTTGGGTGCTTCTCTGGATAGAGACTGGTTGGTGTCTGGTGATAACCATGCATAAGTAGTAGAAAATACACCCTGGGGTGGAAGCTAATAAAGGCCTTTGGAGATTTGGTAGCACTTGGTTGAAACTGCATCCAGTAAATCGGCTCTGCATAGAGGCTTGCAACTTTCTTGCCCCAAACATGCACTAAGGGCTAGGCGTGTACAGTAGACATGGCTGTTGTGATTAGCATTCTGAAATTCTCATTCAACATAGAGAAGGCTTCTCGCAGGGATTTGTGGGAGCTGTATGAAACATACATGAACCAAAGGTTGAGAGCGCACCATAGAGATGGACGCTGTGGGCTGGGCACCAAGGGAGACAGAGGCTCTAGTGGTGACTTCACATAGAGGCTTGTGGGCGCCTTCTCACTGATGTGCGAACAGACACACGCCACAGGTGGTGCCTGAAGCTTGAGGTTGGCAGCTCGCACAGTCCTGCAGTGCATGACCCGCAAACACCTAGAAGAGTGTGTGTGCATTGTGCAGTTAAATGATTCTGTTGTGTTTTTACTTTTGTTGGGCTCCAAAGATATGCAGCTTAGGCTTTTCATGTGGGTCAGCTAATGCAGACAATAAGCAGTTGCTGACCTCTGGTAGCACTGCACGGAATGGCATTAGCTAGCAACCAGGACCGCAATTGCACTTGGTCCCATTAGCTTAAGCGATCGACTACACTCCAATTGCAGTTGATTTTTATTCCCGAACCAGTGTACAGAAGCCCATTTCATTGCTTGCATTGGGGCTCATAGCACACATGTTATTATACTGACGACAAGTCGCAATGTCTGTCGGACAGTGGGAGAGCTCCCTGTGGCAGCAGGTGCAGAAGAAACAAGGAGACGGAAGACTGATTTAATCTACCGCCAAACGAGGCTTATTCATTGAGAGACTGAAGTCAGGCTGACTGGGTGCGATGTGTAGGTGTGGGGTGCAAGGAGTTTGGCATAAAGCTGCCAGAAATATTCAGCACCAGCAGCTCAAATCCAGGGCGCAGCCTGCGGTGACGTCACGTGACGAACAACCCTCACTGAGACACGAGCGAACAGACGGACACTGCTTCCTTCTAGTCAGAGCTAAGCAGCAGGTCCAGTCACCCCCCACACGGAGACCCTCCAAGTACACAAAGGCAGAGCTCGATAGCATCAGCTCTGTCACAGCTGTCCGTCGGCTTTCCTCGCAGGCTGCCAGCTGCCTGGTAACACACTCTCAGCCCCACCTTCGGCTCCTCCCGTTTCCAAAGGGTTGCCGGTTATTGTGGGGGGTCTCGCGCTCCAGGGACTGCATCCCGTTAGCAGATGCAAGGTCGCTTCCTGCCTCCTCTCGGTCCCGTCTTCACATCGTGATGCTCGCCTTCTGCCTTCGAAGACTTCTCGCCACCAGAGGAGCTGCTGCTGATGCAGGTTGCCGCATTGCCTGACTACGAGCTAGTAGGAGTGCCCCTTTTTTCCCATTCCGTCTGTTCTACGTCTCCATATTCAGCCATCGCTGCATTTTGTTAAACACAGCTTGGACGGGTTTTACTTCGTTGCGGTTTATTGTTAAATGTGCTTAAAATGGAAAAGAGTCCTAAAACCAAACGCTGCACAAGACGTATTCATTACAAAGAAAACGAGACAGCCCTTTGACTGGATAAATCTTATGCGCTGATTGAAGGATGTCAAAAATCTAACAAAAGCAAGGAGGGTGGAAGCAGCTGCAACATCTTCCGTCATTGAGGAAAACAATGCATCCGTAGGAGTAATAAGTGGTTTGGGTTGCTGCACGACCTAGGGATAGCCACCTTTTGACCCTATGCTGGGATCCGTTTTTGTGCCTGCTGCTCACTGACTGCGGCCCCGGGCAGTGCGTCTCTCCAGGCATCAGGACGCTGGGCCCTAAAAGGTTCCAGGATGACCCATTTGCAGGCGGGCCTTTCGCCCGAGACCCTGGAGAAAGCCCGACTGGAGCTGAACGAGAACCCGGACACCTTGCACCAGGATATCCAGGAGGTCCGTGACATGGTAATCACCCGGCCGGACATCGGCTTCTTGCGCACCGACGACGCCTTCATCTTGCGGTTCCTGCGGGCCAGGAAGTTCAACCACTTCGAGGCCTTCCGTCTGCTGGCACAGTACTTCGAGTACCGCCAGCAGAACCTGGACATGTTCAAAAACTTCAAGGCTACCGACCCCGGAATCAAGCAGGGACTGAAGGATGGCTTCCCGGGGGTTCTCTCCCACCTGGACCACTATGGACGGAAGATCTTGGTGCTCTTTGCTGCAAACTGGGACCAGACCAGGTAAAACCGCTGACTCCCAGTGACAGACGTACACTTTCTGCCTTACATTCCAAATTGGCTGCTCATCCACGTTCGCTCTTTTTGTGGGCGGTATAATACTTTCGACATATATTTTTCCACTTTCTGCTTGATAAAATTTGCATTTTCCCACTTCATGTTATAGGCTGATTAACATATCTCCCTTCTTTTAGCAGCGGATTTCACTGAATAGAGGTGCCAAGGTCAGACAAGACCCTTTTATAAACAATAACAGGTTTTGGAAGATGCAGTGCTTTTAACACTGGTGTCATGTGGCCGTTCGTTCCAGGGCAGAGCTTTAGCGCACTTGGCCACGACTCCTCCTTCTTTCCTTTTGAATGGTAAACAATGAAGGGATGGGAAAGGGCGACTGTACCACGTGGGCCCTGGTGTCTCTAACATGAAGGAAGATGCTTAGTGTCTAGAAGCTACTCTGAGCGTACATGGTACATTCTACTGTCTCTTGACAAGGCTGTGTAAGGTCTAGTTTCCTTGAGAATGACGTGTGCTGCAAACCGTATTAGTTGAGGCCGTGTGCAAATGTAGGTGGCCTGTAGATCAAAGCTGTGTTTTAGGCACGCATATTAGCTGTCTGAATTCTTATCATATTTATTTACGACTTATTCATTACAAAGGAACAGGCATTTTGCTGCAATTTTGTGGGTGCCAATTGGATCTTTGTTGCTGAAGTTTGTCAGTTTTTCTCTTTTTTTCTCACATTGTAGGCCTTTTAAGCCAGCCACTGTAAGTCTCCCTTGGCGTTCTCCAATCTGCTTAGTTTTCCATATTTCCTCTTACTCAATAATTTACTGGAAGTGATGCTTTTTCCTTCTGGTTTCCATGACGTACAGCGCAGACGCCAATGAAGTCCTAATTGTAAAATACCAACAGCTTTTGATGGCAAAGGTGACAGGAATTGGTTTAAGCACCCGCAATGTACTCTGCAGCCTTCGTTCAGTCAAATGAAAACACATATATTTGCAGTCTCCTGCTATGGGATTCACCTACTTCAGACAGACATGAGGTATGTTATTCTGTTATCGTATGTGCAGCGATGACACGCACATTTTAAGGATTCACAGTGCTCTACCGAGCAGCTACAGGTACATTCTGCTTGCCCTTTGCACCTCTGTGCTTGCCCTATGCTTCTAAAATCTGTAAATGATGGAACGCGTTCGTCGTCTTTGGTGTCACATGTCGTTCGAAGTAGAACCATTCCTCGGTAACTGTCAATGACATAGCCACGAGCATGCCAACATATTGGAATGGAACGTAATCAATATTAACATTTCGCCTATTTTGAAGAGGCGTTAATGTTGGCATTTAAGGAAAGCAAGGCAGAGGCAGCCGAAGAAAATATTCAGAGGAACATGGGTAATAGAATAATATGGGATACAATTACGATTTTTTTTTCTTCAAAGAATCGCCCTATTTCTTCTAGCTCTACTGTCAACAAAGTAGTTCAACATCTACCCACCCGTGTAATCAGTGTTATAAAGATATGAAGCACACTGTAAACATGATAAGTTTTGACAGACGTACAAAATACTTGCGTCTCTATAAGATGTTTTAAAACAGTGGTCCTTCAGATCCCTCCTTTAGGTAAAACGGGGCATCCCTCGATAACTTCAGGTCTTCCAACTTCTAGTGGCTGCGTTTTGGTGAAAAGATATCCTTAAAAAAATTTAATTACTTATTTGTTATGATTGCTCACTTCTTCCATTCCCAAGTTGGAGGAACGTAACTGTTTTGTAGTTAGGAAGAGGTGTCAGACCAGGAAAAACGCTAGATTGCTTTCAGTGGCAAAGGTCTGGTATATCAGGCGATTGAAGTTACAGCCCTCTGAGCGATACACACGAGATTCATTCGACTGGAAAGAATGTCGTTCGGGTTCTAGTATACATTTGACCTCCGCCAATATGGACGAAAAGTAATCAAAACGGTCAGTTGTCGGATATCACTAAACCGTTTTTTTAAATAACCCACTTGAACTTGGTGGCACTCAATATCGAACCCTTATTGCCCTCTCTAGAGGTCATTAGCTCTGCTCATTACCCACATGCAGGTATTGGCTTGACCTGAAGCCAAGGCTGCATAATAAAGTGAAAGGCGATTGACATGTTTTAATGCCGGAAAGCAGACGGGCAATAAAGTGTTAAACGTCGCCCAACATAGACTTGTAAAAGTGCTATTTGTCTCTGCTTCGTGTCAGTGCCCTAGGCCCAGACGTAAATGAGCACAGCAGCAGTTAGAGTAGCAGGCTGAGCATTCCGATTGGCCGAGCCACTCTCAGCATTGCACACAGGCTACTAATAGAATTAAAGTGGGTTAGATGTGGCGAAAACACGTTAGGGGCCTTCTTAAAGAAAACCAACCAACACAATGACGAAACTTATTTGAAAAACCTCATGCACCAACAGTATATTTAAGTGGATGTTTCTTCTAGCTATGCTTCTTAGGCTGAGTAACATGTGAAGTGGTAAGCCAGTCATATCATACATTACTGTTAGGGACATGGACGTCATTTGTCATGGACCCCTGGCTTGCCCGTTGCGACCCCTGCCACTGTGTTTGCGATACATGGCCTCTGAGGTGGCAAATCAGTGCCAGGAACACAGTGGCTTGAAGTCTGTTGGAGCTCCACTGTCTTTGTTTTTCTCAATTTACTATTACACTAATTATGAATGTTTCATTATTCACTATTAGTTTAAAAAAACAATGGAGTACAATTCGCTGGAATGGCCTTCCCTGCCAGCTGAGGTAAGTAAAAAATGCTTTTAAATGTATTTTTTTGCATGCTTGTGGGTGAGTACGCATTTGCATGAGAGAGCGAGTGTACGTAAATGTGAATGTGGATGTATGTGTAAGCATGTGTGTGTGTGACTGAAGTTGAAGGTCAAAGGCCGTGATGTCACTTCTGCTACCCCTGAAGTTTTGGTGAATTGACCTTCATGGTTAGCGAACAAGCACAGGGGATGAAGCATAGATACAGATAGTAAGACTGGTCTGTGGTGTCACACACAGCAGGCAGGCATCTAGATGTGCCTAGCAGTCTGTCGCAGTCAGAAATATCCACACGCCTGTGGGAATGCCAGAGGTAAATGATTTTGTGTTGGTTTGGTCTAATGCAGTAAGCATTGTCGTATGTGTGAGTCATGCCCATAAGTTTGCAGGTGACCATACTTAGGATATAAAAAAAAGGGGATGGGGGCTTCATTACTCATATTTAGCACCAACTTCTCTAGAAATATATTCTGCAATGACCTGCCACACGTCTTCAACACTTCACCATTAGCCTTGCGATGACCCTGATTGACATCAGGAAGATGACTGGTACTGGGTAGAACTGACATGAGTCATTTTTTATTGCAAGTGCTTGCAGAAGTTCTTGCCCACATGTCTTGCCTTTAGCATACTGTAGTCCATAATACCTTCTAAATTACCACCTTCCATTCTCAGAAAACTCCAACGCACCCATCAATGGCGTAACAAAACCTGAGGCCCCCCTGCAAAGTATATGAAGGAGGCCCCCGTTCCCTGGCCCTCCACCTACCACTTTTGCTGAGGGGGCCCCCTGGAGCTCAGGCCCCGCACCAAGGGGGCTGCAGGGGTTTATGTTACGCCACTGACACCATGGCAGAAAAGCAGGTGGAACGTCTAATCTTATCTAAGGTAGTCAATGCCAGACTCTTGCTTGTTGCTACCTGTTCTCACAGTGTCAGAGTCTATCTGTTCACTCAGAATCAGCTTCTGGCAAGGATGGTGCTGGCAATTTTGACGGCTTAGTCAAAAGAAGTTTCCGCCTCCTCTGCTCCTCTCTTTGGCTTATGGACTAATTTTGCTGCTTTTAGTAACAAACTGGTGCCACAGTTGTGTCAGCGCCCTAGTTCAGACCAAGCTCCACCAATCCTTTGGTATGTCAGAAAATTGAACTTAAACTGCAGAAAAATAATATATTGTCCGTAACCACTGTACCTAGTGGCTTGTACACACAAGCTGACCTCTCTCAGACAGCTGATATTGTTTTGTTTAGACCTTCATGAAATACATTATTATTAATGAAATCATTTGTACATTTTAACTTAAGTGTTGCTGGCTGCATTTCACTGTTCTGTGGCTTAGAGCACTTAGCAGGATCCCAGTATGTCTAAAGTTCTGCCTTTTCTTTAATCGCCAACTGATTGATATGCGCGTGCTGACGATTGAGCCCTCTGGATTGAAAGTGAGTGATGTTGTATGTGAGCCTTTCTGACATGGGGAGGCCGGAGGACCCAGTCGAAAGCTGCTGTGCAGATTCAACCATTCAAGGCAGAACTGGCAAACAGCAATTAGTTGATGATACTGTGCCACCCGCTTCTATAGAAAAACAAATGATTGGAAACGTTTCTGGTGAGAGCACTTCCGGGCTGATTACATTTCCACCAGCAGCTTCTGTGACGCAGTCCTCTTCAAACAAAAGCTGAAGTGTGCAGATGGATGCAGATCAAAGAAAGCCACATATACCTTGTACCCACTGCCACTTTAGTCAGGAATTTACTAGCAAGTCAAGAAATATGATACTGAAATACATGCGGGAAGGTCAGTGTTGAATTAAAAAAAAAAAAAATTCCAGGGGGGCAAAAGGTTTTGTTAGTAGCTCGCAGCTGGTGCTGCCGTATGCTAGGATTGCCGAATACCAAAGTGATCTATCTTGATTCATTTCACCTCAGGCCTCTTTTTTCCACCACCCCACACTTCATGTCTCTTTACCTCCATCTTGTGAGTACTTTTTAATCCCTGGTTTCTCTTCTTGTCACTGTTTTCCTACACATCTTTCCCTCCTTCATTGCGTTCACCCTTTTCACCCTGTTCTGCCTTTCTCTCTCTTGCTGTATGTAGGTCAAAATGTGATGATGCAGAATCGATTAGGTCCCCGAAAATATATGCTGATGCCCACCACCTGCTCCATCATAAGTTAAGCACTGAGCAAAGAGTGCTTGACCCAGCATGAACCTTAGTGAAAATACAGCAGACCTAAAAAAAATCCTCTAAGCACACCAAGTGAAAGTTAATGTTGCATAAAAAGCATTCTTTTCGAAAAAGTGCATTGTTGACAGTGTTTAATTTGAGCTAGTGTTTACAGGTGGGGCCTAAAGGCACTCATTTTTGAGGACCAACTCTTATTTATCCTCATTAGAGTTTCACTCAGAGAAAGAGAACAAAATATACAAAAGAGCTAAAAAAGGTGAAAGGGAAAAACCACAACAAAGAGCCTACAAGAGTAAGATAAAGAGACAGGAAGTGTAGGATGTTGGAGTTAGGAGGCATACATTGAAACCATGACTATACAGTCCTGGTATTCAGAAATCCCTGCATTTATTAGCACTAGCCACAGGCTTCTAAAGAATAGTTTGGGCACCAGCACTCATTATTTTTGACAGTAAGCACTGAGTACTGTAAGCAGATTCACACATTTATTAATGCAATGAAAGTGTCAAATTCAATGTTATTGGTGCCGGAGTGGGGATTTTTGTATCCCAGTATGTGAGTGTAATCATTAAATAACCCCAGACATTCGTAGTATGGACCTTTGTTTGTCGAAAAGTAGACTTGAGAAGGAGCAATCATTTACAGCAAACACCATGAACTGTAAAGTCCATCTCGCGCTTGCAGTTGCTTTGAGTTAAAAGATTTTATTAACAAATGAATTCAAATTGATTTATTTCATCAGTAAGTCTTAAACTTCAGTCATCACCATTATAGATGCAAAGAATCCATTATTGTTTATTTCAAAACAAGATAAAATTCCACATGAGCAAGGATAACTAATACAATAGAGAAAATACAGCAACAGTGTTCCATAAAGGAATCCATAATCCACGTAAATGGAAATTTAAGCATTTGAAATCAGTTTCTTCAATGAGCAAGGTAAGGTGTCAATTTCAGAAATTCAAAGTAAGGGTTCTGATGAGAGAAATGGAAATCCATAGGCATGAAGTCTTAGCATGTAAGTAACGGAGATTACCAAATGCTGAAAAAGTATTCGCAGCTATAAGTCAGCAGATGTAACAACCCCATAAGTGAGAGACGGGAAAGGCTCAGTTGGGGTCTCTCTTGAGAGAATTCTATCCTCCTATGAGAGCACACACTAATATAAGTCAACTAAAACTTAATTGGAACATTTGATACATTTCCCATACCCAATTTCCAATCAATTCTCATTAAACTATGGCAGCAGGTAAACTCCATAGGTTCTCACATCTTCATATTAGATTACAGAATTATGTCCTTGAAATTATACGTTGCTCACATCTTGCGGTTCAGGCAGTTCTTCCCAAGAGTCACATTTCCTGCCATCTTCTCTGCTCCCAGTGAGAACCTCAGAGTCACTATCAGTTGTATAATGCACAACAAATGCCTATTCACTAACTAATATAAGGCTTCTGGAAAATGAACCAATCGGCAGTGAAAGACAACAGTTTAATTTGAAAACAGGCCCTTTAACCCTAGCATGTAAACGCAACGTTAATATGGCACCAGTAGCTATCAAATGAACCACTGCAAACTTCACATCGTGTGAGTCTTTGCTAGGGGAGGGCAGTGAGCTCTGCCCCGCTCTCGTACTTTGCAGCGTTTTTCACTCTCAGCGCTCCACCCAGAGCGCTGACTTCTTAAAAACTCAGCATAGCAGAGTTTTTTCCTCATTTGCGCTCACCAACGTTAAGTTGTCGACAAGAGCGAGTAAAATCTTACTCCAGACAACCTCCCAGTGAGATTTCTCAATGCGAGCGGTCGCGAATGGTTTACATTGAGGAAGCTGCTGAAAATCTACTTAAGTGGCAGAAAAGAAGCAGTGCCCTCGTGCTGATTTTTCAGCTTGGGACAAACCCCCGGCACTAAAAATCAGCACGAACGACGCAACATATCTCACTCCGCTGCTTCGATTAGAGCAGTATGGGGTGATCGTGCCCCTAGCGCAGTGACTGGGGGAAAGGGAATTCCCTTTTCTCCCCGTGTCTTGCTTAGGACTAGGCAGCTGCCCTTGTCCACGGTGCGGCTGCCCAAAATGGAGAAAAAAGGAAGCAGGAGCCTCCGATGAGGCTTTCCTCCTGCTTCGGCCAGCGTCCGCACCCAATTTGGTGCGGGAGCCGCTTCCCAGCCTGAATGGGGCTGGTGCGAGAAGCCGGCACCGAGGATGGTGCGTGCAAGTGCCCCGGGGGCACGTCAAGAAGCGCACTTTACCCCGGGGGCACTGTTTGGAGCACGCTCGCTCCTGTCCTCCTTCCTTGGTGCCCGGGGGGCACTAGCATCAGCTCGATCCTCGCGCTAAAGACAACATGCAGCGCCCGGGTTGCAGCGGTGAGTTGGGCAAATGAAACACAGCGCGCTTAGGAAAGCGCGAGGGCTCTGTTCCAAGCCCGGGCTGCGGCGGTGATCCCAGCAGAGAAGAGGTGCCGGGAAGAGTGCGAGGGGCACTCTGATGCTCCCGGGCTGCGGCGGTGATCGTTCTTCCGCAATTTAAGAGAGTGCTTTTTCAAAGCGCTTTGGGACAAATCTGTAGGGATCGTTGCAGGGGTCAGGGGCCACAGCACCCTGCCCCTGGGAACAAGCTAAAGCATAAGGGAGCACAGGGCTGGTGGGCCCAGCTACAGGCCAGCACAATGGGTGCAGATGGTGGCAGTTCCTCCTAGTGACCAGGCAGGTCACAGGTCAGCACAGCAGCAGCAGTCCAAGGTGGTTTCCTGGTGAGTCCATTCATCAGAGTTCTGTGTCCAGTTTCATGTCCCAAGAATGTTCAAATTGTGGGGAAAATTACCCTGAACTTATACTGGGTTTACAGTGTGTTTTACAAAGGTAGGGAGAGGAGGTTCCAGCCAGTTACAACTGGTTCTGGGAGTGCCCCCTCTCTCCTTTCAGCACAGGCTCCAAACATCAGTGGGGGGTTAACAACCCTATTGTGTGAGGCCAGGGCACAGCCTTTACAAATGCAGGTGTGCCCTGCCTCTCTCTTCTCTCAGCCCAGGAAGGCTTTACAATATGTAGATGCACCTCTGTGACACCTCCACCCTCCCTGTGTTCAGGCTGTCTGAGAAGTATGCACAAAGCCCCAACTGTCAGTCTGCCCAGACATCGATTGGAGACAAGCTGTAAAACCCCAATGTCATAAGCACAGAGAAATGCGCACTTTCTAGAAGTGGCATTTCTGTGATAGTAATAAAAAATACACATACACCAGTAAGCAGCATTTCTCACCACTATCACAACCATACCAAACATGCCTACACTAACCCTCATAAATCAGACAATACCCCTTACACATAAGGCAGGGCATTTCCAATGCAATCCTATGAGGAGGCAGCACTCACAGCAGTGAGACACCAAGTTATGCTGTTTGTCACTACCAGGACAGGCAACGCAACATGGCACATGTCCTGCCTTCTACATACATGGCACCCTGCCCAAAGGGCTAGCTAGGGCGTACCTTAGGGGTGACTTACATGTAGTAAAAGGGGAGTTCTGGGCCTGGCAAGTAAATTTAGATGTCAGGTCCCTGTGGCAGGAAATTGCGCACACAGGTGCTAGCAGGCCTTAGATAGGTTTGACAGGCTACTTCAGTGGGTGGCGCAAGCAGCGCTGCAGGCCCACTAGTAGCATTTAATTTACGGGCCCTGGGTATAGGGATACCACTTTACAAGGGACTTATAGGTAAATTAAATATGTCAATTAGGTATAAGCATCTTTTAAAATTTTAAGAAACAAATGTTTTTAAATTGTTTGTTGGGCATTTTAACCTCTGAAGGTCATTTTTTGGCTTTCACTCTTTTTGTGGGGGGAAATTCTTTTTAAAATATAAGGGACTGGGAAAAACGAATATTTCCTTCTTTGCTGGATTCACATGTATTGGGGGCACATCCTTGTTTCTGTGTGTGTCTCTGGGGGTATAACTTGGTTTTCTACCTCATAGCAACCTCGGGGCCCGTGTTCAGTGGTCCCGGGTTGCTTGTTTTTTTCTCTCCTCCCTACTTCCTGGTTGGGACCGACTAGACTGCCATTTTTGTTAGCGGTCTAGTTGTTTTTAGGCTCCTGAGCCTCGTTCGGCTCCCCCGGCTCATTTAATGCCGGAAGGACGCCGGCCTGGCACCTGATTTGATCGTGTAAGCATCTTTTAAAATTTTAAGAAACGAATGTTTTTAAATTGTTTGTTGGGCATTTTAACCTCTGAAGGTCATTTTTTGGCTTTCACTCTTTTTTTGGGGGGAAATTCTTTTTAAAATATAAGGGACTGGAAAAAACGAATATTTCCTTCTTTGCAGGATTCACATGTATTGGGGGCACATCCTTGTTTCTGTGTGTGTCTCTGGGGGTATAACTTGGTTTTCTACCTCATAGCAACCTCGGGGCCCGTGTTCAGTGGTCCCCGGTTGCTTGTTTTTTTCTCTCCTCCCTACTTCCTGGTTGGGACCGACTAGACCGCCATTTTTGTTAGCGGTCTAGTTGTTTTTAGGCTCCTGAGCCTCGTTCGGCTCCCCCGGCTCATTTAATGCCGGAAGGATGCCGGCCGTGCAGCAGACGCGCGCAGCGGGCGCACCGAAGGCGCGCCAAAGGCAAGCCCGTCTGCGCCCGTCCGCGCCCTAAAGCGCCCAGAGCCCAGAAATGCTGCTCTTTTTACTACAGACAGGTTAGTCTACTCTCCCTTGCAGCTTTACGCGGGGCAGGATCTGGCCCACCTCTCTCAGTACCCCCTGGGTCCTATGGGTCCTATGCCTCTTCTTTCTGCCCGGCCTGCCCTAGTTCCTCTAAGGCTGTTTCACCCCCCCCCTCCCCCCCCATCCCAAACGAGCAACATATTGCTCCTCAACTGTCGTTCTTTACCAGCGCACTCCATTCACATATATACCCTCATAGAAGATCTTTCCCCTGACGCCTTGTTTCTTACCGACACCTGGTTGGGCAATGACTCAGCAGTAGATATCTGCAATTCTCTACCCTCCACCTACTCTATGGCGCATGTAGATCGACTCCATGGAAGAGGTGGTGGTATAGCCATTATCTACAAAAATACCTTTCGGTGTACCACCTTCCCCTCTGATATCCCGGAGTGTGAAAGCTTAATTTTCTCTCTCTATCTCTCCCCCACTTTTACCTTTTCCGGTATGCTTCTCTACCGACCCCCAGGACCTTGCACTCGTTTTTTAGATTCCTTGCCGGAAGTCGCAGCTAGTCTTATCTGTAAATCCCCTAACTTTACTATTCTTGGGGATTTTAACATCCACCTTGATAATGAAAACTGTCCGCACGCCAGGTCTCTACTTGCGTCCCTCTCTGCGCTTGATTTAACTCAACACGTAATAGAACCTACCCATACCAAAGGCCATACGCTGGACCTCCTATTCAGTAATCTCCCTGTTCTTACAACCCTGCCGTCCCAGCCCCTAACCTGGACGGATCATTGCCTTTTATCTTTCTCTTTCCCTTATAAGTTTACTTCAGATGTGCCGTCTACCTCCTTAACCTTTGGTCGCATTTGGTCAAAATTGGCTCTTGGGGAATGGCGCGCTGCTCTCCAGACCTCCTTTGGGGTCAGCAGCCCCTCCACCTCCGCAGATTTATTTAATGAGTGGATCTCCTCCTCTTTGGATAGTATTCTGCCCATCAAATTAAGATCTAAAAAGCCCCCCCATAAGGCTAAACCTTGGTTCTCACCTTGTCTGTTAGAATTAAGAAAAAAGTGCAAAGGTTAGAAAGATCTTGGAGAAAGAATTACAGTCCCACCGAAAGAGAAATATATAGGCAATCTGTCAGACTCTACCACCAAAACATTAAAGCCGCCCAGTCCTCTTACTACGGAATAAGAATAGAAAACTCCTCCTGTTCACAAAAGGAAATTTTTCAGATTTTTAAGGAATTAACCATAACCCCTATGCCCTCTCCTCCCACAGAGCCCTCCACTGAATACAGTAATCTTCTGGCATCTCACTTCAATGACAAAGTCATCAAGATATACTCTGGGTTCCCTTCTTCTCCTCCCCCAGGTACAGTAGAGTACCAAACGATGGATCCCTCCCTCTCCGGAAGCACATTAACCGCTTTTGTACCTCTCACTGACACCGCTACTACCAACCTTCTTCTTCAAATTAAATCGGGCTCCCCCCTAGACCCCGCCCCTCCTTCCATCCTCTCGCGAGTTTCAGATATTATTGTACCTCCCCTTACAAAAATACTGAATCATTCCCTATCCTTAGGTTTCCTCCCCCCTCTTTTTAAGCATGCCATCATTAAGCCTCTTTTAAAAAAAACGAAATTGAACCCATCTCTGTTAGAGAATTATAGACCCATTGCTCTCCTTCCCATTTCAACAAAAATTCTGGAGAAACATGTTAACCACCAATTAACCAGCTACTTAGAGAGCCATGAACTCCTTCACCCCACTCAAATGGGTTTCAGAGCCCATCATAGCACGGAGTCAGCCCTCCTTACAGTGACGGAGTCAGCCCGGCAACTTCTGGACCAAGGGTCTCATGTAGCCGTGATTCTACTTGATCTCAGCGCAGCTTTTGATACGGTGGATCACAACCTTCTCTGCTGTAGGCTCTCTGAATTAGGGAGAGGAGGCCTAGCATTGTCCTGGCTGTCCGCTTTCGTCAAAGGTAGATCTTTTCAAGTCCTGGACCGAGCCTACTTCTCTGATATCTTTCCGTTGACTTGTGGAGTTCCTCAGTGCTCCTCCCTGAGTCCAACTCTTTTTAATGTTTATCTATCCCCGCTGGCTAAAGTGATCGCTCCCTACAATCTGTCTTTGGTCACCTATGCCGACGATACTCAACTTGTGGTGTCACTATGTAGTTCTGGGGATTCGTCGGCAGCCAACCTTTCGTGTTGTATGAAAGACATTGGAGTTTGGATGATCCAGTCTAAGCTTAAATTTAATGATGGAAAGTCAGAAGTCATTGTACTAGGCAATGCCCCCCCAGCCCCTCCCCTTTCACTATACTCTGAGGCCTTCAACAATCTTCCTCCTCCCAAGGACCAGGTAAAAAGCCTTGGTTTTTGGGTGGATTCTCGCCTGACCATGGATTATCAAGCAAAAAGAGTTTCCTCTACATGCTTTGGCATTTTAAGAGTCCTTAGGAAAATCTTTAATCTTCTTCCCCCTATGGCCAGAAGAATCCTTGTTCAAACTCTGATCCTTTCCCGTCTGGACTATGGGAACTCACTTTTTATCAGCGCCCCGGCTTATGTCATAAAAAGGCTGCAAACAGTCCAGAACGCAGCTGCCAGGCTTCTTGTCAATCTTCCCAGACATTTATCCGCTAAGCCTGCTTTTTCCATACTTCACTGGCTCCCTATTAAGCAGCGTATTTATTTGAAGACCCTATGCATTGTTCACAGAGCCCTGCAAGATAAGGGTCCAATGTTCTTCAGAAAGCGGCTATATCTTTATGTCCCCTCTCGAAGTCTAAGGTCCTCCTCCTCTCGACTTGTGACCATCTTGCGGTCTAAGAGAGCCTGGGGGGCCAACTCCTTCTCCACCAAGGCCGCTCGTCTCTGGAATGATCTTCCCTCTGAACTCCGTCATGAACACTCAGAACTGCTTTTTAGAAAAAAACTTAAGACCATTCTTTTCTGTAGGTAGCTCTCTGAATTCTCCTATTGCTAGCACTGGTCAGGTTAGGTTTAGCGCTGGGATGCCTTCGGGTCACTACGCGCTTTATAAATCCTTAAAACTAAACTAATCCAATCCTACCAAATTTGTAAGGGAGAGCACATGCACTTTAGCACTGGTTAGCAGTAAAAAAGTGCTCAGAGTCAAAACGTCAGCCAAACAAGGTCAGAAAAATAAGGAGGCAAAAAGCAAAAAGTCTGGGGAATGACCCTGTAAAAGGGCCAGGTCTAACAACCATGATTTATGATTTATGTTGAAATATGCACTTCACTTCATGCTTTTTCATTATGTGTGTCAGGTAGCATGGACATGTAATGATATATTATATTTGTTCTTGTACAGAATGCGAAAGTTGTGTTTAAAGGATTTTCGCACCCTGAGGGATTTTTCTTTTGTGTTAGAGGCCAATTTTCCTAGCACTACATTGTCTAACTTTATAAAGGATTTGTATTTATTTAAATATCCGAGGTTCAGCCTCCTTTGGTTCCCTTGGTCTAAAAAAGGAATCTATTTGCCTTCTAGGAAGGCAAACACATATTCCTCCTATTCCAGTGCTTTTTATTTCATATTTACCCATATGAGCAGATGGATTATAGATCATCGTACATGGTAAAGAAATATCAAATTTCTTCTCTTTTGGTTTCAATAAATTTCTCTGCGGGTGTACCAAGCTCTGTTGAGGGTATTTCTCACTAGTCTTTTTGAGTAGCTGTGTGAACCAATTTCTTCTTTATGATGGTAGCATTTATGATGTATTTTCCTTTTCAAAAGTATGTCTTATCTGAAGGAATTATCTTCAGACTCCCTAGATGATAAGTACAGAAGTGCAGCAGTGTTTTATGGTCAGTCAGTTTGTTTTGGATACATGCACAGTTTAATTTCCTCCATAGATGCCAAATATTTAGTGGTATCTTAACCTGATTATTCATTAACATATGTTTTGTGGACCTATTGTGAAACCAAACATGGAACTATTTTAGAGCTTCCAAAGTATCTGTAGAAATTGGGTAAATGTAACAAATGAGCCAGACTAATTTCTGTATTAATCTTCAATGGGCTATGATCACCACAAACTAATTTATGTTGAAAATAGTTTTTGCCATTTCTGGGTCAAACACATGTTGCATTGCTTCATCTTTAACTTGCAGAAAGAAGTTTTCTTTGCACATGAATACATATTTGTTAGAGCAATTTGTGCTGAAGTGAAAATCTGGAAAAATGTCTTGGGATTGATATTCTTTGTTCAATTTATACCTTATGGCCTCCACTGCTTCCTCTTGTCATATGTTTATATGTAATCATTCAACATTGAGGCTTACCAAAATAGCACTCTGTGTTGCTTCTGTCACAATGAGAAGGTGCATGAAATCCCTCACATATGTCAGTGTTCCTAGCACAAAAGGCTCCAGAAAAACGTAGATTTACTGAGAGAGCTGTTCTAAAACAAACCCACATCCAGATACTAACAGACATCCCTTTGAAGTTGACTGTTTTTATGCAGTTTAGGTTGTATTCATATGACTGCCATCATTGGTCGTCTTCTGTTAAGGAAGTCACATTTCTTCATGGTTGGCCATCCCTAATCTAAATCATTTTGTAAAGTGTTCAATGTCCTGCTTTTTTATTTCTGAAGAGAAGTCACTTGACAATTTTCTTTGGCGTAAAATATTCTCAAGTTGTCTTTCTATTTCATTTTTTGTTATCCTGGGTGTTCATTTTGATGATGACTCTGTCTTTGTCTGCTGGCGTTGTTCTTATGTCATCATTGCTGGTGACCATGTTTCTTGTGCTAAACTTATCCTTAGTCAGATTGGTTTACCATAGTTATTCTTTTTTTGTTAAACCCATCCAAGTGAGATAAGATACATTATTCAAATACTTTCCCTTGTTGTGGCATAGTGGTGAATGGGCAGACAACATGTAGACTTATAATGTAAACATGTGGTATTTGCTACTGTATTAGATTCTGTGTCAGCAAAAATATGTTTAACCTTTTCCCTTATTTTTCTAAGGAACTGAAGTGCCTTCAATTTAATGTAAATTGGATATCTTACCTGTAGTCTGGACAAAGGGTAGTCCCTGACTGATTACATTGTGTTCTGCATTAATTGGCTAATGCTTAGAGATGCTATAACGTGTTCATTTTCTAATGTCACCATACCTGGTTTGGGTTCGGATCTCACCCAGATTGTGCATTTGTGTGTACATCCAACTGCCTCTCTTGCTTCTTCTCACAAAAAAATTGTTGTTTATTTTGTATGAAGTGTCCCCCATTCGATGGGTCTGGCTTCTCTTCCCCAGAGTCTATGGGTGTATCTGAGAATGCTATAAACCATGTTCTCTCCTGATATTGTTTGCGTGGATTTATCAGGTTTGCTGTTGTGTAGTTATCGTCTTTGAAATAAACATATGTAATATTCAGGCTATCCTGTTTTAGGTTTCTACATATACTAACTGATAGAACACCATCGAAAGAGAAACAGCCGTCACCAGTGTAAAGATATATACACTGATAAAGACTTGCACAACCACAAACTAAAATACCATTCAAAGGAAAGAAAGTGAGCGGGAATGAGTAATTTTTTTCTCTCAACACAATGCCATTTTGTTGTACACAGTAACTGCTAGAAAAGCAGGTCTAAGATTATAGTGCTTGAGGTTTGATGTTTAGTCACATTGTTAAACTATTATCCATTTCCCATTTGTTTCCTCTAGTGCTGTATGCATGGATTAAGGGTGCATCTCATTTAATTATTTTATATACTGTAGAAAACTGGGAACATTAAAATCACAATTGATCTTTTGGCAGTGTTTAATTTTTTTAGTGATTGGTGAAAAGGCTGGCTCATAAGAATCTTAAACAGTATGTGCTGTCACTTTTACTCACAGACTCAGAATGGGAAAAACTCTTTCATACATCAGCCTCCCTTTTCTAAAATGTCAGTATTGATAGCAGGCCACCTGGCAAAGACTCCAGGCATTAAATAGTTATTGCAAGGTGTAGGGACAGGTACATGTGGGAGAAGAATGCTGTCACCAAGCACATGATATAGAAGTGAAAATTTGGCCAAGCCTTTCCGCAGACCAACAAAATTCATAGCTGCAAGGTGTGTCATTGTTATGTGTGATACCTTCAGCTAATACTGGCTTTTTACCTAACTGTGCTTTCACTGCTGGGGATGTTGAGCCTATAGTTAAGATGTTAACAGCAATATTTCAAGTCCCAGAATACAATGTGATGTATGTTAGAAGGTCATAACTGAGTATCTGTAAGAGATTTGGTAGTGTATAGTGAAATTCGGTCATCATGAACACCTCTGTTCTGGGGGAATGTTGGAGGAGCATAGTGTCTGGTGTTAAATAGTGCAGGAAAGTGATGTTTTGTAAGCAGTAAAGGGGGAAGACTTTCCCTCTGTCATGGTTAAGTTGTGCTTGAAGTAGCCTGAAATAGTGGGCAACAATCAGTAGCATATAGCTAAGATGTAGTCCACAAATTCAATTTGGAACTTCCAAGGTTGTATCGTTTATATACCAAGCCACAATAAACAATTAACCAGACTTCCTGAAGAAACTTAAACTCACATGGCCATCAGATATAGGATCCCTGGAAGACTTGGATTGGGAGGCAGCACTGATGTATTCAAGAGAGATTGTAATAAAGGCCAGACTGCAGGTTATCCTGGTAAAGAATTTACACAGAACTTAATATAATTAAAATAGATTGTTTGAAATATGTTGAGCACAGAGCCCCAACTACTATAGATGCAATGTGGCAGAGAACGTTCTTGCATACAATCTGAGATTGTCTCATTATAGGGAAATATTAGAAAGTGATCCTACAGGAGCTGTAGTTGGTGTTGGGGAGGTTATTGTTGTGATTTGGAGACAAGTTCTGTGGCTCATGCCTCTGGCTCTCCATCAAAGTGTGGAATGTTGTTGGGGATTTGGTAGAGAATGAGAGGAATGAGACTGGAGAGAAGGCGGTTGTGGGATTGAGACGTGTTGTTGTCAACTGCCTGCATTTCCCTATGTATTTGACCAAAAAAATTATATCGGAAGGCAGCCGTTTCACATTATTTCCTCATTTAACACTATATGAACTCACTGTGACTTTGCAGTTTCTTCTGTGGCGAGTGCTACTTATTGTTTAGTGCTCCGTTCTCTGAGATGTCAGCTGTTGGACCTTGGGAAACTGATCATCTTGCTGTTTTTGCCACTCAGTCGCAGGCAGCTGTTCCACTCTTTCTCAGCGGCCTTAAAAGCAGTTCCCCCGCAACATTTAAAGGCGGCATCTTCTGTTCTCTTGATTTCCTGTCCATTGGCAATTGACGACTATGAGCAGATCCAGCGGCTATTTTATAAGTGCCTGTAGTGTCCAGAAACTTGGTCAGGTATATTTCTAAAGTATTTATTTGTGAGCAGACATTTTGTAATCACCTGTAGTGTCCAGAAACCAAGTCAAGCGTACTGCTAATTTGTATCTGGTGGCGTTCAGTTTACTGAAATTAAGCCGTTCATTCATTCAACAGTGTCTGCAAGATATATACATATATTTACAAAATCTTTGTGCTTCATATGTTTTGGGCAAAATGTTGTCCTGTTATTAACATTGTGACTGGGGGTGGAGCTCTAAGTACAACTAATCCTCAACCCTGCTACATCTGTTTTGAACACATTCTGCTTAACCATCAATAAAATTGATTTACCCCATAAACATGGGATCTATTTACCTTCCACCACTGTTTCTACAATCACAGAGTAACCTACTGTTACATGGAAGGAATGGCTCTAAGCATTTAATGCATTCCTTGGTGTGATGGATGGTCTTAAGTTTAAAACTGAGAGGAAGAAATAGAACACTCATTGGGTATAGAGGGTGAAGAATTGTTTGCATGTCTTCCCCCTTTTGTACTGGAGGAGGAGTTCGATGAACATGAGGAGGCTATCAGAAGGTTGGGGAACCAGCTCTGCAAACCACCAAATTTGATTGTGAGGATATATAAATTCTTCTCCACTGAACAATCTGCAACTGAATCAGTAGATATGTATGTCACATCTGTACATGTTTTTGCCGCAAGTGAGAGTTCGGAAAGTTCATTGAAGAGTTAATCAAAGATCAACTAGTGACTCGATGGTATAAAAAGAAGATAAAGGAAAGGATGCTCTGCTGCAAGAATCCACCCTTAGGGGAAGCTATTGACATTGCCAACAGCATTCAAGGTTAAAAAGAAAATGTTCCAAAGAACATGACAAGGCTATTGATTCAATTTTGCTGGTCAAAGAAAGAAAGGTCACTACTAACAAGTTCACTGACAAAAAGAAAAGTCTTTTGCGGGCAATATGTGTTACCGGTGTGGCTCCAAGTTCCATGTGGCATCATTCAAGTAGTGGCCTGCTGTCACAAAGGAATGTAATATGTTTGGTGTTACTGGTAATTTCACAAGGGTGGTGCACATGAATATAAGGAAGAAGAATATGAATCTAGTGTGTGAAGATGGTGACCAGAAATAATCGAATGATACGAACAATCATTTATTATGTGTTAGGGTATACGAGGATGGTGTACCCAAGTCTTAAGATTCAGTGGCGGTATTCATGGTGGGAGATGTACAAATTCTTCTCTTAACTGACTCTCAATCAAAAATCACCATCTTATTCAGATAGGCGTTTACCAACAAGAGTTTAAAAGAAGTACTATTTTCACCTGAAGTTACTCCACAAGGTTACAATGACATTCACATGGATTTGGTGGGGTATTTTGAAACAATGATACATTGTAAAGGCCAACAAGTGCAAATGAAGGTTTATGTTTCAGATTGTGGACCACACATTTTGGGTTGACATCATCAGTGATTGTTCTCAGACCATGGTGTGTTCAACAAATTTTAAGTATTACTGAAGATTGTGTGGATAATATTTTGAATATTTTGCAGTCCATATTGCAGAAGAATGAACTTGTGTAAAGTGGATATTTGACTAGGTTAAAGGGTTTTGGGCATGTCATCAAACTGAAGGAAGGAAGCATTCCTATTACACATAAATTGGGTACTGTTCCCTTGAGTGTGAAGGAGGGCCTTGATGAGTTGCTGAACCAGTTGTGAGAGGAAGGTGTGATTGAATCTGTGGAATTATCTTTTTGGTTGTCACCTATAGTTGTGGCTTGCATGTAAGAATAACAGACTGAGGATGTGCAGTGACCTCAGGAGTTTAAGCCAAGCTTTTTGGGTAGAGAGTCATCAGTCGCCCAGGCTGAAGAAATGATGAATGCCCTAGCTGGTGCACACATGTTTCCTAAGCTTGATATGAGATCTGTGTACCATCAGATGTTGGCAGATGAGTCCAGGCATATAACTGCTTTTATTAAGCTAGTGGTGTTTTTCAGTTTTACAGAATGCCGTTCGGACTTGCTTCTGCAGCTTTTCTGGGAGTTATGACAGAAGTGTTAAACGGCATCAAGGGTGTGTTGGTGTTTCCAGATGATATTTTGGTTTATTAAAAGGATTGAGATGGCTTGTAATCAGATTGAATGATGTACTGTGCACTTTGTGTGAAAAGGGTTTGAAACTCAGAAAGGATAAATGTGTGTTTGTAGCACATGAAGTGGAATGTGCTTTCTGGTAGCGGTATTTGTCCACACCTAGGGTTACTAAAAGCTATTGAAGAAGTGCCAGTTCTGGCTGATAAGGAACACCTTAAAGCTTTCTTAGGGATGTGTGAGTTTTATGCTAAATTTAGTCCGGATTTTGCCACCAAAGCAGAGCCCCTTCTTATGTTTTTAAAGAGAATGCTAAGTTTGTGTGGTGTGAAACAGAAGAGCTAGCCTTTCAGGTAATAAAAACTGGACTTTTGAATCCACCATTGCTCAGTCCATATACTCATAGGGAATGTTTGACTGTAACTGTTAATGCCAGTGGTGTTGCACTTGGGACTGTTTTTTTTTCAGGGCCATGGGAAGAATGAGCACATCACTGCATTTGCTTCACATACACTCAGATTAAAGGAGTGGCAGTATTCTACTATCAAGCATGAAATACTTACATGGGTTTGGACCATGGAATGTTTTAAAGTGTACATTTGGGGCACAAGCTTTTCTTACGGTCTGGTCATAAAACTTTGATACCCATTTTGAGTTAATTCAATGTGCATTCAGCAAAAGTCACAGCTAGGCTCACAAGATTGAGTGTTAAACTACTCAAATGTAATTTTTGGGTTGTATATTGAGCTGATGGGAAGAATAAAAAAGCTGGTTGCCTTTCTCATCTCCTCACATCAGGTGTGGAAGATGAAGAAGATGTGAATGAACAACAAGATGTTGAATGCCTAGTTGCTAGTGTGTTTAGGATGGATATTAAATATGTCAGTGAAGATGATTGGAAAGGCACCCTTAGTCAGTATTTCTGGTTGAGTAATGTTATTGAATATGTGAGGAAGGGTTAGCCAGGAAAATAAAATTTTCAGTCCCACTGATTAGAGATAGTCCGTTGAACATAGGTCATGAGGACCATTTGAGCATGACCATCACTGAGAGAACATTGACAGAAACCTATTGGTGGCTAGGAATGGCAGAGAGGTGGGTTGAAAAATGTGTCACATGTACAAACAATGACAAGTGTCTTAAATGGATCATGCCGCCCATGATAGTTTCATAGACTCCATAGAGAGTGTGAGAAAGAGTGATTGAAGATTGTTTTTGGTCCTTTCAATGTGTTGCCCAATGTTCAGTGCTTTGCTATTGTCTTGATTGATCATTTGGTAAAGTGGCTTGAATTAAATGTGTTCGGGAGCCCAATACCAAGAGTTTGATCATGTTTCTTACTAATGTTTTTCATTCAGAATTAATCTCTGATAATGATGTGCAATTTGTTTCACCTTAGATGAAAGAGGTCTTGTGTGGGGCAGGGATCAAACAGAGGAGATGTAGTCTCTGTTATCCCCATATTAATAAGCAAATTGAGAGAGCCAATACAATGGAGGGTGACTGTGTCCGGGGAGCTGTCTTGGTTGGTGTGAAAGTGGTGGATGCTGTTTTCACTATTGTTATGGTCATATCAAATTCACCAAATAGTGTGACTGATGTTTCTCCTTTTGCACTTTGAGAGGTAGAATCACTCAGGATCATGTGTGGTTGGCCCAGTCAAGTAATATATCAAGATTGTCAACTATTTGTTTACATAATCAATATGTTGGTAAGATGCGGAAACATATTTGTTTAAGGCAAGAAATAAGCAAAGAGAGATATGACATAGTCAAGGGCACTAAAGTTCTGGCTTTTGAGAGAGATGATTGGTTCAGTGTGAAATGAATGGATTTTATGGTGGTGAAAGAGATTTGATGCACCTTGTCAGGTATCAGATATCAGAAGTTAATAAGGATGGTAGTGCTTTGGAATTGGCAAAGGAGCAATGGTGAAATGGTGTACATGTAGTGAAGGTGAAGTGGTCTGGGGTTACACCTGTAAATGGTGAAAGAGGTGGTTTTGCCTTAACTGGTAAAACTTAGTAGGTTTGTTCAAGAGGGGAACATAGTTGCAAATTACTAGGAAAAAATCAAAGATTTTGTTCTTGATTAATTCTGTTTTCCTGTTTTAGGTTTTCTCATTTGTTCTAATGTGTTTTCTTGTAGAATTGGCAAATGGAACCACCATGTCCTTTATAAGTTATGCCTTTCTTTATTATTTTCATTTAATTACTACAATGTTTATATTTTGATTGTTATTTTTCATGTTTGATATTTTCTGTGGGGAAAAAAGGTAGATGTGTAGTGACTAGGAGGGAAGTCCTCAGGCTCGTTCTGCTAGCTCCCCACCGAAATGTGGAATGTCATTGAGGATTTGGTAGAGAGTGAGAGGAGCGAGACTTGAAAGAAGACAGTTGTGAAACTTAGACGTATTGTGGCCAGCTGCCTGCATTTGACTATGGACTTGAGAAAATAAATATTTGTATTGGAAGACTGAGGCTTTAGCTTCTTTCCACTTTTAACAGTTATACCACAATTTTGTTGATTTACCAAGGGATACACTGCTATCTGTAGTCTGTAGCAAAATGAGCCATTGACCAGGCATGGGGTAACAATTGCATTCCTTCCAAGCAAAAATGGCTGATAAGTATAGTTGGACATAGCCCTCTCTGCAAGGTTACCCAACACATTTTACTCCGCTCCTCCTGTTTTCTGAACCCATTTTGTTCGCGTAAAGGACTCTATGCACTTTACCACTGCTAATCAGTGCTAAAGTGTTTGTGCTTTCTCCTCTAAGCAAACCCTTTAACCATGGGCCTGTAAATTAAAAATGCTACTAGTGGGCCTGCAGCACTTATTATGCCACCCTTTTAAGTAACCTTGTTAAACATGTATCAGGCTTGCCAGTGCAGCCTGTGTGACGTTTTAACTGCCATTTTGACCTGACAAAATAAACATTTTGCTAGGTCTAAACCTTCCTTTTTAATACATGTAAGGCACCCCTAAGGTAGGTCAGGATGCTTTCTGTTTTTAAAAAAAGTAGACATGTACTTTTAAGTTTTACAGGTTTTAATAATGAAAAACTCTTAAATTCAGTTGTTGCTACTGTAAGGCCAACCTCTACCATAGGATAACATTGGGTTACTTTATTAGATTTAATAAATGATAAACTTTGCTTGCTAGCAAGCAGAAATGCCATGTTTGGTCTCTAAAGAATTGTAAGTTAAAATCCTCTTTAACGGTATAGTTGAATTTATTCTATAATTATTAAAGTGTCACTTTTGGAAAGTTAGCATTTTCGTGACCTACCCATTTGATGCCTGCATCCTGTATCCTGGGTCATATGACTAGGAATAGTTGTCAGTTGGCCTTTGTGTATTCCTTTCAGACTGTGTCACAAAGAGTGACTGGGTGTTGGGTGTTGGCACGATGGGACATCCTGGCCTGGTTGGAATGGGGAGCTGTCATCTACCACAATCATACTTCAAAGGAGCTGCCTCAGCCATCACAAAAGAAGTCATACTAGCCCTTTGTGACTCCAGACATCCTGGGACCAGGGATGGGAAGGAAGGAAAGTCCAGAACCGGATGTGGTGGAAGAAGTCTAGAAGTTTTTCCCACTTCACAGCTGGCTTCAGGTTTAAATATTGGACCTCCTGAACCACTCATCAGATCACTTCTGGACCTGTAGATAACTTAGGAGAAAGACTGCTCTGCTGCCTTGCACTGAAAGGACTGCCTGCTGGGCCCCAGCTGCATTCTGCTAACACATATCCCCCCCCTTTGTCTCACTATTTGGGAGCAGTACACGAAGATGAACTGGCAGCTACACCTAGTCATGTGACCCAGGATACAGACTGCAGGCATCAAATGGTTAAGACAAGAAAATATCAACCTTCCAAAATTTACAATTTTAGAACTGTGACTTAAAATCTGACATAACCTTTAAAACGGGTTTTAAATTACAATTATTTTGACACCAAACAAGCATTTTTATCTGCTCCCAATCTAACGTTATCAATTAATAAATGTAGTACGTTAACCCACTGTATACCTCTGGTAGAGATAGGCCTTGTAGTAGTAAAAAAACTGTTTTCACTACCAGGACATGTCAACGTTAAAAGTACATTTCTAACTTTTTAAATACACTGCACCCTGCCCTTAGGGCTGTTTGGTGCCTAACCTATGGATGACTTTAAAAAAAACCACAAAAAAAACAGAGGTGTGAGAAATGGATTTCTTGGTTGACAGGGGTGTGAGCCCTGATCAAGCAGCACACACAATTCTAGTCAGGGTAAGGCACAAGCACACCCCAAATTAACCTGTGCCCACCCTCTGGTACCGTGGCATACAGCAGTCAGGTTTAATCTGAAGTCAATGTGTAAAGTATTTGTGCAATACCCCAAACAGTAAAACAGCGAAAGGACCACACAAAAACGATCTCACAGCAGGTTAGGAAAAATCAAACTCAATTTAATAAAATGAAACAAGACCGAAACAACAAAAATCCAACAAGGAGAACTTGAGATATGAATTTTTAAAGAATAAACTGTCAAATAGCTCTTAGAAGCAAGAAGCGTCAACCAGGGATATCTAGGCTGCTCGACCAGGACAAAGTCAAAGGGTCAGGCTGATTGTAATGGAGTGCAGGCCAGCTGCACGGACCCAGTTAAGCCGTTTGAACAAAAGTACATTGAATCCTGGTTGCAGAGCATTGCATGAATCCGAAGCAGGGATGCCTAGTACAGCCGAGGCTATGTGTCTTTTCTGGTAAGCAGCGTGGCTGCGAGGCAAGGTCCTGCTGCATCGACATAAAGGATCCTGTTGACGGTGCTTGAGATGCAAACACCAAAGTCAAGTATGCGGCATGCAGTCAAGGCAATGCATTGGTTCTGATCGGCGCAGTAGCAGCAATGCAGAGTTTTACCTTCGCTGTTGAGGTTGCATTCAATGAGGGATGCAAGGAGCTTGCATCAGGGATAGTGTCGCACAGTGGTGTGGTTCTGATGGTGATGCATCAGTCCCAAGATGTGGGGTGCAGCTGCAAAGCGAGACTGGTATCATCTGTTCCGACCCATGCAGTAGCTGTGATGTGTCAGTTCTGTTCTTCGCAACAATGGTGATGCATCAGTTCTGCACCCAAAGAGCAAAATGCATCTGTTCCACTTAATCAGACACCCTAGGCTCACTTCCAAAGGTCCAGCACTGGGGTGGTACCGCTTGGCAGGACAGATTCACAGATGGCAGAGACCAGGTACAGGAACAGGGTGATTGGAAGTCCTGTATGTTCCTCAGACTTCCGATCAGGAGACCAGCCAGCTAGCCCTTGGAGTCACTCTGGGTTCTGTGTTGGAGAGATTCAGGTCCAGTTGTCAGGGCAGCAGTAAGCAGGTCAGCACAAGAAAGCAGGAATCCAGCAAAGCAGCAGTCCTTCAGCAGCACAACAGCCCTTCTTCCTAGCAGAGTATGCAAAGGTCCGTAAGTATACTGAAGTGGTGGTATCAGTGGTCCAGTAGTTATACCCAGTTGGCCCTTTGAAGTATGGAAGACTTTAAAGATATGCCATTGAAGTGCTGAGGGTCTTTGCCCTTCCTGCCATGACTCCAGACTTAAGGCAGGGGGATATGCAACCCTTTGTGTGTGGACAAGGCACAGCCTATGTGTAAGTGAGGCTCTGCCCAGGTCCTAAGGATGGCCCATCAAGGCACATCAGGTCACACCTAAGATCCCATTGTGTGTGGCTGTCTAGGAGGAATACACAAAGCCCACCTGTCACCCCACCCCAGACATATGATCAGACAGGCCACATTTACTAGGAAATGGAGCAGCTCGGTGCCACATGCAATTTTGTAAATGCGTGTAAAGGGGCCATAACTACAAGGTAGTGTTAAGCCATAAAAAGTGACTTATCATCATTTTGTAAATATGGAAAAGGGCACAACACCACCGAAGCGTCGCTGAAAGTGATGCTCTGGTGGCGCTAAGGGATTATAAATGAGCCCCTAAATGGCTAAAGTAAGAAAATGCAGAGTTTCTAAAAGCAGAATTTTAAAGTGTGGTTCCAGGGACATCTCTTCCCATTTAGGAAATTATGTTTAGAAGGTGTTGTAAGGTAACTCTAACGTTATCCTATGGGAGAGATAGCCCATGCAGTAGTGAACAATGAATTTAAGAGTTTTTCAGTAGCAGGATGTGAAACTTAAAGGTACATATCCGACTTTTTAAATGTTCTGCACCTTGCCTTGGGCTGTATAGGGCCTACTTTAGGGGTGGCTTATATGTATTAAAAAAGGAATGCTTTATCATGGCAAAAGATTTACTTTGCCAGCTGATCATGGCAGCTTATACCTGAACAAACAGGTTCTACAGTGGCAGGCCGGGACATGTTTAAAGGGATACTTAAGTGGGTGGCATAATCAGTGCTGCAGGGCCACTAGTAGCATTTAATTTGCAGGCCTTGGGCTTATGTAGTGCAGTCTACTAGCAACTTATAAGTAAATTAAATATGTCAATGGAGAGTTTAAACCAAGGTTACCACATTTTAGGGAAAAAGCACAAGCACTTTAGCACTGGTCAGCAGTGGTAAAGTGTGCAGAATCCTAAGGCCAGCAAAAACAAAGTCAGCAAAAACAGGAGGTCTGAAGGCAAAACATTAGGGGAAACTGTGCCAAGGATGCCAGGCTTAACAGGGGGTTAGACCTGGCGAAAGGTTTAATTTGCTAGATCAAAATGGCAGCGTCAACTACATACACAGGCTGCAATGACAGCCCTAGCACATGTTTAAAGAGCTACCTAGGTGGGTAGTAAATTTAGTGTTGTAGTTTCACTGGTAGCATTTAAGGTGGATTTCCCTAGTAAGTTATGAAGGAAAGCCTTAATTTTTATTAAAGACACAGAGGCGAGTATTATGCTTAGTCGTTTAGTAGTCAAGCAAAACTACAAAACCCATAAGGCAAACTACAGTAGCCAATGGGAAACAAAGAGTAGTGCACCAAAATACACCAATAACCATCGAGCTGACCCAATAATACCTATCTTGACTGAGAACAGCCCTCTTTTCTTGCTGCTTGCAGTCAAGATAAGTATTATTTATTTCCCTTACTTTACAAAACTTTTGATGTGTATTGCATACTCTGCTTTGGTTTGTAACACGTGCTTTGCATTTCGCACGTTTGTGTTTCATTAGACGGCATGTAGCCGCATTTACCGCCTAGCGTCCAGTGTTCCTTACTATTTTCACTGATTTTCCCCTCAACGTGCGGTGGCCATTTTGACTGGCAGTTGAGGGGAAACGTGTGACCAGTTTAGCGCCTCAGCATTATTACTGCTCTTTCTTCGTTTGTCCCCCTGCAGCGCTGGGCCCACTCTAACCTAGTGTCACCCACAAGATGGACAAAAAAAGCACATTGTTCTGGATGTTTTGGTGGTGGTCCCATTAGGCTGAGTTATGGGCAAAAATGTGTTGAAAAAGGAATGCCTGCAAAGCATTATGGGGTGAGTTTTCCCAAGTGCAGTGAATATTGTACTATCGTTTCTGTTGAGGATTCATTCCTGGGTCAATTTCATGCTATATAAAGCCACAAAAAAATGTACAAAACACCTGCACGACACAACTACTTCAAATTACTGATTATGTAAAGTAAGGACCAAGTAAAGGGCAAACGCAGAAAACGAACTGCACGCATAAAGACGAGTGCTTACTGACAAACATGTGAGGCAGGAGACAAAGAAAAATAGTCCATCCAAACAACAGAAAAACATTCCAGCCTTAATTAAACTGTACTTGGCCGGTGCTCCTCAGCCAAGTATTGGCTGCCAAACCAGTTAGGAGGCAGCAAAGCAAGAGCAACACTGCCTTCAACCTATAATACGCGGCAGGCAGCCGCAGGTGGATGCAAAGTCCTATACTCCATCCAACAGGTCTTGCAGACAGCGCAATCGCGCTGTCTAGGCTCGACCTTACTAAGGGCCCTTTTTAACATTTTCCAGCTGGTTGATCCTCTGCCAGGGTGATGGAGTACATTTTTCTGTCACCATGGTGGAGGTCCTGATTTCCAAATATTTTAATTTCTTTCAGACCGGGCAGACATTTCATACATTGACTGGAACTGCCGTCAAGGCAGTTCCTGCCAATGTATTGTAACTTTTCTGTATAGCTCCATCAACCATGACGGAGCTGTACAGCAAAGTTCTTTTTTTTTTTTTTACTTTTCAAAAAGAAAAACCCAAAGTGGGATTTTGTTTTTAAAATAAAATAAAAAAAATGATTGTCCCCCCTCCCATGACAATGGGAGCATTTTGCAGTTTTCACTGCCCTTTCCTGCTAAGGTTTTCCTGGCAGAGATGGACAGTGAAAACCAACCTGCATGTCTGCCTATCTAAATTAGTTGGGCAGACATACAGGTCAACCTCCGACGGTTCTTACTCTGTCGGGCCTCAGAGAGATATAACCATGGTGGAGACAGAAGTAGCCTCTGCTTTTGTTACACCAAAGATCCGACCGCGTTTAAATCAGGTAGGAAGACCATTATGTTGGCCGAAAGAGCACTTTGTCACCATTGCAGTGGAGTACCCTTTCCACCAACATATAAATTAGGTCCTAATTCACCTAGCTCACAGAATGTGCCTGTCATGGGAGGCATGCTGCTTTAGAATCATTCACCTTCTGGTACAGAAGGATGAATGTGCATAAGGAAATGATGTGTATACTTCCACTCACAAACAACTGGTTGCATATCTGCATTAACTTTTCAGTGCTCACTTACTTCTGTCTGTTTCATAGAAAAGGCTTTAAATACAAAGGCTTTCCAGCAACATTATGTTTAGGAGTGCCTCATCTTTGTCTTGAAAATATCATTTTGGCATTCCAGTTGTTCACGAGAATGCTGCGATGAAGACGTAATAGAACGTCTTTTGCTCAGCATGCGGACCTTTTTCTAACATAGATGAGGAAGATGTTTGAGAATTGATAGAAAATGTCTCCTCATTTTAGCTTTCTGGAACACTAACCATGCTTCCATGACAAAATAAAAACCCTCATTTTGTTCATTTACTGCTGTTTTCTATATAGGGAATGGTTTCAATTGTATAGCTCCTATTATAATAACAAGGCATCAATGTGTGCCTCAGTTTTGCCATGAAAATTGAATGTTAACATTCTAGCTGCTGATTAGCACTCTGTGCTGGAGCTCCAGTACACAGGAAACTTAACTGACTGGCTGCTACTGCTGTTGTAGTGACATGTTTTACTCAGCATGACAGAGTTTTTTCTAACATGGATGAAAAAGATGTTTGTGAACATATGGGATATCTGTCCTCATTGAGCTTGTGGACCCCTAAAATCTGCTATAGGACTATCTATGTGCTACTTTTCTGACACTCAAATCCAGGCATTCATTACAGAGCACTTCAAAAGGACACAAAATGGCAAAGCCTTGTCACTCAAAAATTCCAACAGGTATGCTTCATTTCACTTTTGAGGAAAGTAGTATCCTGAAAAACATACCATCTATTAGTTATTTTGCACCCAAAATTAATGAGGTTTGATTTACAATAATAATACTATCCAAAGGGGAGGGCACACCAAGTAGTTACGGACCAGATTGCAGTAGGGCTATGGCCGCGACTCAAGCCCTTTGACTCAATCAGTGAGGAAAATGATATATTATATGTTATGGTCATGCAAACCCACACACCCATTTTGGGTCCAGTCAGGTTTGTTCTCAAGAACTTAACCTAACCCAGGGTATCCGTGGCTTCTAGCAGTCTGACTTCATCAGAGGAACATGTGTAAAGCATTAAGAGGTACCAAAACAATTGAACAAGGAAGAAACACAATACAAAATTTTACACTAATTCATTCATACAAATAGCACTTATGTTAATGAATATTTAGACACAAAATGAACAACATCCACCAGAGGGTTTTGGACATATACATTATTAAGCAAATAAAAAATCACTGCTTTTCAGTCAGACAAGCCTTGTTAATTATTGTGGTTTACAGTTACTAGGAAAACTTTTGTAAAATGGTATTTGGTTACTTTGGGCCTTCCTTGGGTGACAAGGTCTGACATGGAGCAAGACACAGGGGCCAATAAGGCATGCCAGGTCTTTTACTTTGCAGTCAAACAGTCTTCAGTCCAGTTCCAGGGGGTATGGGTGAACTGCCACAGAGATCAATTGAACAGTCCTAATGCAAGGGGTACAGGATGCTGAAGATGCTAAAGTATGCTGTGGAATCCGATCTGGTGATGTGGGTCTTCCTGGGGCCACTCCTAAGTTCACAAACACAGGGGATGCCTGGGGTCATTGTCCCTTAAAGTCCAGTTAGGTTCAATCAAAAGCCAGCTGCCACTGGTCTAATATTCTCTGCTTAGAGAAAGAAACAGTGGTTCCCTTTAACTGAGGCTGGTGTATGTCTTGGGTGACCAAACTGCACTCTGACAACATTCCCTGGTCTGAGAAACTTGGACCTGGAGTGTTAAGACTTCGTGTCCCAGGCTGTGCTTGTCAGTGGCAGTTAAGCAAGAGTAACTACCAACCGCCAAGCCATGTTTCGTCAGCTTTTGTTGCTCAGTAGCTGTAACAAGAAGTCAGCCAACTAACACTTGGAGTCACTTCTGTTTGGGGCTTGGGGATGTCTTTTCCTCAAGGAGGTCACAGCAGGCCCAGCCTTCTCTTTGCTAGCCCAGGAGGTGCAGTCCAGCCTTTGGTACTGTCTTAGTTTGGACTCTTGCTCTAGGCAAGACTGCTGGCCTAAGGATGGCAGTACTTATGTTTGTAGGCGACCATGCCTATCCTACAACAAATCGCAACTGTTGTCCCAACCCTTCCAGCTCAGTAGCAGCACCTCACCAAAAATCCGAATAGTAAAAGGTGATTTGTGGCAGCCTTTACACATGGACTCGAGAGTATGACATCTCAGGGAGTGTCGTGGTTAAACGGAGATTAACCCCTTCTCCCAGAGATATTGTGTCTCAAACAAACACAGGCAATAACGAAGATGCAGTGAAGTTTCAATAGTTTTTATTTAACACAACTGCAATCTACGATAAGTTGCATGGGCTGCAATGATTAGGATAATGAATAGTGCAAGGAACAGAATTGTAAAGACAAGAGTCATTATTACAAAGAACCCCACCATCTTGCAATAACATGAAAAGACATAAAATGTGTAATATGTCCTAATACCCTATCATGATAGGCCTAACCTCCTACCTAAAGGAGAGTTGGGTATGTTAAACCTAATCTGCCAATGCCATGTCCATGAGAGGAGCCCCCCAAACCTCGTTACCTTGAAATGAGGTCTCTATCTCAGACTCCGTAGGGACACGAAGACTGGGTCAGCGTCAAGACGACGTGCAGCATCGATATCAGCGATGGTGGTGATGCCCTCTGGTCGAAATCCCTCTGATTATCTGTCTAAAGTGTGACGTATTTATACAGATCTACTTGGACCCCTGACGTAAGTGTGTTCCCAAACAATAGATAACAGGCATGCTTGGGGCGGCAATTAATATAAACAATTCCCTTGAAAGCATGGAGAGGGAAAGTCCCTAAGTGTGAACACCTACAGTTTGTTTGTCTTTGTCACTTGATCTTGACGCCTTGACGCAGTGGCACTGATAATGCAAATCATAACAAGTGGCTAACTATAAACAAGGCAGTCATCTTATAAGAATTAAATAATTAAATGGGCTAAGACAGAGCAAGCTAAGTAGTTTAAAGGTCACTAGGTGACGGGGGCACGAGTCTGCAAGCCAAAGGCTAAGCTAACTCATGTTATCCCATTAAAACAAACTAGGATTCACTACAGTACATTCTCTCTTTGCCAGGGAACAGCAGGGCAGTCCTTCTTCTGATCTCTCTCCAGTGAAGATGTGATCTGAGAAAAGGAGGGAAGAAGGCTGTCTCATGGCCACCAACCGTAACCAGTCTCTGGAAAACTTGGGCAACAGAATGGCAACTTTCTAAAATTGCCATTGACTTCAAAGTTACATTAAATTTGACTGGAGGATCATATCACGTTTATTTTAATAATTATTTTGATACTTTTAGTACCAAATGTAGTAGTCCCTTTCTGTAGTTCACACAGATGAGTTGTCAGTGTGTAACCCTGCACTCGCCAATGGGGCTACTTGCCTTTCAACAGCAAAAACGCAATTTAGGGTTTTTCACTGTTCGAGCATATAAGAACACATGTCCTACTTTATAACATACAACACCCTACCTTAGGGCTTGATAGACCTACCTTAAGGGTGATGTATATACTAAAAAAGAAGGTCTGGACTTTTCCAATACTCTACATGTAAAAGTCAAGTTAGTGGTTTGAAAACTGCTCTGCCAGCCAGCAAAGGCAGGATGGGAGTCTTGTTTTGCTTTGTTACAATTTGACTTACAATCTCTGGGTATCCCTGGTGCCGCATAATAGGGACTTAAAAGCAAGGTAAATTATGCCAATTGTGGGTGAGCCAGTCAGACAAATACCATTTAGGGGTTTGAGAACTGGCACTGAGGCCTGGTTAGCAGACTCTCAGAGTAAAAAAACCAACAACATCAGTCCAAAACTTTGGGGGTGATCATGCAAAAGAAGGCATTTCCTTGCACCACCCTAAGTCAAAATCTACTTAGAAATGACCTCTTTTTAGGGTGGAGCACAAAGAACTCTGTCCCTGCAGTAATCTCTCTATGGGCTTGAAACCACATCCACCTCATGCCCATGAGTTTGGTTGGTTTGTAGGCTTGCCTTTAAAAATTTGCTTCCTTTCAATAGTGGAAGGCATGCATAAGTCATGCCTCTTCCCGTGTTTAGCCATCCTCGAGTGCACCGGACAACTATTGAAAACATACGAGTCTCTGAGTTTTCCATATTGTTTCGAGACTACTTTTTTCTATATTTTTCCTACACAGCACAACCTCGCTGGGCGGTAGTCGAGCGCTTTACACCACATAGATTCTGTTACATGGATAATTGCATTTTTGCGGAAAATACTTTTGACTGCGAGCGAAATTCTGTTTTACTTTTTATTTTCAATTCATGTGGCAAGAAATGTTCAGTTCGGAATTTACGACGCAGATAGCTCTTACTCGAGCAAACGCGAGACCCTTTGCATTGCAAATGCTTGTTTTATAATATTACATATTTAGAAGAATTAAATATTAAGTGCTCCATTGAAGATGATAGTTTGGATCAGGATCGATAAAGCCGGTATAGACATTCTGCTCCAACACTATAATACTTGCCTTTCTGTTTCTCCCTTTTTATTCAAGAATATTCTATCAGTGGGTGGACTCGTCAATGAGATGTACCCTCTTCGTAATGTATATTATAATAACCTGATGCCTCGGGCTATAAGGGTAATTTAAAGCTCTTTCCCTCGTTATAGGGCCTTGCCTCACAAAGAAGACCTTTGCCAATGAAAAGAGGATTATTATGGTCTACTACATATTGCGAAGAGAATAAATCTCCATCAGTGTAGAAATTCATGGTAAAGACATAATTTTGATCAATTTGTTTAGTAGTTTCAGCCCCAGTAGCTACTCCTCCAATGTGCCCGTATTGACAGGAGAAGCCAACCGTAATAGAAGAAGGGTGAGAGAGACCAGCCTCGCTCATCCTTCATCCTTGTCAGGACGTACTAGGTTTTGCCTGTGGTGATGTGGCAAACGAAAGCATATAAGGTCGGAGGAAAAATACTTGGAACAAGAAATCTATTTGAGTTTGGATTGTCACAACCTGCTTTAAGGTGCTGGCCAAACGTTCAGGCAATGGTGAGATAGAGCATTGTCTTTAATGATATAAGAGTGAGGACATTGCATTGGTTTGGCCTGTAACATTTAGATTCTGGGGTTTGCTAAGGGGTGACATAACAGAAGGCTGGTGGCAATAAATAATCCGTTTAGCGACACATAATCCTGACAGTTATTTCAGGCATACTGCCCTTGGTGGCAAAGTCCCTTCTGTTGGCGTGGAGAAAAGAGCGACGACACCTTTACCAGCAGCTACATAGGGTAATCCAAATGGAACAATAATATTCACAGTTTCTCTTCCGCCATCCCTCACACCCCATTGACTTTTCGACTAAGCATTTTTGCTACCACAAAAATAAGTTTTGCTAATTTAATTGGAGGACAATGTCGATGTCGCGAACACGTGTAGCAAAGAACACAATTAGTACTTAACAATGTACTGCCATTAGTATAACCTTTGTCCTAATTTCCTAATTTTCGTTACCTTTGTGGCGGTGAACGCATGAACGCTGATTTCTCTATGTAGTATACCAAACTAAAAATGACAAAAGACAGTGATTTTCACGTTCTTTTTACAAGTGAGAGGAAATAAAAAGAGATTGAAGGTTTTGCCTTAGTCGAGAAATGCTGATGCTTTTTTATGCTGTGCCCCATGCTCCTCATAAAATGTTGTGTAAGCCTCTTGTGTGGTTTTATGTTTATGGGACTGTACATTTATGGCACTTGTCACGGCAAGTAAATCTGGCTGTATGCAGTATGACTTTATTATACTCGTAAAACTGACGAAATGTATTTGCGTGTATGATTAGTGCAGTGGTATTCAGATCCTGTGCAAACCCGTGTGAATTTAAACAACTCTAGCACTTGAGAATGTATTTATGCCTGGAATGATTGTATATTGCCAATAACACTAAATCATGCTTCATAGTGATTTTCAAAAATTACATACTGAGCACTGGTTAGAAATAGACAACATAATGAGAGAGCCTAAATGAATCCAACTGCATTAATCAATCATACCCAGGAGCCCTTAAAAGATCCATAGGTCATCTGTATTGGAAACATACAATTAGAAAACACGTAATTATTATATGCTCTGAACTTGTTTCAGGTCGAAATGCTGCTTTATGAGTGGTGGGACTAAAGGGGGAAGATAGAGCCTATGCCCCAGCTCTATTTGTCCTGACTCCGCCCCATTCCCCCTGGCCCCACCACCGTCTCTGCCAAGTGGCAACACAGAAAGAAAAACAGACACTGCACTTTCCAACATACCTGT
Source organism: Pleurodeles waltl (assembly GCF_031143425.1). NCBI lineage: Eukaryota > Metazoa > Chordata > Amphibia > Caudata > Salamandridae > Pleurodeles > Pleurodeles waltl. The sequence goes on from NC_090444.1 coordinate 778,146,409, forward strand.
TTTTCCCTTCTACATTTCATTTTGTATCTGTATCAGTGGCGGTTTCTTAATTGGAGCTTCGGGGCGTTGCCCACTATTTGTTTTGCTGACGCATATTGAATGTTTACTGTAAATCAGTTTTGATACGTTTTTAAAATTTTATTTTAGCTGCAGTGCGCGGCAAGGCCTAGGCAAAGATCGCCTTTTTTACGGGCAAGTGACGGAGGGAGGTCTGACGCGGTAGTGGGAGGGCGGGGGATTTGGGAGCTTGTATTATTGACAGGTCAGCTACCGGGCATCGTTGTGGTTAAGGGCGCCAGTGTTGCCAGATTTTAAAAGCCCTCTATAGCCCAAAGCTGTTGAACGACCAGCCCAAAGTAAGCCCAAATGAACCGGTCCCAGCCCAAAAAGTAGCCCAAACTTTTAACACTGAACTAATGCAAACGTAGGCTGCAGCAAACATTTTAAAGCATAAATCAAATTTCTATTGTAAGCAAATATGTGAAACTCACAGTGCCTAGATTATTCATTGCATTACACACTAAAAATGGCAATAAACATGGAAAAATGGTCACTCACTTCTTATGATGAGCAGCAAATTGGAACAAGTAGTAAATCTGGACTTGGCGAGAGTCGTAAATCTTTGATTATGTGCACAGCAGTCCTTCTTTGACAAACCTTTTGACATTGAAGCCTGTAGCAACTACTTTATTTTCTTTTGTTTGGTGACAGAAAGATGAACATCGCTTTGATCAAGTTCACAGCAGTCCTTTTGCCACCAGTTTTGGCATTGGAGCCCTTTGTAGCAGGCAGATCATTTTCCTTTGGTTGCTGACAGAAAGCAAGGGCAGTAGCCACTTCCTAGGCCGCAAGATGCTTGTTTCAGAGTGCGAGGCATGCACCGGTAAGTAAACATGGCTGGTAAAGTGAAACTGCGAATGGTTCATTCACTCATATACGGTTTGATCCTTTCTAGCATTCACAGCTTTTGGCTGAACATCGCTTTCATCAACTTCACAGCAGTCCTTTTGACACCAGTTTTGGCATTGGAGCCCTTTGTAGCAGGAAGATCATTTTCCTTTGGTTGTAGACATTAGCTCCGTCATTAACCTATGATAATCAACACCCCCCCCAAATGGATTCAAAGCACAACCTTTCTTCTTTTCACTGCCTTTCAGATGCACACAGTAGATAAAGGTGAAATGCAAGTAGCCATCTAGCATTCCCAGTGTGTATCTGCAGTCTGCTCTACTACTGTTCTACTTTCTGGACTTTTCATTAAATGGGCAGAAGACCAACATTTCACTCATTTCCTGCCTCCTTCAGAAGTACTCAGGCACTACCCTGGACAGTGGAGGTCAACAGGGCCCTGCAGAAAAATACATCCTTGTGTGAGGTGGAAAAGGCTGTTTGTGTGAGGCGATAGACACCCTTCTGCAAATTGCTACCAGAGGCCAGAACAGTGACCCAAACTCCGTGAACTTGAACTTAAATTATTGGTAAAGGCTAGTATTTTGTGTGAAATGCAAGCAATGGCTACGCTGAGCAGAGCATGACTACAAGTGATGTCAATAATTTAGGCACTAAGATCACAAACAGAACCATGCAGTGAGGCTGTGCACTGACTATGTACCCTCATTTCGCTTAGCTCAGCCAATGAGACCACATTTGTGCTTGCACTGCCTGCAACTGGAGTGAAATAAATGAATAAATCGGCTGAGCACACAGCTCACAATGCATTAAAAAAAGTATGGGAACAGTGATGCTGCATGCAATGGGGCGGGTTAAACGTGTGGCTATAAACAAAACAAAATATTCTCTTTAAGGTAGCCACATACATAACTCATGCCTTAAAATAAAAAATAAAGTTAAGTTAATCACTGTATATTATGAAACCTCTATTAGTTAATGCACTGAAAGGTCTGTGTATAACCAAAAAGCCACCGAATGAAGTCCTGCAATGGACAATTTTGTGTTGTGCAAATGTAAGTCATTAAGTTAAACTTGCATTACTGGCAGTATAAGATAGACTGCTACCAAACGTGCAAAAAGGTTTCAGATACAATGGTTTAAGTAATACCCAAACTGAATGATTTATTTTTATTTAACTGCCCTGCAAAGCACGCACTGCGCAACTGGTAACCCCCTTGCATTACGAGTTGAAAACAATAACTCTTTGTCATCACCAACCTTCATGTGATTCGATCCGGTGCTTAATTTGTGCTTGTTGTTTCCGGTGCAGAGCACTGGCACTTTTTTTGAAGGACGGCACTCTTTTTTCCTGCCTCAAGCATTTACTGCGAGCAAAAGACACATATGGGAAAGACGGAGGAATGCAAAAATGAAAAAGAGCGTGAGAAAGGGAGAGAGCAGAAAGCTGCAGGAGTGAGCAGAAATGGCTTAAAATGGACTAAAAAGGCCCAACATGGCTTCAGGATTACGCTGCCCTAGTATTCCGTGTTTGCACATTTAATTGCAGCAGCCGTGTGTTTAAGAGGAGAGCTTTGGACACCGGTACGTTTTTATTTACAAATTAAGCACTGGCTATGCCACTCATTCTTATTCAATCCTGCCATGCTTTAGATCCTATGTGCTCACAATCCACAGTTAGCCCCTGAATATTAAAAATAAGGAATACATCTACTCACAAGTCACAAAGGCAGAAATTGAAGGACACTTAATTTGTCTTCCGCAGCTGTGCACCAACCGGCCGCACGTCAGTGTAGTAGGTTGCACCTACACAACAGGGAGGGGCTAGGGGGGTGTCTCCCCTCTCCCGGGCCCCAATCTCGCACTCTGGAGCTGGCTTTAATTCGGGGTCCACTCCAAGAGCACAACAGGAGAGACTTTTCCAGGGGGGGGGCACCACCACCACACCTGCGCAGGCTGAGGCTCGCAGCGGGGCCCAAGAGAAGAGCCACACAGACACCACCACGAGCGCAGCAGCCAGTGAGTAACAGACAGTGCACAGTGCGCTGCGCACTCGCTGACTGACTGTGATGCTGTCACGCACGCAGGCATTTTAAATAATGCCGCGGGGGCAGGCCAATCATTTGTGGCTGGGCCGTCAATTGGTAGCGCTTTCGCGCACTACTAGATTGACGGCCCAATCCCGCCATCATAATGATGGCACTCAGTTTGTACCACTCTGTGTGGCTCAGAGGCTCTGTGTGCGTGGCGCGCCGCGCAGTCGCAGACTAGAGGCAGCAGCCCGCGCTGCCGCACAGGCAAGCAGGCTCAGCCTCAGTGATGATGTCACTGGGGTGGGGCAGGCGCCGGGCGGGACTGGGGCAGTGCATGTCTGCTGCTGCTGTGGCGGCGGCGCCACCCCGCAAACATTTTTCCGCACAGTGGGCTAATAATAGCCCAACAATTAGCCTCCCGCAATTGGGTTTTTTTCCTGCACAAATGGGAAAAATATTGCCCATTTGTGCGGGAAATCGCCCAATCTGGCAACACTGAAGGGCGCATGTGAAGTTGGACGGGTGCCTTCATCTGTCTAGCCCGACATGCGCACTTGAACCCTCGCCTACCTGCAATGCTACGAGACCTGTGGAATTACATTAACAGACCCCAAGTCTCAAAAGGAGCGTTGGGAGCCCCTGACTGAGCCAATCCTTGTGCTGCTCTCATGCTGTTTACAGCAAGGGAGCTGCATCTAGATTGGCTAGGGAGTCGCAGGGTTCGGGATCGAGGGCCAAGCTGGTGGTCACGTGCCCAGAGGCAACATCACGGTGAGTGGTCTTCTCTGAAACAGACTGGGCCACCGGACGGTGAGTCAGTTGTGTTATGGAAAATATGCCTCATTAAAACATCTCTGCAGCTGTATAAAGTTAGTCGGCAGTGTCCATTGTCTAGTGCATCCTGTGAAGCACATACATTAATATGTAGTAAACTGTCTATTCTTGATGTGGGCATTGATTTATTCATTGTCCATTGTCATTCTGTGTTATTTCTTTCACTTATTGAGAGCTATCAGGTAATGACACACATGGTCACTTTCCTAGATAACATACGTATCCCTGGTAATTCACAGACTTCAGGGACTGTACCCGATCCCATCTCCCCTCACTGCCGGTCCTGATAAGCTGCCTCCTTGCCCACTCAGTACAAGTCCCAGAAACTCGATGTGAAGATAGGGAACAGGAAGCCTAACTCCAGACATGATCAGAACACACAGATCCAGCAAGCACAGGGGTGGCACGTGGGCAGTCTGCAGCCTGTTTGCGCTGCGCAGCTCCCACTCCGGAAGGCATGGTGCTGCATCAAAACCAATCCAATGTTAGGTCTGCATGGGAGTGGAGCAGGGAGAAATAACCTGGCAACACTATGCAAATCAAGTAGGCAGGGGGAGTTATGTGCTTGTGTTGTATATGGCTGAAAAGCTGTATGACGCTGAGTTGCCATTACTAGCCGTAGCCTTGTAACCAGTGCTTAATTTGAACCGCTGCTTTCCGGTGCAAAGCACCAGCACTTATTTTTGAGGGCTGGCGCATAATTTTCTGCCTCAACCAAAAGACACATACGGGAAAGACAGATGAAAAGATAAAAGCAGAAACCTGCTAGAGTAAGCTGAAGAGACAGGGAGTGGCTGTAAATGGATTAAAGAGGCCTGGAATGGCTTCAGGATTATGCTGCCTCAGAATTCCGTGCTCGCACATTTAATGGCAGCAGCCTCGTGTTCCAAAGGAGAGCTTTGGGCACCGGCACGTTTTCATTTACAAATTAAGCTCTGCTTGTAGCGTTCTTTACAGTAACTATGCAGAGTTTCCTTTGATGACCCTTGCACAGTGTCTCTACAGTACTCCTGCACGCCCCTCTGAAGACCCTCTGCACAGCTCTCTGCAGTGCACCAGGAACTCTCTGTAGTTTGCTTGCTTAAGCTCCCTACAGTGAGTTGTGCTCATCTCTTTGCAGCTCTCATTATGATCGCACCCTCTGTGCTCTCTGCAGTGCTTCCTATGCACCACTTCCTTATGAGCTCTCTGCACCGCCGCATGTGGTTCCTGCTGCATAGCTCCATATGACCTATAGCTGTGCGGAGGACATTTCTGGTTTGCTCAAGCACACCCATGCAGGGTCCCTGTGTCTTCCGCTATGACCAGGAGTCCTGAGAGCAAGGCTTTAAATTGACCATACCCTGACATCTCTCAGTCTCAGCAGTAATTAAAAAACAACTTTGAAATGGGTCTCTGTTGGGTCCTATATTTATATCCTTATCTTTACAGGCAAAACACTGATTTATTTTGCATCAAGGACTACAAACATCCTGAAGAGCATCAAATTCCACAGCACAATGTCTGTGTATATTTCACATTTTAGTTCATTTTGCATCCCTAACATTATTAGATTTTTCCAGTTGTTGCGTTTCTCCATTTTTTTTCAAGCAACATATGACTCTTGCATAGTGCATACTGTGATATGCCTCAATGTGTCTGGGTGACTTGAGGTTGTGGGTAGGTGTTTATGAAAGGGCACCACACCACAATGAAATCTTAGGACCATCAGTGCGTGCCATTCAAAGGGACTTACTACTTCATGCCAATGTTTTCAACAAAGCTCCACTCCTTTTTTTTTATCTGTTTATTGATTTTACAAGAGGTACAGCAGAAACAAGAGCATAACATTTAACAACCCTTCCAAGTCACATCCCAATCTCATTTGATATTACTTGATGCACATATTAATAACCCAGTAAACTTGGTGTCTGCACGCGTCCCCTCTCTCGGTTAGGTCTTGTAGCAGAGATCGCTGCGCCAGAGGTATCTTACTTACTATGTCATCCTCTTCTCTTCTCCCCCAGTGAAGTATTTTGGATGTCATAGTAGTTCCCTTTAATATGGGATATATTCTAATGGATTTGAGACATGAGGGTGGGGTGTGGTGTACAGGGCTGGGCCCACAAATTTCCAATTAGTCTAGATTGATCTTCAGGATGCTGTGATTGAGATATTTTTTGGATTTTGGAGTAGGAACGTGTTCAACCGATCCCAGATGTCTTTAGGGTGCGACAAGGGGGTCTGTAGCTCAGCATAAGTCTCCAGATGGATTTTACTGTATAGTAAGTCCGAGAGCCATGCTTTAAATTTGGGCGCCCTTCCTCTGGCCCATTCGCATGCCACCCTCAGTTTGGCCAGAAGGAGGCTAAAGTCTGCATATCTGCGATGCCTGTCCTCCATCTTTTCAGTGTATGCCAGTAGGGCCATTAGTGATGTGAGTACTAGCGGAGTGGAGATCATTGTGGATAGTGTCCTCTCAATTTATTTTCAATATTTCAACACTTGGGGACATGACCAGGCCCGGTGTGAAAAATCTGCATTTTCCACCCGCACCTGGCGCAGTTGGCATCTGACCTGAGGTTGTGTCTATAGAGTTTCGTAGGAGTGTGGTACAATCGGTGTAAGTATTTATAGTGTATAATTCTCAATCTACTGCCTGCTGTGATTCAACCAGTCTGCTGGCAGCAATATGTCCATTATATCTCTGATAAATGTGTCTGTAACTCTTCATCCCAGCCCTCCCATGCTCTCCCTTAAATGATCGTCTGTTCTTGCTGCATAGAGTGATAGAGAACAGAAACCAAGTGTTGCGGTGAGTTCGCTTCCAGCAATGCATGGAATGTGTTCACCCTAGAGGGTTCTAAGGGGAAGGATGGTGTGTGGTCTCTGATGGAGCGCTTGGGCGTAGATACAGAAAATATCTAGCGAGGATTGTAGCCCATTACTGGGGGGAATGTGTCTGGTTCCCGGAAGCGGGTACCAACATAAAGATCTCCCCATTTAAGGAGGTTCAACTTCGTTAGCAAATTTGTGCCTGCTGTTTTGCATGTAATCGATACTGCGTCTTGTTTCAATAATGGCACGTCCGGTGAGTATAATAGGTTACTTCCTGCACAATTAGCTATTTTTCTCCAGGCTCTCTGCGTGCAAGCCACTGTAGAGTCTCAGGGGGAGGTGATTACCATATCTGGTCTCAAATATGCGGAGTGGGGTATCAGGGTCATGTATCCCTGTTCTACTGCCAGATATGTGGAGGCGGGCGGTACCAGTAATGCACAAAATGTGCTTGTGCACAGTGGTAGTATAAGTCTAGATCGGTAGCCTCGAAGCCCCCACTTGCAAAAGGTTGAACGAGGATCTCCCACTTTAGACGTGGCTGTTTGCCGGCCCATGCTGACCGAATCATCTGCATTTTCAACATTTACAAAAAAATGTCTAGTTGGTGGGATTGGTATATTTAAAAATATGTAGAGTAGCTTGAGGAGTACAATCATTTTCATCAGCAATATGTGGCCCGCCATCGAGCGGGGCAGAGCAATCCAGCGTGTAACTTTAGATTGTATATCATCTAACACCACCCCATAGGTTACTCACATCAGTTCTTGCTTATTATATGTAAATTCTTTGCCTAAGTAGCGGAGATTGGTGTATGTACACTGAGGGGTAAGTCCGGACAGAAGCGGGTTGTATTAACAGTTAATGGATATATATGTGATTTTCCCCAGTTTATTTAGACTCCTGACATGTGGCCAAATAAGATGAATTCCGGTAATACGGGATTTAAGCTCATAACTGGGTTCCTTAGATATAGCGTTACATCATCCACATAGAGAAAAATTAGGATATGCCTGTTGTGGGTAAGTATTGCGTAGTCATTGTGATGTTGGCAGAGTATGGCCGCCAGTGTTTCCATCGCCAGGGCAAATGGCAGTGGCGAGAAGGGGCATCCCTGCCTGGTTCCTCTTGCTATGCAAAATGTCGTGGCTCGAGTTCAGTTAATCTGCACAGTGTCTGATGGGCCAGAAAATAATAATGCAATCCAAGCCACGTAGGCAAGTGGGAACCCCATGCGTTTCAGTATCACCATTAGATAATCCCACTCAAGGGTGTCAAAGGCCTTTGTGGCCTCTAGGAAGGTAGCAACAGCAGGAGTTTCAGGGCCTATGCTTTGTTGGATGGCGAAGAAGTTGCGCAAATAAGCAATGTAGATCTGCCTGGGACAAATCCAGATTGGTCTGGCCTAGTCAAGAAAGTCATCAAGAGACTTAGGCGGTCATTCTGACCGCGGCGGTCGGTGGTTCCCGCCGAAAGACCGCACCGGTCATTCCGGCTTTCCCGCTGGGCCGGCGGGCGTCTGCCATAAGACCGCCGGCCGACCCGGCAGGAAAGCCCCTTCAACAATGAAACCGGCTCGGAATGGAGCCGGCGGAGTTGAAGGGGTGCGACGGGTGCAGTGGCACCCGTCGCGGTTTTCACTGTCTGCTAAGCAGACAGTGAAAACCTTTGTGGGGCCCTGTTAGGGGGCCCCTGCACTGCCCATGGCAGTGGCATGGGCAGTGCAGGGGCCCCCAGGGGCCCCACGGCACCCATTCCCGCCATCCTGGTTCCGGCGGTGGACACCGCCAGAAACAGGCTGGCGGTAAGGGGGTTGGAATCCCCATGGCGGTGCTGCAAGCAGCGCCGCCATGGCTGGTTCCCTGGGCCAGCGGGAAACTGGCGGGAAACCGCCGGCTCCCCTTTTCCGACCGCGGCTTTACCGCCGTGGTCAGAATTGCCAAGGAAGCACCGCCAGCCTGTTGGCGGTGCTTCCGCCACACTCCGCCATGGCGGTCATGGACCGCCAAGGTCAGAATGACCCCCTTAGTCGGTTGGCAAGCACCTTCACCAGAACCTTTACGTCGCAATTGATAAGCGACAGTAGTCAGTATAATTTGCAGTTGGTAGCCAAAAATGTATTTGGTTTTAGTAAAGTGTTTAGAAGAGCCTCTCTCATGGAGGGGGGAATGCTCCCTCCTGTTTGGCTTCATTATAGACTTCCTTAAGCCATCGAATGAGTATGTCTGCGTAGGTCTTGTAAAAGTCGGCCGGTATGCCATTGGGCCCTGGGGCCTTGCCTGACTTTAGCTGCATTATGGTTTCACGGATTTCGTCATGTTCGAGTTCAGCTTCAAGGAATTCCCGTTGCGTGTCGCTAAGCCAGGCCAATGCTACATCTTCTAAGTATCCATCTATATCCAGGGAGTTTTCTCTAGTAGAGGAGTATAGGTGTTGACAAAGGCCTGGAGTATTTCAGGGGTGTCCCTAAGGATGCTGCTAGAGGGGCCGCAGGATCTCCATTACGGTGTTCTCTGGTCTTGTTGCACGGATGGTGTTGGCTAGAGCTCCACCTGGTCTCGGTCCTTCACCATAGGAACGCGCACAAGCGTATTTTCCCCTGAATAAGACCTCACGCTCCGCAGTCTCCTGATAGTCTGTCAATGTCTCCCGGAGGTGCTTTCCCGCATCCACGGTGTGTATTATGGCCTGTTCTATTTCCAAGTCTTTGATTTGTGATTCCAGGAGGGCAATTGTGGAACATATGTCTTGGAGGATTCCGATGCCTTCTGCAAAGCAAAATTCTCTGAATGTGACCTTGAAGGCCTCCCACTTAACACCCTCTTTGGCCACCGTACACTTGTTCCTGTCAAAGAAGTCCACCATCTCCCTTTTCAGTTTCTCGCGAAAGGAGCCAACCAACAGCATGGTTGGGGATAGTCACCAGGCAGCGAGGGGGGCAGGTATGGCAGGCAGTGACAGCTTGAGGAGTACGACCGGGGAGTGATCGGTGTATGTGCGGGCTAGGTGTGTGACTTCTGTATGCCAGGGCACCATGGATTGGGATATGAACCAATAGTCCAGCCTGGACCAGCTGGAGTGTACAGCAGAGTAGAATGTGCCCTCCCTGTCTTGCGGATGCAGCCAGCGCCAGCCGTCAACCACCCCGTGCACCACAATGTCCACTCTCAACCACTCCACAGCCCCAGTCCCCCTATCCGATGAGGGGTCTATGAGCAGATGAAAGTTTCCAACCCATCCAAGATATTTAAATCCAATTTACACCACGTGGCTCCATATTGTGTCAATGACAGAAGACTTGTCTACATTTGCCACGTAGCAGTTAACTATTGTGAAGGATCGTTGCGCTATTCGGCTCAAGATAATTGTGTATCTACTCTGTGGATTGTTTCTGGCACCCAGCAGAATGCATGGGGCGCCCCTGAGTATTAAGATTGCTGTAAATCGCGAGTAGGAGGAATAGGTGGCAGGTTGGTGATATGAAGACCAGCGAGTCGCAAACAGGACCTGCGACCCCGGCGCAAAGTGGGTCTCCTGTAGGAGTGTGATATGTATGTTGTGTCTTTCTAGGTATGCTAGGATGTGTCACTTCTTGCGCGGGTCACCCAGTCCCCGCACGTTCCATATCAGGCAATTGAGTGTGTGCCCACCTGTAGTCCATTGCGTTTCCCCTCTGGTGGCTAACATTTAGAGATGCTGTTATGGGCTGGATTTTTTCTGGGGGAAGTGCGACATGCAGCTGGTTGGTAATGCTTGCATTTTGCAGTTGGGATATGTATTGATGTGACCGTGGGTAACACTTGAACTCCCCTTCCCACCTCCCTCCCACCTCGGCGGGCAAATCCCAAGACATAATTACAAACTTAAACACAGAATCTCTGAGGATAGTGGGGAACGTCCCAGTGGGAGGCCAGTCAGGAAGCCATGCAAGCACCCCTCAGTTGACAGAGGGAGCCCGGGCATCTTGGAAAGTGCCCAGGATAGCCTACTTTGGGCTAGCTAGTCATTGTTCCCAGAGTGATGCATGTCATTCAGTTGGCTTTCACAGGCAGCATTTAATGGATGTGTGGAAGTGCTTTGGGGGGCACTCTGCTCCCTAGGCATAAATTGGAAGCCACCGTTGTTTGAGCCAAGAATGCCCAGCTTTAATTCATGATAGAATCAGTCTTGGTCTGATAGGGTAAGAGTCTGTTCTGGATCTGTGCAGTTGTGCCTCCTCGGCGACTCCCGCCTGCGGTTGCATTTCAGGTATTCACTGGCCTGTTCCGGCGTGGCAGAGATTAGGCTTTTCCCTTTGTGTGTGATCTTTAGGCAAGCTGGGTACAACATTGCATAGGAAATGTTCACTTGTCTCATTTTTTGCTTGCTGGTGGCGTATTTTTTGCTGGCTTCCTGCAATGTCATGGTGAAATCAGGGTAGATCGATATCTCATTGCCAACGAACTGCAGAGGGTTTCTTTCACGACTCAGCCTGAGCGAGGTGTATCTGTCCCTATAGTTCAGCAGGCAGGCAATTATTGGCCTGGGCGAAGCCCCGGGTGGAGGCCTCGCTGTCAGGGCCCTGTGCGCTCTCTCCACTACCAGCATCTTGGAGAAGGCTTCCTCGCCGAACAGAGTGGTGAGCATGTGTTCCACATATTGTTCCATGCACCCAGTATCCGTGGACTCCGGCCCACTATGCGTAAGTTGTTTCTCCTTGACCTGGCTTCCAAGTCTTCATTTTTCTTCACAATGATTTTGAGGAGTTTGTCCATTTACAGGAGTGGCTTTTTGCATGCATTGTGTCTTCGACATGAAAAATACATTGTTCCGTCTTGGATATTCGCTCATCATGTTTTTCCAGCTTATTAGTTAGCAGATCCTGTCTGGCGGTCATATTGTCCATTTTACTATCATTCGATGATAGGCTGGACTGCATTGTAAGCAGTAGCACTTCATTTCTCCTATTTCTGATTTCTTCCCCTGGGTTGGTTGGGTGCAATTATTGTCCATGGCTTCTGCAGGTGACCTGGTCGATTTTTTGGCCCAAACTGTAGATTTGACTGCTTGGTATCTGATTTCCCCATGCCAGCCGATCATGAGGCCAGAACCACAATGGCGCACCTGCTGTGGCGCAGGGGACAGGAACCCAATCAGTACCCCCACCCCGCTCCACAGCCACTATCTCACCAATGCTGGTGCCCGTGTCTGACAACCCGGCCCACGCCTGACTTTTTCACAGGGGGGCATCCCTCTGGCTGGCAACAGGGACTATTGTTCACAGTCAGGAGCCGCTCCGGTTCTCGCTGCTTAACTGCTTTGGCCTACAACACTGGTCAATGCAAGTTCAGCTTGTTGTTCCCTCAGCTCTAGGTCAGTGATCAGGCCCGTCGTCTATTCCACCCGCCAGCACTGAGCCCTGTTGCTGCTCTCCACCGCTGCGCTTCTATCGGCGGCGGCGGCGGGGTTCGCCGGAATGCCAGTCACAGCACCCCTGTCTTCCACTCCGATGCCAGCTTTGTGTGTCGCCACCAGGCCCAGCCACCCACCGCAGGCTTCTCAGCACCCGCACGGGGTCGCAGTTAGCCAGCTATTTCACCCCCCGGCACTCAGCCGCGCCGTACCTCATGTGTGACTGTCTCTATCACTGCTTCTACAGCGGTTCCGCCGCCCTCAGTCACAGCACTCGGTCTACCCCCTTAGCGCAGGCGCTTGGGCCCACGCCAGGCCCAGACGCTCTTTGCGGCCCACTCGGTTCTGGTGAGTCAGCACACCACCCCCACCGGGGACGGATGATCACCGGGACTCCCTGTGGTCCCACTCCGGGAGAAGTAGTCAGCGCCTTGCCACTTTGTGTAGTGCCCCATGATGGGGTCACTCGGAGGTCTCAGTCGACCAGGTAGGCCCGCCGCCGCACAACAGGCATGCACCAGTGTTCCTCGTCTTGTTCTGGGTGACTCTTGGGGTTCACTCCCATTATTGGCCTCCTCCGGATATCAGATCAGGGAGCAGTGCATTCCTTTTGGACAGGATTATATCGGATTGTGTGCCTGGGCGCGAGAGCCTTACACGAGTGTGCCATCTTGCTCGCCAGCTCTCTAGCACCCCAGAAGCTCCACCCCTTTTTTTGTGCATTTCAGTTTTTCTATTGTACTATGTCTATATGCTGTCAGAGAAGATAAAGTTTAAATGTGCATAATAAAGTCCAGTTGTGTACTGCTAATCCTAGCTCCAACAATACTTTTTGTGCCAGCTGGTACCAATGAAATGCATATTGAAAGGAACATGATTAAAGCATGGTATCCTCTATTGGGTTTATGGGCAATCTATTGTTATTATTTGTTGAATGATCGATGTTTTTAGGGCATGGAATCATTTTCTTTTTACATTATCAGGGTATTCTGATGGTACTCTAAACATAGTTTGTGAGAGTCCTGTGACATTTGCAGAAAAATGTTTCTTGAATTGTCTTCAGTGCAGCTGAATTCTAATCTAATACTCTGTTTATGAACACGTGTCACTTGATTATTAACCTTAAATGTAGCACATCCACTGTGAGCTTCTATATGGTTGTCATCATTATTTCGGGTTCATAGAATTTTATAAAAATAGGAATATATGCTGATCAAACTTTTAATGTGATATAAACTGAGAGGTAACATTATGCCCCTAATTTAAGAATAATGACTAGTGGCAAATGGCATGTTTAAGACTATCTGATGCCTAACTTCCGATGATTTTCCAGCTATAAGGCAGTGTTATACTGAATAAGCAGATACCTAGGTCATCTTTATTGATGTCATAACTGTGATTTCACATTTGCTATATTCAATTTCTTGCTATCTCAAATTTGCTTTAAAATGCAGCATCTGCCCACTGTTTTTTCAAACTTTTCCATGGGGGAGAACCCCCCCAAACTCCCCTTTGACAGCCTGGCTCAGTTGCTACATATGCTCGCCACAGAGCACTCATCCCAGACTTTTTTTACGTCTCACCACTTTCAAACGTCACCAGCTGCCACTGGTATTTGCCCCAACCATGCATACTTTTCTCATCAATAATGTTATTGCAAAAATTGCAGTGATATTATCAATGATCTCATAGAAGATGTAATGACTGATGCAATATTTGGGGTAATTAGCAGTGCATGGTGCAGGCATGTGTTATAGGTACATTAGGGCATGAGTTCTCTAGGCCTTTTCTCTGCAGGCAGCCAACCCCATGTTATGCACAGCCTTTGGTTTGGCTCAGGGTCCTACGAGTCCGTGAGTGTGTGTGTGTATGGCTGAATAGGCCTGTGACTAGGTGTTCTTCTGTGGGTGTGTAAGTGGATGTGTGAGTGGATGTGTGGGTGTGTGAGTGCATGTGAGAGTGGCTGTGTGGGTCTGTGTGTGATTGTGTAAGTGGTTTTGTAGTTCTGTGAGTGTGTCTGTGAATGGCTGTATGGGTGGGTGAGTGGCTGTGTGGGTGTGTGAGAGGGTGTGGTAATGGTTTTGTGGGTCTGTGAGTAGATGTGTGAGAATGGGTCTGTGAGTGACTGTGTTAGTGGTGCTGTGAATGGGTGTATTTGTGTTTAATTGGAGTAGGGATCTGTCACAGATTCATACGGGGGCCCACACTGAACGCCGTGGAACATCTGCAGATCCTTGCACACCCAAAAAAACATTTTTGGGCAATTTGGCGGATGAAAAGGGAAAGAGCCAAGATAAAGTTTATCTTCTGTTTTCTTATTTTATTTATACATGTCTTTCTGGGTGCAAGAGGATACCTGTTAGACCTGTCAGTTCTTGGTGTGGTTTCCCCTGTCTTTTGGGCTTCTGACTTCCTGTTTTGATTCTGTGGTGAATTACATTTTTGCTGGTTTTAGGACTCTAGGCACTTTACCACTGCTGACCAGTGCAAAAATGCAAGGTCTCCCTGTGTAAATTGTGTTGGTGATTGGTTTCTACATGATTGGCACATTTGATTTACTAGCAAGTCCCTAGTATAATGCACCATGTGTGCCCGGAGTCTGAAAATAAAATGCTACTAGTCGGCCTCCAGCACTGATTATGCCACCCATATGAGTAGCCCTGTAAACATCTCTCAGAACTGCTACTACAGTGTCTGTGGGTGCAGGTTTAAACTGCCATTTCGACCTGGCAAGTGCACCAACTTGCCAGGACCAAACCATTCCTTTTACTACATGTAAATGACCCCCAAGGTAGGCACAAGGCAGACCCATGGGCAGAGTGCATTGTATTTAAAAGGTAGGACATTTTCTGGTGTGTTTTACATGTCCTGATAATTAAATACTGCTAAATTCATTTTTTACTGTTGTAAGGACTATCTCGCCCATAAGTTCACATGGGGATTGCCTTGAAATATTTTTTAAGTATAACTTCACATGGGGAGCAGATAGAGATGTGGAGTTTGGGGTCTCTGAACTCACAATTTAAAAATACATTTTTGAGTGAATTTGTTTTTTCGATTGAAAGTTTTAAAGTGCCACTTTTATAAAGTGGAAATTTTCTTGGTTAACCATTCTGTGTCTGTCTGCTGGAATACACATCTTGGTGAGGATGACAGTTGGGCTATTTGTGAATTCACTCTACACAGTAACACTATGGGAACAGAGGTGTGCCCTGCATATCTTGATGGGTCTTCCTGGGCTAGAGTGGTGGGAGGAGCTGACACAGGCCCCTGAAGAGGGCTGTGTCTGTCCTTACACAAAGCAGTCTCCAACTCCCCAGAGAGTTCCTGGGGCCAGGCAGGAAAAGGAAGGGTTGGGTGCACTACAAAGACTTTACTTTGAAGTTTGCCTACTTCAAAGGCAGAAAAGAGTATAAGTACTGGACTTCTGAGACCACAACTTTAGGACACTTCTGAACTAAGGACATTCTGCCAGGAAGATGCTATGTCACCTGGAGTCCATCCCGGGTAAATAGCAGTTCCCCTGCCTGCACCAGTGTGGGTGGGGAAATCTATGTTTAGTCTTGCTTAGCCAGAGCATTTTCAAAACTACTATTGAGCAGGAGCAAACACAAAGTCCGCTCCCAGCAGACGGAAGCTTTGACAATGCTTCCACCTGCTGGGAGCAGACTTTGATCTGTTTTCCTGCCTGCACTGATGCAGGCAGGGAAAGAGATCAAATTATTTCTCCCACTCTCAGGGAACAACATTACTAACTGCTCCTTGTGGGCAGGAGCAATGCTAGATCTCATTGCAGATGGGGAGCCGGGTGGGGTGCAGGGGCTTTCAAGCTCCCCCTGCAGCCCCCAACTAGAGTATTGTGGGTGTGCTGGGTTGGCACCAGGGCACCCACCTTTTACAGAGTTGGTTCCTGCTGGATGGGGTCCCCAGGGCCAAGACCGGCTTGGGAAAGGGGTCCTCACCCCATTAAAAAATACACTGCCCTGAGGGATAGGGTTCCCAGGTCCTTTTTACGGCTCAGGGTTGGCCCCCTTCCCCTTTATTCAAATAAGTGGCCCCAGGGGATGGGCTCCCCGGGATTGATAACAGCTCAGCAAGGGTCCCTGCTCCCCTTTAGTTTTGAAAATGACCCTGGCCACCGACCGGGAGCTATTTTATAAAAAAAAGAGGGGGCCACATGGACTCCCTGGGACCCGAAATCACCACGTCCCCGGGGTCTATAACTTTTTTTTTTTAATTGGAGGGAGGCCATATACGCCTCTGGGGTCCACCATCTCCCTGGGGCAAGCTCTTGCAGATAAAACAAAGGGGGCTGCGCAGCTCCCACCAAACCCCCCCAGGGCTGGCTCCTGCTACCTCCCAAGATGCCCACCCTCGGGACATAGCTGTGTGCTTTTGCTTGGCGGAAGCTGTGACAGCTTCCGCCAAGCAAAAGCAAACACTGCTTTAAGCAAGCAGGAGTTTTAAAAATGCTCCCGCTTGCTGAAAGTAGAAATTTCATCTCTGTCCCTGCCCGCAGGCATGCATGTGTGGTGTGCGACCAACTGGCCTCTGTGCACGGCTGAAGGTTGTGCGTTGCGCAGGGTTGGGTGGTTATAGAGGGTTGACAGCAGCACCTGGCCACAGGCCAGGCCCTGCCCCCAACTACGCCACGCATATTCAAAGGCTGTGCGCAGCTGTGGTTGGATTAATGTAAAGTGAAATTCACTGAAAAAAGCCAAGGGTTACAGGAACGTTATAGTTAGGAAATAGAATTTTAAAAAAGAACACAGAAATTCACTTAAAAAAAACAAAGGTTACATGGGCGTTATAGATAGGCTCACATTTCAAACCTATAAAACCATGGAAATTCTGATTTTATAGTTAGAGTTATTTCAAATAACTATAACTCATGCCCTCGCCGTGCAGAGATATTACAGAACTTAAGACATCTTTTAAAACATCATTGATGATATCACTACTATATATGTATATATATATCTATTTATATATATATATAATATATACATATATATTATATATATATATACATATATACATATATATATATATATATATACATATATATACATATATATATATCACTGTAATAGTTGCAGTAACACTATTGATCTATTGATGAGAAAATTGTGCATGGCAGAGCATCAACATGTTGATAGCGGATTCCCAATGTCACATACATTTAGGACATTTTCACCCTGATCTCACAATATTGTTCTCCAAGAAATTAAGATTAAGATGCAACAGATAGTCACTGCAGGATTATGTGCATAACTAAATGTTGTTATCTCCTCTGCCTAGGGGTGTAATTAATTATAATTTAGGCTTCTCCTGGTTGGAGGATGCATAAATTGTTAGATCTTTCATAATTGCGGAGCCAACTGAAAAAATTGAAATTCACTGTCAAATTTAGCTTTCCGACCTAAATTATTAAAACCTTTGGAAAATAATATTATTAGCTGCTTCTGGCTTAAGAAGTTACGTGTAAGCTACATAAGTTTTACAACAGAGATACAGCTGTGTGGCATATAACATATCAATGTTATATGGCTGCAATAAAGATATTTACCCTTCAGAGCTGCATAACAGTGCATAGGTAACTAGACAGGGGAGGCCCTATAATTTTACAGCTAACTGTCTGAACGTCACATAGTTATCCTGGTGACTTTATGCAATGTCAGACCAGGTCCATGTAAACTGAGCCTATAATAGTTGGGAAAGTAGCATCATTATAAATGGAGCCTACTGGTTGAGGTCTCTATTAACATTTATAAAGCGCGCTACTCACCCGTGTGGGTCTCAAGGATCCATAGCAAGGTTGAAAAACATCTAGCAGGCCAGAAAGAGAAAAATAGAGGATGTTTTTAGTCCTAGATAGCATCAAAATGCTAACTCCAAAATATTTTTTATCTTAGTTAGGTTGATGTGTACCCAGTTAAAATCCATTATTCAAATAATGTTTAGCAATACATCTGAGGGGAATATAAGAGCAGTATTAAAGCTTCCTCTGGAAGAGAAATTGATCCATACTCATAGGTCTATGGATTAAGACTACGTTAGAACAGGTGAAACATCGTGATAAAAACTGGAGAGTCATTGAATTCCTATGCGTGAGGTTTTAAATGAATAATTTGGGAGAGCAGTACCCCACGAACGTAATAGGACAATGTTTTGCTAGGTCCAGGAGAGTTCACTGACACATCTCTGCTCAGTCTCTGGTGGCTATGGTACAGGCAACCTACTGTTCCCTCATAGAAATGAATGATAAGCGTAACAATTACCCAGCAACATTAAAGTCAAGACACAGCACAATAAAATACCCAGACCATGTTAGATAAATTAAGTGGAATCTAATAAAATTACAGAAAATCAGATTAAGACAATCAGAGATATGAATTTCTAAAGCATTTGTGTGTCAGAAAAGTCACATAGAAATAATGGTGCCATAAAAGTCAAAATTGGTCTATGAACATTACCAAAAGCAACCAAAAGTAGACCCTCTTGTACCAAAACACAAGAAATACTCACCAGAAAACTAAACTGTTTTCCCTGATGGGGGCAGAGTCAGGTACAGAGTCAGTTACCTTGCACACTGGTACACTCAAATGCTTTCATTCATTGTGGTCCTCTTGTCCTCAGAGCTTAGTGGGTGAAACAAACATTTCTCATCCTGCTTGCTGATTTTTATCCTGTTAACTAGACAGTGATTGATAATATTATTGATTCAATAATTCACACCAAGAAATATTCCATGTTTGCAGCATTTCCTGTCTACTGTGCCTGTGAGCTATGACATGAGTCCTTCTCCAAGATGACAGAGTCAGGTACAACTCACTCATCCTAGGGCCTACCTTATGAAAATGAGGAGATGAGGAGCCACCCCTCTTCTTGATCTGGAAAGACCCAGCATGAGAGAAGCACTGGGACTGGGCAGAGAAGGCTAGTTTCACTCTCCAACAGGGAGTGGAAGCCTGTGCCTGCTATTCTCCATTCAACAAGACTGAAAATATCTAAGTGCGCATGTCGGTTTGGCAATCCTAAAACAGCTGCCAAACCACCATGCGCACTTGCAGTTCCCTGTGCCCACCACTCCTTCTGCTGCTGGTGAGGGATGGCTACGTCCTCAAGACTCAGCTTAGTCATGTGAAATAAAATGATAATAAAGCAGTTTTATTAATTGCTTTATTATCATTTTATTTTACATGTATTTATCTGCTGTCTCCAACAGTGGGGCGGCACTCCTCTGTCATAACGGAGGAGTCACTGCTGGTTTCAGGCCAGCTGGAGCAGAGACAATAGTCTCAGAGGGCTCCCATGATAGAAGGCTTCTGAAACTCAATTCACCAGTTATAAGAATATTGGCCACCAGTTTCTGTCCACCCCCAAGTGTAATATTCTCACATGAGTAATTAATAATTATCGTTCCCCATCTTTCCTGGTCTCAGAGGCAGTCCTATTGTTTCACTTGCGGAGGAGCTTTTCATGGGTCATCAAGGCTTAGCCTGTGTCCACAGGGATGTCCAGCATAACTAACTTTATTACTTGTGCAGTTTTTTAAAATAATTTTGTGGATGAAATTGTAAAACTAAACTTTTATTCAGTCAATGCCACGCCATAGAAAAATGTCACTTTGTCGACAACAGTTAGTAGATGTCTGCTGTAATGACATACAATTCTTTAATATTTGGCATGATAAAGTTATATACTTTAAGCACCTAGCCCTTGTGGGTACAAGGCACAGTTAGGGCTGAGGGACTTATTGAATGTAGGAAATGGTTCTTTTCAGCATGTAACACAATGCTTTTTTTCTTTTGTTTTAGCGCAGGATTTTAGGCTGCTGTCAGCCCGACAGAGACGTTTTGAGGCATGGGAAAAGAAGGCCCTGGCCCGGGGCCCAACCCTTTTAGTGGCCCCCCAGATAGAGCTAGTCCTGCTATGCATAGAGTCTTGCGCTAATGATCGTGAATAATTCTTAAACAGATTGTTTTAAATGAAGTTTTCCTTTAGTTTATTTTTAATGTGGGTGATTTATGGGAGTTTATTACGGACATTTTGAAGAGAAATGCTTGTTTTTCAACACCTTGTAACATCCATACAAAAAAAATATTTTAGAGCAAAGCAGGAATTCATATTTTGAGAAATGAGAGAGCTCACAAATATTCTTTGCAATAATATTAGCTAGCTGCTGCTGTAATATAATATTGAAAACACACATCACTTCCCTGGAATATTAGATGTAAACAAGTTTAGGATCTGAACCAATGTCCCTGTGCAGTGTCAGTACCCTGGCAAAGAGGATATGAAAGGGATGAAACTGGATAATACATTCAAAGCTGATCTGAACAGGGCCCCCATAAAATATGCTTGGTTCAGGGCCCCGAAAAGCCTTTAGATGTCCCTGCAGCCAGCCACATTTTTTATCTAGGAGCCATGTTTTTCCAGTTGCATTTGTAAATATGCATTGCTGCCCACATGATATATTTAACTTACAAGCTTCTGGTGCTTTTTTGTTCCAACTTACTTTGCTATGCAGAGAAATACAATAAACAGATTAGGTGTAGCCAATTTTACCTCAGGTTAAAGGGCTGTGAGACTGAATAGCAACATCGCATTGCACTAACGGCCTCATTTACGAGGCCATAGCTGCACAATGTGCCACTAGAGCATAATTTTGTTTTATGCACCGGTGGCGCAGTGTACCAGCCCATGTTTACAAGGCCACTCAAAGCCACTTTGCGAGGCCTTTCATGGCCTTGTAAATATAGAGCTCTTTCACGCATAACACTGCATGAGAGGGACGTTCCATTGGTGTTGCTTGGGGTGTTCCCACACAACACCAACGGAACTGTAAGGAATCTGATGCATTCCCAGATTTACAAGTCTGGAAATGCGTCAGATTCTTACGCCTCCTCAGTGGTGGTGTAAGAATAAGTTAACAGGGAGAAATATCTTCACTTCTCCCCACTTTTTCCTCTTTCTATGTGTGCTGCATTCTGAAGCACACATAGAACGAGGAAAACACCTCTTGTGATTGTTTTTGTGCAGGAAGGTATCAGTATGAACAGCACCACGCGCAGTGCAAGAGGGCACTACTTCTTTTCTGCCATTCCAGTAGATTTTCTACTTGAGCAGCAGCTTCATAAATGTGAACGGAAGGTTTCTCAATGTGAGCGGGAGTAACCATCTGCGACCGCCTGCGTTGAGAAATCACGCTAGGAGGTAGTGTGGAGTAAGATTTTCCTCGCTCGCCAACTTAACATTGGTGAGCGAGGAAAAATTCCGTTACGCAGAGTTTTTCTGGAACTCCGCGCTCTAACCAGAGCGTAGAGTGGGAAAACTCTGCGAAAGGAGTGGAGTTCACCGCCCACTCCAGATTGATAGCAGCTCCTATTCTGTGTAGAATTTAATTACCAATAAGTCAAACGAGCATTTCAAATTCCGACTACTTCTTTGCCCAGTTATCTTCTCTTGGGTTTTGAAGTTTAGCTGGTAGACTGGGGGGAGGGAAGTTAGCCAAAGTGGAATGCTTTTTCTTAAGTTTTAAGAAAAAGGATTCCAAGGTGGTCAATCCAGTGTGCACACAAGGCAGTCATAGGGGGGAATAAACACTGACAGTGGCAATAGGTTGGACAAGGAGAGATGTGTTGGCTTTGCAGGTGCTCACTACTTGAGCAGCTGAAGTCACAATGTACCCCATCTCCCATCATTAACCACACCGCCACATAGAAGATGGTGGATTTCAACGAACAGCAGCCTAAAAGGCTTACTGGATCATTTATTATAGTTTTCTAAGCTTAACATATGATTATATTCAAAACCATTTTCAAAAGTAGCGGAAAATAACAATTTTCAAAAGTAGCAGAAAAGACTGAGCTGACATTTTAGGATATAATTCAAAGTCAATTAGTCATTAAGGCTTCCTGGTTGCCTGGTCAGGTTTAGAAATAGTAGAAGCCAAAATCTAGTACTGGCACACTTTTTTATATTTAATTAAATGTTTCCTCAAAGACATCTAATGGAACATTTATCAAATTACAGTATTGGATTGATTATAGGAACACTTTAAAAAGCTGAAAGTAACCTATGTTAAACACTAGTGCAGGGATGACATTCTAAAGCTGATTATACAGTTTTTCCTTCACCACAATTTTTATCTTTAGTCCTTCACCATATCTTTATCCATTTTTGGCTGAATTATTGTGGCCTCCAACACCCTAGAACCCCCAAACGTCAGACCTAGTTCTTGTTAGAGTCACCTGAGGTTCACCCTTAGGGAGAGGAACTCCTGAATTGGTGTCCCACCATGGCATTCTTAGTGGTTACCCCCTCATTATCTCTGAACATACTTTGGTTGAAGGCAGCTATTACAGGATTTGGAAGCAAAAGCCTACTGTCCTCTCTGTGTACATTAAGTTCAGTCATTATATTTTATCACAACAGTGGCATAACACACAATGATTGTTGTCCCCCACCTCACACATAATGTAGTGAGAGGCCCCTCAGTCACCCTTATCTCATAGTTATTCAATGACCTTGACCTGAATTAAGCCCCCTGAAGAGTTGGGTCATCCTGAAGTGGTGAGGGCCCCCATGCCCCAAGAGCTGCGGGCACATGTCTTATGCCCCTGCTTTGCAATAATGGTTGCAAGCATTAGACTCATTGTGATTACCTTCAGTGCACCAGCTATTACAGTTATCCTTTGATGGTGAAAACGGCTGTTGCTGAGAAGAAAAGAAGAAGTACAGTCCCATCTGCCACGTCTTGCCCTCTATGATTTTTTTGTCTCCCTTGCATGTCTGTAGTGAATACACAAGGCTTCCTACCGGAGCAAACTCAGGAGAAGGTATATGTCTCTGTTCAGTGTCACAAAGGCATCAGTCCCCTCAAAACATTCTGGGAGCAGGGCAAGGCCTCGTCTATACAACCTCCTTTCTGATGATGGAAAATCTCTAGCCTGTTATTGAGATTTGAAATGAGTAGGGTGAACTGTTGTTAGTTGTACTGCTGTGTGATTGCCAAAGATAGTGGACATAAACTGGCGACTATGGAAAGTCTACATTGAGTGAGATCTGCATAGACACTGCTATGATATTTCATGACCAGAGAGCATTGTGCTGCCCATTTCATTGAGATTAGAACTCTTGCTGGCCTGCCTAACTGCTGCTACTGAGCTGCCTGCGCTGAAGCCCCAGTCAGGTCAATGTCACTGCCTCTCTTTTTCTCCAGAGGAGAGCTACCCAAAAACCAGTGATCTACCAATGTAAATGTACTTAATGTTGATTTTTCACTGGTGAGTACACCACTCACTGTTCAAAGTTTGCTTGTTGTGCACAGGTGCACTTTTGTTGTACCAAGGAGTTTTGACTTGGTGCTTGGTGTTGCCTGAGCAATTGCCTATTCCCTGTTCAAATGAACCACAGAGCCTAGTACTGCATGGCAAACTTCTTCATTGAGAGGGTATGTGTTGCACTTTCATGATGAATATGAGGGACTCCTATCGGGGAGATGAGACTCTAGCATTCTATGCTTAGAATGCACTTGTTAAGAATCTTGAGGTGGTAACCAAGGTGATCAGGGAGGTTGAAGAAAGGAAGGGAGACCGGGAGCACATCTGCAGGCTGGGGTGTTTCGTTTACTAATATCTCAAATAAACAGAAGATTAGTTGGTCCATGAAGAGCCTCTGTTACTTTATTTCACAGGCGACGAGAGTCGGAAGAACCCATCGTGGATGTTCAGGAGATATGGAGATATGAACACCCCAACTAATTTTCATCATACTGTATGTACTTTAATTAACTTGTTTTAATGTTTTTGCGGCTGTTACCCTCTCGGCCAACTTCTGCATTTATTGACAAATGACTTGCTGTGGTGCACAGGGGAGTGCTCACTTTGATGCGCAAGCGTATTTTTGAAGCTTACTGACCGGCGAACTGTCTTCCTCGCGCACCTGCTCTCTGCTCCAATCTCGTGTGTGTCATTCACTGACATGCATAAGTACAAGCACTCACTTTGATGCACGAGCGCATTTTTTAAACTTAACGACCGGCGAACTGTCTTCCTCGCGCACCTGCTCTGGTCTCGTGTGCGTTATTCACTGACATGAGTGAGTACTCGTGTGCATCCCCACATTTATTTTAAAGCACAAATTCCTGTAGAAACTGACGTCTTCACATCTCGGCGGCCATTCTGTTTCATTGGGACATTTTTCATAATGTTTGCCTATTGATAAGTATTACGGTGATAGGCACACCTTCTCGTTCTCGTTCAAGTGTTTTTGGAGTTTTTCAGTGACAAGCACACTTTTAGTTTTAACGGAGTGCCTTCATTCATTGATAGGCCCACTTTTGGATTTTAACAGCGTGCCTTCAATTCAGTGACAGGTGCAATTCTTCCAACTTTGTATGGAGTGCCTTCATCTTAATTAAAGTTCAGTGACAGGCACACTTCTTCCAGTTTTTTATGGAGTGCTTTCACCTACTTAAAGTTCAGTGACAGGCACACTTTGGGATTTTAACAGAGTGCCTTCATTTCAGTGACAGCCACACTATTCATCTGTTGGCTGTCAGCTTTGATGTTTTACTGTCTTTTGCAATGTGTTTTACTGCTCTGCAAATTGTTTATGTATTTTTCCTTGCTCATTTCACTTAGCATTTCTTAACGTATGACAATCTGTTATCTAATTGACCTAAAGATGCAGAATGTAACGCGTCCTCCATTTTTCTTGTCCTCTCCTGGGGAACTGCAACTACCTTGATAAAAATGGAAATGCTTCTTTGCACACTATGCAAGGGTTTGTGATACATCATTGAGTGCTGAGCGGAAAATGTCACTCTTGTTGCATTGTTTGGACCATGAAGGACAGGAAGTTTTTGAAAATCGTCCTGAACTCTCTGTTGAGGATGCTGGTGATCTCAATGATTTTGAGATTTGCATAAAAAACTTGACTTACACTATTTACTGAAAGTTTCTACAGTTTTGGAGAGGTATCACTTTGGGAAAAGGATTAAAAAGTCGGGGGAATCTGTTGAGGAGTATGTTACTGTTCTAAGGAAACTGGTGTCAACATGTAGCTTTGGTGGTAGTAAAGAGGAAAGGTTGAGGGATCAGTTTATGTTAGGCTGCAACATTGATAAGGCAAGAGAATCTTTTTGGAATAAAGACAATCCTTCTCTTAATGAGGTAATAACGATTGCTAAGATGTATGAACATAGTTCAACCAGTCTTGAAGAAATAAGGAAGACTAGTTCTAGTGATAAAGGGAATTAAGTACATTTTGTTAGTGAAGAGAGAAATTTTCAAGAGAAAATGAAATCTCAGAAAATAGTGAAAGAGAACTTTAAAGATAGCAAAGGAAAAACAATTCTGCAAGGAAAGTGTTATAGGTGTGGTGAGTTTGGTCACTATGCTAATTTCAAGGGTTGTGATGGCTGGAAAGTCTTTTGTAAAAATTGTGGTAAGAAGGGACATGTTACTTCGTGTTACAGGAGTACGAATTTAAAAAAAGGAGCTTAAGAAGTAACTTTTGAGGATGATGAATCTCCTGAAGAATTTATTTTGCAAATCAAAAATGGTATCAGTGGTCTGGTAAAGGTCGTACACATTGATGAAGTACATATTCCAATGATGTTTGATTCTGGGGCAAAAATTAAACTTATTCCTATGAATTTATTTGAAAAACATCTTAAAGCTTCAGTAAAACTTTTCAAACCTGATATTTCTCCTAAGGGTTATGGTGGAGAACCTATTAAGTTGTTGGGTTATTTTATGGGCTCCATTCAGTTCAAGGATAGGTTCATAGCTGGGAAGATCTGTGTCTCCATAAAAGGGGGTTCTCTCATTAGTTGGTTACATCAGAAGGATTTAAGAGTATACCTTGATCCTAATGAATTCCCTTCAGTATGGCCGAAAGATAAAGAGTGTGTTGATACTGTGAACAGCTTCAGACCACTGTATGAACAAGAATTTGCAGATCTTTTTCAGAACAAACTTGGTTCTTTGAAGGGTTATGTGCATAAGATAAAGATGAAGAAAGGGGTCACTCCTGTGGTCAGTAGAGTAAGGAGTGTACCTTTAATGGTCAAAGAGAAAATGAGAGCAGAATTAGACAAGTTGAAACAGAATGGTATAATTGAAGAGGTGGAAGCCACCGAATGGTTAGCCCCGATAGTTATGCCTGTAAAGGCTAACGGTGAGCCGAGGTTATGCATTGACTTGAGGGAGTTGAATAAATGTGTGGTAGTGGATCATTACCCTTTGCCTAAGATTAATGAAATGCTATCCTTACTAAAGAATGCAAAATGTTTCGCTTCTATAGACTTAACTTCTGCCTACCACCAGATTAGATTACATAAAGATTCTCAAGATTTAACGGTGTTCATTACCCCTTTTGGTTCTTCTAAGTTTATCCGCATGCCCTTTGGTCTGGCTTCAGCTTCGGCTGTATTTCATCGTGCCATGGAAAGAGTGCTGGAAGGAGTTCAAGGAATCAAGATATATAAAGATTATATTTTAGTGCATGGCAAGAATGAAAATGAACACAATGAAAGAGTATGTGAAGTTCTTCGGAGACTGAAGGAGAGTGGTCTAACGTTGAAAGCAGAAAAATGTAAATTTAACCTTGATGAGATCGACTATCCTGGACACAGGATTTCTTCTAGAGGTATTGAACCAAAAAAAGACTTAGTAGACACAATTGTCAATCTTGTGAGTCCATCTTCAAAGGATGAAGTGATAAAGTTTCTTGGCATGGCAGAATTTTATAGTAGATTTGTAGACAATTTTGCAGACAAAACAAAATTTATGATAGAACTAGTGAGAAAGGGTGTCACCTTTGCACGGAGCAAAGAATGTGAAGATGAATTTTTGAATATGAAACAAAGCTTGAGGTTTGCCTCTAGTTTACAAAGTTTTGAACCTGGCCGAGATACTGTAATAATGTCTGATGCTAGTGCCAAGGGACTTGGTGCTGTTTTGATGTAAACCCAAAATGGATTTGAGAGAACAATACTCTTCATATCAAGGTGCTTGAAGGGAGCATTATTAAATTATTCTGTTATTGAGAAAGAGGCATTAGCTGTGTTTTGGGAAGTGAACAAGCTAAAGATGTTTGTCTGGGGTAGTACATTTTTGTTAAGAACAGATCATAAACCTTTAAATGAAAGTTTTGAGACAAAGGGTTTGGATGCTGTATCTGGTAGGATTAGAAAGTGGGTAGTGGCATTGCAGGAATTTTGTTTTGAAGTCCAGTATATACCCAGAGTAGAGAACAACATTGCTGATTGTTGTTCAAGATTAGTAAATTATGTTTTGGAACCTGAGGATGGGTTTATGCGTGGTGGAGATGATTTTGGTATATGTGTGATCAGAGAAGGGATAATCAAAGAAAGTGATTGGTTGACGGAGTTGATCGGTGATGAGGTTTCGCAACAAGTTGTCGAAAAAATCAGAAATGGATGGGATGGTGCTGAAAAGAATGATCAGCGATTATGTGGATTCTGGAGAGTCAGAGATGAATTATCCTCACATAGTGACTTGGTACTGAGAGGGACGAGGCTTATTCCACCAGGGAAGTTGAGAGATGAGTTAATCTCTATAGTTCACAAGAGTCATCCTGGAATTTCTAAAACCAAGGAAAGGTTGAGACTCATGTATTGGTGGCCAGTAATGGATGTTCAGATTGAGCGGAGTGTTAGAGAATACGTGGAGTGTTCTAGGGCTGATAAGGCATTAACTTGTAGGGTTTAACCTATTGAAGTGAGGGAATTACCAAAAGAACATTGGCAAGAAATGTCATTTGACATTTTGGGTCCGATTAGACATTTCAGTACTGACAAGTATGTGATAGTATTAATGGATATGTATTTGAGGTGGCCTGAAATTGGGATTACTACCTCTGTAGAAATACGTGATGTCATAGACATTTTGGATAACATTTTTGACAGAGAAGGATTTCCATGTTCTATTCTCAATGATAATGGTGTACAATTTGTTTCACAGAACATGGACGGTATCTGAGTGACAGGGGCGTTAAGCACAAGAAAGCTTCTCTTTACCATCCAGAAACAAATGGTATGGTGGAGAGACTAAATAGGGTGCTAAAAGAAACTATTCAAATGGCTTTAGCAATTAATATGTGTTGGAAGGAAGAGGTATTGTGCAAGGTTAAGAATTATCGTTTGACTCCACATACGATTACAGGGTTTTCACCATTTGAGTTATTCAGGAGAAGAAAACCTAACACACTGGTGTGTCCTCAGTGGGTAAGTGACAAAGTAGGTTCAAAATCAGAGATCTTGAGTACTGATGAACGGAAATGTGAGCAGGAACTCAAGAAGGTCTCTGGAAGGAAGATCAGGTTTGATAGACGGAAGGCAGTAAAGAAATTAGTGATTCGAGTTGGTGAACTTGTTAGACTGAGAAATCCTCGTCTTGGTCTTTCAAGAGATCATTCAAAGCTTTCTGCTCCCTTCAAAGTAATAAAAGTTCTGGGGAATGGTGTAAGGACTGAAGATCATAAGATGTGGAACATTGGAAGGGTGGTGAAAATCAAAACTGGAAGTGGGGAAAATAAATCTGTGAGAAATGGTGTAGGAGGAAGGGAATATGATGATTATCACATGATATTATGAAAGTGTTCAAGAATTATCAGACGTCCTAAAATTCTAGATGACTTTGTGGAATAAGTATTGGTGTAATCGATTATATTACTGAGATGTTCTAAATAGATGTAGTTGTTGAATTTCATATATTTTTGTTGATGAGAGGGAGATGTGTGGCATTCTATGCTTAGAATACACTTGTTAAGAATCTTGAGGTGGTTACCAAGGTGATCAGAGCGTTGAAGAAGGGAAGAGAGACCGGGAGCACATCTGCAGGCTGGGGTGTTTCGTTTACTAATATCCCAAATAAACAGAAGATTTGTTGGTCCACGAAGGGCCTCTGTTACTTTATTTCAGAGACCTACTCAGATCTTCCAGAACTGGTCTTATGTGTGTCATTAGCAGGGGACCCACAGCTCCTGGATACCTACCCAGGGGACAAGCAGCACTCTAGAAATACAGCCTGATTGACTGATTGATCGAAATCCATGACTATTCTTGGGTTGGGAAATGGTTAAAGAGCCCTTTGACAATATCAAGTAACTCAACTTTGTGCATGTTTGCAAACTTTCCGGAGACCCTACCTTGGATATCCCACTCCACACCCCTTAGGAAGGATTTACTTTTGTAAAATATCACTCAGTCATCCTGCCCTGAAACAAAGGATTAACAAGTGTAAGGTTGCCTTCTTGTGAATACCTTGCATTGGTAACTTGATTCATGTGTGTGTGTAATCAGACTTTCAAATGAGAGGGAAGAGCTTTGATCAGTATCATGAGCAATGTGCACGGTGTGTTGACTTCAGATCGATTGAAAATGAAAGGTGTAAGGGCCATTTGGCGCTGGCAGTTTTGATTTTGATCAGTTTACAGAGGAGCATATTCCAGCCTCTAAGCACTGATTAAGATAGAGACGTACCTTTGGAAAGGGGATAATGTCCTTTCCCCAGTGATGTCTGTTTTTCAGATTGCCACAGGAACGTGAGCTACCAAGCAGGACTCTACCTAGTAGGGAACAGGTAATGCTTGATGAGGGGATTCGATGCCAGGCACGGCCCAATGCTCCCTCAAATATAAGATAGAAAAACTGCCTTTCCATCCCCCCAGGATTTACCCACAGCCTGCCCCATGATGGGTCTGAAAGCCCCGTAGCCACCAGAAAATGTACTTGTTTTTTTAAATGGGGTCGGGCCATGCTCCAACAAGGCAGGACAACTGGGGGGGCAAATTGGTAGTTTCACTTCCAGTGTGCCCTCCAAGGAGGCAGGAAGCATACTGACCAAAAGGGGTGGGATGCATCACCCTTGCATTATGCTTTGCCCCCGCCCTAGGGGTCCACCAGTTTTCTGTCCATTGTATTGTGGATTGGGGGCTTACCTTAACCTGCCCTCCCCAGGGATGAGAAATGCAAAACCAACAGATGATGAACAGAACGCTGAACAGTGTCAAACATTTACCCCAGTCAGAGATCTGGGCATAAGTCCATAGTTTTCTGTTCACTACACCAGGGGTTTGATTGGTAGAAAGCCTACTAGACATCAGGGATAATGTATTAAAAAATATTGGGGTAGGAACGACCCAGCCACACATGGAGCCTGACTCATCGCCCCTTAGCGCCCCAACAATGTTCTACAGATTGGGGTTCTTATCCCCATTCTTCCTTCATAGGTGGCAGCAAGCCAACTAGCCAACCAGGGGATTTTTTTTTTAATGGGGTAAGGTTGGCCTCTTTGGCAGTCTATCTGCTCTCCTTGGGAATATTGGGTGTTTACTCCAGTCTGCCCTCTCAGGGAGGAGAAAACAGAAATTACACTAGCCACCAGAGATTTCTTTAATTGTGTGAGAGGGTCCACCCTAGCAGTGGCCCATGTCCTCACTTCCTAATGGCTCATACAATCTTTTTGATCTCCTTGGGTTCAAGGAATCGATTTTTTTAAAATAGGGTGGGTGGCCTGTTCTAAAATCAATTCATTCTCACATCCCATAATCATCCCTTAGGTGTTACCCCCAATCTGCCCTTACTAGTGTGGGGGAGAAAGCCCACTAGCCACCAGAGATTGTATTTACAATAATAGGCAAGGGGCAGCCAATCCTGGCATTGGGTCTGGATCCCACCCTAAATGCCCAAACAATCCTGCTGCCGCCCAATCTGGCCTGTCTGGGAAGGGTGCTGAAAGCCGAGTAGCCACTAGGGAATGCATCTTGTTTTAAAAAAAATGGGATGTGGCATAACTCCTTCGCATTGGGCTGTGGCATACAGTCCCTAACGGCCCCAACTGTCGTTCTGCCCCTCTGAGTGACAAATTGAGAGAGAGAGAGGGAGAAAGAGAGAGAGAAATAGATATATATATATTCACTGAAATAAAACAAAGGTTACATGTACGTTATAGTTAGGCTATAGAATTAAAAAAACATGGAAATTCACTTAAAAAAATGAAAGTCACAGTGACGTTATAATTAGGCTCCAGCCCCGGGGATCCTCTAACTCGCAGCCCCGTCTTGCACAGTTATCTGATCAATAATGTTACTGCAGATGTTACAGTGACATTTTCAATGATGTTATCAAAGATGTCATCGTTTTTAGGTGGCAAGGGTAATTTTAGGGTTTAGGTTGTGTATGGGTTTTTGGGTCTAAGGGTTTCTTTAGAGTTTAGGGTGGGTATGGGTTTTTGGGTGGTAAAGGGTTTTTAGGGTCTAGGGTGAGTTTGAGTTTTTGGATGGCAAGGGTTTTTTGGGTATAGGTTGGGTTTGGGTTTTAGGGTGGTAAGGGATTTTTAGGATTTAGGGTGGGGATTGGATTTTGGGTGGCAAGGATTTTTTTAGGGCCTTGGGTAGGTTCCAGAGACACAGAAGCACAAGATATGGAAGGGGATGCAGTAGAAGATGAATGCTGTGGGTGTGGCACAGCGCTCTGTCAAAGAGACATGTAAGAGGTGAATAAGTCCTCCATTCTGGTACAAAGGAAAAGGGTGCAACACAACTGAGCCAGTCCCACGCAACAGTAGGCGGACCCTCTACTGCACCCCCACCCACGACACTGGAGGCAATGGTGGAGAGCACCCTGGCGCCAGAGACTGCTGTTGGTTTGCCAACCTGGACTATAGCAAAGCAAATGCTAAAATGTAATTATGGCAACCTGGTATCCATATGCATCATAAACAAACTTAAACACATATATCAGGATAGGATAACTCCATGTCCAAAATATCCCACATATTGCGTAATGGGAATTGTAGTCATATACAGAAACAATGTAGTCAGTTTCAGGAATTTGTAGAATTTGTACGACCAATGGGAATGCATTTCACACATAATGGTTTTAATGGTATCTTTGTTATCCAATTAGATACACCTGGGGAAGACATTGCTGGCCAAACAAAAGAGGGTGAAAAACAGTCACAGATTGAAGAAGAAGAAACAATAGTAATTGAGAGTCTGCCCACTGCATCTCATGGCCAATCCAGTAGCGTGTCCATCCCCGCACAGCCACTATTAGTAGAGGGTGAGGATGCCTTACAACCACCCAGCCCTGCAGCCAGTTGACAGGTCCTGACAGCAGTACTCCACTCTGCATGCCTGTATGCGCCGTCAAACATCACAGGTTTCTGGGTCTCAGCTGACTGCTGAACAACAAGAGGTGTTTGGTAGGCTTGAAGCATTGATGCTGCAGGTTCAGCACCTGCTGCACAAACAGATGAGAATAGTAAACTGCAAATTGCAGACAATGCAACAGTGGGGTTCAGCACAGTGGCCAATCAGTTGGCAGACAGTCAGGCCTTCTTGGACATGAAAATGGCCAAACTTACAGGTGCCCTAGAAAAACTTTGCACTGAGATGTCAGAGGACAGGAGCACTCAAAGGACAGGGAGAGGAGCAGTACTGTGTGCATGGATGCCATGACCAGGGCCATTGGGAGACTCGCACAGGCCACCACTACCCTATCCAAGCATACTGTGATGCTACAGGTGGAGATGGGCCACTTTAGTGGGGTTGTCCTGAGGGGCCTTGGGCAGATAACAGCTCAAGTGGAAATTCAAACTGCACATATTGCTAGTAGTGTGGGTGCAGAGGCTCCTGACAGTAAGATGTTCAGTGTCAGCAGCATCTCTGCCACAGGTGTACTGCGTCACAGAACCAGTCGCACTCCTACATCTCAACATGGTGGCACATCACTTACTGGGCACACTCTCATAAAATAAATGAATGGTGCCAATCAAAGAGTGGCTTTAGTTGTTTTCCTTTTGTTGTCGGTGCTGTAACCAACCTGACAGCGTGTGTGTTAACTGTTTGGTAACACCTGCCATAAATTGTAGCTTTGCTTTGAGTAATCAATCAAGTGTGATAGCATTCATTAACAGTATTGTGGATTTGAGAATGTCTTACCTTGTGAAGTAATCTTTAGCAATGTGGTCTGTGTACTTTCTCCCCTCCAAAGCTATGTTCTCCTCTTTTGGCTGCTGAACAGGTGAACCATGATCCTCTTTCTCTGAATCAAATTCGGACACTTAAATGTGTAGGTCTCCCCTGCAGGCAACATTGTGTAGGATGGCACATGTTGCTACAAGCGGTTTCTGGTTTGTATTATGTTGTTTCGCCTTTTGTTTTGGGTGGTGCGAGAAAGGTAGGGTATGAGGATCCAGGGACATAGGGCATATGCCCTCTCACCTAAAACACATATATACATGTGAGTGGACATACATTTTGTGCAGATTGAGCACTTACATATCAGCATTTACATTGTTTTTCAGTATCAAACCGCCCACTTTCCAGTCATCTGTATATTACGATGTGCCTGAACATGTAAGAGTCATGGATACTCCCTGGATATGGTGGTATGATATCAGTGGTTATGTTGTGTGCATTGCCAACCACTTGTATATTAAGGCAATGCATGTTTTTCTGGTTCCTAAAAAGGTATTCAAGATGGGATGGGGAGCACATGGGCACATCTATACACCCCCTGTGACCTGGGGACATTTTGCAATCCAGTAAAATTGGAATCTGGTAATCTGCATTTCCTCATCATTCTTGAGCATGTGTATGTGGTGGTGGATATTGAGAAGCATGGTATTGAGGAAAGAAAGGAAGAAACGCAAAAGGGCACTTTGAGACACCCCACATGCCACAGCTTCCACATCCTGGTAACTACCAGTGACTAATAGGTGTAATGTGCACAACACCTGGACATGTTTGGTGATGGAAATGCTGCACAGAATACTGCTGTCTAGGTGTGACTTTAAGAGGGCAATTAACTCCAAAACGACAGTGCTAATTGGCCTGTATTTGTCATATATCTCTTCGTCTCTTTGGTCAAAAATGGTCAGCCTCACTAGGAATATCCTCTCTTGTCTCCATCTCCTCCTCTGATGATCAGCCAGTATGCACATTCTCCTTGCTATGATGTACGAGGCAGCCATTGTGGACAGCCATGGTGCACTCTGGAACAGATTTTATAGATTGCACCCAGTTACGATGTGATTTAAATTGCTGATAAATTGCATGTGCAAATGGGCTAAATAGTGACTATTCCCTGTTTGCAACTCATTCTCATATCCTGTTCATGAGTCACTATTAACGATTCCCTAATAGAGACTCGCTATTTCCTTTCACAAAAAAACAAAGCAGACAGTGCGCTTTCTGAGGAGGGGCCTCCACTGCTCATGCAATAGACATGGGCAGTGCAGGGGGGCCCCAGTGTCCCCCTGCACTGGCTTTCCGACAGCCTTTCCATGGCGGGTCCCTGTCATGGAAAGCCTGCCAGAAAGTGGGGTTGTATTCAACCAGGTGGCACTGAGTTCAGCACCGCCATGGCTGGTTACAACTCCGACAACCATCGACCCACCAGGAACCATGTTCCTGGCATGACGGCTGATAGGTCTGCCCATCATGGTTGTAATGTGGCTGTCTAACCGCCACAGTTTCAGCAGTCCGCCCTTCACTGCGAGCCTGGTGGTCCTGTATGTCCAAGTATGTCACATTCATTGAAAGGTTGTGGTTGCTCGATATCCACTTGTACATGACCATACAACAAGCAAAGGGAGCAAAAAACACAGGGTAATTCTTTGCATAGCTCCTGCAGACTTTTCAACTAGGCCAGAGCTGACTGTTTCCAAAGTGGCGGAAGGCACTATACACTACAATCAGACTGAGTGGCATCCCATTTTTAATAGATACTATTCTCTTCTCCACTTCCATTGAGCAGTTCTTCATGTGGACAAATTGGCTGCTATATTGAGGAAGGTGTGTCCCACGAAATTACTACCTTTCTAGAAAAAACACCTAAAGTCCTGGTTACTGTGACACAAAGGCAGTTTTATATTCTGAATTTCCCAAAATGTATTCACAGTAATTTTCACCAAAAGACACCAAAGCAACAATAAAAGCAAATCAATTACAATGATCTGGAGCAAATACGATGTAAGGCAATTATGTGTCATAAACCATATCTGCATTACTCCAGCCCCAAAAAGGTAAATGCATAATGAGTATAAAAGACTGCAAGTCTGGGAATCATTTCAGGGGTAACTCATCATTCAGCCCCCCATAAGAATATCTATAACAGCTTTATATTTACTATTGTGCAAGGAATTAAAGACTGGATGAATCAAGGCTAAAACTAGTGATTTGTAATTCGTGAAAATTACGAAAACCAGAGGAGTCCAAGAGAAGGAAGATTCAATCTAAATACATCCTGGCCAGTCACAACCCATTCCGGGAGGAAAGTGCAAGAAAACATAAGTTCTCAGAAAAGAAATTTGAAATTGTGGTGAAGTAATACTCCCTGCATAATTATAAATACTTTGGCAAAATATCTCTAAATGTTCTTGAGATCATTAAAATAAAGTGTGTCCTCACACAGGTAAAAGAGTTCCTGAACTAAGCACTGGATTAAAAGATGTATATCTAACACTTTGTAGTTCCTTAAATAGTGGCTTTCAGTCATTTACTATGAACATATCTACATTTCAATGTCAGGAATGCAGTGTACAAAGGCACAGGTAGTGCCATCTAATTAATCAAATGGATGGCTTTGGCTGGTCAGTTTCTAATTCTAGGCATGCTCTAAATCTCCAGAAGAAGATGGGACATTTTAGTGGATATTTTACCAGGTGGTTAGTCCAGATGACCAATACTCTTGGGGAGTTACTAACAGCATGCATTGCCACAGGGGGACAAGTAATGGCTTGTGAAAGTTAGGAGGCTTCAAGTTTGTGGATTGTGCCTGTCCAAGGCCTAGTAAGAGGAATGGAACAAGGAGCAGTACTTCAGAAGTTAAAGGCCTGAAAAAAGTAAGTCTTGATCCTGCTACAGAAGGCAAAGGCAAAAAGAGACATTAATTTGAGATTTCTGTACTGTATTTGATAAAGTAAGATTTTTCAGAAAGTAATATTTTATTTCGTGTTTTCAATTCTTTGCATATTTTGCCAGACAGTTTTTCATTTTTTCTTAAACCAAAATGCTAAACAAAATGTAAAGTTGTGAAAAAACAGTACCAAAATCTATAACAATGTGTTATTGCTAAAAGTTGTTCTTTTCTACAGCATTAAAAAATCTTACCTTAAAAGCTGTTTGTGATTCCTGTATGTTGTGCTCTACCTTCCGCAAGTCAAACTGCATCCTGACCTAAGTTGTTTTAGGCTGGTGACTAGGATACAGGGGGCCATATTTATACTTTTTGACGCAAAAACGCAGTTTTGCGTAAAAAAAATTAGCGCCGGCTAATGCCATTCTGAAGCGCCATGCGGGCACCGTATTTAATCAATGACGTTAGCCGGCGTTAGCCGCCGGCGCTGCCTGGTGTGCATGGAAAAAAACAACGTACACCAGGCAGCGCCAGCGTAGGGGGATATGGGGCTTGGGCGTCAAGAAATGGGGCAATTTTTTCGCCTCAACCCGATTTGCGCAATTTTTTTTCACTCCCAACCCCCATAGAAATGACTCCTGTCTTAGCAAAGACAGGAGTCATGCCCCCTTGCCCAATGGCCATGCCCAGGGGACTTCTGTCCCCTGGGCATGGTCATTGGGCATAGTGGCATGTAGGGGGGCAAAAATCAGGCCCCCCTATGCCACAAAAAAAAAAAAAAAGCCACTTACCTGAACTTACCTTAATGTCCCTGGGATGGGTCCCTCCAGCCTTGGGTGTCCTCCTGGGGTGGGCAAGGGTGACAGGGGGTGTCCCTGGGGGCAAGGGAGGGCACCTCTGGGCTCCTTCAGAGCCCACAGGTCCCTTAACGCCTGCCTTTTGCAGGCGCTAAAAAACGGCACAAAAGCGGCCGTACGTCATTTTTTTTGACCCGCCCACTCCTGGGCGTGAATTTTGCCCGGGAGTATAAATCCGAAGCACATGCCTCAGAGTTGATTTTTTAGACGTGAACGCCTACCTTGCATCTCATTAACGCAAAGTAGGTGTCCACGCAAAAAAAATGACGCAAACTCCATGGACTTTGGCGCTAGACGCGTCTAACGCCAAAGTATAAATATGGAGTTAGTTTTGCGTCGAAATTGCGTACAAAAAAAACGACGCAATTCTGGCGCAAATGGAGTATAAATATGCCCCAGGGTATTTTCCGAGCCACTCTGGACACACAAGGGTGGGAGGTACGGAGTCGTAGATGACTGGGTGAACATTGGGACCGACTTGACAAATACACACTACGCCAGTACCGTCAAAATCTTCATAGAGAAGGGGATAAATCTGGCAGACTATTAGCATGGATACTGCGCAGAGAGCAAAACCCACCGTATGTCACCCACTTAACCACTAATGAGGGAGGTAGGATCATATCTAGGGCAGATATAGTCTACACGTTTCAGCAACACCTACAGCACGTTTATGCAGCAGATCATAATATCATAGATATGCACCTTTTTTTACTGCTGTGGATCTCCCAAGATTGGACCCAGTGGTCTCTGAGACATTGGAAGCCCCAATGACACTGGACGATCTTAGGGTGGCCTTGCAGCTGCTCCCGCACTTAAGGGCTCCTGGCGGGGATGGCTTCTCACCCGAGTACTAGCAAATGTTTGCTGCATCACTAACGCAGCAGCTCTTGGATGTCCTCCTGGAGGCCTGTGAAATGGGTAGATTACCACAGTCCACCAGACAAGGGGAAATTGGTATGCTTCTCAAACAGGGTGGAGATGAATCTGATCCATCTGCCCACAGACACCTCACAATGCTCAACTCGGACACAAAATTCTATGCAAA
Organism: Pleurodeles waltl; assembly: GCF_031143425.1. Taxonomy (NCBI): domain Eukaryota; kingdom Metazoa; phylum Chordata; class Amphibia; order Caudata; family Salamandridae; genus Pleurodeles; species Pleurodeles waltl. The sequence goes on from NC_090444.1 coordinate 778,184,200, forward strand.
TCACTTGCCACTCACCTATCAGTACATGTGTCCTCCCTGGTGCCTGAAGACCAGTGCGGATTCATACAGGATGTACTACAGTCTTCAACCGCATGGATTGACTAATGTATAATAAGAAGTCCAACACCTGTAGGAGGAAATGGTTCTAGTAGCTACTGATTTGGAAAAAGCCTTTTATACCGTGGATTGGGGTTACCTCTTGGAGGTATTGGATATCATGGGATTTAGCCCTCAGTTGAATGGATGGGTGAACTTCTATTATTCTGAGCTAGTGCCTGGGTGTGGGTGGGGAGGTACCTTTCAGAAACATAGTATGAGAAAGTAGCCTCTTTCTAGCATGGTTACCCCCATTTTTGGTCTGTTTGTCAGGGTGTTTTTACTGTCTCACTGGGATCCTGCTAGCCAGGACCCCATTGTTCATAGTTAAAACCCTATTTCTCAGTGTGTTTTTGCCTGTATCACTGGGATCCTGCTAGCCAGGACCCCTGTGCTCATAGTTTGTGGCCTATGTGTGTTGTCAGTTTGCTTAACTGTGTCACTGAAGTTCTGCTAACCAGAACTCCAGTGCTTATGCTCTCTCTACTTACCAAATTTGTCACTATAAGTTAGTGACTACATATTCCAATTCCAGTTGGCACACTGGAACCCCCCTTATAAGTTTCTAGTATATGGTACCTAGGTACACAGGGCATTGAGGTTCCAGGAGATCCTTATGGGCTGCAGCATTTCTGTTGCCACCCATAAGGAGCTGAGACAAACCTATCTTCAGGGCTGCCACTGCAGCCTGAGTGAAATAGTGCCCACACTATTTCACAGCCATTTTTACTGCACTTAAGTAACTTATAAGTCACCTATATGTCTAACCTTCAATTACTGAAGGCTAAGTGCAAAATTACTAAGTGTGAGGGCACCCTTGCATTAGCCAAGGTGCTGCCACATTGTCCAGGGCCAATTCCCAGGTGATACCATTACACGCATGCACTACATCTATGTCAATATATATATGTAGCTTCACAATGATAACTCTGAATATGGTCATGTGAGGTGTCTAAGGTCATGGAATTGCCCCCCATCCCATATCTGGTATTGGGTGGCCGATCCCATGCACCCTGGGGGCTTCACCATGGATGCCCAGTACTGCCAAACCAGCTCTCTGAGGTTTCCACTGCAGCCCCAGCTGCTGCGACCTCACAGACAGGTTTCTTCCCTCCTGGGGACTGAGCAGCTCAATCCAAGGAAGGCAGAACAATGCATTTCCTTTGGAAGGAGGGTGTTAGCCGAGGTCCCAAGCACTCCATCGTGTAATGCATAACTCGCTGAGTTGTTCTCCGGCGGCGTGGGACCTTCCTTTGTTGTGCTGCGATGACCACACTTTACATCTTCTTTCTCCCCATGGTTTGTGACTCCCGTGGGCTCTGCCTGGTCTTCTGTGGGCTCTCTGAAGTGCTGAGAGCCACCTCTGTCTCCTCAGTCCGAGTTGAGACCCCCAGGTCCTTCCTGGGTCCAGGCTGCTCTATTTTGACGGAAACTGCGTACTTGTGTGTACCAAGGCTTGTTGGCAGAATCCAGCGATGCAAACAGCCTGCATCCAACAACTCCATGTGGGCCATCGCCTGCACCAAGCAGGAACCTGCAGCCATCTTCTTTGGTGCTCTTCTGTACTCTTCTTCTTACCAGGGAATCCACTTTTGCATCATTTTCTAGGTTGGTAGGGGCTCCTGTCCTTCCTGGACTCTTCTTCGACTTCTGGACTTGGTCTCCTCTCTTCACAGGTCATCAGGTCCAGGAATCCATCATTTGTTGATTGCAGTCTTGCTTGGTTCTTGCAAAATCTCTTATCACTTATTGTAGTGTGTCCTGAGGAAACTTGCTGTTCTTTACTCCTGCTTTCCTGGGCTCTAGGGTGGGAAACATTACTTACCTTTGGTGTTTTCTTACACTCCCTGCACCCTTCTACACACTACACTTGCCTAGAGGGGAATACGTGATTCGCATTCCACTATTTTAGTACATGGTTTGTGTTGCCCCTAGGACCATTACAATCTATTGTATTTTCTACTGTTTTCACTATTCTATTTCCGTTTACTTACCTGATTTTGGTTACTAGTGTACATATTGTATATAATACTTAACGCCAGAATGAGTATTGCCTCCAAGATACTTTTGGCCTTTGTCACTAAAATAAAGTACCTTTATTTTTGGTTACGCTGAGTATTGTCTTTTATTGTGTATAAGTACTGTGTAACTATAGTGGTATTGCAGGAGGTTTTCATGTCTCCTAGTTCAGACTAAGCTGCTCTGCTACAGCTACCTCTAGACAACCTAAACTGCTAGACTGCCTACATTTAAATAATAAGGGATAACTGGACCTGGTATAAGGTGTAAGTACCTTAGGTACCCAGTACAAACCAGGCCAACCTCCTACATTTAATATTCTGAGCTAGTGCCTGGATGTGGGTGAGGAGGTACCTTTCAGAACCATAGTCACTTCTATTCCCATTAGCGATAGAACCCGTAGCAATCTGGACACGACAAGAGTTGCAGAGCGGTGGGATATAAACAGTGACCAACTTCCATGTCATCTTGTTATATATATGCAGATGGTGCACTGTTCTAATTGTCCTCCCCTTGTGAAGCAGTCCCAGCACTATTACGACTACTAAAAGAGCTTGGGAACATATCTGGGGTACGACTAAACAGGGCCAAAATGTTGGTATTCTCACTTGGCACTCTGGCTTCAATCCTACTTGGGCAACTACCTGAAGTGGGGCTGCAATAGGAGACATCCCATTTCTGACACTTGGGGATTATAGTTGCACACACTCGCAAATTGCAGATTGATGTTAATCTGGGGAGGGTAATTAAGGGCCTGGAGAAATCGGTTAAATTCTGGAACACCTTACCACTCTCTTTGATGAACTGCTTAGCCATTACCAAAATGGGCTTGCTCCGAAGGTGCCTGTACATGCTACAGAACTCCCTGGCTATCATCCCTCACAGATTATTCAGACAGTTGGACGCTATTCTTATCTCTTTATAATGGGCAGGAAAAAGATCTAGAGTTGGCTTGTCAGTATGAGAAGGGAGGGCTGGAGGCCCCATGGCTGGACTTGTATTATTTTCTGCTCACATACAACAATTGACACGATGGCTGGACTCAGCTGATAACTGGGAAAAATGCTGGTTTTCCATCACGGTGGGCACTGAACGTCTGCCTGAACTCCTGAACTCCTTATGGAGGATGAGACCCTCACACAAGATGCCCCATACATAGTTAGGTAGACTGCAACGCTCTGCCACAGGTTCATACGTATTGTTTTAAGGAGAGGTCCTTTTAATCGTGAACTCCCATTGTGGATACTGAAACCGGTCAGACATATGATGAATAATATGTCTTTCTAACAATGGCAAGAGAAGGGTGTGTACAGCTGGGTGACTTATAGCCAAACAAATATAAATCTTCCTTGCCTTTGAGTAAGCTCAGGATGCCTTTTCCCTTCGACCAGGCCAATTTATGCATCACCTGGGACTGGCGAAAATAGCAAGGGAAACTTGGCCAAAAATAACTGCCCCCAAATATAACTCATATTTTTTTCTGCTCTTGACCTGCGGTGGAAGTAGTCATTTGATCTCGTTATTGTTCAAAGCTATGCGCTCAGATACTGAAAGCCCACCACCGGCTGATCTGGCCTGCGACCTAGAGTTTAACACCCCTCTTTCAGAAGGGGACTGGGTTCGTGTCAATGCCCTCACCCATACTGTCACCTGCAATGCCTAATTTAAATTGGTCCATTAGAATTTTCCCCACAGGACGTATCTCACGTCAAGAGGATTGCGTCGGGTATCCTCTTTTCGCTCAGATGCTTGCCCAAGATGCGGCAGCAGGGACAGATACTGTATGCATTTGTGCTTGCTGCAGGCGATGTTTGCTGTAATACCAGAGAAATCAACAATAAAAACTGGCCCACCAGATTATAAAACTGGCCCACAAACAGCCAAAAAGCAGCCCATACACTGATCTGACAGACCAGCCCTGCGGTCACTGCCTGATAACATTATAAGCCAGTCTCAACATGTCAATAACTGGAAAGGAGCATGAACAGTTGGCAGTGCAAAGGACAGCCTCCGCACTTCTTCTTCTGACTTGCTAATTCTGAATTTGGGTTGGCAGGATCTGCTTTCATTTATTCCCAGGTGCATTCTAGACTTTCTGCCTCCAACCATTGCAGGAAGGAAACCAGTTTTTGCCCCTGACATAGAGGAGGACACATCATTTAAATAGAGGAGTGACGAGGGGCGAGCCAGAGGTCCTTCAGACTGAAGAATAGGTTTCCAATTTTGGATTTAGGGCTTCTAGGAATGTTTAGAAGTAAACCAAAGAGGAAGTGCTCTAAAAGGAGGTGGATAAGTGGTGATAAAATAGTAAGCATCGATTGGTGGTAATTCCCCATTCTTTGGTGATAACATTGGTGCTTCACCATCACCTCTTCGAAACATTCCTGGACATCTGAGACTACTTTTATAGAAAGAAGTCTCTGCTGGAAGAAGAGGACTCAAGGACACCTGGCTCCTGCTAGCATCCATGGACTTGAACTGCTCTCGGCAGCTTAAGTGGTTGACCATCGTTTCATAAATATAGTAGTTCGCTCATAAATGAAACAATAATAAATGAAAAAGGTCACATTTTTATGTCAAATTTTGGATGTTTCTTCTTTTTTTTATATTCCATTTAGCGTTTGTATTCTCATCATTTATGTTCAAACTGCTACAGCCTCAGCCTACACGTTTTATCCACAAGAGTGAACCTCTTCAGGGCTGCAATACAATTTAATACATAGAAATCATGTTTGATGATACATTCAAAACAATATATGCACTTATCATAAAGAACGTTCACAGCAGTAGAAAACAAATCGGAGGGACACGCCTTCATGTCATAATGACTGGGACAAAGCGCTAAGTCTTTCCCAGGGAGAATGCACCAGAGGCAGACAAGAAAACAAGGTTGGTCGCATTCAGACCTTTTTGTCACTCTGAAAATGGTTTTAATAGAACCTCGATGTCCCAGTGGGGTAACGACCTGAGCGGCTTTTAAATGCAGCTTTGTCTTGTTTGGAGGAGTTTTGTGCTAAAATCAGTGGCTTCATCTGGAACATGCATGTATCCAATCACTAGATTCGGCCTTGTACTTAGTCCCAGTGGAAGGCTTAGACCTCCAAAATGTAGCCTATTTGTGGTCCAGGTCAGCTGTGCACTGATTTGTGATTAATTGGCACTTTTATTGTTCAGATGTTTTTGGACTTAAATTGTTAAAAATTCATAACTGTGGTTTCTCTCATCTGATTTTGATCATTTTAGTGGTTCTTGCACATTTAAGTTTTCTCAGTATTTCTAAATTAGTATGAACATTTTATTCTGGAAGACTGGGAATTGAAAGCTGCAGTGGCCTCTTCAGAAATATCTTGGGTCTTGGTACTTATTTTTCCACAAAATAATTACGGCAGACCACGGCAATTCGCACTATATCAAACTTAGACAAAAGATGATTGTGAAGATTGAGGTACAATGATTTCTCCTTTGGTCCCATTCAACAGTTCCTAAGAATTTCTGTGCGAAAAAACATACGATACTTTCAGAATCTACGTCCTTGAATAGACCATGGTTTTGTCATAAAAAGCCAGGACTCAAGCACAATATATATCGGCATTTCTAAAGCAGTCCTGGGTAGTAACATTTATAATTTGGTGGTTTGCAAAAAATATTCCCTTGTACCAGCCTACCGATGATGCTGTTAAACCCTTCCAGTATTGTCTACCCATGGAAGCCTATCAGACGCACCACTGGGACGGGGAAGCTATTTGTACCAGCTCTGTGCTTTCTGTGCACTGTGGAGGTGGAGGAAGCAGTCTGCTCGGTGCTCAGGAGAGCAGAGCTGTTGCTTATGCTACTATGTCAAAACTAGGCATCAATTATGCTTTGTTTACTAATTGTGCAGGTTGAGGTCCCAGAAACTAGATTTATCCGTCAGAGCGTTAATCTGGGCTTTATTGTCCTTGATAATGGCTTGAACGGTAACGTTTTGAACATCAACTCGAAACAATGAGTGATATAGTTTGAAAAACTCTAGAAGACATTTGTAAAAAACAATTATTATTTAGTTAAAACTTCCCTGGCAGTCCCGGCTTCTCCCTCCGCTCCAGTTTGCAGCTGGGTTGGCTTTCAAACCATATCCAGGTCTAGAGGCCCCGAGGAAACGTCCCAGTTGCCTCTCTGGCTAGTTCAAACATATAGACCACTTTTTTGTTCACAATATATTTCAGTCCTACTTTTTTCACTCTTTCCAGAATATCAGAAAAGCCAAAATCTGTGATGCTCTGGATCTAATACCTAGACTGCTTTGAAAGTACTGGAAAACCTATTACCATTTAGGCAAAATAATCGGCAAAATAATCGGAAGGCCTCAATATGTACTTCATAATAGTAGATTGACTCCCTCATTCATTGCTCTAAACTGGGCTGTGGTAATTCCTGCGGTCTGCGATTATGTCCTTTGTTCTGGAAAACGACATAGAAGCTCGAGAAGTAGGGTTGAGCTGTACAATACATGTTATAGAACTAATAGGGTTATGCGAAGTAACAGACCAAGATTATAATTCGCCTGAACCCTTTATTTAATATTCGCCGCATCCTGCTTAAAGATATCAACCGCACAACGCATCAGCATTCTTATTTCTACGGCTATTGCTCTTTAAAGTTTTAAGGCCCGTATTTATACTTTTTTAGTGCTGCATGTGTGCAATTTTTTGATGCAAAAGCGGCACAAACTTACAAAATACAATTGGCCCATATTTATACTTTTTTAGCGCCGCATTTGTGCCTTTTTTTTTGCAAAAGCGGCGCAAACTTACAAAATACAAATGTATTTTATAAGTTTGCGCCGCTTTTGGGTCAAAAAGCGGCGCACATGCGGCGCTAAAAAAGTATAAATATGGGCCATTGTATTTTGTAAGTTGGCGCCGCTTTTGCGTTAAAAAGCAGAGCAAATGCAGAGTTAAAAAAGTATAAATATGGGCCTAAGTGTTCGTTGAGGCTTATGTCATTATGGTAACTTTTGTATATAATAGGCCACTTCTTTTCAGGTTATGCTACAACATATGGCTGCATTTCTTTCACTTCAAAATTCCTTTGCCTTCGCTGCACTAACATTTTTATCCCAGAGAACAGATCAGGTATCGAAACTATTTTAAAATGTTAAAATGTTAAAATGTAGGCTTCCTTCAGGAGAATGTTGCAGCTACCTAGGTTGAGAGATCATAACATGGTCACAAAAACATAACCTATCATACTCAGGGGTAATGAAAATCACATATCAACCTACCAGATAACTAAGTGAGAGTACAAACTTTGGTGAAAAAGGAATAGTATTTATTAAACATTTTAATTCCTATACCAGCATGTTTCGCATTCTCACAAAAAAACAACAGAAAGCAGAAAAATATCTAATTAAAAAAACACAGCACAGAGAAAGTGGCATAAAACATGTCCATACTTGTGCTGTTGCAAATATAGGATTTAAATTATGACAAGCACTGTAAAAAGAGGGTCCCCATCCAACAATTTTAGATGAATAATAAAGGAAATCCACCTTTATCCCTAGTTGTCCCCAGATTATTTACTTTTATGGACCTAGATTGTTGCCATTTAGAAGCATGGGAAATGTGAAGCTGCTAATTAACTGCTAAGATGTGTGAATTTCCCTTTAGACATGGGATTTGTTAAAAACAGGCTAATTGACATGGCCTTCTCCTGATTAAGTCCACTGTAAAGTGTGCACAAACTCTGAAAATGAAGTAACATTTAAATACCAGTGTATTTCACACCATCCATTTTGCCACCCACGTGTGGAAACAAAACCAAATTCATGGACTGAGATACAGTTATTTACTAATGTGGCTTGGGCCTTGCTGTTGTAATGCCGAATTGAATCAGTTTGTGAGACTTAGTTATCAAATCGACTTTAGATAAGTCTGCGTGTGTGCGCTTTTGTACAACAAGGTCTAGCTGAATGTTCAGATTTTAAACATGTAAAATTGTGCAAGAGACATGAGAAAAACATGAGTTGCAGTCCCACATGCTCTGTGGAATGTCCAGCAGATACTATATGTGTCTGAGTATTTTTAAAAGCCACTTTTTAAAATGTTTGTCTTGTAAGCATTTGGAAACCTGCTTCTCACAATATCTTACCAAATTGTAAAAATAAAACTCATTGATGAATATATATTTTTATTACAAATGTCACAATAATATGTTCTAGAAATACTGCTAACTCACTGCCTTTCTTAAACCAGTAGTAAAAACCAATTTGCCAGCTGCTCCTGCTAGCTTTTCTCCCGCAGAACAACAGTGATGGCTTTCTGTGGAATCTTCATGAATTCAGGAATTATATGCGAAAATGCAAGTGGCTGACAACAATTTCTAGGAATAGTGTTATTCATTGCTCTCTATCGTCGTCTTGTGTGCAGCTATGACAGAAGGTTAATTAAAGTAGTGTGGTCACAAAGGGCTGACAGGTCAAACCTGCCTATGTTTAGTAAAAACATGGCAGAGGAAGAAGAATACATTTAGCAGGTCACTCTATAACAAGTAATACCCAGAAGGTGACCCCAGAGACATCTAGACACCTCAGTCTATGGATTGGATTCTAGGTGGGTAACTGGAAGGGGTTGGATTCCTTTTGATCTGGAAAGTGCTAGGATTGAAGGACATGGATGGAATTAGAGGGCCCAGAGAGTTAATCCATGCCAAAGCTCTCTTCCAGCATTTTGGAAAAACAGGTTAATATTGTTTTAAGCGATGAATTGTGTTGTAAGTCACAGGAAGTGCTAAGAAAGATAGGAGGCAGTTCTATGGAAATTTATCTGTATTGGCCGTATATGAATTCATCAGCCAATACTGAGTTAACATTATAAAATACTGGTTCAACTACTTGGAAAACAGAGAGCTGCTCTGATCCACAAAACAAAACAGAAGAGAAAAATGAGAATGTTGTTGCAGAAAGCTCCTGTCTTCCTTGGAAATAAATTAGGATTATATCTTTCTTTTCCTGTATCAGAGTTTTACTCTAAAAGCCTATCCAAATTGCCAGGATCCTGCTCTGCTCTTAAACTCACACAGCAAAAGAGGGTTCTTCACTTATCCAAAAGTGCCCAGGCCTGGGAAGAAAGGACAGTCTAAAGAAAGTCAGCTGCAGCAATGCTGGAGAAAGCCATAACATTCACTTGGCACTGGAAAGAAGCATGACAACACATTATCCCAATTAAATCTGTTAACTTGTAACCAAGAGGCAGCACACGAGGGTTTGAGGACAACAAGAGAACCAGAAAAGAAGATGTAGGAATTCTACCCTTTCTGCATGGTTACACCAGGTTTTTCGCCTTTTGCTGGACCTTATTAATTGCTGACCTTGGAACATTACCCCTGCTAACAAGTAGTATAGTATGTAGTAGAAAATGTTCCCATGGCCTGGAAGCTAAATGCCACTGGTTGTCTGATAGCGAAACAAAAAATATTGTGTGGACAGAATATCATGTCAGAAGTCAGGAAGACCAAAATACTGAGAAGTACAAATAGGTAAGTTAAGATTTACTATTCTTAACTCCAAATTTACTTACCTATAAGATATGTATATTGTCAAAGTACATATCTGTGGAGTTAAGTAGAGTAACATTTTGCTTACCCATAGAAATGTGCCTTCAGGGTATGTTTGTCCTCAATATTCATGATACAATTTTTTTTTACCCTATATTTTGTTCAAACACCATGCCACCAGTGAACTACAGCACCTATCGTGCCATCCACCACAATGGCAGTGCAAGCAAGGATTCGGGCCTAAACTTTATAGCCAGTCTGTAGCAGTATAAAAATTGCACTTCGACCTGTAAAAATGAACCATTTTAAGAGGTCAAAATTGCCCTTTTAAGTATCAGTAAACCACTTGTATGTAGGTTATTTAGCCCGTACGGCAGGGTGCATAGTATTAAAAAGTAGGCATGTAGAATCTCAATGTTGACTAGCACCAAAAAGCTATTTTTTATTGTTGCAGGCCTAGCCTATGTAGAAAACCAGAGGACAGTTTAAAATCCTAATTCTATGTTTCAGGAACGGAACTAGCTGGAAAATAATAATAAATAGTTTTAATAGTAAATACAAATCCAATTCAATGGTGAAGTAAGATTTTTTTATATAAATTGAGGAAAAATAACTTTTTACAAAGTTACCTTTTCCCTTTCTGAGGTTGCTGAAGGTCAATTTCCATTTGCTTCTCGACTTCTCCCAGTCAGTGATTAGTTTCTGAATAGGTGTAAATGAGGCATGAAATTCATCCACAGAGCTACACAGTAGGTCGACCTGAATGGGCAACAATGAGTCCTCAGAGCCCTACAGAATATGCAAGGTGGGGGCTTTGGGCATCATTTTTGACATAGTGCTTTCAAATGTGGCTGGAGTGTTAAATCCAGCTTCACAGGACTGCTGGGGTTTACATACAAAGCTTGGATGGGGCACACTTGAAAGGGAAAAAAGAAGATGACAGGCAAGACAACTCTAATGTATTTGTTGTTTGGTTGCTGAAGAACCCTGCTTTTGTCCTACCAGACTTCTGTCCCTGGGTTTTACAAATAATACCAGGGGTGCACTTAAAAGGCAGGAAACAGAATGGGGTGCCAAGACAATCCATGTGCATCTACTGTGTGGTTGCCGTAAAAAAGGTTCTTTTGTCCTACCAGACTTCTGTTTCTGTGTTTGATATGCTGGTACCCTGGCTGCCATAAACTGAACTTTAGTGTTAGGTGTGGGCAGACACTAGGATTTCAGGAAAAGGGAAAGAACTCTGCACTCTGATTCATGACATGTAATCAATTCAATCAAATAAAGGCTGAAATTGCTCAATTTACTGGGTGCAAAAGGGGTATCGCCCTTTTATACGGGGTGTAAGCTCCAAAATAGAACAAGAAAGCATCCCTCTAACCTGGGGGACATCCCCCTTATGCACTCTCCAAAAAATCACGTGTTCACCATCAAAATGTAAACAAAATGGTTATCCATTTGAAAAACAAAGGTCAAAGAATACATTTATTGCAGTATCCATGTCTATTAAAGGTGAAATCCAACATGAATCACAGCGAAAACCTCTTGTTTCATCATGCTCACAACTCAATATTCTTCAAACTATTGAGATCAATAACCCAATGCATTTTGGGCAAAGACCTTCATCAGAGGAAACATTTCCTAGAGGAATGCCCCAAAAAAATAATTGCAGGAGAAATGAGGCTGATACCACACTGAGATATACCTACGTAAACAATTGCAAAATGTCGAAAGTGTTGTGCTTACACCAAACAACAGAAAGGAAAGTGGTAGTGACTCAAATGAATAAAATAGAAGCCGGTGCTCATACTCTCTGTGTCCCCGTGTTCACTACACTAGACAAGAAAACTGATAACGGTACCTCCGTACTACACAGTGATAATAACTCTCACAAGCATGGTTGTTCATAAGTGTCATAATGTCCTCCTGTTCCTTTCCAGATGACCAATTGAAACTATTTACTTCACAGAGCCTACTATTTGAAATTTCATTTTTCTCCATCCCTTCAATTAATAAGTGAAATTACTTGAATCGGTGAAATAGAATCCAAAAACAATAACCTTGATTTCCCAAAAGTGCCTAATGGTTTACAAACAACTAGTACTTACAGGAAGAAGAGAGGCAAACACAATGCCAGTCAGATTGCCCCAGATCTTGAAACACGTTTCAGGTTTAGAGATTTATTTTATTTGGGTATTGGAAACATTGTCGATGGAATAAGATAGTGCTGAGTAACCTCTTCACAATACTCAGTCTTTCTTTGGTGTGACATGGAAGTGCAGAACTCCTGGATGTGATTGATATATATATATATTGCAAATATGGTTTTTATTGATATGTCAAACCTGCCAATATTAATTGGGGAAAACAGTCTAGTGTTAACTCTACCATGAGAATTTCGGTATAGTAAGCACCAAAATGTACTTGTTATGTTCCAAAAACGGAAACTTCCTAGGGATGATAAATATCACGCTTAATTACTGGGCCACTCGTAATAAGGATCTAAGACAGAGAATCCATCTGCAGCATTACTTGAGTAACAATAGAAAAGGCCTGCTATTTCCAGTACTGAATATTTGCTTAACGTTTTCTTAAAATGTTTTGCCTGCCAAGACATGCAGGGCCTCATTTACGGGGCCCCACCTGCATACTGCCGCATCATACCTGCATCATTTTGTTTGCCGCTCTGGTGGCACAGTGTGCCAGCCCATATTTGCAAGGCCATGCAAAGCCACCTTGCATGGCTTTTCATGGCCTTGTAAATATGAATCCCTTTGATGCATAACAATGTGTGAAAGGTACGTTCCACCCATGTCGAAGGAATCTGACACATTCACAGATTTACAAGTCTGGGAATGCATTAGATTCCTACGCCATTGGTGGCATGAGAGTGACTTCTGAGAAATCTTTGGGCACTTATTATTTTACAAATTAAGCCCTGCCCACAGCCTTTCATAATTCTACAATGGGGGTGCAGTGAGAATTTGTAACCCTAAGAGCAAAGTACTGCTGGGTGTTCAGTGTTGTATCCTTCTTCTCACTTGTGACTGAATGCTTTGCATTTTCCCCTGGTAAATTAAAGCTGCCAAAATATACTGGGGAAAACATGTGGTACATTCAATATGGAACTTGGTGCATAAAACATAACATTTCTTATGTATTTCCACAGTTTCCAGAGAAAGATCTGTAATAGGAGGCGTATGTCAGCATTTACTGCATCCTGTAAATACATCACGCCAGTACACCCCACTCATAGTAAGGCCTGTAGTGTTGGCTCTCATGATACTAATGAGACTTCTGGATTTGGGTGAGAGCACCACCGGGTTGTGGGAACTGAGTCCCACTCCACACCATGTGACAACTGTTGGCCTAACTCTTCCAGGCAGCTAGCAGTACCTCACCAGCACCTGAAAGTGCCAGTGGCATGGGCAGTGCAGGGGCCCCCAGGGGCCCCAGGACACCCCTTACCGCCAGCCTCTTCCTGGCAGTGTTAACCGCCAGAAACAGGCTGGCGGTAAGGGGGTCATAATCCCCAGGGCAGCGCTGCTTGCAGCGCTGCCCTGGTGGATTATCACCGCCGGGGGAAAATCGTCGGGAAACCGCCGGCCCCGGCGGTGCGACCGCGGCTTTACCGCCGCGGTCGGAATGGGGAATGAAGCACCGCCAGCCTGTTGGCGGTGCTTCCGTCATTCTTGCCCTGGCGGTCCAAGACCGCCAGGGTCAGAATGACCCCCAATGTTGGTATTAAAAGCTGAATGTCATATTTTAGAAACCATTGTCATTTTCAAAAGTGCCAATTATATCCAGGACAACTGAATCAAGGAAAGTTCCCACTTCGGCAGATGTTAATGTAACCAAATCGGTACCAAGGACCCCAAAAAGCACTTGTCTTCCAGAAACTCAGCTCCAGCCGAGGCTGCAGAATTCCGTGTCATGCCAGATGTTGAAGTGCGCAGAGCTACTTGATGCACAAAGGGCAGCTCATAGGAGGCTTCCTGTACGAAACGCGCCCTCAACGCACATTTCTGGTAATGAGCCCTCATCGAGAACATCAACAGATCAGCATCCAATGAAAGTCAGTGCCATGTAGCAAGACACAGTTGTAGTGCACGTTCGAAAAGGCACCAAAGGCAATGAAACATGGGCTGCACACAGTTCAGTACCCTTATGAATGACAGAGACCAGTTGAACTCCAGTTCCTCAAGGAGTGGTGCTCCGAAATACTGCATTATGCGTTCATGACACAGTTGTGCTGGTGGAAGCACCATTACTCCTCCTTGCTGAGAGGGGGCAGCCATTGCGAATAAAAAACAGCAACAGCAAAATGCCACCTTTAAGGCCAAAGTAATTGGTAATAACCCCAAAATGCCTGAAAATATTGAGTGTATGGCTGAAGCTATTATGCCAAATATAGATGACAAGGTGCTGACAAACTCAGAACTAACAGCCTTAAAAAGTGTACAATCCCAGCAGTACTGGACACATTAAATATTCGTCCCACAAGCCCACCAAAGTGTCTCAGAAAATGTGCATTTAAAAGAGACTGTTTCTGCGAATGACCTTGCTACTTTGAGGACGTAGGTCTCTAATGCAGATGTCAGTGCTACATGTTTCTGAAAACATATAGCTTTTAGCCTGCTCAGCATGTTAAAATTTACATTACAAGTAGCAATATGATGCCAGATGTCTGCTACTTTTGTCTGTTGTGTAGGAGGAAAAAGGGCGTTACCGCAACAAGTTACAATTTGGGAGACCAAAACTACAAAGGCAATTCCGGCTCTCGGTGTTTAGAAGGACATAACTTCCTTTTGAGAGCACCTGGAATACTGGTCGAATGAAGGGGACAGGAACACCTTTCAGATAGCAGGCCAAATTCGCTACAGAAGTGCTACACGCTCCATGCAAGAAAGCTATTTGCAAACCATCGAATGGCTCACAGAAGTCTTGCATTCGCTGCCACTAAGAAAGACCTCTTTCATGCCATTGGAGCAATTTTATGAAAAGGGTAGCTCCCACACCTCATGAATAGAACTATCGCCTAGCCTTTCATATCAGCATACAGGAATGTTTTTCAAGCAGGATGTGAATTGAAGTGTTGAAATAGGCAGAGTGATACCTCCATGAATAAGCCAGATTGCAGATGGTATTCCCACCACAGTAAAAGGCAACTTTTCTGATTTTTTTTATGTTCAGCACAATATAAGTAACTTCTTTCTTAGCTATTATTTGTTGTTGTCACATCAAATTAAATGCTGCAACCAGGTCCTTAGCCTTGACATAATGCCATGGAATGCGGCCATTTTTCAATGTCTGTAGTGTTCAACATAACTGTATAATGGACCTAAGTTGACTGTCCATGTTGTAAAGATTGCATAATATTGATTGCAGAAGAAATTATGTTGTTAAGAATGTACATGCAGTCGGACAAGGTGTTAACCCCATTATCTACAACGGCTAATGCTTTCTGTAAGTTTTCTTGATGTATTCGCCTTTTACCGGGCTGCTACTTCTTGTTCTGAAAGTTTCCAAATGTCTTTGTGAATTGTGTAGAAGAAGCACTTTTTACGTTGTTTTCGGGAGCCTAACAGGAAGTCTTGTAAGTCTGTGTTATTAGACAGGAGACTGAGGTGTTCTTTTACATCATATAGTGAGGAACATCTAACCATTGCTGGCATAATTTTCCCACACTGTGTGTTGTCACAATACCCAAATGTTCTGGTGACACATAGTGATGGTCTGGTCTGTTTGCTCGAAAACCCCAGTGGAGTTTACAAAATGGGCATGACAACCATTTGTGTCCACTGGCCACAATAACCACGCACCAGGACTTGAAAGTGTTGTGTTGAATGTCCCATTTCAGACCCACTCAATGAGTTGTTCTTCAGTTTTATTGATGCATTTTTGCCATTTGTAAAATTTGCGGGAGTGGGGATAGTGGGCGCATTTAATTACTAAATTTTTGCTAAGCCTAACCAGCTTGTCTGCTGCACTGTCATTTAAAAATATAATTTGTAAAGGTATCAAGCATGCTCTAAATAAAGCTTCCCTTCCCTATATTTGCCAATATTTGGTTCCCCAAACACGTTGTAAGTAAATTGACTTCATCCAATATTCATAACCTTCTATGGCCAACCGAGAAACAAAGGAATCAGAATAAATCAATTTTTTGTCAGTCAACAATACATTGTGCATTTCCTTTGAGGGCAATTTAAAATAATAGGAGGCAGCATCTTTAACATTGTGCCCAGAAAAATATGTAAACTTATCCATATATGTTTTACAACTCCCCACTGGCGGGGGTAGGACAATATTCCCATTGTGTATAACTAAAAATAGTCTTTCGGGTACTTGCTCTATGAATTAAATGATGTCTATAATAATTGTAACAGAGCATATCACTGTAATTTTCTTTTGTTTGGTAAATGTCTTCACCTTCAAATACAGTAAAGCACTCTAATTCAGATAGCATGTAATCAACAGTTTTTACATCCCAGTCATCAGAAACAACCCCAGGTATTATTACTTAATTTACAGAAAGTTTAAAAACATATGGCATTTGCAGAACTTCTGTCAGACTGAATATATCAAAAGATACTTTATCCCAAACAATCCCATCGAAAACTGGTAAAGCTGGAATGTTCACTAGAGAAAAGTCTTTTTGGACCTTATGTGAGAAAAATGTGGTTTTAGGACCTCTCCCACCAATTCGACTGCAGAGCGTTCAGGAAGGTAATGACCATGTATCGGTAAGAAAAAGACAATGGCAGGCCCAATCCAAAGAAGAAAGGCAAGTACAGTTAAAAAAAAAGCCACAGATAGTTCCATGGATGAATGAGGTAGTTTTGTTTAAACCAATTTATCAGCTGACATGATATTGAAGTTGGTGTTGCAGAAGGAGTGGATGAGTCAAAAGAGGAATCATCTTGATTGGCAAAATATCCAGAAGCAGTTAGTACAAAAGCTAGAGCCGTGTTAGGACGTGGAGAACTAACGGAAGTCTCCTTTGGTGGTTCGTAGTAAACAATGCCATCCATTTGAGTTGTATTTGAGTAATAGTGCTCATCACCTTGATCGTTTTTTTTTTGCAGATGTAGATAGTGATACTGATGAAAGATCATTTTCCACCCTCTCCAAGCTTGGGGAAGTGTCAGCATTACTGCTCAAAACCTGTTGTGGTGCTGTGTATTCCAAGGACTGGAACTGATGCACAATATGATGGACCAAACTCCTTTTTTCACAGCAGTCTTTTCTCTCCCTAGATCCCCAACCTTTGGAATCCTTCCAGTAGATGTTATTGGTGCATCCCTTAGTCCCAAGAAGGTGGCACAGACAGACGCATTTTCATCATGGAACTGTTGTAATTCCTGCAAGATAGTGACACATTCATTTATGTCAAAAAGTGTGTCTGCCACTTCCACGCCAGAGCCATCAAGATCTGGAACATACATTTGTGTCGCAAACAGCACCTCATATGGGGTGTGTTAGAAATGGGGTTTTTGGTTGGCAGTCACGTTACCCTCTGTCCATGCAAGAACCCTCACTCTAGTCAGGGTAAGTCACACACAATCCAAAATTATCCTGTGCCCACCCTCTGGGAGCTTGGCACATGCAATCATGCTTAACTTAGAAGGCAATGTGTAAAGTATTTGTGCAATAAATCATACAACACCATAGTATAACACCACAAAAATACACCACACAGTGTTTAGAAAAATATATAATATTTATCTGGGTATTTTCAGGTCAAAACGATCAAAGTTGCAATATGAATTTGTAAAGATATCACTGAAAAGTGATATAAAGTGTCTTAAGTCTTTAGAAAGCAAACAAAGTCTCTTTCAAACACAAAGTACCTGGTTTCTGGTGGAAAATCTCCTCAGAGGGCCACAGGACAAGAGATACGTGGAAAACTGGTGTGTGCGTCGATTTCTCCTCAGCACACACAGACTTGCGTCGTTATTTTCCACGCAGGGAGTCGTGCGTTGTTTCCGGCGCGCGGACAGTCTCTTTCTGCGGTTCGCGGGGAGTACCAGATGTCCCGGGTCTGTGCGTGGATTTTCCTGCTTGTTTTTCCGGCTGCGCGTCGTTCTGCGGGGCTGCGCGGCGAAGTTTCGATCTCACGCCAGGCGTTGCGTCGATTTCTCCTGGGGAGTCGGGCGGCGTTGTCCTTGCGAGGCCGTGCGTCAAAGTTTTGATCTCACGGCAGGTGTCGCGTCGATTTCTCCTTGGAAGTCGGGCGGCGTTGTCCTTGCGAGGCCGTGCGTCAAAGTTTTGATCTCACGGCAGGCGTCGCGTCGATTTCTCCTAGGAAGTCGGGCGGCGTTGTCCTTGCGAGGCCGTGCGTCAAAGTTTCGATCTCACGGCAGGCGTTGCGTCAATTTCTCCTGGAAAGTCGGGAGGCGTTGTCCTTGCGAGGCCGTGCGTCAAAGTTTCGGTCGTCCCGAAGGCGTCGCGTCGATCAGCGTCGGTGTGCGGCGTTTTTCTTGCCGCGGAACAAGCTGTGCGTCGAAAATTTCGGCGCACGGAGCGTCCAAGTGGAAGAGAGAAGTCTTTTTGGTCCTTCAGGGAACAGGAGTCAAGCTCTATCCAAGCCCTTGGAGAGCACTTTTACAGCCAGACAAGAGTTCAGCAAGGCAGCAGGCCAACAGCAAGGCAGCAGTCCTTTGTAGAAAAGCAGACAGGTGAGTCCTTTGAGCAGCCAGGCAGTTCTTCTTGGCAGGATGTAGTTTCTGGTTCAGGTTTCTTCTCCAGCAAGTGTCTGATGAGGTAGGGCAGAGGCCCTGTTTTATACTAAGTTGTGCCTTTGAAGTGGGGGTGACTTCAAAGAGTGTCTAAGAAATGCACCAAGCCCCCTTTCAGTTCAATCCTGTCTGCCAGAGTCCCAGTAGGGGGTGTGGCAGTCCTTTGTGTGAGGGCAGGCCCTCCACCCTCCCAGCCCAGGAAGACCCATTCAAAATGCAGATGTATGCAAGTGAGGCTGAGTACCCTGTGTTTGGGGTGTGTCTGAGTGAATGCACAAGGAGCTGTCAACTAAACCTAGCCAGACGTGGACTGAAGGGCACAACAAGATTTTAGTGCAAAGAAATGCTCACTTTCTAAAAGTGGCATTTCTAGAATAGTAATATTAAATCCAACTTCACCAGTCAGCAGGATTTGGTATTACCATTCTGGCCATACTAAATATGACCTTCCTACTCCTTTCAGTTCAGCAGCTACCACTTCAATACTGTATGAGGGCAGCCCCAATGTTAGCCTATGAAGGGAGCAGGCCTCAGAGTAGTGCAAAAACAAATTTAGGAGTTTTACACTACCAGGACATGTAAACTACACAGGTACATGTCCAGCCTTTCACCCACACAGCACCCTGCTCTAGGGATTACCTAGGGCACACATTAGAGGTGACTTATATGTGGAGAAAGGGGAGGTTTAGGCTTGGCAAGTACTTTTAAACGCCAAGTCGAGGTGACAGTGAAACTGCACACACAGGCCTTGCAATGGCAGGCCTGAGGCAAAGTAAAGGGGCTACTTGAGTGGGTGGCACAACCAGTGCTGCAGGCCCACTAGTAGCATTTAATCTACAGGCCCTAGGCACATATAGTGCACATTACTAGGGACTTATAAGTAAATTAAATAGTCCAATCAGGTATGATCCAAGGTTACCATGTTTAAAGGGAGAGAGCATATGCACTTTAGCACTGGTTAGCAGTGATAAAGTGCGCAGAGTCTAAAAGCCAGCAAAAACAGTGTCCAAAAAGTGGAGGGAGGCAGGCAAAAAGTTAGGGGTGACCACCCTAAGGCTGTCATGTCTAACAGGGTGCACCATCCAGAGGACCTTCTGGCCAGATTATTAAGTGCTCTCTGGACTCCATACAGGTGAGCAAGCCAACTACGACCCGTGCCTAATACTCCCACTGTTAAGGATTCCTTTAAATCTTGATTTTTCTGCTCCACTACACTGTTACCCTGGAGATTGTAGGGGGACGAGAAATGTTGTTGGACCCCTAATGAAGCCATGGTGCTCCTGTATGCCCTTGAGGTGAAAGCAGAGCCCTGGTCCAGTTGGAAAGCCTCACCTGCACATAAACCGATAAAGACTTGCAAATCTTTAATAATAGTTAGAGCGTCAGAGGATCTTTGTGACCATACACATAGAAATCTGGAACATGAGTCGACAGTGACTAGAATATATCTGTATGCACCATAAGGTGTCAGGGTACCAAAATGGTCCAGGTACACACATTGTAGTGGTTTGTTTGAAATTAGAAGCAGTGTATGTGTGGGTGTTTAACGGTGGACCCTTTCATTTGCTGACAAATGTCACAGCAAAGGACATATTCTTTTGTCTGTTTTTATAGACCTGGGCGCCAATAGCATTTTTGAAATAAAGAAATAGTAGCTGCCACACCTGCATGGGCAGAAGCAACTCCCTCATGTGCCGCTCTCATCAACTCGGATCTTTGATCTTGGTTGGGGATCACACAATCACCCACCCCTGATATTGTTATCAAGGCAGTTTTTATTCTAAATAAATGGTAGGCATATTTGGCAAGATATGCCTTTGGTAATAGCTTGCCATTAACTGAAGCTTTCACAGCAGCAAGTATTTCATCATCCAACCTCCTTTGTGAATAAGCTATTGCAGAAACAGAAGCTGTAGCTACTGCTGACATGGTCGCTTCATCAGCCAAGGTATTGCCTGCAGTGTGTAATCCTACACGTTGATGTCTCAATGTATGAACTACATGGGTATTGGGTAGCATTTCCTCCAGATCTGCTTCTTTCCCCCACAGCAATCTGTGTTTGATGGTGTTTCTTGTCAAATCTCTGAACCCATTCTGATGCCAGTAATGCAGATGTTCATGGAAGGACTGAACACTGTTGTATGAATCACAGGCTATCAATGTTAGTTGTTCTGGATTCGTGTGTTCCATTGCCATGACAAGAACCTTGAGCTCTGCTAGTTGTGCAGTGTAGTCCCCTAAGGTTTTCATCTAAGTGTTTTGTGGATAGAACTCACCATCTTTCATGTAACCACTCACAGCCACACAAGTGGTGGAGTATTGATGTTTTGTGCCTCTGGCTGGTTCGGCTGATCCATCAGTGTACATAATTGTTTGATATTGATCAATTGGCAACATGTTTGCCGGTATTGTATATTCCATTTCACATTGAAGGAATTCTTGAGTTTGTAATTTTGGGTTGAAAATATTGTCAACATCAGTTGCTGTCAGAGACGTTACCCATTGGATCCAACGTGGAAGTAATCCCTTAACGTTCGGGACGCTGGCCTTTGTGACAGCCTTGAGAGCTGAGATCAGAGAGACAACAATAATGTGTTTCTCTTGAGCCAGAGGTCTCGCTTTAATGACAGCCATCATAACAGGAGTCAGAATAATGAGTACACGTGTGATTTGTATGCGGTAGAGACAGTATCACCCTCATTAAATGTTACATCAGTGAAAAAGGATGGCACCAGCAACTACTCTGATGACCAAATGTGTGTTGTTGTCCCTTGTATGTAAATGTTTTGCTGCGAGCATATCTTGTTGTAATGCTCTGAGAATGCATGTGTGTTAGACTGTCCAATATTTGCTTGAAAAGTCGGGGAGTATTAAATCATTTAGCAGTTTAATGCGTTGTGCATAATCTGGAATGTAAGTTCTGCCAAAGTTTAAAAAGCCCAGCTTTCTATGGTATTTGGTGGCTGCAATTGTTCACACTTTTCTAGAGAGTGGGGAGATAAGCTCTTGCCTTCATCTAATAACTCCTATCCCAAAAATAGGGCACTGACAAATACATTTTTTGTCTTCCTAGAATTGAATTTGTTGCTGAATTTAGCAAATCCCACAACAATGCAGCCCACCCACTTCAGGTGGTAAATATGATCATAATTCATTAGGTAGATATCATCAATATAGGACAACGCCTCTGGGTCAATGTCATATAAAATGGATGTTACAGTTGCTGTTTTTATACCTCTATGGGAGCCTACAATTTTTTCTGCAAGCCTTGGGTGCTAAATGCTGTTAGATCCTGGTTTTCAGGAGCTATATTTTGGCAGAAGAAGCCGTTAAAAATATCCAGCATTGTTTTGTATTTTTTGCGGACTATATTGTTGATGAGTGCTGTGCTATTTGTATTTTGGGTAGCAAATGTGTGTTTATGACTTTTTTAATGCTTGTAATCTAAGACTATTCTATATGAATGGTTGGTTTTGCAATGGGAAGTAAAGGATTGTTCATTGGCGGGACACAGGACTCAATTACACCCTGGTACACTAACTGGGAGAGAATTTGTCTCACAGGTGTTTTAGGCGCATGCTTAACAGGATACTGAGGTTGAGGCTGTGGTTGGAACCTAATTGGTATTAGATGGTAGGAAGAATCTTTATCCCATTCTCCATGATTGCCATACAGCCCTTGGGCCTGTGCCAGTGCCCAATCAAATTAGTATGACTCTATGAATTCTATAAGAACCAGAAACGACAAGGAAGGCTTAATGATCTCTTCCCCCCACAGGACTTCACGGACAAATTCTAGCAGACAATCTTTTTCAGCCAATAAAATGTCATAAATACCAGTCAGTCATTTCCAGAATATTATATCAATTGTGCGCTCAATGTCTCCCTCTGATTGTATTTTCGTTTTATACCCCATTGCGGGGGTGGAGACGCGCATGTCCACAGTCTCGACTTCTATGAAGTTGTAAGTTGCTTTCACCTCTAGATGCTCTAGAAGATTCCAGCAAACTATTGTGACCTTTTTTTGATTTGGGTTTTTGTAAATCATGTGTCTGCCCAAAGGCAGCCCAGCACTCTAGTATGCAAGCAACGCCATTCATTGAGGGGCGAACTACCAACTGGGAGGTCAATGAGATGACTGAGTAAACAGCCAGGTTTTTAGATGCTTCTAGAATTAAAGTTCAGACTCCAAGGACCTCATGAAGGAGGCAGAGAGTTACAGAGCTTAGCTGCAATGAACTGGAATGAATAACCTCCTTACCTGATTCTTTTAGTAGAAGGAACAGTGGTGAAAGAGGCCTTAGATGAATGTAGGGGCCTGATCGGCTCATATGGGGTTATAAGGTATTGGTCCAGTGCCCATAAAGGCCCTACGGGTGATACAGAGAGATTTAAATTTGATACTCTGTGTCACTGGGTGCCAATGCAGGGATTTAAGAGCAGGCTAGGCAGACAAATGTCTGGGAACATGACAGAGTAGGCAGGCAGCAGCATTTTGCACCACCTGGAGGGTGGGATTTATGCGTGCCCAAGTAAAGGGAATTTCCGCAATCCAACTGAGACAGCACAAGTGCCTGAGTGGCTAATCTTTTGGATGAAAAAGGTAGAAGGCAAAGGACTTTCCTCAGTGATCTGAGGAGCCCATAACAGCTCGCTGCTAGTTTTGTAGCTTGAAGATCCATGGTCAGGGTCTTATCCAACCAAAAACCCAAACTCTTTACAGCAGGCTTAGGGATGGGTGGAGAGCCCAGTATATTCGGTCATCCCAGGCCAAGCTGTGGTGAAGGAGGGATATCAAGAATCAAAAGTTCAGTCTTTTTCCCATTCAACTTTAAAAAAAGATAATTTCATCCAATTGGCTACCACTGTAAGGCATGGTCCTAATGTTGGTGAAGAAGGGGTCTGAGTATGACTGTGTGAAAAAACAAGTTGGGTGTCCAGCTGCGCTGCCTAGCAGAGCCATTACCCAGTTCCTGCTCTTTAATAAAACTCTCATTTTGTGTGGAATTTCGTGCAGAAATAGCTGCCACCTTCTTTCTTTTAAATTCAGGTTTATGATGTGAAAGTTTCTCTTCTTTTTACCTTAAACTTCTGCTGAGTGTTGTGAATATTTTTTCGGTTTCACGTACTCTGTTTGTTGTTCTGATTCCCCACCTCTCTCACTACGTTTATTGGTTGAGTCCTGGAAGAAACAAGATTGGCGTGTATCAGTATATTAATATCTATTAAGAGTTATTATATTATCCCTATTTCTTGAGATATATTGTTTCTCAGGGGTCTCTGATTATGGCGATTCACCCCTGTCTTTTTTAAATGTTTGTTTATCCCTGCATTTTTTAAAACCCTTGTCTGCTTGCTTGGTAGAATCCTTATTGGAGTTACCTTGTAATTATGGTTTACTAGGTTTGGCTTCCAATCTATCCCAACCTACACTTGAGTAGGTTTCAGGCATAATTTTAGGTAGCTTGCGTTCTTGATCCTGTGCAGGAAAATCCCTGAGTCTCATGCGCACTGCTATTGCTACAGCTTCCCTTTTAAGGTTACTTAATATTATTGAGGATACTGTGGCAAAATTGCCCATTAATTACATCCTCAAATCCAGGGCCGAGGCCTGTATTCATCTTGAATTTGTTTTAACACTTCCGGAAGATTGGCAAGTATGGATGATGTACTGTGTGCGGTACCGCAGAGCATTGTAAATATCGTGCCCCAAGTGTTGCAGTTATCCAAGGTGGGAACCATTCCTAATGGCAAGCACATAGTGAGAATTCTGTGTTTATCTTAATGTCCTGTAAGGGTAAGCACAGCTTCCAGTGCATTTATTTCCTGAGCTAGCCAAAACAGAATTTATTTACGTTTTGCTGGCAGTTTACTCATGGTCGAATGCACCGTCACAGAGTTAATGCCTGGTGTGACTGCTTGCGGTTGTGCTGGAGCAGCGCGTGCTGGGTTTGTATTTAACATTTGCACTACTAACTATACTAAGAGTCTATGGCGGTCATTCCGCCTGCCACGCGGTTACCGCCATATGGCCGCTCCGCGGTCAAAAGACCGCGGCGGCCATTCTGGCTTTCCCGCTGGGCCGGCGGGCGACCGCCAAAAGAGCGCCCGCCGGCCCGGCGGGAAAGGCCCTGCAACAAGGAAGCGGGCTCCGAATGGAGCCGGCGGAGTTGCAGGGGTGCGACGGGTGCAGTTGCACCCGTCGCGATATTCACTGTCTGCTAAGCAGACAGTGAAAATCTTTATGGGGCCCTGTTAGGGGGCCCCTGAACTGCCCATGCCAGTGGCATGGGCAGTGCAGGGGCCCCCAGGGGCCCCACGACACCCGTTCCCGCCATCCTGTTCATTTGCGGTAAAAACCGCCAGAAACAGGATGGCGGGAAGGGGGTCGGAATCTCCATGGCGGCGCTGCTTGCAGCGCCGCCATGGAGATTCAGCCCATGCAGGGGAAATCCGGCGGGAAACCGCCGGATCCCCTTTTCTGACCGCGGCTTTACCGCCGCGGTCAGAATGGGCTGGGAAGCACCGCCAGCCTGTTGACGGTGCTTCCGTGGTCCCCGGCCCTGGCGGTCTTGGACCGCCAGGGTCGGAATGACCCCCTATATATTGTTACAAGTTCAATATATAAGTGGCTAACCTCAGCTACCACCATGGTGCCAGCATCAGGATGCGGTGTGTATGTGGTGAATTGAGGCCAGGTAGGGCCATCATTACTCAGAGGACCTAACATGTAATTTTGTATGTGGTAGGGTGCCATCAAGCCAGTTCTAGTGGTCTTGAAAAGATAAAGGTATCTCTATGTATGCGCATCCTCTGTATTGTGCAAGTGCAATAGCATGTGTATAATGATGAAATGTATTAGTGTTCCCATTAACTGCTGGAAAATTGACCCAAGAGTAGAAAATGCCTGATCTATAGGCTGGATGAGCCTGAACCACAAATGTAACAGCACCCCTCTGGGCTGTGAGGCTATTATTTAATACATGATTTATGAGGGGAGGCCTCATATTTACTGCAATTACCACCCACTGTGGGATTGCCATAGTAAATGTAGTGGTTCAGAGACAAGGACACCAATTGGAGATGAATCATTTTAAATCTCAAGCATGAACAACCTTCAGTCTTAAAAAGATGCTAACTTTCTAGCTGAGGGGGAAATCTTCAATACCACAGATGTCTACATATATAGTATTGGGTGCCTTTAGTATATAGTGAGACAGAGATACTCAGGGAGATACATAATTCATTTCCTAACTAAACGTTGGCGCCACCATGTCGTGGTGGCTCTCATTATACGTATGAGACTGCTGGATTCAGGCGGAAGCACCACCAGGTTGTGGTAACTGAGTCCAACTCCACACCGTGTGACAACTGTCGGCCTACCCCATCCTGCCAGATAGCAGTATCTCACCGCACCTGAACGTGGTGGTGATTTGTGGCAGTCGTGTGCATGACATTCTGATTTCTCAGGGAAATTGTGGTGTAACCGATCTCAGCCTTTTCTCTGTTACATTCGTCTCACATATGCAAAGACAAACAGAAGCAGAAATCATTTGAATATGTTTTATTGAACCAACTGTGTTTTAGACAAAGTAGGTTGTACTGTAATGATTAGGATAATAAAACATAATAATATCAATGTGGTGACAAGAAAAATGAAACATAAGAAAAGTCCTTCCATAGTGTCAGAATGCTATTGGTTAGAAATCCTACTTACAGCAGTGTTAGCCCTAATCCGCCCTTCAGGATCCCTAGGAAGATGCCATCCCTGTACCTGAATATGGTAATAGAGAAGAGGGGTGTTGGTCTACTGAGAGTCCTTTCCCATGTAGGCAAGAAAGAAGTCAAGTCTCAGCAGACAGCTGCAGTGAAGCGACAGCATGCAGTGGCAATTTTCTGGCAAGATGTTTTATAATAAAATAGCTGGTGTTCTGAGAAACCTGCCCTAACATAAGAACGCATATGTTTCTCAGTAAAGGAGAAAGAGTGTGGAGTTTCACTTTGTACTGACAACATATTGGAGAGCGCCTTGAGCAAAACACAGAACGAGAATGCCACAGTAAAAGAAAATAAAACAGTTTCTGTGCTGAAAGCGTATGAGATAAAGAAAAATAAAACATCACCGCAGAAGAGAGCTTCTGCTCAAAAAATAAAATGAATTGTTACTAGGCTAAAGGGCACAAACTGCAGGCCTATGGCTGAAATAACAGGTACACAAAAAGCTCCTAGAATAACCTCACAACAGACCTACATGCATGGTTTGATATGTGTTATACTTTTGTCCTCATGGCTGGTGCGGCGCCTCAATATCTAGTCCAGGATAATGGGACACTAATATCATGGACAAAATATTGAAAGGTAAGCATGTTTAGATTTTCTATACCTACCTCAACATATTTCTACTATGGTGATATATGTATATCTTCATAGTGCAAAGCTGTTCAGTTAGGAATAGTAAGCCTATACCCCTTTCTCTGCACTTACTTTTTGATGTTTTGTCTACGATATTAGTGTGCCACCATGTTCTTGTACTCAATATTCAAATGTACTATCAGTCTGGGTGTAAGGTGCTAACCTTTTGAACGGTACAATAACATCCTTGCCTTTAGTGGCTACCAGAGTATGGATGATCTGTTAGCCTTGTCCCCTCTGTACTACTGAGCAAGCATGGCCCATCCTTAAGGGCAAAAGGGTCCAGCCCTCCCACCTTTTTTGCAAACATGAAGACCCAGATTAAGTTAAAGTGGCGCAGTGCGGCGCCAAAAATAGCAGCGCCGAACTTCACCACTTTAGTAATGCAGAGGAATACGGCATACCCCTGCATTTCCCCTTGAGCTAGAGCTGAATTAAGCTGCCTAGCACCAACGCAGGCACCCTAGCACCATAGTGCAAGGGTGTCTGCGTTGAGAGAATAGATTGCTGATGTGCAGGAAGGTGTCCCTTCCAGCACATAAACAATCTATAATGGTGATTTGGCACTTCAAGGTGTGCTGCAAAATACGGCACACATAGAAGTACCAAAGCATCATTTTGAATTATTGTTTATGTGCAGGAAGGAACACCTTCTTGAACATAAACAATCATCCATGGCATTTTGCTCTTTCTATGTGTGCTGCAGAATGCAGCACACATTGAAAAAGCGAAAAACGAGGAGGAATAAAATCATTCCTCCTCATTTTGCCATACTAATGCCACCCCTTGGGTGGCATTAGTTTTTGGCACTGCCTCAGGTTTACAATAACTCGTAAATGAGGCAGTGTCAAAAGCAATGGGTGTTGCGTGGAACGCCCACCGCAGCACCCATTGCATGACCCTCTGACGCAGAAAACTGTGTCGGAGGGGGCCTTATTTACAGGGAGGCGTAACGCCACACAAAAGCTCACAATGAGATGCCAAGGTATTTAGCCATCGAGCAATATGTATATTTCCAAAATCAGGTGGTAGAGAGATTGTTCTCTAGGCTATCTTCAAGCGTGTCTAGAGAATGCTTGAATCTCCATTTATAGCCCTATCACTACCTCTTTAGGGGTTATTTAGCATTCTGTGTATGATCATAATGGCACGCTTTTATCAGAGCTGCCAGTTGTTTAGTGAGGCTGTTGAGTTGGTGTGGGAAAATGAGTTGGACAAGGTGGTGCATGTTGCTTAAGTGTTGTTGGGCTGCCATTGACAGTGAAACACAGGGATTTCATTTTACCTATGTGCTGGTCTGAGAAACCGTTATCTCTTTTTCAGAACATGGGTTACCCATGCAAAATGGCAGTATTTGTAGTTAGTTTTAGAATGATATTTGTTTGTGCTATATGTGTTAGTGGTATGTTGGATCCGAGTGAACCCCCAAGATACGGCTATGCACTTATTGGAGTGTCTGTGGGCTCATTGTAGACCCAGGGGTTACTTCTGTGTCCTTTCCGATAGTGTATTAGGATCATGACGTAACCTAGGATTACAACAGTGCCCTCCAAATTTTTGTAATACAATCAAGGTCAAAGTGGGACTGGGACTATTACACTGCCGTTGATAGTAATCCTTGTATTGGATTTTTGTGGTATCCTTGCAAGTGATGTTGTGTATGTTGGGTCATAGTGGGCAGCAGGTTTCACAATGTGGGCTTACATGTAGTATATGGAATATTGGTAGACTCGAATCCACTTCAGGGTCTTTAAAGATACATTCAAGGGTTACAATGGTACATTTATAGGTGGTATTTACTTGTATTAAATGTTTGAGCAAATTTGAATGACGTTCCTTGCTTGGGGTATTCACATACAGACATCACTCGAGATAGAGCTCAGTGCTGTACATAGTGTCCTGTGGTATACATGTGTGTGTGAGTATATGTGTGCGTTGGAATTTTATTATTTTCATGAAGCTGCATCTCTTTTACTGTGTATGTGTGTTTGTTCTGAGGAGTGTCTGATATGCTGCCTTGTCCCTTTCACTATCTGTGTATGTGCACGTGTGTGTGTGTCCATTTCATTGGCTGAGTGCGTGGGTGTGAACTGGTGTCTATGGATGTCGAGATAGTGTGTGTTCTACTGTTGTACTTTGGGTCAGACGATGCTTTTCTGGGGACTGGGGGTTTAATAATCTATCCCAGGCGGTGTGATCTACTATGTGAAATATTTCTCATGCTTCATTTTAGCTTCCTGCTGCCGGCTAAAGCCTACTTGAGAAAGACTACTGTGTCCGTGTACGGTGTTGTAAGAGAATAGCTGCAACTTATTGTACAATGCAATCTTGTCCCAATGCCTGTCTCTGAGTAAGGGCACTACTGCCCACTTCCTTTGCAGTATTCTCTTGATCACACTATCATAGTTTTTTCCGGTGACAGTGAACAGGACCGTACAGAGCACTTGAAAACTCAGCCGGCTGTGCCTGGTGCATGCCATGTTTGTGCCTGCTGCAAAGTCCTCGTGCCACATTTCCATGCCAGATTGCTATATATGCCTGAAATAGGAAACCGTTGAGGTAAAGATTGGTCTACCCAAGTCTCAGGCTTGGGATCATCTGCAAAAAGTAACAATCCATATTTGTCTTGTGTTCTCGACTATCGAATACCGAGCCCCGGTATTTTACGACCCAGGTGCAGTGGTCACTAGTTCAAGTTATATTTCAGCAGGGTGAAAAAGGCATGGTTAATGAGACTCGTGTAGATCGTGGTGCAGAAATCTTCATGCTATGCCTCATTTGAAGGTCTAAACGCCTAATAGGTGATAGTTTCTGAATAAATACCGAACTCTGGGCATTAGATTTCATCTGGTGTAACAATTACCACCAACCACTTATGAGGACCTGATTCTGCACTTTTTTTTATCCATTTCACTTTTACCTGCTAAGGACTCAAGATACTATCATTTATTTTTCCTCCCCATTTTTCTGAGCCAAGCATCATTTTTGCTTCACACATAGCATTAGGACCAACAGTGAAATAGACCCATCTCAAAATTCTGTTACACTGAGATAGTGCACACATTTTGCATACTCTTGTTACTCGAAATTCTAAAAATTATGCCATCGTGCCATTTGGTGCAGGACCAAGGGAACAAAGCGACTGACAAAACGTGAGTGGCTGTTCATCACGGTACTTGTGTTTATTGCGCTATATTTTGTGGATGTAAGGATACATTGTATTCTAATATATAGGGCTAATTGCCAGGTTTGATCCTTGCATAATTATGCAATAGCAATTTTTCACACCCCTTGGGTAAAACCGCCTACGTTGCCAAAACACAAAATACAGTGTTTATTGCTTTATTAGTGAGCAGACCCGGTCGTTAATAAAGTGACTTTTGAATTTGTCACTCTGACTTGGAGACTAACTCACAAACCCATCAGCCATGTTTCAGCCATTTATAAAGTTCATGGGCTAGTTGAGTATACGACCAGGCTTAGACCAGGTCAGCAGATTTATAAATATCTTTCCCCCCTAATTCAAAGAGCAATTGATAAAAAGCAAACGTAGTCAGACACTTTTCTCATTAGAAGCATAGCAATTACCTCATTGTTTGTGGGCAATCAATTTCATTGACTTCCCCTTAAGAAATATTGCTTTTTTTTAGGGGCCTGCATTTTAAAACCAAGAGATACATACAGCACTCAATATGGAACCGACTGCTTGTCTGACAGAATATTGAGGAAACAAATATAATGTGGACAGAATATTGTGTAGAAAACATCGAGGACCAACATATTGAGAATGTCAATGCAATGAGATTAGTATAGATTTACTATTCTTAACGCCACATCTATGTACCTTGAAGATATATATCTCATCAAGATACTTATATGTGGAGTTAAGCATAGTAAAATGTTTGCTTATCTATAGAAATTTACCTTCACAATAATTTGTCCTCGATATTCGTGGACAATATTTTGTCCACATGATATTTTTATTCAATATTCTGTTCAAATCTTTCAGCAGAATAATACTAATATAACACTCGTGGTTATGGAATTCATCTGAAATTCATGAGATGTGTTTGGGTAAAACTCCACTGATTGGAAAGGGGAGCAAACAAACCACAATGTTACCTGAGTACAACCACATTACTACCCATCTTACTGCCGGGAAAGGGGAAGTGGGCTCTGAAAGACAGAAGCTGCTCTCAGCCTGGGAATAAGGTCCAATGTCTTTATAGGTTTCTCAAAGGTAACCTAGCAAACGTTTCCAATCGCAGATCCGCTCCAGCTACCCATCTATTCCACTGTGCACAAGCACATGGAGAAATGTACAGCTTGCTGCATGCTTTTTAACATATTGAGGGCTTAGTGAGATAGGTTTCTCCCGTGGTCTGTGACAGCCATCAGGCATATGACTAATGATGCTTCAGAGGGTGCAACTGAGCCATGAGATGATTGTAGCAGATTCCTCTGAGTGAGCAACATGACAGTGAGTGAGATAATGCTTGGCATTGTACTGGCGTTTGGAAGCCACCACTAGCTGCGCTTCCTGATGCCCGGTGTTTACTCCCTTCCCAAGCAATAGGCGAGGACCACTCCCAGTACCAAGACTAGCACAGACATCACTGAAGGAAAGGAAGGCATGGGGGCAGAGGAAAAATCGTGAGATTCTTAGGCATGATGAGCTACTAAAAGAGAAAGTAGGCAAGGTGCGCGTATGTGGTGCCTCATTTAGAGATCTGCCTAGAGTTACTATGCCTTAAGTGCTAACACAAGGAAGACATGGATCCCTGGCCATATTCTTTTACGTTTGGAACTAACCAAGTCCCACGGGTTTCATCCTTTGCTCTTTTTTATTAAAATAACACATTTGAGTTTATTTTTGGGTGTGTGAATAATGGTCCAAATGATGCCATTCTAACAAAATACCAAAGAGTAAGGAGAATACCTTTCAGAACAAAAAAGTAATGCACCGTTCAAGCACTGTTAACATCGCCCATTATTTCAAACCCTAAGCCTAAAAGCAAAATACAGATGACAACCAATGTTTGCTATGTTTGCAGTCAGCGAGTGCTCATACTACATTCCTAGCTACCTATGCAGATCATCAGCTTTACCCAAGACCCTCTTCTGGAAGTGGTTATATTATTCTCTGGAAACAAACTGTGGTGAACATATTGACGAAACAGAGAGTCTAACAACAAATCAAGGAGAAGACCAACATTCAAGTGTGGTAGAAGGGCATTGGTAGAAGAAGCACACATTGGTCATATTTTAGAGAATTAAGGAAGGGTGGGACCATGCAACCCTGAATTTTTCAAAAGAACTGCTCAACATATGCAATCTAAGGTGATTGAAAGCAAGATTTTTCTAGAATAGAGGGAATCACTGAGGGCTGTTTGAATGTTAAAGGTATTAACCATCATATGATCACTGTAGGGAAGGAAAATAATAACAGCCATTAAGAGACATTGAAACTAGCATCTGTGGAGCTACCTACTCGTTTTAGGGCAACCCCTCCCACTCCATTTTCATTGGCATCCTTTCCATCCGGCCGAAACATCCTTACAATGTCTTCAATGTCCTAGGAACTCCCAGCATGGGGGAGCATGTTCTATGTTATTTCTGAAGACTGAGCCCCACTTTGACGTCTACTTCCAGAAATAAAATATGCAACAGCAAGCCTGCCATGCTGGCATGCCATGATGGACCTGCTTTCCTGGATCATTTTCATTTTTCCTCTTCAGTGACTCCCATCATATATTCATGGTCCACTTCGAGGGGAACATTTCTGCGAGCCCAGTGGTGGACATCTTTAAATTAGAAGGCTCAGCCACTGCGTGTGTGACAGAGTCAGATATTTTTGGTTGCATGATGGCCTACATTTGAATGATGCACTAAGACTTCCATACTTAGGTGCAGGCTCTCGCTTAAATGCTGAAAGAATTTATTCTCATGGCATACTTACTGATGAATGTTGTATTTCGTTTTGTAGATAGTTATTCAATTTTATTTAGTTTACAAAATATATTCAGATGTGTTATAATACAGCAGCCACTAACTTCATGACTTCTTATATATGAAGAATTTGAAAAAGTGGGGATAGATACTTCAGGACAACCATTGTTGATTCATGGGAGCTGATGTTAGTTCTTCCACATGTAAAATACTGAAGTGAGAGGAGTCATTCTTAGACAAATGATTTATGACACACTAACTGCATCTCCAGAAATTGTTTTTGCCGTTCCACATAGTAACTAATACATCAGTGAGACATATTACCCATATGCTCTATTAGATTTGAAAACCTTTAAGCTCCGATAGATGCTGTGCTCGTTGTTTAATTTCAGTTCAAATGTTGTTAATTGAATTATGAACATTTCAAAATAAGCCACATGCGAATTAACATAGTAAATATTATCAATTACATTATTGCACCAGTAATCGAAACAAGTATAATGTATATTTCTGCTAATACCGTGCAAATATAATTTGCAGTCATATGAAGTTTACTATTAAAATGTATACCTACGGCTAAGACCAAACAAATAGGAATAAAAAACGGCAACGAGAGACATTAATCCGACATTGAAGCTTAGAAAAGGTGAAGTAAATTAGAATCACATAAAATAGTTCCCAATTTACAGAATAAATAACCTCTCCATACCATGGTAGCAACTGTATTGGAACTTCGTGCAATTTATGTTTCTTAGCATTGTTTGTGACATAACCAGATATCGACAAAGTGACGATGAGCTTCATCATTTTTTTCAAGTCAGAAGTCATATAAAACTCAGAGACTTATTTATCCTAGTTAACTCCTACCGCATGAAGAAATCCCTGGAATTAAACATCATGATCCCTTGAATTAAACATCATAGTCATATTTGCAAATCCTAGACTACGTGAGTATTCCTCCCCCGTTAAATTTACCCCAGAAAGTAGACTTCATTGACACATTCCTGAAGTGAAAATATTATGGAAATGTCCTTTTAGGTCCCTTAACTTTTATTCCACCACGAGAAAAAACATGTCTCCACTTACAAAATACTTTCAAATATACCCCTTTAAAGAATGGATGATCCTTTTTTTTCTAACCCTGGAAATACCTTTACTAAGTCTTATTTGTGGACTATTTTCAACAGTATTTCCAAGTTAGAAATGGCCAAGCATAATGGTTGTGATTTTATGAAAATATGACATGTATCTATTCCATGCATTTTTAATGGTCCCACCCACAAACACATGCACTTTCCCACCCATGATCCTAATTTCTGAGTACTAAACGCCCTCAATCCTTAAAGATGTTCCTGTACTGTAAATTCCATGTGTGGACATATTACTCTGTAAATCAATTTTTGGAATTTTGCCAGCAGATGTTTTTGTGCAGCTCTAAATGGAAGTCAAGTGTAGAAAACAATCTGTGAATCTGGAATAATATTATAACAGTTTACCTGTTTGCATTACTTCATTGTCATTGTTGCACTAATCACAACGTTTGCAGCAGTAGACCCATTGATTTTGTCATTGTTCACTATTGAAAGGTATCCGTATTATTGTTCTCTGAAAGCAAATACCATAGATAATGCGTTCCATAGATGGCATGATCAAAAGTTTAGTATGAACCACATTTGTTTTACAGAGATAGCATATGCCATTTCTAAAATCTCTTCATCATACACCTTTATTGGAAGATTATGAATTTTGCGAGGAATGAAAAAAAATAACTATGTGATACTAGCTGCAATTCAGATTGTGCAATTCCCCATGCAGATCAAATATCTAACTTTCCCATACAGGTTGGTTTATAATTTATCTTTCCAACATAAATTAACTGTCAGGTAGTTGGTTCAGCAAGATGGAAAGCAGAGTTACATACACACAAATAATGCAGTGGCTTTTTAGTAAATTTCATTTACCTACCTAGTGCCAAGAGAACTGGGCATTCTTGACAGGCCCTTCATTTTGGAAATAATACTTTCTCTGGAGAACTTCTGCTGTTCAAATGATTTGAGACAATTTTCATTAATTATTGACCCACTGCTAGCATCCTAATCTTCTCCCAAGGATTTGAAAACAAAACTCAAGAAGAAATGACTTTTGTTTTAATGATACACCATATGCAACCACAAGGTCCTCTTGGTTTAAATATTTAGGGGGTCATTACGACCCCGGCAGTTGGCGTTAATATGGAGGAAAGTACTGCCAACAGGCTGGCGGTACTCTCCTCCATATTAAGACATTGGTGGTTTGGCTGAAGCCAAACCGCCAATGTACCACACCGACTGTCACAGCAGCAACGGCCGCTGGGCTGGAGACATCAATCTCCAGGCCGGCGTCTGTCACTGTACTGCCTGTGAGATTTTGACCCCTCCTACGGCCATGGTTTTTGTGGCTTCCTTACCGCCATGAAAACCATTGTTTTAATGATACACCATATGCAACCACAAGGTCCTCTTGGTTTAAATATTTAGGGGGTCATTACGACCCCGGCAGTTGGCGTTAATATGGAGGAAAGTACTGCCAACAGGCTGGCGGTACTCTCCTCCATATTAAGACATTGGTGGTTTGGCTGAAGCCAAACCGCCAATGTACCACACCGACTGTCACAGCAGCAACGGCCGCTGGGCTGGAGACATCAATCTCCAGCCCGGCGTCTGTCACTGTACTGCCTGTGAGATTTTGACCCCTCCTACGGCCATGGTTTTTGTGGCTTCCTTACCGCCATGAAAACCATGGCGGTAGGCACTATCAGTGACAGGGAATCCCTTTCCTGTCACTGATAGGGGTCTTCCCCACCTCCCTTCCCCTTCACAGGTTCCCCCCACCTTCCCTTCCTCTCCAGACCCCCTTCATACACACCCCTCCCTTCACACATGCACACACGCATAGACACACCCATTCTCACATTCATCCGTGCATGCATACATCCATTCACACACACAGGTGCACACACCTACATACATACACGCAGACAGCCATTCACACAACTCAACATACACGCACTCACCCCCCAAACATGCACACACATACAACACGCACCACACACCCACATACACGCACATTCAGACATACAGACCCCCCCCCCCAAACACACACACACAGACAACACCCCCAACCCCTCCCCTGTCGGAGCACCCACTTACCTGTGTACAGGAGGTCCTCCGGCAGGAGATGGGATGGGACGCTGCTGCTGGCAGCAGCGTCTGCCAGCAGAACACCCCCAGGCTTTATTAATTCTCATAATACGGCCGGCGGCAGACTACTGGTGTGGCGCTGCTGCTGGAAGCAGCGCCACCTTACCGCTATCTGCCGGCATGGCCACAGCTGGATTTCCGTCATCCTTCTGGTGGAAATCTGGCTGTGGTCATATTATGGTGGACAGCAGGTAGCCATGGCGACGGTCTTTAGGCGGCAGTCGTTGCGGTGGTAGGCGGTTTTTATCTCCAAGGTCCAAATGAGGGCCTTAATTTGCCTCCCTAGTAAAAAACTTACTTTTTCCTCCATGTGTCACGCTGTCACTGGGCTTATGCAAGTAAGTGCAAAAGGTCTTGCCTAACTGGTTTATCTTCTTCGTTTTTAATGGGTTTAAAGAGTTCCTGTTATCATCTGAATTGGTGAAGCCTCACTGCTTTTCTGATGTAGGGAGTTAAGTAAAGCATTGATCTAGCATGATTTCATATTAATAAAACATATTGCAACTCATATTGCAACTCTAACTTTGTTTTTCTAGAATGAATAAGCGAATGGAATGTAATTTGTAATATAACCTTAATACCTCTGCCTTTAAAGTTCAGAGAACGTGGAATCTTTGCATCAATGAAGCGGGGTGAAGATTATCTCACATTGTCAACCTTCGCTAATAATTTCTCCATCTACAGCAGGCCTGAATAACCGTGTTTTTTCCTGTCTCCAGGATTACTCAGCCGTTAAGGGTGGGGCAATTCACAGCTGAGTAATGACTACACAGAGATTCCCAAAAGGGCCAGGAATGAATGCCAAGAGTGATGGGGTCTAGGGCTACCCTGCCCCCTTATATCTTATTTTGTTTTAATATGTAAATTATGCCCTGACCTATATACATGTTAAGCATAGTATATATATTATATATATGTATATATATGTGTGTGTATCTATATATCTATAAATATCTCTCTCTCTCTCTTTCTCTCTCTCTCTCTCTCTATATATATATATACATATATATATATATATATATATATATATATATATATATATATATATATATATATATATATATGTATGTATACGGGTGGCATATCACATGGAATTGTCCCAATGGCAAGGTGAAGGGCTGCTCACTCAAGAGGAATATCAGTTTCTGAGAAGTCATTTTCCTGTAACACCTATACTGTAGCGCAATCCAAAGATACATAACAATGCTACTGTGCCACGAGAAAGACCCATCATTTCAGCCATTGGAGGCTTATTTGAGAGTACTTCATGATGCAAAGATATTTTTATTGCACGACTATGTATATAATCTTTCCTCTTATATTCAGGACACTGGGAACTTTTCTGAGGAGAATTTACGATGTATCTTTGGAGAAGGATTATGTGCTAATAACCATGAATGTGACATCTTTATATACTAGTATCTCCCATGAAGATAGTATGAGGGCAATAAAATATTTCCTTAGTCATTGTATAAACATACATGCATGCTGATGTCTATGAAACACTGGTGCCTTCACAACAATTTTCTTCAATCTTTCTGTTTAATAAACAATGTTACAGGCAAATTAGGGGCACAGCTAAAGGTATATCCTTTGCTCCCAGTTGTGCTAATCTGCATGTGGGCTGGTGGGAGAAGCAGTTAATCGCACAGCAATTTGCTGATACATTGACATGTTTGTCATTTGTATAGGGGATGAGAGTTCTGGCAAATGATTTGCTGAGGAAATCAATGTGAGCAATTTAAATTTAAGGGTTAGTAGTTAGATCAGTACCCAAAAAGTCACTTTTTTTTTAGATTTGACTGTATATGTTATGGGTGGCGTGCTATACACTGAAAAATATAGGAAACCCACTGCTGGCAACACCACTTTGCATGCCCATAGCTTTCACCCTAGTAAGCTCAAATAAAACATTTCCTGTGTTCCGTTTGTTGAGAACTTACTTATGCCACATAATTTTAGTAAGGAGGAACAACATAGACAAGCACAACATGAGTTAATAGAGAGGTTCCTTGAGAGGGGATACAGCCAAAAGGTTGTGCAGGCAGCGTAACGTAAGGCCAGTATAAAACAACAAGAAGCCCTATTATTTCCCAAGAAGGCTTGCAAAGCAGATCAGCAAGATGTAATTATGATGATTACAGGATATTGCACTGAACACTTGGAGATTAGGCAACTACTTACTATGCACTGGTATTTCATTAAAAGTGACCCTGTTATTGGGACTTCCATGCAAGCCAGACCACAGTTGATCTTCAGAAGAGCCAAATCTGTGTGACAGGGAGTGTCAAGTAGCAGTCCTGACATTAAATCAATTAAAAGTTGGTTCACTGGAGACAAAGGTTTCAATAAATGCCATAAATGCATGGCCTGTTAATATGGGGTCAGCACAACAGATATCATGATGCCTTTGTCCAGGCCTTGATTTAAAAAATCGAGATGCTTTTCACTCTAAAAGTGATTTAGTAGTATATGTTCTCAAGTGCTCATGCAAGAAACTGTAGGTAGGGATTTCGATCTCGCAAATTCATAAGAGGATTCTTCAGCATGTGAGCGGTCTAAAAAACAAAGATCAAAGCTATCCCATGGCCAAACACTTTAAGGAAGTTCACAACAGTTCAAACCGATTTGAGCTATTTTGTACTCCCTGCCCAGTAACATCAGAAGTGGGACTAGAGAACAAAAACTAAGAAGATTGGAATCACAGCACATTTTGAATTTGAATAGAAAAATTCCAGTAGGGCTCAATACTGAAGAGAACCTGTGTAAAATGTTTGCACTTTATTTAATTCCTTCCAGCTTTACAAACTTAGAGGATTATTTCATGTAGAATCATTAGAACTCTTCTTGTGCAGCTGTTCTGCATTTCTTTTGTTTTTTCAGTTTTATAATCACGATTTTGAGTGCACTTTAATTTTCAGTTGGGAGATGTATCTGTCATATGTGATTGTATCCATGGTAGCAATTCACTGAGCTTTGGCAAAAAATTTTAATTGTCCAGGATGTGCTGACAGTCATTCTGGAAATAATTTTTTGACTGACGTATTTGTCACAATTTGTTTATACTGAGGGGGTGAGTACCACTCTATCGGGCATGAGCTCATTAGCCCACTTGGACTGAATTATAGTATGTGCAGTACAGGCAAGATGCAATTTAAGTGGCCTAAGTATATAAATTATATTGGGGTAGGTGTTACATTTTCACCCGCATGCGGGAAAGCGGGTTTCAAAGAGAGAAAGAATCATAAATATTTTAAGGGCGAACATTATATGATCAAAAATGTTGCCAGGATATGAATTTGTGATGCATTGAGGTTACAATGATGAG
This sequence comes from Pleurodeles waltl, assembly GCF_031143425.1. Lineage (NCBI taxonomy): Eukaryota > Metazoa > Chordata > Amphibia > Caudata > Salamandridae > Pleurodeles > Pleurodeles waltl. The sequence goes on from NC_090444.1 coordinate 778,223,513, forward strand.
CAGTGCTTTCTAAAGGGGATTTTGTTTTATTATTGATTACTCCTCTTTCACATTTTGCATAAAATTTGCTTTACGTATAATGTGTGAAATTGCTATATACAATGTGGTCTGGTGCCTTAATGGTTTATTTATAATGATTTCAATCACAGCTTATTTTTATTGTATTTGTGATAATGTGTCAGGCACTCTCATAGTATTTATTATAGTATTGTTTCTATGTTTACTACGTTCATACGGAGTACCACAAAAGCATGTTTCAAAATGGCGCTCTTTATTTGAACAAGCCGAGGTGTCCGACCGAAATGCGTTGTCATGGTGGCAAAGTAATACAATTTATGAACTGCATAAACAGTCCTTGAAGTGAATTGGTGCCTCTTTTTGGAGTTTGAAAGTGGCATATGACTATGGGCAAATGAGCTGCTGGCTCTGTAACTGAGTTGCCCCCTCGATTTGGTGCACGGTGCAAGGCAGCATTAGCATCTCTCTCTCTCTCTTTATATATATATATATATCTATCTATCTGTGTATATATATATATATATATATATATATATATATATATATATATATATATATATATATATATATATATGTGTGTCTATATTACCTAGTGGCAGTCGCCACTAGGTAGTTATAGGTAAGATTACCTTTCTATACAAAAAGCATTTTTTTACTTGCCTATATCTTTTGCCCCGCTTGACGAATCCAGAAAAATGTGCCAATTCTGTCAGCACTGCCTGGAAAGTTTCTGGGTGATCCGTCCGGTAGGGGGGAGGCAAGAAAAAAAGGGGGTCCCAAAACACATTTTCCCCATTCATTTTTCCATAGGGATTTTGAACAGCTTTAGCGCAAAAACTACTGTACGGAATTATCCCAAATTTTGCAGGAAGGTAGGTTCTGATCCAGAGTGTTATTTTTTTTTGCTTTGGCGTAATTCCATTCAGTAGTTTTTGAGACATTAAAGAAAATCCAAATTTGTATATCTAGGGACGCGAAGGATTCGCGACCCCTAACGATCTCGTGATGAGATCTGATTAGCTGATAACACTTCAACAATGAAGCTGTTGGAGTGTTGTCAGCCATCTTGGGATTCAGCTTCAGCTGAGTCCCATAAAAAAACTTTAAAAATACCAAAAGCGGCCAGGTTATGACCCAGGCCTGAAAAGCATTTTTTTTGTTGATTTTACGGACGGAGATGAGGTGGATCCGTGAATCCGCTTGTAAATTCACAAACAAAACCAGAGTGTTGCACTTCGTTAGTGTAATACCCCTATATGGGCCAAGTCCTGGAGGCTTTTTTTAAAAATAAAAGTGGGGGGGCCTCCTGGCCCCCTCCCGCTGCCTCAGGGTACACCACCTCCCAGGGGCTCTTTTTTTTTAAACGGGGGGGGCTTGTGGCCCCCTCCCGCTGCCGATCCTGTAACAAATGCGGGGGCCCTGTGGCCCCCGCTGTCCTGGGGACCGCCACCACCACCTCCCCGGGTCAATCTTGTAATAAATGCAGGGGGGGGGCAGGGTGCCCCTGCTGCCCTGTGAACCACCACCTCCCCTGGGTGATCTTGTAACTAAAGCGGGGGGTCCTCTGCCCCCCCCACTGCCCCGGGGAACACCAACCCACAGGCAAAGACTGTAGTTGGAGCGGGGGCCATGTGCCCCCCCCCACATTCTGGGGACTACTACCCCTGCAGCTAATGTTTTTTTTTAAAAAGGGGGTCCCTACAGTACCCCTGCACCCTGGGGACCACCACGCCCCGGGGCTAGGAACTAGTTGCCCCCCCTCGAGGAGCATCTGATAGCACTGAGGACCGCCACCCCCAGGGCTGGCTCCTGCTATGTCCCAGGAGTGCCAACCCCCGGGGATAGCTGTTTGCTGTGTCTTGGTTGCAGAACTGCAGCCAAGACACAGCAAACACTTCAGGTTTTGACAGTGGGACCTTTAAAGCAGGTCCCACTGTCAAAATCCAAAGCTTTAATCTCTGTCCTCTGCACGCTTGCAGAGGACAGAGATGAAATGCTTCAGCAAGCAGGGAAGCTGCTGTCAAAGCAGCTCTGTGATGGCTGAAGCATTGGCACTGCGGGGGAAGGCTTAAGGTCTCCCCTGCAGTGTCAGGTAGCCCGTAAGGACATTGTTTAAAAAAAATAACAAAAACAAAGTAGGGACCGTGGTGGAAACCCTTGAGGGTTCCCTTGTGGTCCCACATTGCCCTTAAAGGGCTTTATAATGAAAATTAAATACATTAAAAAATAAAATTAAAAGTAGAGGACGCGGAAGATCGCTTAAGGGTTCCCTCCACGGTCCCTACTTTTTTAAATATATTTTTTTTCACTACACAGCCCACAGAGGGCTTTCAATTTTTTTAGAAAATCCCCATAGCTCAGTGTGAAGGTTGCAGACCTTCCCACTGAGCAATGGGGGTTTGAGTCCAGCTAGACTCATTTTCCTTCCTGCCTTTTTTTAATTAAATCTTTTTTACTTTTTAAAGTATATTAAATAAAAAAAAATTATAAATCTAACAAAAATATATCATCCTAAGCATATGAGATATTAAAGCCTAAAGAAATCTCTCTTTCTCTCTCACTTTCTTTTTCTCTTCCTGTCTCTCTTTCAATCAGTTTCTCACACACCAACTTAGACACTCACGCACCCACTCACAGACGCCACTGACACCCTTATGCAGCCACTAAGAGACTCGCGCACAGGCTGACGCACCCACTAGAACACTGATGTACGCACTCTCACACCTGACAGACAATCAGACAGCCCGTCTCAGCCCCAGATACAGCCTCTCACATCTATTCTCACACCCACAGAAGCTGCAGCTAACTCCTGCCACGCACAGTGAAAGGGCTGTGCACAGAGTGAGTTTGAGTGGTTGGAGAGTGTTGGCCAGGGCTTGCGGTCAACCTCCCCTGCGTATGGGTGAAGGACGTGCACAGTTGGGTGCTTATATGGGGTTGCAATCGCCGCGTGGATTAACGTATAGTAATTAAAATTACTATATGTTAAACAAAACATAGAAATTCATTGAGAAAACCAAAGGTTCAGGGACGTTATAGTTAGGAAATAGAATTTAAAAAACTTAGAAATGTGCTGAAACAACAAAGTTTACAGGGACGTTATAGTTAGGAAATAGTATAAAAAAAAACCTTAGCAATTCACTGAAAAAAACTAAGGTTACATGGACGTTATAGTTAGGTTATAGAGATATCATCAGTGATGTCATCAGTGATGTCACTGAACATGTCATAAGTGATGTAATATAATATGTGAGGTCATAAGCAGTGCATTATGGGAGTGCCACTTATAGTTAGCTAAGGTACCTATAACTGCAGAATTTCTACAGTTTTGTACGAGTAAATTCAGAACCTAACTATAACGTCCATGTAACCTTTGGTTTTTTCAGAGTATATATATATATATATATTGAGCAGATCTTGACTACTATCTATATATATATATATTTGAACCATAAGTAGTATTTGTATTTGTAAAAAGAGATGCACATATCTAGCTATAAACATATAATCAAATTATTCATGTTTGCATACACAAGCATATGCTGTACATTTGTTTTGAGCATGATGTTTATGTTGGAAAGAGACAACTCTTGAGTTATCTTCTGGAGATAAGATAGGTATCCATGGGTGTTATGTTTAAGGTTAATGAATTCAATAGTTTGGTTCCTCAAACAGAGAAAGGTGGACCTCCCATGGATTTATTCTAGTGTGCTGGGGTTTTGAGGCAAGGTGCCAATTTGGAGCAGAGGTTCCTTTGTTGTATTTATATGAAAATTTTATTCCTCATGCAAAGTAGTCATGTTCCATGTATGGTTTGTGGGTTATGCAAAGCAGCTTAAAGGTGGATCTTCTGGCATCTGGTAAACAACGTAAGGCCTTCAAGGCAGGGGAGATGTTGGCTTGTAACTTAACATGTAGAAGTAGTCTGGCAGCAGAGTTCTGAATTTGTCGTAGTCTTTTCATAGTGGATAAAGATGATTTGGGGTAGAGGTTGTTGCCGTAATCAAGTTTGGGCATTACAAGAGGGACAGTAGCTTGAACCTTGTGTTGAAATCCTAGGTGGGGGAAGATGCTTTGCAGAGTTTTATAGTAATGAAGCTTGATCTTGCTAACTTGTCCACTTTGATTATTTGGAGTCCATGGTCATTCCAAGGTTACTTACTTCCTTTGATACTTTAGGACATGGTCCCATAGTGGCATGCCAGGTGCAAAGTAGATCATCATTTTTACAATCGCTACATGTGAGTATTTCAGTTTTGGACACATTCAGTTTTCGATGGCTACATGTTATCCACTGATCGACGACTCAGAAGCAATTGAAGATCTTTGAGTTTTCAATCTCTCTAGGGCTTTCCGGTTTAAGAAGATATGTGTCATCTGCGTAGTGATAGCATGTGAGCAGAAATTAATTGATCATTGCTGTTAATAAAGTCATGAAGATTTTAATGAGGAAGACTTGAGGGACCCCTGCTTTTGTGAAGTATCGTTTGGTTAAGAGAGCGGGAGTATTGATGACATTTCTTCTGCTTTCAAAGTAGGATGTGATCCAGACGAGAGCAGTACATTATATGCCGGCTTTGTGGAGTCTTTGGATTAGAGTGTCATGATCAAAGGTGTTGAAGGCTACTAAAAGGGCCAGGAGAAGTAGAGCAGTGGACCCCATTCTGGTCCACTGTACTCTTAAGGTCATCCCAAATGGCGATGAGAGCAGATACTGTGCTACTTCATGGACAGAATCCTGTTTGGAAATCCGAAAGTATGAAGTTATCTTCAATGAAATATGACATCTTGATGAATGCTGCTCTTTATATCAGTTTGCCCAGGCAAGGTCTATTTGTAATCATTCTGTAGTTGTTGAGTCATGTGGGTGCAGGTTTGCTTTCTTTGATAATGGGCATATGTATACCTTTTCTAAGTCTTCTGGAGAGACTCCTGTTGTTAAAGAATTATTGATGATTGTTCTAACATGAGTGGTCCAAGGGTAGTTCAAAGACTGTTGCTTGAAGATTTGTGGTGGGCAAGGGTCAGAAGGGCAGGCTGCTGGCAAGCTTGTTTTGACAAGATCCATAAACTCAGTCCCTAATTGTTGTTTGAAGGAATGCAGAGACTGTGTTAGCTTACCTTTGGAGGAGATCATTGGAAATGAGCTTGTGCTGTTGGTTTTGCTTTGTTTTAAATAGGAATCCAACATGTCTACTGTGGCTATTTAATGATTTGCCAGCTTGTCAGTGAATCTGAGAGAATTGAGATGAGTTCCTTCTATGCAGTTAGGTTTATGAAATTCTGTGAGAATTTTTATAAAAGTCTTTATTTGTACATTTAGCATTTTGAATACATTTGTTTGAATAGTACCTTTTTTCAACTTTTTTAAAAGTTGAATTGTTTATTATGTTTTTGTTTTGTTGTGAAGTTAGTCTTGAGTGTAATTTGTTTTGAGCCAGGTGAGATGCAGGTTTGCAATTTGTTGTTTTATCTTTTTTTAACTCTGTATTCATTCAAGGTGCTTGTTTTCTTTTGTCCTGTTTTGTTCTTTTTATTGGTATTAGGATAGCAAAAGCTACCCGGAGCCACTCAGAGTTTATGGTGTCTCAATCTGTGTTGGAAGTTAGCTGTATTCAAAACTGAGTATGTTCCACAGTTAATATGTGGTTGCATGCAATGTGGCTTTGGGTATGGTGAGTTCTGGTGTTTTATGTTGGAAAGCAACCAGATGTTGGTCTGGCCATGTGACTGAAGTAATCCTTTGAAAGGTCACTGGTTCTGGATTTGCACAAATTACATCTAGGAGATGTCCAGTGATGTGTTTGGGTTTATGGATGATCTGTTGTAGGTGCATTATGTCCAGCTCAGTGATGAACGTTCTTGGATGGGGCATACTAAGTTTGTCAAACTTTATGTTTAGGTTGCCAAAAATGCATAGATTCAAACGTGGATTCATAAGGTTTGAAACTGTGTCTAGAAACATCGCTGAGAATGGTGAATTGCTGGGTGGTGGTCTGTAAAGAAGGGGGAATTTACAGGAGGAAGTTGGTGTAGGGTGCATCTGATGATGAGGACCTCACAACCTTATATGAAAATGTCATCAGCTTTGGTGAGTTTGATTGTTTCCTTGAATATAACAGCTAGTCCGCGTCCTCTATTGCTTATTTAATTTTGCATGAGAGTTTGAAAGCCTGGAGGAACAGCTCTATGCAATGTTGGAGCCATGACATCTCACAACCATGGTTCAGTTATGGGGAGTAGGTCACATTGTGTGTCAGTGAGTAGGTCGTAAATGTGGTGCTTGTTCTTAGAATGTGATCAAACATTTATGAGTAGGTATTCTAGAGATTGTATTTTGTTGGTGGTGCGACTGTATTTTATAGAAGAGAGATTAGTATAGTCTGAACGTGTAGCAGGTGTACTATTATTGTTGGTATTAACTGCATCAGGATAGCAATAATGTTGTTCGGCTATATTGAATTGTAATCCTTGTCCAGCAGGCTTAGAAGGCATTTTGTTGGGTCTGTGTATGCAGGTAATGTAGATGGTGGTTGAGAGTGAGTTAGTAGGCTGTGTTGTTTTTATAGAGTAGTCTTGTTGTGTAATAGACAAGGAGATTCAAATTTGTGTTGCAAGGTATGGTGTTTATTTCATTTGCATATGTTTAGGGTGGTGGTGGAGAATGTGGGTCGTGTTTTAAGGCTCTATGTTGTGCAAGTGCACAATGGATGAGAAGCGGATTAGTTGGGTTGTTTATGGTAGGTGCTGGTGAAGATAGAAAATGTTTGGTGTAAAGTTTGTTTAGGATCTGTGTTATTTGTCTAGTCATGAGGGTTGGAGTGGGTGTTTGTTTCTATTTTGTGAATGTGATATGAAATTGTGTGTGAGAGATTTTGATGCGTTTGTTTGTGCTCTATGTTTTTTCTTTGGTTAGTAACGAGATGAGATATTGATTTAGTGAGTTTCTGTGAAGGATTTGAAAGCAAAGTACTGTTATTGAGTGGAACTTGAATGGTAAAGGGGTGGTGATGAGCATTGGAAGAGAGTGTATGTGGTGTGTGAGAGGAGATGAAAGGGGTTATAAGTGTTTGTATTAGATGTGGTAGCATGGATAGGTAATATGTGTGGCGGAGTGCGTTGCTGGATGATATAAGGCAGCATTAAGTATAGAGTTAGCGGTAATAGAATGAGGTCCTGCAGAGTAGAGGTTAGAGCTGCTGTTTTATATGAACAAGGTGTGTATATCTGAAGGGATTAAGGTTTGTATAATGTGGGCTTGTGTTGTGCTGTGATGTGTGGATTTGATAGTGGTATAGGACAGAGCTGTTGTTTGTGTGAGAGTGGAGGTGTCATTGTGTGAAAGTAGGTGTAGAAAGGTGTACAGATGTGTTTTTTGGGGCCACATTCTTTAATTAAGGGGAGAGGGTATGTGCCCTCCACCCTGGGCTATTGTCGGCCCCAGGGTGCCCGTCCCCCGGGTCCCAATTCATTTAATAAGGGGAGGGGCGCTGTGAGTGCCCCCTTCCCCGAGCTGCATTTGGCCCTGTGCCTGATTTAAGTAATATGGGGAGGGGGTGCACAACCCTTTGATTTGCATTTACCCCTCATCGTCTGGAGCTCACTGTATTTCTTAAGGGGAGAAGGGCTGTGAGGCCCCCCCAAGGCCTTAAAAGACCCTGGGGACCCCATTTCCCAGGGCCTGTAATTGAGTTAAAAGGGAGGGGGGTCGCATGGCCCCCCTCCCTGAGCCATTAATGGTCTCAGGGACCTCATCCCCTGGGCCAGCTCACTTGCCGTGTCCTGGGGAGACCACCCGCAGGACACAGCAAACTAGTGGGAACATGTTCAAAACTCCCGCCAAAAGGGAGAAAACACAAAGGGCCTCATTTACGAGGCCTTAGCGGCACACTGATTCACTGAGTGTCATTTCTTTTACCCTACTGTGGCGCAGTGAGCGAACCCATATTTACAAGGCCACACAATCCGCCTTGCATGGCTTTTAATGGCCTTGTAAATATGGACTTCTTTCATGCATTAAACCTGCGTGAAAGCGGCATTCCATGGGTGTTGTTTAGGGTGTTCCCAAGCAAAACCCATGGAACCCAAAGGAATCTGACGCATTCCCAGATTTACAAGTCTATGAATGTGTCAGATTCCTCTGCCACCTCAGGGGTGGAGTAAGAGTGACACAACGGGGAAAAATATCCTTATTTCTCCACGTTTTTTCCTCTTTCTATGTGCCTCGCATTCTGCAGCACACATAGAAAGAGGAAAACACCTCTTGTGATTGTTGTTTTGCTGGAAGGTGCCCCTTCCTGCACAAACCAATCATCCCTGTAACGTGGGCATCCTAGTACCATGATACAACGTTGCCTGCATTGGCACTAGGCAGCAATTTGTGGGCCAGCCCAGGGGGAGAGGACAGAAATGTGCTGTGTCTTGTAGATACAGTGCATTTCTGCCCTTTCCTGGTTGCGCAGGGTGGCACAGAAAGGCACTTCCTGGACATCCCTGTGCCACAGCCCTGCTCCAGGGGCCTCATAACTGAGGCCCAAAGTCCGCTCCCAGCAGCCAGAAGCTTTGAAAATGCCTCTGCCAGATTGGCGCAGACATTTGATCTGTGTCCCTGCCTGCACTGAACAGATCAACAGATTGCTCCTGCCTGGAGAGAGCAGCATAAATAACTGCTTCCTCGGGGTGGAAGCAATGCCGGGCTCCTGCAACATGCTGGTAGATGGCTGAGGCAGCAGGGTAAGTGGGACCGATATGCTCAGACGTGTGTCCTGTGCCGACTGTGTCACTGGAACCAGGCTATACCTGGCTGATCAGTCCATAATAAGGACAAAACCAGTCCTGGGTTGCTTGTGTTCTGGTTCAGGGTGGACCTGGTTTGGTAGCTCAGGCTGGGTCAATGCTGATTTGCATTTGTATGGGTCCAACTCAAGAGGAATGGTGTGCAAAATAGCAATGGATTTGGATGCAGCCCCTAGTAAATACTAGTGGCTGAGATTAATTCAAGAAATCCATCCATCACTTTTTGTATACTTAAATTTTGCTTTTAGGCTTAGTGAATAATTTTATCTTTTCTGTTAATGGGTAACAGGATTTAAAATTTGGTAAATATCATCCTTATGCTAATGGAGTTTATGACTTTGGTTCTTACTAAGAGTCGGGCAGAATGGTATTATCACATGGAATTACATTCTGACGGATCATGAGTGGCTGATGTTCTTGCACCTGGTTTTCTCAGGTGTTGAAACACCAGAAACTTTTTTACTGGACTGTAATTCTGCCTGGTAAAATCTCATAAGGCTTTAGCTGCTGCAGCAGCCAAGCCTTGTCCGCCAACCTTAAATGGCCACGACGCCGACATCCGAGACAAGGCACTAGAATGGATCACCTCCTTCCTCTCTGACAGGGCCCAAAAAGTCTGACTCCCCCCCCTCTACTCAGAGGCCACCAAGATCATCTGTGGCGTCTCGCAAGGCTCCTCTCTAAGCCCCCTTCAACCTCTACATGGCCCCTTAGCCACCATCGTCAGACACCACGCACTAAACATCGTCTCATACGCCGACGACATTCAGCTAATAATCTCCCTCACTAACGTCCCGCACACAACCAAAGCCAACTTCCACAACAGAATAAGGGCAGTCGCAGCCTAAATGAAGGAGAGTTGCCTCAAGCTAAATACCGGAAAAATAGAAGTCCTCGTCATCGGCAACAACCCCTCAGCCTGGGACATTTCCTGGTGGCCCACTGCCCTCGGAACTGCTCCGGCCCCCACCGACCATGCCCGCAACCTCAGATTCATCCTGGACTCAGCACTCTCGATGAACCGTCAAGTCAGCGCAGTCTCCCCTGCCTGTTTCAACATCATACACATGCTCCGGAAGATCTTCAAATGGATCCCAACCGAATCCAAAAGAACAGTCACCCAGGCCATCATCAGCAGCCTCTTGGACTACGGCAACACACTCTATGCCGGAACCACCACCAAGGTACAGAAAAGACTGCAACGCATCTAGAATGCCTCCGACTGTCTCATAAAGAACGCCCCCAAACCCAGCCACACCTCTGCCCTACTGAGAGACCTGCACTGGCTCCCGATAGACAAGGGAATCACATTCAAACTTCTCACGCACACATACAAAGCACTCCACAACACCGGACCAGAATACCTCAAGCAGAGACTCCACTTCTACTCGCCCATCAGGCAGCTCTGCTCCACCAACCTCGCCCTCGCCGCCGTCCCAAGTGTCCGGAAGGCCACAGCCAGAGGAAGGTCCTTCTCCCACCACTCCGCTAAGACGTGGAACTCCCTTCCCCTCCACCTTAGAAGATCTCCTACTCTATTGCAATTCAGAAAAGACTTCAAAACTTGGCTCTTCACTTAATCCCCTCTGTTCATCGAAAACCACTCACTCACTGCACCCCCAGTGCCTTGCGACTCTAGCAGGTGACTAGCCGTGCTTTACAAATATAATGATTAATTGATTGATTGAAATGTCCCTTCCCTCCCTTTTCCCCACATTTCCCTCCTTCAAACTTCCCACACAGAGGATTGATTCAGCATACATTTACCACTTACTCAAGGCAGGTGATTAAGGTATGCATTAAACTCCACAGCATTAGGCTGTGTGGTTTTATTGCCTATAAACCCGGTTCCTCGTGGTAATTCTCCATTCTGTGGTGTTCAACTTGTAATTGCATGCTACTGGTGCAGTACTACGGCACGATGATGTAACTTTTGCATTCAGATTTACCACCCACCTATTCAACTCATAATGAGGGCCTTTGTATGAACTTACGTAATTAGGAGGGGAACTTGAATTGTGTTTTAAATCTCCTATGGATAAGATGCTCATAGTTGCTATTAAACAAGTATAAGGAATTGTGATTGATTAGAATCTTAGAAGTGTGTAATGATTGCTGCAACTAAATGTAAAAATAGTTTTAAACGTGACTGACTATAGTGTTTATAAACTGTGACATGAAGTATATTTTGTACAAGATGTTAAGAAACTGTGCTAAATGCTTATATGTTTTTTATTGAAATAAACACAATTATATTGAAAGCTATTAATCAGTCTGTTTATAAGTGAATTACTTATATTAAAATGTCTCGTGGGGCAGGTGGGTTAGAAGCAGACTTGACGCAGATGCTTCTTCTAAAGAACTTGGAAAGGTCTTCTAAGTTTGGGATTTTTCTCGTTATTCTGTTGTGGGATTGTCTGAGAACATCCGATAGGGTGACTTTAGTGGGCTGATCTTCCAGCCACTAGCAGACTCCAGTGATGTGTTGTCACTCGGTCTCTTTAAAATGTTTCTTCAGAGTAATTTTGCATATTTCCCACATTTTGTGCAATATTGTTATCAATTAACTGAACCCAAAAATGTGCATACCTTTTACACATTGAAGCATGACTCCAGTACGCTCAAGTTCAGAATATTTTATTTGGGAGACACTTTCTCTTAAGCAAGACATTTTCTCTTTGAACCGCTCTCCTGCTGCTATTACCCGAGATACTGGCAAAATATATTTTGCAGATTTGTTTAATTACCTCCATTTCACACTAGAAATTCGCACTTTGTACACCCCTTCGTCACCTGAACTGAACTCATCTTAAAACATGTATGTAATTACTAAGCAGTACCAATCAACAATTGGCAAACTTCAATTGTGGTTTTTTTTTTATTGACCTCAGATACTAATAACATTTTATAATGTACATATTATACTGTAAACCTGTTGTTTCTTGCCATAACTTTCATGTTGTGACATTCCCAAAAATTAAAATTCCTTGTGTTTGGTACTTACAGGTACACCTTAGTGGACATTTTACGTGCCATATTACTGTCTTTGGAAGCCATGATTGAGGACCCAGAGCTCCAGGTTAATGGATTTGTCTTGATCATTGACTGGAGCAACTTTACTTTTAAGCAGGCTTCCAAGCTGACTCCAAGCATGCTAAGACTCGCTATAGAGGGACTCCAGGTAAGGGATTACGATTTTGCAAATCTTTTAGTATGCCACAGTTATGTTCTTTTCATCCCAGTGCTGTATTGAGAGTACACATTTCCTTAATCCATTTCTCTTAAGGGTGTCATACTAAAAATATCTCCAGTATCTTCGGGTCGAGTTCAGGCTATATAAAGCTGCAAAAAAATTATGAACATTTTAGATATCGTCTCACATTAGTGAAAGTGTCCTTAACATTATATGAATTCACATTGAAGTTAATTTGCTATCTCATTGTCTGTAAGATCATGGGTCATGAATGACATTAACATTTGGACAGTTATTTGTGCCACAGCATTATCAAGAGATTGTAAGTGACCAAGTAGTTCCTGTATCAGCATCCCTGTTTTAACTTTTACTGGTTCAGGGAACACATGTGGTAATGACTATCTGTTATAAAAGATGACCATTGTAACGGGAACACTGAATGGCTTGGATAATTTTGTAGATGGTCAATATATTGAAAGCATCACCTGCCATGGCACTTTCTTGAAATGCCTATTTTTGTGCCTTTAACATACACTGAAGGTCTCAAGAAATACACATGTAGGCCCTAATTACGAAGGGCCCAGGAAATGGGCTGATATTTCTCTTCTAGAATTACCAAAACTGAGGGTACTATTAAATTCCCATGGTGAAGAAAATGCTGCTCATTATCAGTTGGACCCTGAGGTCCTACTAAAAAATGAAGAATTACTGGGGTATTGCAGATATGGTGATCCATTACCGTGCAAATTCTTCTTTTCCCCAGGTTTTTCTCACAGAAATGTTCCTTCTTGGGGCAGATGAATATCCAGGAGAAAAACACTGGGTCTTTGGTAAAATACATTGATGTCATTACAATGGAGCTTGTAAAAAGAGTTACAAGCTCATTGGAATACTAGAGTGACTTGTAAAGAGGACCTAAGAGTAGCTTCTTGAGTTGAGTGTGGCCAAAAGTTACAAAAGAACTGTATTGGTCATTAAAGAGTAATGTGCAAAACATTTGCGAATCTGCTGCTATGCCTGTGTTGACAAATGATGGAGGGAATTTTCTAATCACTCTTAAAGAAGACAGCATTTAAAAACGAATGCTTCTTAATCTTTTTGCAGACTAGGGCATGAAGATCTTTACAAATTGCTTAAGTGGCTACTAAAGTATTTGGCAATCTTTGGCACTGGTATGGAAAGCAGCCAGTAGTTTCTAAAAAATCAAAGCCACCAAATTAGAATTGGGTCAATCGTACCCTTGAATAAATTGGCTGTTTTCCAAATATTTTCACAAATCTTCATCCTCACCTCCATGTTTCAAAATGTAGACATAGACGATATGGCTGAACAGTACTACCCTATTCCAGATGTGCACTGATGATACTCACAGTATCATCCTACGAGGAAATGTCTCTTTTTGCATGTTCACGCCCACATTTTTGGACTGATGCTGTTGATTTGTGGACTATGAGACTGCACTGAGTCCTGCTAACCAGACCTTAGGCCCAGTGTTCTGACCCTATATAAATTGCAGGTCGAATTGGATATACCCAGTTGGAAAGTACTGACTTCCTTAAAAGTCCCTAGTATATGGTATCCAGGGTACCCAGGGCATGTAAGGCATGTCAATCACAGCTGCCACCCTGTGTGTGACAAGGAACAAAATAGCCACCAGCCTGCCACTGCAAACTGGAAGGACAATGTTTTTTACTGCTAGTTCAACTTTGCCATTTACTACAATGGCAAAGCCACCCTATCCCTTAACACCATATGTGAGTGTCCCCTAAGGAAGGCCTATAGAGCCCTATGGCAGGGAGCTGTATTCTGTTAAATAATACATATATGTTTTATATTTACTAAGGGCAACCCTTCCAAATTCTTAATTTTGCTGTGGATAAAGTTAGTAGCACCATTGGCTAACACAGTGTACCTGGTTGGTCTTCCAATGTGGCTAACTCCTGAACAGGACTATCAAACTGGGTCATGTAAGGTATCAAATTAAACATGACATTAAACCAGACCTGATGCCTAAGCTGAATTTAATACCACTAATAAAGGTGAGAAGCTTTTAGAAAGTTGACACTTGTGCTCTAGTTAGCTCTGTGGCCTCACAAAGGGTCAAGGAGAGGGAACTTGCCCCCAAACCAGTTCTACTGTGGGCGTGTAGCCCTATGGCAGCCACAACTCTAGGGTGGGGTACCAAGCTCCTAAAGGTCGAGTAAGGGTTGTGACATCCTGAAAGGGACAAGATTGTGGCACTCTGGGATAGCCTAATGCCACAGGAACTTCATCTTTAGGTAGGTTGGCATCCATTAACTATTTGCAAGTGACTGTATGGGCCCCTCAGGATACTTTCCTGGGAAACATATGGTATTCTTGTCACTCTAACCCTCAGATCACACTGGAATTGGAAAGACGACTGAAGAGGTACTCCCCAGCTTCCCTTGAACCCACACAAAGAGAGGGTGTATGCTCAGAAGGAGTGCACTTGCTGCACCTTTGGGATAGCAAAGTTTGGATAGCTCCTGGCTCAGAGAAAAGTTGTTTACAGATATCCAATAAAAACAGTGACTCCAAGGATCATTTGGCTGATCTCCTGGAACCAAGTTCAGGGACACAAGAGTTGAAGTTGCCCAAAATGCCAAGTTGGTAACCACTGCAGAAGTGTTGCTGCTACCAATCGCTGGGCACACAACAAGACAAATCAGAGTCAGACAAAAGTTGCACCTGAGTCTGCCTGTCCCAGGAGTGCTATCCAAGTCTGGATTTGTCACACCCAAGAGACACTAGCCCCCATTTAAGGATTTCATCCCAACCATGGTGCAGCCTGACCAGTAGCCCAGTATCGTCTGGCCAGCTACTGCAATGTAGAGGTTTTCAAGGGACATGGATCTCTGTGCCCAAGTTCTCTTGACTTCACCCATGGACCAAAGAGCACCCATAAAGACATACCCATCGACCGTACCACAACCTTGAACCTTTAGAACAACCTCAAAACCTATCAAAAAGTTTTTGTGCAAGGTGTGGTTTTACACTTGGCTCTATATGTATACACTGACACAATAGTATTGCCTTTGAAACAATTTTAATACAACTTGTTAAAGTGGAGTTTCTTGGCTTTTGCTAATTAAATGAGCTAGGTTTCAAAGATATATTCTTCAAAATGGATGTCACATCCATTGTTTGTTATCTCTGCTGTTCATAGTCAAGCAGTCTTTGTTTGTTTCCTATTGACAATGTTCTCAAAGGAAGCTCTTTAACATGGGCTTAGTATTGACTCTTTCTCAAGGTCATTCAGCTTGCTTGTGGTATTGCATTCATTCACAGTAGTTCACTGTTGTTCTGTAGCTAGTTTGTTTTGAAGTCTCTGGATGACACTAGGTCAGAAAAAGAATGACTAACATCCTTACAGCTGTATGACACTCAATATTTTTGTGCTTCTATTTGTTGAAACTGTATTCTTTTGCTCACACCATGATAAATCTCCACTTTCAATATTTCCTAAGAGATTATTTCCTCTATAGACCCTAAAATTTGGGGGCGGGCCAGAACCTTTTTGGGTTCCACCAGGAATGTTGTCCATTTCATTCCTAATTTTGCTGCATATCTGAATAGTGGCATTTTTCTTTGACTTGCTATTTTTCTGTACTGATGGCCTTTATGGCAATAATCTTATGCACCTGAACTATGATTCCAGTATAGTACCCTTGGAATTTTTGTAATAAATCCTTTACAGATTTCCATTCCATCATAGACCTCCCTTATTGAGTCTGTCCTTTACTCATTGACTGTATTTTTTCAATATTGGTTGATACCTTATCTTGGGACACATTGCCTCATGAAATTGAGGTTAACACTGTCTCCAATAACCCCACAAGTGGGCATACCATTGAGATGTCTCTGAGTTGTAGGATTTTAGAGGTACACCGTGCCCACACAGACAAGAAATGTCAAAATTCTACGAGTATTCTATGGTATTGGTCTAACATTGTCAAAGTCAAATTACAAATTTAAATCAATCTATGCTTCTAAAACCACTCTGTGACCTGCACATGAAGCAGTGTTGTTTTATCGTATAACATATTAGTCTCCTATAATTTGCACTGGAGTAACCAACATAGGTGTGTACAAGTAGCCTCAGTGATCAAAGCATAGGCGCCAGACCTTTACCTACCATAAGAAATGTAATTAGCCACTTAACTGCTTTGAAATCAGTATTTTGGTCCTCTCTTCAGACAATGCCCTTCCAGGTTAGCAATCGAGGATTTGAATATCTCAACCTCATCCATGCCCGCCTTGCACAGTAGATTCTAAAAGCAAAACTATAAACTCCATCAGTCAATATACAACGTTTACATTTACTGTCATTTGAAATTAAGCAAGAGTTCACCATTTGATTTTTAACATACCATGGGTTATCGAAATAACATAAATGCTGTTGCTTGTTGAATTAAAAATATGACTACATTTGCAAATGGTATAGGTTCATAGGGCAGGATACGTATGCTAAAACTGTTTAGTACTTTTTCTTTTCAGTGTTGGATAGCGCGGACCTTTTTCTAATTTGACATGATGGCTTGCCCTTCTCTACTCCGCTGATGCATTTATCCAAAGGTCAAATAATTCTGAGGTTGTAATTTAGATGTTTTCCGGTCTCAGTGACTCTCCGTAGCCTTTTCCCGTCATCATCCATTTGGCATTATCTAGTGCACACATAAGTGCGGCAGAGACAGACCTGAGGCCGCAGGCTACTCTGCCTGTCAGTAGTATTTCATTTAACCTTTGCGATAGTGTGAGCCACAGAGTTTGCTTTTCATATTTTGGGAGCAATACGCAGATGCTGCGGGGTCTCGTGACAACTGATTTCTCTTAGAAAAACGCATGAACAAACAAAAGATGTATTCCTCACAGGGTAGTAGCCAGAAAAAAAAAAAAAAAACTACTTTGAACCCAAGCTCTGATGGAAGCAAGCAAGCCATACATGCTCCCTAAAAGCGCTCCCTAGTCTCTTCAATCCAAGAACGGATCATTTCTTCCTTTAACTCTTCCATCCACCCTCTGATATGCATCGTTAAACCTTTAAATTTTTTCATCCATTCATTCTTTCATTCTTCATCCATCATTCAATCTTTACCCATTCTATTCATACATTGGCCATTCCATCATCCATCCGTACAACATTCACCATCCAGCTAAATATCCATCAGTTGACTTATCCATCCATCAAAAAAGCCTTCCATACATCAATTGATCATTTTGTCCATTCAATCAGCCATCCACCATTTCCACCCATCCTCTTAGATTTCCATTTACTGTGCTATCCATCCATCCATCCTCTCAAATTATCAATTACTCTGTTCTGACATCCTTTCACCCAACCACACATCCTCTCAGATTTCCATTTTCTCTGCCATACTTTCACCCACCCATCCATCCTCTCAGATATCATTTACATTGCCATCCATCTATCCATCATCCATCCATCCATCCATTTCAGATTTCCATTTACTCTGCCATCTTTTCATCCACCCACCCATCCTCTCAGATTTCCATCTACTGTGCCATGTTTTCATCCACCCATCTACCCGTCATCATACCTACTCATTCACCTATCCTTTCACCCACTAATCTACCCATCCTTTTACCCATCCATTGATCATCCATTGTTTAACCCTTCCATACTTTCACCCACCCACCCATTCTTTCATGCAGTCATCCATCCACCCTTTCATCCAGCCCTCCTTTCACTAACCCATCCATCTGTTTACCCACTCACCCTTTCACCTACACATCCATCCATTTATGCATCCATCCTTCCTTTCTTTCATCCATCCACCCTTTCTCTCACTCATCCTTCCATTCTTTCTTCATTCTATGTTTCATCCACTCATCTTTCTAGCCTTTCACCCACTCATCTATCTGTTCATCGCCCATCCTATCATCCATGTATTCATCCATCCTTTCTTCCACCCATTCTTTCACCCACTTATTCACCCATTCACTTGCCCACCCCCCTTTCCCTTTTCCGTTAGGCTTTATTTTTTTCCTTTCAGCGATAGTTGTAAGCTTGTTTCTGTCACGTTGCAGATAAAAGAGGCCCATAAGAACCCTGCTCCCACTGTAGCTGTAAACTGGGGGGTCATGACGCTCCTGATTTGTAATTTTACCTTGCTTTACTTAGCACACCGCTTTGGTTATTCCCGATTTAACTGAACTTACTGTGAACTTACCCTGTTTCTGGCAGGATAATGGTGGACACCTTTCTAGGGCACATCCAATCACAGTGGCACTAGACTGCCCTCGTGAGTAGTAATTATGGCCTCATTCATATCTCAAGTTGCACTGGGGGCTGCCTTTGATGGGCAGTGACATCTGTTTATGTGGGTCAGAACTTATTTTTCATCAACAGACTTTCACCCATAGCAACCGAGGAAAAAGCAGGAAAGGGCGAAAGATGGAGAAAGAGAAAGATAAGAAAACATTGACAAAGGCACACAGAGGAATGAAAAAGTACCTGCCAGAATGAAACAGGGGCCCTGACCACTAAACATTTTTGTCTAGTGCTATTTCATATCCTTGGCGATATGCACTTAGTATCAACACCTTTTACCACCATGTTATGATAGCAGGTGTCTGGAGGTTGTAATGTGTCACACACATATTTGTGCATAGTAGTTGTGTTGTAATTTTGCTGTAGGGGTGATGTGTTGTGTTTTTTTTTGTTCTGCCATGTTATTGTGCTGCATTATTGCAATGTGATGTTGTTATGTAGTACTGGTCTGTTGTGTTACATACTGTTTCGACTGTTTCATCGTATTGTGCCTTGCAATGTTTCTATTGCCTTATTCCTTCATCACTGATGGTTTTCAGTAATGTGAGTACCTTGCTTCCCCTATCTAAAGTGCATGTTATTTGTCCATCACCGCTCGGGAAAACCTGGTGGTCACGAAGAGAAAAAAAAATAATAACACCCCATAATGTAGGAGAAAACTTTCAGGGTGGGGTGTCATTAATAGTTTTTTGTTCCTTAGATGCAAACTCCTGATTTAGAGTTTGTTTATGAAAAACAAAGAAGCCTGGTGTGCAGCCCCCTAAAAGAGGGTGACTGTGCAACGAACATTTAGTGCATTCAGAGGAACTGCTGTGGTGGCAGCTAATGTAAAGGCACAGAGATCAGCACAGCATAGGCTGTGATCTTAATTTGTCAGATAGCCAGTCCGGCCAGCATAGCAGTGGGTGGATGGATGGTGAACTGCTAGCAAGGATCTAAATCAGGCCTTAATTGTTCTTTCTGTCCTCTCTTGAAGAACAAACATACCAAGAGGCATGATTTAATTTTCCTGGAGGGCAGCTAGGATCCCTCCCCTTTTTATTTAATGACCACAGCAAACTCAAACAAACACTTCAAAATATTACTCTTCATTCAGGAATGATAAAATTACCCACTGTATCTCTTCCCTTTTTTTAAGTCCCGGCTAGACAGCAAATGCACTGTCTCATAAAGACATGTTGTATTCAGTTTGTGAGCCTCAGCCCACCTATAAGCTTACCATTTTCACACTCCTTTGTTGCTCTCATAGTGTTTCTCCCCATTTGTCCATGGCATGAATGCATTATGCCTCTTCTTAGGTTTCCGCCTTCCAAGAGCATGGACCAAGTAGAAGCATCTATCCACTGCTCCCATGTTATGACCTGCATTAGGAAGTTATTTTGTTCTTTGTTTTTCAGCTCTCTACATAGTGCTCATGCTTTTACTAGTCCTTCTCCTCCCATCTGCCCTCACCTGCCCAAAGCCACCAGTGTCAGATGCATTCTGCTTGTGACGTTAGTGTTGAGCTTACTCTGCTCTCCAAACTATCATCTCCCTTCGTTATATATATATCTATATTAGGTACTTAGTGCCTGAACGGATTACATATTTATTTATTTTTTGGGGGGGAAGAATTCTGCTGCAATTTACTAAAGATGCAATTGTGACATACAATGTATGAAATACAGCCTGCCAATTCGAACATTTTTTAGTTTCACCATCAAAACCGATAATAGCTTGGGACTCCCAATATGTAAATCTAACTTTCAGCCTATGCCTAACCTCAGACTCAATCACAGACCAATCGGTGGAACGGCCCTCTTGGAAAAGTTGGATTTAAACGTAATAGATATCTACACATTAGAGGAGCAAATTGTTTTTAGTGCTATGCATTTTCTGTAAAGAAAAAGTCCATCATTCAGTAAATAATAGCATGAATGTGCTAATCAGAGCAAGGTCAGATTTCAATGCTTGCTTTTTTAGTATGATTAAGCACCAAGGTGTGATCGCATCCAGAATTTCATCTTTCTCCACGGATTACAAATCTACACGTTTTGTTGATGTGAGTTAAAAGTGTTATCACATCGTTTTCAGATGACAACAACATGATGTATGTGCATGATACGGCCAATAGCTGACAAATAAGCTGCTATCTTTTCCCACTGCTTTATACTTTTCTTTACTTACATTCTAGACTGTAACTCTAGCTGCTCTGTCACTGCATCATGTAATGCTGGTCCTTCTTCTATGTCCATGATGTAAGCTGTGTCTGTATATAACTCACCAGGTTGAGGAACCAGGTAAGGGAGCTCAATTTTAATGCGCAAAACCACACCCCCTAGCACTCAGTGGTGACATAATGGCCAGGACCAGCTACAGAACCGTTCTTCTGCAGAGAACCCATATGACAATGTCACCAACTCCAGCACCATACACAAACACATTAACATTGGCAAGGCCTTTAGCTCTCAAATTGTCAATACCTATTGGCTTTGCAATGCTTGTCAGAAAATTGCCATGCCCATCAGTCCCCCAAAAAAACCCATTGCTTGCATTAGACTGCACGAGCCCAACAAATGAAATCCAAACCGAGAAATTCGAGAAGAGGTTAAAGATTAACCATATGACCAGAAATAATTGATCCCAAAATACCGTCGATGCACAGATGTACAGGGAGTGCAGAATTATTAGGCAAGTTGTATTTTTGAGGATTAATTTTATTATTGAACAACAACCATGTTCTCAATGAACCCAAAAAACTCATTAATATCAAAGCTGAATATTTTTGGAAGAAGTTTTTAGTTTGTTTTTAGTTTTAGCTATGTTAGGGGGATATCTGTGTGTGCAGGTGACTATTACTGTGCATAATTATTAGGCAACTTAACCAAAAAAAAATATATACCCATTTCAATTATTTATTATTACCAGTGAAACCAATATAACATCTCAACATTCACAAATATACATTTCTGACATTCAAAAACAAATCAGTGACCAATATAGCCACCTTTCTTTGCAAGGACACTCAAAAGCCTGCCATCCATGGATTCTGTCAGTGTTTTGATCTGTTCACCATCAACATTGCGTGCAGCAGCAACCACAGCCTCCCAGACACTGTTCAGAGAGGTGTACTGTTTTCCCTCCTTGTAAATCTCACATTTGATGATGGACCACAGGTTCTCAATGGGGTTCAGATCAGGTGAACAAGGAGGCCATGTCATTAGATTTCCTTCTTTTATACCCTTTCTTGCCAGCCACGCTGTGGAGTACTTGGACGCGTGTGATGGAGCATTGTCCTGCATGAAAATCATGTTTTTCTTGAAGGATGCAGACTTCTTCCTGTACCACTGCTTGAAGAAGGTGTCTTCCAGGAACTGGCAGTAGGACTGGGAGTTGAGCTTGACTCCATCCTCAACCCGAAAAGGCCCCACAAGCTCATCTTTGATGATACCAGCCCAAACCAGTACTCCACCTCCACCTTGCTGGCGTCTGAGTCGGACTGGAGCTCTCTGCCCTTTACCAATCCAGCCACGGGCCCATCCATCTGGCCCATCAAGACTCACTCTCATTTCATCAGTCCATAAAACCTTAGAAAAATCAGTCTTGAGATATTTATTGGCCCAGTCTTGACGTTTCAGCTTGTGTGTCTTGTTCAGTGGTGGTCGTCTTTCAGCCTTTCTTACCTTGGCCATGTCTCTGAGTATTGCACACCTTGTGCTTTTGGGCACTCCAGTGATGTTGCAGCTCTGAAATATGGCCAAACTGGTGGCAAGTGGCATCGTGGCAGCTGCACGCTTGACTTTTCTCAGTTCATGGGCAGTTATTTTGCGCCTTGGTTTTTCCACACGCTTCTTGCGACCCTGTTGACTATTTTGAATGAAACGCTTGATTGTTCGATGATCACGCTTCAGAAGCTTTGCAATTTTAAGAGTGCTGCATCCCTCTGCAAGATATCTCACTATTTTTGACTTTTCTGAGCCTGTCAAGTCCTTCTTTTGACCCATTTTGCCAAAGGAAAGGAAGTTGCCTAATAATTATGCACACCTGATATAGGGTGTTGATGTCATTAGACCACACCCCTTCTCATTACAGAGATGCACATCACCTAATATGCTTAATTGGTAGTAGGCTTTCGAGCCTATACAGCTTGGAGTAAGACAACATGCACAAAGAGGATGATGTGGTCAAAATACTCATTTGCCTAATAATTCTGCACTCCCTGTATACCTGCGAAACGGAGCTGTGGAAGATGCATAGTTTATGATGATTTTCTACACTAAATTTTAATGGTAACTTAGCAGGGAGTTGTGGAAAATGTAATGACTGTGAAATCTTTCGGCATTTAGTGATATTCCCATAATATGAAAATCGCCTAAACATATTTCGATGTGAGGAATGCCAAGCGCACCACACTGAGGCATTCTGAGTTCACTCTGTAGGCAATGATCTCTGATTAGTCCAAACCATTTCACTAGGCCTGTTTTTTTGTGCCTGCTTTTTTTGGTAACATTCTACTTGTCTCTTAAGGCTTTTAAGGCTGCCTCGGCAGATACAAAATATAACGCCTCGGCAAGAAAATGTAATGCAACACGTTCTGTTTCCTTAACAATGCGACTTGGACATTTTCCTCTGTTTTTTAAATTATACTTTGATAGTAACTGTGCTATTGAGGTGTAGCTTTCAGCTGCAAACTATTCTGGGATTTTTGTAAAGATAATTAGACTTTAGAGAAAAATAAACTTGTGTGTTTGCTTTTATCCATCCTGAACACATCTAATTGCTGCTTTGTGTTATGCCTGCAGCAGCTAAAACTTAACAATGAGAAGAATAAAAAGGGGATTCGAGGGGAACAGAATTTTATGCCTATTGTTGGAGGCTGATTATTAGTAGAGGAAAGTACACACCTACCACTAACAATAATGCTCACAGACAGTGTTAGGCTCAAAGTCTCAAAAATCAGCCCCTGGCTCAACTTCTGGTAGCTTGTCAACTAGCAGGCAGGCTTAACTTAGGAGACAGTTATGTAAAGCATTTAAATGCACCAAATACAGTAAATAGGTAAGACACAGCACACAATAAAAGTCCCACACCAATTTAGCAAAATAGCAACTATTTGTATCTTTAAATTGACACCAAAACAACAAAAATCTTTAATATAGGGAACAAAATTGTGAATTTTTAAAGAATAAATGAATAAATGTGCTTTCCAGTGGTTAGAAATCAATAATGCCAACTGGGGACATGTTGCCATGCATGTCCGGGACAAAGTCAATGTTTGAGGCTGACCACAATAGAATCCTGCTCGAATACACTGAGCGGGAGGCCTCAGTCAAAAATTTACCTTTGCACTTAGAAATATTTCTGGAGCTTTTCTCTCTTGATGTCGTGCAGTCCTCCTCACCAAGCAGATTTCGATGCAACATCATCAGATTGCTTTTCCACGAAGTCTGAAGCTCTAGAGCTTTGACCAGGAGGAACCTGAAATCCTGGCCAGGTCACAGTTGAAGGTAGTCGGCTTGACTCACGATTGGCGAGTCACCCCAATTGTGTAGCTTTTTCCAAATGTTGCTCCAAACAGCTGGATCTCCTTCCAGAAGTTCTCGTTTGGGTCTCAAAGTGTCCAAAACACAAATCCATGGGTCTAGGAGCACTGAGATGTTCCTTGGAAGTTTGGGACTTCAATACCCACAATGTATCTGGTCAAATTCTGAAAGGTCCATTGGACACACTCCAGGCTGGGGACTTTTGTTATAGTTGATGCAGGCATGATTTGTTAACCTATCGATTTCAGGGAGTCCACTCCTGAGTCCTTTTTGTTGCAAGGTAAAGTCATTTGGGCTGTTTTTTACAGTATGCAACAGGAGCAGTACTTCAATGTGCAGTCCTTTGGGTTGCAGACCAGGGTTCCAGCAGGGCAGTCCTTCTTCTTCTTGTGATTTCAGGCAGCAGATATAAATTACAGTGCAGACCAGCCACTTTTATTCAGTCATACTGGAGGACAGGCAGGGGGCACTCTGGCCCAATGAGCTGAAGGGTGCCACCCAAAAGCAAGACAACTTCCTCCAAAGGGTGTCATCTTCTTGTCCCATAAAGCACAGCACTTTAACATTCCAAGATCAACGATTTTCCTTCAGAGGAGCAAGACCTGGCTAAACCAACATTCTGTGGCTCGATAACAAGAACACTCCCCCTCTGAACATCTACACATTTCTTTCCTGGGCCTGCTATCTATCTGTGGGGTACAGGGTGAGACGGCAGCCTAGCTGGCATTCGTTTCTGTCCTGCTTCCTTTTGAAGCCCAGTTTGATTTAACCAACCCCCTTCCTGGCCTGGCCTCAGCATCTGCTAACCTCCCCCATCAGATAAGATCTGCTTAGTGCAGACCACTATCACTTCATCAAAGCTTTCTGGCTAATCCTGTTAAGGTTGACCAATCAGGAGAGACCACTAGCAGGCTGGAACTTGGCTTACAGAAAAGAAAGTCTTATGACTTATTTTCATATTGTGACACCACTATACTGACAATGCAAACACATGGATATGTAGTTTTGAAAGTACCAAATCTACTTTGCAAAATAAATCTTTTTCAGGGCCTAAACCGTCTTTTTTACTACCTATAAGTTACTACTAAGTTAAGTTCTAAATGCCCTCAGGGCAGGATTCATGGTATTTGAAAAGTAGGACGAGTTTACTTATGTTTCATATATCCTGGCAGGAAGACACCTCCAAAGCCACTTTGCATAGCGGCAAGGCTTTCTCTCACATAGAAAAACACTGGTTGCATTATAACATCCTTAAAGCATAACTTCAGTTTGAGAATAGCTAGAAAAATGACTACTTTAATAGCCATTTAAAATCCAATTTAGTGGTAAATGTCAGATTTTAGAGTACTATTTTGAAAATGGCACTTTTAGAAAGTTGTCCTTTTCCTACTAGAGCAAAATATGCCTTTCTGCCAAGTTCAGTGTCACCTAATTGACAATGGTTCTCCTGTGGTGAGATATATATTGCCCCCAGTCACTGAAAAAAGGGCTTAGATATGGGGAGATGTTTTTCTACCTGAGCGGGGTGGCCCAGTGGGATGTGCTCAGCTCCCTCCAGAGCGTCAAAGAGTGCTTCCCCCGTCACTGGCAGATGTAGGTCCCACCTAAACCTGCTTCCTTTATTTTCTTAGCAAACCTGTCTCTAAATTCAGTGGAGGGGAGCTACCCCAGAACTAATTTGAAGTGACCACAAGGGAGTGTTTCTCCATTATTATAGCCATATCTCTGCATGGGCCACATGTTCTGCCATCTTGGTTTCACATAGAGAGGGGCACTGTGGGATAGTTTAAATGAAAATACAAAGGAAGTGGTGCAAAGGTGGCCAGAGGCACCTCTGGGAAACTTACCCCATTTGTTAGTGAGTGGCCAGATGTTTCCCCCACCCAGATGCTGGCAATGAGGATAAATGTGGCACCCCATACTTTCTTTCTTTTGTATATGCCTAAAACTGCAAGAGCAAATTTGGATGGATTTTTTCTGCTTTATACAGAGAGGACCTCATATTTTAAAAGTCCTGACCAGCATTCGTGAGTTTGGTTGAAACTTTTATTATGCAAACTAAAAGCGTGGAAACTCACATCAGTATGGCTGTATTTTAGGTATACATGAATACTGTTATAATTTAAAAATATTTCTCAATAGACTATGCCCCTTATGTAATTTATTTCTAATTGTATTTGGCCATAGGGTAACTCTTTTGTTTTGTGGTTTCTAAATTTAAAGCAACCCCCTGCTTCTCTGGGCTATGACTCTGCTACCTAAATATCTAAAAAAAACATGTTTACACAGCTAAATATAAAGAACTGTTCTTCATTTTGTAAACAATTACCAATCTTCCCTGTCTGTTAAGTTCAGTAAAGACATTTAGGGGTCATATGTCAAACCTTTATTGCGGCCACAAATGGCCCGAATCACAGAGAAGGCTGTTTGCAACTGCAAAAATGCTCTTTGTGATGTACAAAAAAGCCAAATTGTGATTCAGTTTTCTAAATTGCAATTTGGCTTTGCAAATGAGTATTTGGATGGAGCATATATAGGCCATCCCTTCCAAATACCGATTCGCAGTAGTTTGTATATTTTTCAGACATGTCGAAGGAGGTTATAACCCATTCACACCACTTATCCTTTGAGAATGCACACAACAATATGTTTGAAGAGTTGACAGTGGTCCGTGGGACTAATGCCTGCTCTTAAAAAAAATCTTAAAAGTTAAATTTTCTTTTTTCTAAATGCATCCTAGTTTTTGTTAAGTAAAACTGGCTGCATTTGTTTTTTAAAAGAAGATTGCTATTTTGAAAAGAGTTAGACCTGTCAGCCTTATGGTGGTATCTCCCCAATCTTTTTGCCTTCCATTTCTGATCACGTCTTTTGCTGGCCTTATGACTCTGCAAACTTTACCACTGCTGACCTGTGCTATTGTGTATGTGCTAACACCCTAATGGATGGTAACATTGGCTTATCCCCAATTGCCATATTTAATTTAATGTATTTATAAGCCCATAGTAAAGTGACATTGCATGTACCCAGGGCCTATAAATTAAATGCTCCTAGTGGGCCTGTAGCACAGATTGTGTCACCCACTCAGGTAGCCCCTTTAAACAGGTCTCAGGTCTGTCATTGCAGCCAGTTTAAACTGCCATTTCGACCTGGAAAAAAAAATCTTTCACCACTCCCAAAGCTTCTCTTTTAATACACATAAGTCATCTCTAGGGTAGGCCCAGGACACCTCAGAGGGCAGAGCGCCGTGTATTTACAATGTAGGACACATCATTTTAAGTTTTACATCCCCTCGTAGTTAAAAACTCTTAAATAATTTTTTCACTACTGCAAGGTCTGCCTCTCACATAGAATAATATTGGAGTTACCATATTATATTTAATAAGATGTAATTTCTAAATGGGAGCAGGTAATTCGTTCATGTTTGGTGTCTTCAGAATTGTGAATTCAGATTTTAAATTACAATTTTTAAAAATGGCACTTTTAGAAAGTTGGCATTTTCCTGCCTTAGCAATTTAGAGCCTGAAACCTGTCTCTGGGTCACATGACTGGATGTAGCTGATAGTTGGGCTTTGTGTGTTCCTACTAGACAACAACATGAAATAAAGAGCTTAGGTGTGCCTAGATGGGACATCACTGGCAGGATGGAAGGGTGGAGCTGGGCACAGCCCTACTTACCCTTGAATAGGTTCTGTTACTTTTCCACACAAAGGGCCCCATAGCTCCTGTAGTTAGTATTTATTTTTTGTATAAATATTGGTCCTTGGTCCTGAGACATCACCTCTTCAGTACACTTCTAGACATGAGGATAACTGACAGGAAGAAGGACTGCTGTGCTCCTGGAAGGACTGCCACTCAGCTAGATTGGTGCTCTAAAGGAATTGCTGCCCTGCTGTGCTGACCTGCTGCTGCTGCCCTTTCACCTGGGGGAAAAGGACTGAACCTCTATCTGTTGAACCCAGGACTTCAAAGAGACTTCAAGGACTAGATTTCTGGCCTCCGGTTCAGAGCCTCAGGGACAGAAGGCCACAACAATCTTATATTCAGCACCTGTACTCTGCCAGCTGTGAGTCCTACCCTAGCAAGTGGTGCTACCCCAGTGCTGGACTCTTGAAGGAGGCATAAAGGTTGCTCTTCCAGCCAATTGGTGGGTCTAGCAGAACCAATGCATCTGCTTTGCGGTGCAGTACATCTCCAGCAGAACTGGTGCATCGCCTTTGCTGTTCGACTCACTGCCTTCAGACTGACACATCATCTCTGCTGGGAGGGTTCTTCTGATGCAAAGGACTCTGCATCGACCCAGAAGCCACATCGGAACCACCGCCTATGTGAAACTTTCCTGATGTAGGCCTTTGCTTCTCTCATCGATGTACAGCCTGAATGATGATGCAGGTTCTCATTCCGCATCACTTCAGAACTGATGCATTGCCTAGA
Source organism: Pleurodeles waltl (assembly GCF_031143425.1). Classification (NCBI taxonomy): domain Eukaryota; kingdom Metazoa; phylum Chordata; class Amphibia; order Caudata; family Salamandridae; genus Pleurodeles; species Pleurodeles waltl. The sequence continues at coordinate 778,251,786 of NC_090444.1, forward strand.
CTGTATGACACATCCTCGGCATGGAACCTCACAACTCGCCACAAACCATAATCCAAGGTACTGTTGTTCAGCATGCCTAGCGCAATCACCTGTAGCCAGCTGTCCTTAACTTGTAACTTTGTCCTGGTCTGCAACCAGATATCCATAGATGGCGCTTTATGCTTTTTGTGCTACTTTCACTGAAATCTTTAAACCTGCATATCTCCGGTTCCACAGATCAGAATTCTGTTGTTTTGGTTTTTTGTTTTACATATTAAACTTTTCTCTAATTTTCTAAAATGTGGGGTCCTTTTGTGGTGGATTTTTATTGTGTTACTCTTTGAAGTGTTGCACAAATACCTTATACATTGTCTCTGAGTTATGCATGAATGCTCTGGTCCAAGATACAAAAGGGTTGAGCGCAGGTTAATTTAAGCATTGCTTGTGGCTTGTGCTTGTTGCTTATGGCTTTTTTGATTTGTTTATCTTGACTTAAGGGAGCACTTTCCGAAACCAATTTTTATTGCACATAGTATTAAGGATCATAATGCTGCAATGTGTTTTCTGTGTATCATGGAGGCCCCTGCAATATGTTTTGGTGTTGTGTTGTGTATTTTGGAAGCAATACCTATCAGGAAAACTATTCCTTATCAACTGTAGTATTTTATGTCTGGATGCTGTTAAGCTTTGAATGAATACTTAAATGTTTATATCTTGTTTTTATGATATACAGTATTTTAAGTATTTGCACTTTTATGGCCTATGTGCTGAATAAAGATTTTGAATCACATCAACTTCTCATTGACAAGAATTAGGGTTCCTACTTGAGTAGGGTTTCACCCCCTCAATTAGTAACCCAATTTCTTAGAAAAAGCTATCAAAGCCAGGGTGATCTGCTGAACCAAGCCGGTGACCATCCCTGTGATGGCTATCCCAGTGGGTATAAAACTGTGACCAATCTCATTAATATTCATGAAGCAGGTCGATTTGCAACCCACTCAGAATCACTAATTACAAGTTGTAAATTTTCTTAAATTAAGAATTATGATTTCCTAATCGGAATTCAGGAAGAATCGCAATCTGGAAATTGCATTTCCTATCTTTTGTACATCAGGACCTAAGAACATTTGAATGAAGTAGATAGTTTTTCCACAATCCCCCAATTCTTTTCTCTAAGACCTTATAATGATTGGTTCTGCTGCCTCAGAGCATAGTCAAGCACCTTTTTAATGTGCTAGCAATGCGCACACTCAATTCTTTAACCCAATATTTCTCCTCGGTTAGAGCTTAAAACAATTAGCAAACTTTGCTTGTTTCTCAGCTGTGTTATCTAAAATAATACATATTCAGATATCGGATTAAATTAATTGATTTTACGCACTGCAGGTGCATAAAAATAGAAGCTTAGCTCTGTGCTGACCCGGCGAAATCTTTCATGCAAGGGCCCATGTATTTATGACCTTTTGAGTAGCTAAGGTCTGCCGAGCACATCGGACTCTTTGATAAATGAACTCTTTATGTGGATTTGTGCACTTGTTCGAATTACAGCTATAGGGTAAATATTCATGCCATAACCCTTTACAGCTCACCGAGCAGACGACTCTACTTTAAATTAAGCCTACAGTGCATGCCCCTGAAAAGGAAGAGAACATTCCTTCTTAGAGTTTCAGGTCACATTTGATTGAGAATAGTCAATCCAGCAAACTTCTCTTTTAGAGAAAAAGAATATGGATTCCTGGAGAGCATATCTGGGCTTCCCCAGTGCAGACTTTGGGGAAAGATAGAGATAAAAATGTAAAATATTTTCTGGAGATTTGAGGGGAGCTTCTTGCCTGAAAACACATCCCTACAACAGCAACTGGTTTATTGTACTGCAGCAGATGGGCGGGTAATGCCTAGGAATTTTACTTTGATATGCCTATAGGTAATCTATGATTAATGTTAATATTTAAATTTTGCTTGATGCACTCTCAGCTGGGAGCCGAAAAGGACTGAAGAAGACAAGAATGGTTCTGTGCATCCTTACTATAGAATTATATGACAGAAGTATGAGAAGTGATCGCATTATATGACAGAAGCATGAGAAGTGATTTATCTGTAGATTCGTCGTGCACTTCTGGTACTAGGAAACAGTTGAAAGAGTTAGCGTTATTAGTCTCTTCCTTGAAGCCAAGGGAACAGAGGTCCTAGTGGGACGCCTCTCATGTGGTTTGAATCAGAGGTAGGCTGGGTCATAGAATGCTGTGGTCTGACCCAGTGGACCTATTGCAACTGGAAATTTCTTCTTCCTGTTAAACATCCTCAACTGTAGTGCAGAAAAATATATAATTGGTGATGCTGGAGAGATATTTCAGGAAGCAAGTAGAAATGGACATTTTGATTTTGAATGAACCTGAAGTTTTGAGGAAACCACCTGCAATTTGAACCCATGCATGTTATCTGGATGTTGAAATTTTCACAGTCTTGAAAGTTTGGAGCACCGTAGAGGCAATAAAATGAAGTTACATGTCATTTTAAAAGTTGGGACTAAGTAAAATTGTAATCTCTGGAGGAAAGGTGCCAAGGCTACCACAAAGAAAACACAATCTCTTTGGCTTCTAAGCATTTTTTCCTGCTGTAAGTGGGACGTACGAGAGAACCTGTCTGCCTCGTGTATGTCCTCCAGTACTTACCAACGTCTAACCTGCATCAGTACCTTCTTGTTCCCTCCAAGCAGTGCCCTGTCTTGTACTGCTCAAAGGATTTAATGGTCCCATACTTTAAGAGGTGCCTATTTTGAAGAATCACGTTGTTGCTCATGTTTGAATGAGTTTCTTATCGATTCTTGGACTGACGTCCAGATTATCTAGCAGAGGTATGTACTCATCAGGATAACTCATCAGTCCCACTCTCATCCCTGTAGACTTAAATACTCTAATGTTGCCTTTTTAAAGTGAATTTATGTAAACTGAGTGAATGGTGCTTGGGATGAAGTCATGGTACCTTCCACATTGTACCCTGGTTGGGAAGTACTACATGGGCCATTGGTACTCTGGTTCGGCCTTGGACCACTCCAACAAGTACTGGTAATACGCAATGAGATCGGGGAACCCCAGTCCCTACTTAACATTGATCTAAGTGAAATTCTGGACGCTTATCTCGGTCTCTTCTCTCCCTCGATGAAATCCGTTCAGGTTTGCTGTATCTGTCTCAGTATTCTCAGTTCAAACAGGATTTGAACTGCCCAAAACAAGAACAAAACCTTTGGCAGGATGAGGAGGATTTGTGCTATACCTCTATTAACATTGGGAAGAAATGTTCTTCATTTATCACTGGGAAGGCCATTGCTAGGCAGATTACTAGGAATGTGACTGGGAAAGCTAAAAGCAAAGGGTGAATTGACCCTCAACCAAGTATTATTCCCCCTCAATGATGGTGAGTCCCAAAGCCCTGGTTTGCCATGATTAGCTTAAACCCTGACACTGCACCAATTTTCTATACCTCATTGAGAAGTGTTCATAATGGCTACACTGGTTCAGCCAGTACTACTAAGATACCATCTGCGAATGGGTACAGCTTGAACTCATGAATGACTTTCTTTATTCCCTGAATAGTGGCTTTGTTCTGATTTCTCTAGCTCAGGGGCTCTAAGTACAGTACAAAAATCAGGGGTAACAAAAGTCATCCTTGTCTCTTTCAGTAATTTGCCTTAGAAAATCCCTGCCATTGACTCAGATCTTCACAGTAGTTTTCAAGTATACTAGGAGCAGTGGGTAGATAAAGCGTATTGGCTATGTGTAGCTGGTGGATTACTTTATTCATTTTATCACCTAACTACCTTTTAGTGATATACTGTGCCTACTGTGGTGCACCAGCTGAGGCAACAAAGGATTCAGGTGGTGGGGCAATATTTATTAGTAGATCTTGGTATTGACGGTTAGCTGAGCGATTGGCCTGAAAGAGATTCTTATGGATCTGTCCCCTTCTTTAATAGCATCAAACCGTAGTCTCACTCAATAATGGTGTCTTCACTGCTGATACTGTCAGTTTGTTGTATATTTTCATTAAAATACCCAGGAGAGCAGGCCATAGGGATCTGTAGAAGGATGAGGTGTGGCCCCAGGGTTTTGGAGGTCTGCACAATTTTCTACATCTGTAATTACTTCTTCTGCTGTAATGGGGTTTTCCACCTCTGCCACCTGCTCTAAGTATAATTTTTCTAGCATTACTCTCTATATATACAGCACAGTCACCTTGGTGTCCACCTCCTACACCATGTCAAGGGGCTGCAAACACATATCACCTTCACTAGTTCCTGCCTCAGTAGCATCATGTCTATTCTGCGTCAGCCTGTGGCCACCTGACTAGTATGAAAAATCTACTCCTCCCAAGTGTGACCATTGTCAGCCATTGATCAGACCAAGTTCTGGTAGCCATCTTTCCCTTCATTTGAGAAGACCATTGTGCTCTCACCTGTCCAGGTTCTTGTTGATCACTAGATTACAATCCACCTCAACAATTAGAGGGTCCGTTGCTATATCTAACAGTTTTGGGATTGTGTGGTGAAGAAAGGACTTCTGGCCCTGGTTCGGAGTGTAGACTGTCGATAGTGAGATGTCCCTTACCCTGAGCAGCCCGCTTAGGAGTACCTAGTAATACTGTCCATCTTTGTGTTGGCATCTGAATCTGAATCCCACATACTGTTCTCTGAGAATACCTGCCCACTTTTCTCTGGTCTTAGCTGAGATGAAATATTGTATAGGGAAACTCCAAGACCTCAGGTATCAAGTGTCACAATACAATAGGTGGGCCTCCTTTAGGAATATAATGTCATTTTAGGTGGTGCATTCAGCCTCTACACATTGATTGAGATAAAGTTCAACTTCCTGTCCATCATGAGTTCCTTGGGTGCTAACACTAATGTGTGGTAATTGAGGCACGGTGGAGCTGTTAAAGTGTTCTAGGTATTTGCCTCCTTCGAACTTGGCCCTTTGTTGCAGCTGGTTCTGTCTGGTCCCTTTCTATGTCCTTCAGTGCTCCTTCAATCTGTAGAACTACTAAACAACTCCCTGTGTGACAATCGACCCCCATGCCTTCCAGGATAGAAATTTGTGAGCAGCCTCACCCAACAACTTTCCCCTATTGCTCCTTCCCTTGTCCCTCCCACCACCTTGCACCGCCATCTAATGCAAGTATTTAAAATTTCCAAAAAGAAGTGCCCCCTCTTTCTGGAGTTATTCAGGTCTCATCTTTTTTTCTGGATGAGAGGCTTTGCCACAGTGTGAGCCCACAGTTTCTTGAAGGTGTCTGGTGACTGCAGTGCTCTCTTTTTGCTACTGTCTGCCATGGGACTCATTTCTTTTTGCCTCCTCAAAGCTTTCCTGCACTTTTTCCTTGATGGCCTCTTATTCGTCATCTTGGCTGCAAAGATCCCGCTCCCTTCCTTTGGTGGTTGTTTACCTGAGGGTGTGAGTCGAGTTGAGAATATGTTTTTTTTCAGAAAGAGAATTTCAATTATACTTCTGGTCTTTCCACTGAGAGATGAAGTAGAACTAGCAACTCCATCTGTTCACAATGCTTTGCGACCTTTACCATTCCCTCGTTCTTCAGTCTTACTGGCAAATGATCTTGGAACTGGGAAATCAGATGTATCTCAAAGACAAGTCTTCTCAATATCTCTTGTGTCTATAGCCCTCTATCATTATTAGAAGTGTTGCACCATTGTTAGAATGTCAGGGGCTTTCAATATCTTTGCCTTCAACCCATCAAGGCCCTCTCCAGATAACTACATTATTGAACCTGATGAGTTTTCTAAGTTTTCCAGTGTTTTCATGTCATTTTCAATTTCGTATAGTTTTGCTTCATCTCCTCCCTTAGGAATGTAAAAGCGCCTCCTACTCAAAAAAAAGTTCTTCCTTGAATGTTTTCGTGTTGGTGAGCTCAGCGTCTTTTGATGAGGTACAGAAGTCCCTTGCTAATGTATGTTGAATGGCTTGCTGTTATTTGCCTATCCCCTTTCTGGAGAATGTCTTGCCAGAGATTTCCTGTCATTAACTCGCAATACAGTTACCACACGTCCATTACAATTCACATATAATAACATATTAAGGCAAGTGCATTTTTAGGGTTTATGATAGTCAAGGCAATCTGGGCTTCAAAGATGTTTTTAGGGTTTAGGGTGTGTAAGAGCATTTGGGTAGTGTAGGTATTTTTAAAGTTTGTGGCGGGTAAGGGCATTTGGGTTGTATAGATATTTTTAAAGTGGGTAAGGGCATTTAGGTGGCAAGGGTATTTTTAGAGTTTAGGGTGGGTAAGAGCATTTGGGTGGTATATGTATTTTTAGATTTTAGGGTGGTAGGAGCATTTGGGTGGCAAGGGTATTTTTAGGTTTTGGGTTGGGTAGGGGTATTTGAGTGACAAAGTTAATTTTAGGGTTTAGGGAGGTTAAGGGTATTTGTGTGAGAAAGGTAATTTATGGGTTTAGGCGTGGTTGAGTCTAGGGGTTGGGCGTTATAATTAGGACATAGAATTTAAAAAAAACAAAGAAATTCACTGAAAAAAACAATGGTTATATGGACGTTCTTTGTTTCAGTGAATTTCCATGTTTTATTAAAACGTTATCGGTAATACGTATATGCTAATCCAACCACCGCAGTGCACGGACTTTGGCTGTGCATGGCAGCGGTTCTAACCCCCTATAAGCACCCAACCATGCACGCCCTTCACTAATGCGCAGAGGAGGTTGCACGCAAGACCTGGCCTGCAACCGGACCCTGGGGCCAACACTCCCCAACCACCCAAACTCATGCTGTGCACAGCCCTTTCGTCATTCGCTGCATGAGTTAGCCACAGCTTCAATGGGTGTGAGAAAAGGTGTGAGAGGGTGTATCTGGGGCTGAGAGTGGCTGTCAGATTGTCTATCTGGGTGTGAGAGTGCATACATCAGTGTTTTAGTGAGTGCGTCAGTCTGTGCGCTGGTCTCTGAGTTGCTGCATAAGGGTGTCTGTTAGTCTGTGAGTGGGTGCGTGAGTGTCTGAGTGGGTCTGTGAGTTGGTGTGTAAGTGTCTAAGTGGGTGTATGAGTGGGACAAATTGATTGAAAGAAAGACAGATAGAGAGAAAGTGAAAGGGAGATTTTTTTTAGGCTTTAATATCTCATATACTTAGAATGAGATATTTTTGTTAGGTTTAACAAAAAATGTATTTAATATATTTAAAAAAGTTTAAAAAATGTGATAAAAAATAAAAGGAAAATGAGTCCAGCTGGATTCGAATACCCATCACACTGGGCTATGGGGGTTTTCTATTTTATTTCTGTAGCCCTTTGTGGGCTTTGAAGTGAAAAAATATGTAAAAAAGTAGGGACCCCTGGGGGGAGGCCTTAAATGCTCTCCCGCGATCCCTTCTTTAAAAAAAAAAAATAATAATAATTTTTATAATAAAGCTCTTTACGGGCTATGTGGGACCTCAAGGTGGGCTCCCCGGGCCATAGCATGAGATGGCCGTAGGGGGTGATGGTCCATAGGGCTATCAGAGGCTCTTTGAGTGGGACCGCGCGGCTCCCATACAACTAGGGGGTGGTGGTCCATGGGGGACGAGGGTCCCATAGAGACCCCCTTTATTTTTTAAAACATTTGCCCTAGCAGGTGGTGGTCCCCAGGGTGTGGGGGGGCCATGTGGCCCCCCGCTTTAACTGCAGTCTTGCTCCGGAGGGGTGGTGGTCCTAGTGGCAGCAGGGGGCCACAGGGCACCCCTGCTTTAATTGCAAGATTGCCCCGGGGAGGTGGGGGTCCCAGGGGCAGCAGGGAGTGCACAAGGCCCCCCGCTTTAATAACAAGATCGCCCCGGGAAGGTGGTGGTGCCTTGGGCAGCGGGAGGGGGCCTGGAGGCCCCCTCACGCATATTACAATCCCTGGGAGGTGACCATCCCTAGGGCGCCGGGGGGGCACAGGCCTCCCAGCATTAAAAAAAAAAAAGAGCCCAGGGGAGATGGTGGGTATTTGTGAAATGAAATTAAAAACATGATCCTGTTTTTCTATCTGGGTGATATGGCATAAAAACTAGTTATTTTTTATGAGAATTATTGCCACTTGGCCAAAACACAGGATATGGATATTTGTAAAATGAATGTAGAACATGATAAAAATGTGATCCTATTTTTTAAATTTAGGTGATATGACATAAAAACTAGCTACTTTGATGTGCAACATGGGCGATTGGCCAAAACACATTACATGTATATTTGTAAAATGACAGTAGAACATGATAAAAACATGATCCTGTTTTTCCATTTAGGTGATATGCCATGAAAGCTGGCGATTTGGATGTGCAATGTGGTAGTGATATAATTGTCATTTTTATTACATGGATGTTGTTATAGATAGATTATTGATATCTATATATATATTGTATTGTCTTTCTTCTTTCACTTTGCAAATGGTCAATTGTCTTTTTACTATCATTAAGGAATGTTACTTGTTTGTAAAGGGGGGGTGCACTTAATGTTTAAATTGGCTGTGAGGAAGATCTCTAGGAGATCGAAACGTGTTGCATTAAACTTTCTTTTTGCATAATACAAGCCTGGGAGTGCAATTTCTTCAGGTATCAGTGACGGTGGTACTTGTTAATTCATCACATGCATCACTACTGTCCTCTTCTAGCACGGTGCAGGCCCTCACCAGGTCTTCCAGTTTGTAGTTCAAATCCTGGGGACTCTCGCTTTTCTGTTCCTGCTCTTCTCCTCTGTAGAAGGGTGGGCTGTGGCTACAGGCAAAACTGTGATGCAATTAGTTACCCATCCAGATACATACACTTGGTGAGCAATGTACGAATCCCGTTATCGTTTACAGGGACCATTCCTTTACAGAAACATCTTTGGGAGTTTCTTTGGGCCCCTGTTTAGGCTTTCCACAAGGACCGCCTTCCTTAACATCGGCTAAGCACACTTGAGACTCTGTTTCAGGCCCATAGGTTCCCAATTCTTTTGCAATATATGTGTGGGCTGCTGCTGCTCTTCAGGTTGCAGGGGATTCAATGGTACCATAGGCCACCTACCGCTCACAGCATTCAAAGGATCCCAGCTGAACACTTCCTGCTGGTCACTTGCTCTTTTCGCAGGTGGAGGCAGTTGTGCCATGTCACATTGAACCGGTTATCCCTTCAACCTCATTATTTAGGGTGTAACCAGCCCTTGGACCATAGTAGAGGTGCCTCAATCGCTTTGTTAGTGCTGTCATCAGTTACCCTTCTGGATTTTCTGTGTGGAGCCAGTCAAGCTCTGCTAAATCTCATTCTCATCTGTCATCTTTCCAACTCCATGCTGGGCCTACCCACTGTCAATCTGTTGCTAATCAGCACCCACGGCCACCATCCATCTCTCTTCACTCTGCCATTCGATGTAGGCACTTTGGGGCTTCTCTGGGGCTGGGTTAACTGTACCTGAAAATAATGTTGCTAGCAGGCCGAGAGGGATTGAGCACAAGAGATGCCACCTATTCCATTCCAACAACCCCTTTCATAGTTCGTTTTTAAAGGCAAAATTAAAAAGCATACCTGGATATGAAATAAAATGGAGTTCCAGATTCTTTGTGCATACTCCAAGAAAAATTGTGTTAAGGCCTGGTGTTTTATAATGACCAATGTAAAGCAGCATCCAAATTCTGAAGTAAGCAGAGCCATTGTGGAGATGTTCAATTTCTGTCACAGGAAGGTTTCAGGCTATACATCATGATTCACTATGTAGAAGGCTGCAGACAGATTTAGCAGGCTTAGCATGCAGTATTCACCTTATTCATTGATTCACAGAGAAGAGCTCACTGGGTTTAGAGGTTGGACAGTACGCTACAAATTTTCTAGGAAAAGAAGACTTGATATTGAATGAATGCTGTTTTGATCATCTCAGTCTGCAAGCTCATCATTTAGTTGGGCTTGAGCTGACCAATCTGAAAGACAGTCTGGTGACTCATTATAGTTATCAAGTGTGCAGTTAGTCACAACAGTCAGAGATATCTCCTTAAAGGCCAGTCAGCTAACAGAATGTTTTCTAGTGAGATCCTGCAGGAGACAAAGGTAGAAGATGCAAATACAATGTGTTTCACATTTCTGTCAGAAATTTGTGCAACCGTACCACACATTATTTATAGATGGGGAATATCATGTAGAATTTGTGGTCTGTTTTATAAACTCATAATTTCTGTGTAATGTTTGTGCTTCAAAATAGTTGTTAGTGATTTGGACACCATTTACATCTAGAAGACTGCATGACATTACTTTCCATGAGGAGATCTGAGGAATATTGTTGGGTAGATTGTCTCAAGAAGGATAGGTCCTTTCAACCATAGTATTGCTGTAGACATTATTGAGGGAGTTGACGTCTTGCTAAAATGTAGGTAATGGTAACAACAACAGAACCCAGACATCAGACCACTGATTAGTGCTTGGTGCTACTGAGGCATGTATGTTTGCTAAATGTTGTGCAGTATTTCCCAAAATAACAAACATAAAGCTACTAAAGGAAATAGTGTCCTGAATGACTTGAGTCTGGCAATACCAAAGATATATGTGGTTTATTTTGAAATGCATTCTGCTCAGTCATTTATGTAATACAAGCGCAGATTACTAAACTGTGGCATAATAATTATTAATACTGCACTGTTCATTTGATGGAATCTATCAAACTCAGAACAATGTGTAAAGTGTAAAAGGTATTTATTTACTAACTCTATACAATCAAAGGAATATTGTGGTGCAATCTAGAGCTCATTTGCCTTTATTGGCAGTCTGAGAGAATGTGCTAAACATAACGTTTGGCAGCTTTTCTGCATTTTTTTCTGAAACATGACAATTCCTTCCAGTTTCTCTTGAGCAGGAACATATCCCTGCCATGGTTTGACTGATATTTCCATTCCTCAGTCTCCTGAATGTGAGATGCCAGACATTTATGGATCATCTATGGATTCAGGCTGCCCACAGTTGAAAAATTGGGTGCAGTGCATTTTGGAAATTTTGAAAGCAGATGAAAGCAAAATGCTGCTTTAGGGTATCTGTCGTTTGTTTTAGGTATTGTCCCCCGCACTATATGGAAAAATGCCACAAACAAATCATTTCTCTATCTATTCATCCTAAACTTTCCATTGCAGGGTGTGAGACCTGCTTCATCCTGATTGGCTGGCCTAGACAAAACATGAACTTGATTTTGTCAGATGTGTAGCAATTTGTCCAAAACTTGGAAATACCCTCTGGTCTTTTTCACACAGAATTATATCCCTGCAAAGGCTTGATCCACATCTGTGTTCTGTGTTTCCTGAGTGTGGTAGTTTCAGATATGTATTTTTTTCAGTGGTTGTTAGTTTTATAGTTAATGCTGTATTTGTAATCATTTATTGTTCACTTTTAAAATAAACATAAAACCAATCAATGATTTTGGGTTGTTTTCAATCTACTTGCCCATGACAGAATACTAAAACAAATTA